>NC_134837.1:214696269-215896269 GCF_004210375.1 Tachypleus tridentatus
GAGGGAATGGAACCGCTGATTTTATTGTTGTAAATCCGTAGACTTACCGTTCTACTAGCGGGGTGCTAAACCCACACTAAATAAACATTTAAAGAGACAACTGAACGCCATTAGCAACAGTGATATGGGTTAATATCTAAAAAAAACACACTTTGGAAACACTTTTAGCCGAACTATTTTCATGACCAAGTAGACATTTCGGTGCTGGACGTTTTCTTGAAACAAATCTCGAATATTTTCTGTTATAAATATTTTGTGTATCCAATTAATTATTGAAACCTGTGTGAACTTCACAGTACTTACATTTTACTATAATTAAGGTTTCTGTGCTTGAATAAAAAAAAACATTTCAAATATGTACTGTCATTTACTTCACTTAATAATAACATATTCCAGTAAGTTGGTTGTAGACAAATTAAACGGTTACACATCAAATACTCATTTTCAGTTTCCGCATGAATTCAACATATAAATTGTTTTACTTTAATCAATCGTCTCAAATCATGAGAAAAAGAATAGCGACTTATTCAATAGCGCTCAAGTTTTGAGTCTCGTTTGAAAATCATTATAACAGGTCGGTCCTGTGTGCTAACTTCTTAATAAGAATGGCCAAAGGTTTTGTTAATATTTTCTCTCGATTGCCAATTTTTAATAACATGATCAACGACTAAAATTCATATAATCTATAATTTTTCTGAACTTCATCGATTTAGGTTTACTAATTAATGCTATACATTGTTAATTTTCTACCGTAGGTTCAATATTGTTGTTTATTATTAAGCACAAAACTTCACAAAGGGCATTGTGTGCTCTGCCCAACATGGGTATGGAACCTTAGTTTCGGGAATTGTAAATCCGTAGGCAGTCCGCTGTGCCAGTGGAAGGCTTGTCAAATCATGGGATGAATCTTTGAAGTTATAATTGAATAAGACAAAAATGAATGATCTTTATTAATGAACCTCTATCATACAAATATAAAGAGTTAAATATGTTATATTATAAAAAAAATTTAATATGCACATCAGCAAGTCGTGTGATAGTCACACCTGATATATAAAGTCGTAATGGAGCAGGATACACAAAGACTACATTTTGACACTGGTTGTGTTTCATACGAAGGTGGTTTGAGGCCACCTAACATTGGTCACTTTACAAAAGAACATGTGGTCACCCTTTCTGATGCAAAATATCGACACTTTGTACGTAAAGATGTTTCAAATCGGGTATTTAGAATATCCAATATTGCGATATTTTTTATACTTAAACATCAGTTACTACGATCCTCATGCGAGTACGACAGTCGCATGTGAGGTTCAGAATTCCGCTGTCTATAATGTTTCAGCTATACGTAGTACCCTATATTACGTTGTGATTCCTTCTGTTCAACCCGCGTTTAGTTACATCTCATACGTCGTGGAGTGTGCATATGTATCTTTTTCTGATAGTTATCCTGTACCATTAGCTTCTTGCGGCACTGGTGATAAAACAAGAAAAGATTGCAATAAAAAGACATCTTGTGAGTAAAAGATAGAAAAACAGTTTATAAGCAGTATTGAAGAAAGTATCGGTGATCCATCTAGTGCCTGAGGTGGTCATGACACCAAATAGCCACCACCACCTCTGCTTGAAAACACTTAAAGGCAAGAAAAACTTTGACATCTGTATCTAGATGTCCATGATATTTTAATCTGACAGAAATGTTTCGTTTCAAGAATGGTTCGAAAAGAACTGGGAGACAAATGATGAAGTAGGATGTTGGGTTCAGGATGTCGAAGTAAGTTGTGACAAATCATCATGGAAAGAAAGTGGAGAGGAGGAGACGCATAGTTAGTTTAGTCTACACATCGGCGCCATTTTATGTTTAATGAATACATTTTAAAATAGGCTATGTATAGAGTGATCTTCACATGTAAACAACAAGGAAACACAACAGGCTGAACGCTCAAACAACTGGTAGCTAGATAAATAGATGAACTAGTGAAACAACATATAAACACAAATAGATTAGTGTCTAGAGAGGAACAGTTTTATGTAAGGTTATACACTTGTTGTTAATAACGATACTGGGTTTTGTTTTAATAGCCTTTATATGTAAAAACTGTTGACATTCAGTACATATCCAACAAGTTTCTAAGTTCGAACAAAAACTTTGACAGCATAATATTTCTTATTATTATAATCAAAAGGTACAATAATGAGAGCTGTTTCACACTCTTTTTCAAAGAAATTAAGACCAATATTGAAATGTCGTTACAAAATTATCCAATAAACTGTTATATTGTCACTTTATGAAATGATGCAATGTGACATAATTATAAAGCAATACGAGAATATTAGTGATTGATACAAAATTCTGTCAGAATATTTGACAGTATTTCAATGTTATATGGAACAAATAGCCCCTAAGAATTTTTTTTTATTTCCAGGAAAGTTATACGATAGAATAAACTTTCAAAACATAAAGATAATTGGTATCACCTACATGTTGACGGCAGTTGTAAATAAACATTTCTCGACATTCACCTTTTGATGCAGACTCAAAATGTATTTCGATTTGTTGAGAAGAATACTTTGATCCAGCCCAACCACACGAGCTGATCCACTGGTCAACAACAAATGTGGCACAAGCAGAGGACTTGTTCACTATCTTAAATCGATTTGATGGCCAGTCATCTTTAGCGCACCGTATCTCACTTCCCTTCCAAGATTGACATTGTTAGTTACTCCGGCGGACGATTCCACCGGGCCTGGCATGGCCTAGCGCGTTAAGGCGTGCGCTTCGTAATCTGAGGGTCGCGGGTTCGCGCCCGAATCGCGCCAAACATGCTCGCCCTCTTCGCCGTGGGGGCATTATATTGTGACTGTCAATCCCACTTTTCGTTGGTAAAGAGTAGCCCAAGAGTTGGCGGTGGGTAGTGATGACTAGCCTTCCCTCTAGTCTTACACTGCTAAATTTGGGACGGCTAGCGCAGGTAGCCCTCGAGTAGCTTTGTGCGAAATTCCAAAACAAACAAACAAAACAAGATTTCACCGAAACAGGGGAGATGGAAGCCAGAAGTCCACACCCCAGAAGGTAAAAGTAAACTTAGGTTTATCACCTTGACCATCTGAAAAGTTGAGTTTTCAGAGTAGAATGTTATCATCCTTTATCCTTAAGAAAGGTAATTAAAGTTAATTGAACAATAGTTTACAAAGTGAGAGATGAGGGGAGATGTTTTTTTCATAACAAAGCCACATAAGGCTATCTGGTGTGTCCACCGAAGAAAATCGAAACCGTGATTTGAGTGTTACAAGTTCGTAGATTACAGCTAAACATAAATAACTACTTTAGTTTCTTGGCTCATGAATGAAGGGTAGTAACTGCTTTAAACCGATACTCTGTTGAAGAACTACAGAAATATGATTTTATTTTTTGTTTAAAGTCGCATAGCCGACTATCTGAGCTCTGGCCATAACGAAGAATCAACTCCCAACTTTTGGCTTTATAAGTACATTAACTTTTTGTTGATTCGTAAGGAGACAATTAACGAAATAACGTGTGTGTGTGTATTATATATATATATATTATTTATGTAATATTATTAACATGTTCTGTTCTAAGAATACGATGTATTTATGTTTATATTCTGTAAGGGCGGATTAATAAAGGAAAAATGTCTGATGAATTATACTGTTAGAAACCCTTTGTGTTGATTTGTGCATGATTAGGAACAAACAACTTTACTAAAATTTTCCAAGATATCATGTTACAAATTCTAATAATTTAACTTTTTGATTTGCCAGTTTACAGTTACAGACCGAATGAAATTTATGTGCTTTTAGAATTGTCGTGGCCAATATTAAATTTTACATAAATTAGAACATTTTTGTTGAAAGTTTGTTTGTTTGTTTGGAAATTTCGCACAAAGCTACTCGAGGGCCATCTGTGCTAGCCGTCCCTAATTTAGCAGTGTAAGACTAGAGGGAAGGCAGCTAGTCATCACCACCCACCGCCAACTCTTGGGCTACTCTTTACCAACGAATAGTGGGATTGACCGTCACATTATACACCCCCACGGCTGGGAGGGCGAGCATGTTTAGCGCGACGCGGGCGCGAACCCGCGACCCTCGGATTACGAGTCGCACGCCTTACGCGCTAGGCCATGCCGGGCCAATTTGTTGAAAGAAACACAATTCAAGCAATTTGTAAATAAGTGTTTCTGTAAAAAATAAATTACTGTTATTAATCGCATTTAATATTTATTTTATAGATGAAAACAAACTACGTCGTACTTATTGAAGAACACTGAAACTGGATATACAAAACTACAATAAAAGTTGTAACCAATCAAAATCTTATCGTAATTACCAACAATTGTGTTTAAAACAGGGAACTCGCTCTTTGCGTAACAAAACGACCATTGTAGATTACCAGGTAGTGAAGGTGTGTTATTATCAAAGCAACTTTTATTGGTTCACAGCGGAAGTAAGTTGAATGTGCGTTATATTCGGGACACCATCTGAATGGCTTCTGATTTCTGCGTTACGTTGTATTCAATGATTTGACACTGTGTTGTTATTAAGCACAAAGCTGTCCGCCACGGTTATATCAATCTCGAGTTTAGCCGTAAAAGTCCGCAGATGTACAGTTGTTCCTCTGGGGTTGAGAGGTGTGAGAATACAAATATAATTTGATAGATCCAACAAATAATTATTTCTTCAAAAAACATTAACATTAACTTACCAAGTACATTTCCAGTGTCTACTAACAAATATTATTCACTTATTATATAAAAACCAAAACGGGTTATACCATAATGTTTAGAAGTTACTCCCGTTAACTATGTAACAGCATGTAACCTTATCACTTATTTAACACCAATAGGTGACTCTGTTAATCATTTAATACAGACACGTAGTGCTGTTGGCCATGCAATATATTATGTCATGCTGTTATCCATTCTAGACAGGTTGTTGACCATGGAAGAGAGGCATAAGAAACAATTGAAAGTAACATTAAAGTCAGCTGGAAACAATGTGAAACTCCAGTGAGCGATAATGTTTACCGTTGGATTACTCGAAACCTGATTTCTTAGTTTCTATCCAAAAAAATCTTATAAGGTAAAAAGAACTAAAATATTTATATATATTGTGCACTGAGCCAGACTACAGATTAAAACAAATGTTAACAGCTCGATTCAAAACAATAAAGATTACTTTGAAAAAGAAATCCAACTAACCTTTTTGTCAGAACGTCTTTTTAGTGAATTTATGTATATTTATAGTTACGAGTGAATTATGAGTGAAGAATGTGAATAAATTTGTTAAAATCCTAACTCTTATGGATCATATATTAATCATAGAAATAGGATTCAATCTTCAAAATTAAGTTATTAGACGTATTATTACTATTTGATGTATTTCACTAAATATTTTAAAAACTTGAGACTAAAATAATTCGTAGTAGCCATATATATGATTGTTATATTAGACATTTTATTATTCTGCTTTGAATAGTATTTCTTAGTGTAGTAGTGGTATTTTCATATTTTATAGTTTGTCGACATATTTGGGATTCGTTGTTAGCGTACCGAAATATGTATTCATAGGATATAATTCTAAATGTGTGAACCCTAAGTAACTTGGATAAGTGAATTGTAATTCTGAAGAAATTTGAAATTGCTAATTTTCTTTAGATGCAATGTACTTTCTCAGTATTACAAACTGAACACGGCATTTCAGTGTTAATACCTAAGTCATAAACACTGTATTTTAGTAACAGAGTAGAACAGTAATGTATTATTGTTGCCCACGTAGTATTGTATGTATTGTTGTTTGCCAGTTAAACGTGATGAAAACAACAACAATAATGGGAAAATGTGTAATTAAATAATCATTTTTTAAATCTTAATCTACACCTTTTGTAAATATTCTCGAAGGGAAATTTTTTCACACTCTTGTATGAACTTACATATCATGTTCATGAATATATTTTTTGGAATTTTTATTATGTTTTACCCAGTATTGTGCATGTTTTCCTCAGAACGAAGAAAATATAATAGTTTTTTACCTTGTTACTTTAGGCTATACTATATGTATTTTTGATATCGATACCAAATAACTGTAGATGTACTTTTACCTACACGAAATAGGTTTTATTTGTTTTAAACCTGTTTCGTCAGGAGAAACAATTATAGCACCAGCAGACGACGAATGGTAGCTTTACAAGGAAACATTGTGGTCTGAGCACTTTCAAGGTCTATGTCTCTTCAGTCAGTCGTTTTCAACACACAATATTTGTGGATCGAGGTTAAGTCTGAAAGGTTTTCTATTAACGCTTTATAATTTGTAAAAACCTGAGATTTTTGAGGTCTTAATTTAAAAAATACAGTTATTTGTGTACAATAATAACTGTAATTGTAAAATAAGTTAAATTTACGATATTTTTAGATGTATATTTTATTAAATAAGAAACATACATTACATTTTAGATTTTATGTCTGTGAAACCCTAAAGACGGTAAAAATTTATTGTAAATCACGAAGAATACAATTTTTGAATTTTTCTAATTGAAAGCTAACTTATTAAAGAAATGTTTTGTTTTACCTTTCTTCAGAAATCAAGAAGAACTAAAATGAAAAACAAGAAAAAATTCATTCAAGATGAGAACTGTTAATATCTGGTTAACTCTCTCTCTTTTCTACCTGATGCACATTACAAGTAAGGTGACTACATATGTGGTAAGACACTGAATCATTTAATTTTCTAAAAACTAAATATATTGGCCCGGCATGACCAGGTGGTTAAGGCACAAGACTCGTAATCCGAGGGTCGCGGGTTCCAATCTCCGACACACCAAATATGCTTGCCCTTTCAGCCGTGGCAACGTTGAAATATTACGGCCAATCCCACTATTCATTGGTAAAGGAGAAGACCAATATTTGGCGGTGAGTGGTGATGACTATCTGCCTTTCATCTCGGCTTACACTGTATAATTAGGAACGGGTAACGCAGATCGTCCTCGCGTAGCTTTACGAGAAATTCAAAATAAACTAAATTAAATATATTTTGTTGTCTTCACCCAATGGTCAGCGGTACGTCTGTGAATTTCTACTGCTAAAAATTGGGTTTCCATAGTAGCGGTGGGCAGCTCAGAGATAGTACTTTTGCTTAATAACAAGCATAAGCAGCTTTTGTTAATTAATTTTAATGTGAAAACTTGAATTATAAACGATTATCATTTTTGTTAAATCATTCATTTGTTTTTCTTATAAAACACCCCTACCTTTACACGATTGTGGTTTATCTTCATACACACCAGTGTTAATATATTTAAACAAGTGATTCCTTTACGTTGTGTTTCTTGATGAAAAAAGATACATTTTCTTCTTAGAAATAGTTGGCCGTACTATCAGTTTTGTAACCATGTTACACTAATTCGTCTTTTTCTGGTATTTCCACTGGTTTTCAGTGTTGAAATATATTATCAGTTTTGTAACCATGTTACACTAATTCGTCTTTTTCTGGTATTTCCACTGGTTTTCAGTGTTGAAATATATTATCAGTTTTGTAACCATGTTACACTAATTCGTCTTTTTCTGGTATTTCCACTGGTTTTCAGTGTTGAAATATAATATCAGTTTTGTAACCATGTTACACTGATTCGACTTTTTCTGGTATTTCCACTGGTAATTCAGTGTTGAAATATAATATCAGTTTTGTATCCATGTTACACTGATTCGTCTTTTTCTGGTATTTCCACTGGTGATTCAGTGTTGAAATATAATATCAGTTTTGTAACCATGTTACACTGATTTGAGTTTTTCTGGTATTTCCACTGGTGATTCAGTGTGGAAATATAATATCAGTTTTGTAACCATGTTACACTGATTTGAGTTTTTCTGGTATTTTCACTGGTAATTCAGTGTTGAAATATAATATCAGTTTAATTGTAAAGTTTTGAACATAGTTTATTGAATGTTTTTGCTTCTTTATTAGCACTATTCTATAGCATTTACACTAACTATTAGTTATATAGTAAACAAAGTGAAATATTTAATATCTCAAATTCTGTAAAACATTATGTATAATTTTCATGAATATTGGTAACAAATTTTATAGCTCAGGACTTTAAAAAACATTTGTTTATTATACTTTCACAACTATAAAATTAGTGTAATGAAGTTTAAAATGGTAAACGTGCCTGTACTAAAACGAGATCTTTCTTTTTAATTACAATAAGAAGTAGTTAAAATAAATCTTATAACATCATATTTATATCTGTTTACAACTAATCTTGTTTATTGTAAGCCTAGATATTTTAGTAATGATTTTCATATAGTGTATTACAATAAAACGTTATGTAATTAATTAATTGTGGTTGATGATATCTTATTTTAACCTCTTTTTTTCCTTTCTTGTGACAGATAAGTCTCTAGATGAAAAACTAATGAAACACATTGAAAAACAATAAGTGTATCAAATCTGAGATGGGTGTCGACATGGTGTTCCCAATTCATCCACTTTCAACAATCTCTACAAAAACTAGGAATGTATTCGATGAAATATATTAGTGGAACACTTATGTAAATGTAATTCACTTTATGACGGTGCAGAATCTATCTAGGGAAGTATAGATACTGTATATTGTTTCAATAATGAAATCAAAAGGCTTGTTGCTGATCCTGAAACGTTCAATGGCTTTTGTTTTGATTGGAACAAAATCAAGAATTATTCAGATATTGTCATCAATACTCTTGCCAGTGGACCTATTTTAGATATTAAATAACATTTTAAGTTACAACAGTTTTTAAGAAGTTTTTATTTAAAACAAATATATCTTTGATTGCTTCTTATTATTAAAATAAAACATGTTTATTTCATTAAATAAATAACAGTTGCTTTGTTTCACTGAAAAACTGTAAGTCAAAACAACAGTATATCAACATGAAAAAAAATTCTTCTTGAAAGTGTTGGATTTAAAGCAAATAAAGCGTTTCATTACTTTTCCGAAATTTCCTAGAAATAGATTACATCTTATTGCCACCTAGTTGTACAGAGGTGTGTCTGCGGACTTACGACGTCAGAAACTTGTTTTCAGTACACGGTTCAGGCAGATCTGAAATAGCTCATAACGCAACTGGTGCTTAACTTCAAAACAACAACAGATCTTATGATATTTGGATTAAGAATTTTTTTTACAATATTTCTTTTTAATTCTAATAGACAAATATTGAGAAAGTTAATTAAAACTAAGTCCATATTCACTGGTGTTTTTCTAGTCAACAAAGAAACAGAAATTGTAATAAAACACTTATGAATATATTTAAACAAGTGATTCCTTTACGTTGTGTTTCCTGGTGAAAAAAGATACATTTTCTTCTCAGAAATAGTTGGCCGTACTATCAGTTTTGTAAATATGTTACAAACACTATCTTTCCCTGCCCTGATACATTTAAGTTCTTTTTATCCTAAACTGGACCTTAGTAGAAAACTATAAGTGTCTTCTTTGGTCCTAAATTAAATTTATTACATTTTGTGAGGTTAATTTAAATCATCAACCTTTACAAGAAGATAGAATGAGCAAAGTTGAATTCTCAGTACTTGCGACACTTGAAATTATTTAAATTATTTTAGGTAGGTTTGTTAGGAATTAAGCACAAAGCTACATAACGGGTAATCTGTGCTCTACACACACTGGTATCGAAATCCTGGTTTTGGCTGTGCGAGTCCGCCGACATTCCGCTGTGCCACTGAGGGGAGATTTGAAATTAGATTAGAGTAAATTAATCTGTAAGAATTTGGACATAATCAAATACGTCAATCAGATGTGGTTGACCCCTTGAGTACAAAGCTGCCTTTGCATCTCAAATCGATCAAGAAATCACTGACGTATGAGCTAGAACTTTTTCATAAAAACCCTGGCGGACATTGCTGCGGCTAAAAATGTGATGTTGTTTTCTTCGCTAATTAAACTTTACCACCCTAGAGCTATTTTTAAATTGATGTGTTACCTATTGCAAACTGGTGTCCAATAGGTATTGTTAAAATTTGTCTTCCTTTCTAAATAATGATTTTTAAATATTATGATTAAGTGGATAATTTTCATAAAAATAAAATGGCGAAGCATGTTGTAACTTTATAAAGTCTAATAAACACGCAAGTAAATATCTAGTGAGCCTGGCTAACAAATGAATGGACATTTCCTGTAAAGTTCTTACCAATGCTACACAACATAACCATAAAAAAAACACCCAAATACTAAATAAAGAAACAAACATAAACAACTGCAAAATAAACCAATACAAAGTAACACCTTTATACCTGTATTAATAAATATAATGAAACATCTAAGCACGCACTCTACATTTCTACACTCAATTATACAATCCCCTTCAAATATGGGGTCAGCTATCGGTCAGTAACCTCTGTCTTTCTTTGTGAACCTGACGATGACCGAAGAAGGTCGAAACGCAGTTCGTTCCTCCACATAAACATTTTCTCAATCCATACCAACCGTTTTCAAATATATATTTTTCTCCACAAGTGGGTTTTCTTGTCATCATGGATTATCTGTAGAAATATTCATCAGTGGAATCTGAAACTTCTCATATAAGAGGACATTGTCATTATCTGGTACAGTTGTATTGTCCATTAATCTCGTGTCCAGGTTATCCTCTGCCGTGACGTTTCACACAACTAGGATTTAGATTGTTAACGCTCAAGATCATCGTAGCAACAAACTGGTCCTCGGCTAAGAACACGTATTAAAACTAAACTAACCCTGAAATTAGTGATAATCTTGTTTTTACAAATACCGTTCAACTCTCGGTAAAAACCTTATAACTTAACTTAAAACAGCACAGCCATAACAATGATATAGTGACACGGTACTAGGGTTATAAATGGACATTTGCTGACTTTATAGAGGAAGATTGGGATATGTGGTCACCTTGGCTTTGAATACAGTTTTGACAAGCGAGATGAATTCTGTGAAAAAAGTATTTTAAAACAAGTCTTTTAATTTTATTTTAAAGGTCGTTTGTACTTAATATAGAGATTAAACACAAAGAAAATTTATTTCTTGTAACTGTGGAATATTTTACCTATCGTTTAGATAAAATGAATCACCAACATAGGATAAAATGACGCCATCTAATTCATTCTAACAAAATTATTTTGAAATGAACGGTGCATTTGAACCATCTGATAAATGCTCCTGGAAAGGTTTGCACCTTGGAAAGGAATGGCTGTGCACCATATGCATTACATACGACATTATCACTAACAAAGGTGAATAGTAAGTAAGAATAATACATTTACACGGTGTAAGAAGTACTTTTTAACCTAAACCGTTAATTTTAATGTAAAGGTGCTGATCTCGTTCACTGCTATAAAGATGGCAATAAATGAATTTGATCAATCAGTTAAAACGGTTTAGCACCAGACAAGTTCAGGTTACCTCTGTCTGGTAACTCAGGTCATGAGCAGCTTCTTGTCAGTGTACAGTTTGGCGGAGTGATACCATCTATACCACCGACCACACTGGAGGCAACCAGCAGCACTACACATTTACATGTTTATTATTTACGTGTATCTAATTTATGTATCGAATATTATAATTATTATATGAATATTTTAATTACAAATCCCGAATGTTGTACATTTATAAATCAAGTTTCTTTCCTTACTCCTTCAAGCCATCTCTAGGCCCGGCATGGCTAGGTGGTTAGGGCGCTCGACTCGAAATCTGAGGGTCGCGTTATTCCAACCGAGACTCAGTTTCACTCACTAAGATACAGGTATATCATTATATGAGAAAGCAATTACCCAACTTATAAATAATTCCTAGTTTCGCTTCAAGGAAGTCATTGCAATAAAAATCTGTAAGTTTCTTCTGATGATAATTAAACTTGTTTGTATTTCAAAATGAACAGCAAAACTCAAAGTAGTACAAAACTTGGTTCTTACAATTCAGTTATAAAAGAACTGAAATTTGGATCTATTAAAACCCAGTAAATGTATTAAAGTATCCATGTAGCATGGATCTGAGACCTAGTAAATATATTAAAATATTAATTTAGAATGCAAGCTTGAAGGCTGTTTAGCTTCATCATTCTAGTAAATATGGAGGTTTGTGCTTCCCATAATTTTTTTTATTTAAAATCTAATTCAATAGAAACTAGAGTTTACTTTAAAAGTAGACCACCAAGAAATATCACCATCTCTGATGTATATATTTTTACAAATCACTGATGATGGAATTTGAATGTTTGATTAAATATGTTTACAATTAACGCAGTAGTAGTGTTGTTTTTAATTCAACACTTCTAGCCGAATAACAAAATCTGAATTCAGGTCTTCACAAGTTCTTTGGTATAAATCAAGTCTCACCTTACTTCTTTCTTCCCTGTCTGCTATAAAGCATTGCAGAAAAGTATAAAGGTCATTCAAAAGCAGGTCAAAGACCTGAGTCAGAGTAAACAAGGTTCATACTAAATTCATTAGATCAATTTTAAGCACTTTTCAAGAACTTTCTAAACACTCTCAGAATATTTTCAAACATATTTTGTAAGCTCAAATCTACACCAAAATCAACCACGTTCTATTGAAATTGTATAAAATTTCTATTTATTTGTTCAATATGTGAATACAGACTAATAGAAAAAGAAACACTTTATTTATTACATTCAACGTGGCAACATCTATTAAAGTGGGACATATCGAAATGTTTTTCTGTTGTAATGTTTTCAGCCATTTCTACAAAATTAAAGCTCCAATTTGAGTGCCTCCGTGTCCTTGAAATTCCATTCTGAATTTCAGGCTTTTCAAGGATACTTATACACCATAAGTAAGACTGTGTTTATTCAGTGCTCAGTTATATCATCAATCTATGTCTTCCTGAATCACACATTCACTTTGAATCCTGTTATATTTATATTATATGCTCACACTGTTGGTTGTTTGGGTCATATTCTCACTGTGTGGCCAAACCACATAATGGTTTATTTTTCAATATCTTTGGTGAATGTGTCTATTTCAATCATTTCTCCCACTTTTATATTTCTTGTTTCTTCTCTTTATATTAACAGCTCTTTATAAACAGTGTATCTTGTTGACAACCATTTCTCTGATCTCTACGTCTTGTTGATTCGAGTTATGTTAGAAGCACTTTGGAAGGAATTTTCATTAACCTTAATCAGGGGTTATTTACTTTTAAAAGTAAGGTTTTCTTCATGTTATTAAAACATATTTAATTCTCAACATATCAACTGAAAGTGATATAACAGTGTCAACATCTTCCATAAAAACAGCTGTTGAATATCTAGTGAATGTTAACATATGTTGTTGTCTTAACACACAATATTTATAGATAAGGGCAACAAAAACAAAACCCAATATCATTATTAACAACAAGTGTATTAACTTACACACAAAAAACTGTTCTTGTCTAGACATCAATCACTTTGTATCCATATCTTGTTTCACTAGTGCTTCTATTTATCTAGCTACCAGTTGATTGGTCGTTAGGTCTGTTTTTTTTATCCAGCTGTATTCGTAAACAGCATATTATATATATATATATACACACACACAACCAATTTTATCATTTAATTAACCCGTCTCTCTCTGTTAACGATGAAATATTAAAATTTACCTAAAATATCAGTGTACTAGTACAATTGTGATATTTTGAATAAAGAAATAAAAGAGGTAAGAAGAAGTCCTTTTCGTGAAATACTCCGAAGTTTTACTTACGTCGTCTGGAATCTACGTTGAGAGCTGAGTTAACACAGAACATCTCGTTCAAGGTAAAGTTACGTTATGTTTAGAATGGACTGATCTAATTAATACACTATGCCAGATTAATACGTTGTTTACGTTTGTTTGTTTGTTGGATTTCGCGCAAAAATAAACGAGGACTATTTGCGCTAGCCGTCCCGAATTAAGCAGTAATAAACTAGATGTATGGTAACTATTCATCACCACTCACCGCCACTTCTTCGGCTACACTTTAACAACAAACAGTGGAATTGACCATCACCTGATGTCGTCCCCTCAGCTGAGAAGATGGGCAAGTTTAGTGTTGTGGGAACTCGAACCAACGACCATCCGATTACGAGAAGAGCACTCTAACCCCCTGGGAATGGCGGGATATATTTATAAATAAAATAAATGATAATTTACGCTTTATTATAAAGTTATGGATACTAGAATGTTCGGAGAGATACAACTTATGTTAGTTCTTGAGTTTCCGTTTTACAATCATTGTTTTAATCGTGTTTCATTAAAAGCAACTAACTCACCAGAATGAGATTCAGTCAGTGAATGGTTGTGTGAAAAGTGAAATATTGTGGATTTGAGCACCTGAATGAGTCATTAACCGTCAGCATCATTGGTGATTGTTATTTTTTACTTTTTAACACACGATGCTTCTGAGCAGTATTCAATTACATCTAATAAAATGATCATTCCAACTAAATTGGTTTTAAAATTCATTGAAATGTCAAAATTAATTTTGAATATTTACAGCATTATTGTCTGAAAACGAATTGTGATTCGATAGGAAATTTAAATTTAATATATTTTTTATTTTCCTGAGGAATAATTGTGATTTTCGTAACAATGAAAATACCGTATTACTTCGAATTTACCTCGCAAAACAAAGACTTTCGAAAAATCCTACATTAATAAATATATTGGACTATATTTTAAAAAGAACGTAGTTCAGAAAGACTAAAAAAACACGAACATAAAAAGTTTCTGATGTCAGCGTGTATAGCGATATAGTTGGATATCAATGTCCATAGTCTTTGTCTGACCTTGACCTTTATGTTATTCAGACGCTATTTTATTGTATTTTTATTTTTAATGCATTTCTTACCATAAAAAATTATTTTACTTTCGATGCCGATTTAAAAGAAAAGTTATTTTGTTAGCCGAACAGATTGGTAATTGTGTTGCCACGAAAATTTATACAGTAAATGAGGCAAATGTACGCCGTTAGCATGGTATGAAAACCAAGCTGTTTTCTTTCAAGAGAAGTACAAAGTCATTTTCAGGCCCAAGAAAAGAAAGACATCCTGAAACTGATGCCGCATTTCAAAGAATTATGATAAAAGCAATAGAATGTTCAGGAATTAGTTGTATTTCTTTTAAGGTTTGACGTGGCTGGTGTAAGAACTTTATGAAAACAGAAGGTTTATCATTACGGTGAAGGACAAGAATTAGTCAAAACTTGCCATGAGCTTTTAAAACAAAACATACTGAATATCAACGATATATTATTGGTCTACATCAAAGAAATCAATATTCCCTTAACTAAATCGGTAAAGCAGATGAAACTGAAATTTTCTTTTCGAAATGCCGCGTAACTATACTGTAAATACCAAAGGAGTGAAACATGTGTCAGTCAAAACCACTGGTTATGATGAGTTAAGAGTTATTGTTATGCTATGTGTAACTATAGATGGACGAAAATTCTCACCGTATGTCATATTAAACAGAAAAAAAACATTGTCAAAAGAAAATTTTTGCAACGATGTAATAATTCGTGTAAAAAAAAATGAATAGATGACATCAGAGCTGATGGAAGAGTGGCTGGGATGGGTGTGGGAACGTCGGTCTGGTGTATTATTAAAACAATGGAGCATGCTTGTAATGGATGTATTTCATGACCGTATATCTGATAAAATCATAAGTAGGTTAAGGAACAACATTTCTGGCGGAATGACAGGTCAGTTACAACCTATTTATGTGTCCACCAACAAATAATTCAAAAAGTGTATCCATAAGCATCTTAACACTTGGCTGCATAAAGACAATCATGTTTTGATACCGAGTGATGTAATAAAACGTGTATCAGTATCAAGAATAGTGGAGGGGGATTTCAAGAGCTAGAAAAGAAGTGTTGGACATTATTATTAGACAATCGTGTTTGAAATGTTGTTTATCCAATGTGGAAGATGGAACGCAAGATGATCATTGTTTGAGACAGTAGTGAATCAAACGATGAAGTTACTTCAACTTCATAGTATAACAGTGAGTCAGAAGAAACATTAGAGTATCATTCTGATTAAATAAAGCAGGATGAAACATTATTGTAGTGAACAATTTTAATGTCCTGTTTACTTTATATATATATATATATTTATTATATTTCGTTTTAAATACATTAATAACATTTGTGATTCGATAATAAACTCTTTTGAAACATAAAAACATATTCACTTTTTTTCTAATTATCATCCAATTTTTTCTGAAATCCCCCTATTTAAAAGTGGAGTGGATCTTAAATAAGAGGGCGTCTTAAATTCGATGTATTTAGGGTAAATGTATGTTCCACGAAAGAAGTATTAAAATGTACTTGTCTTATAATTAATGTAGAAACAGTATTGTGGTACATCTATAACCATTCGTTTAATTCATGTTTTGTATATTTTTCTATGTACGATAAGAAGTGTCTGAATAAAAAAGAAAACCCTTTTAAGATGGGAATTTTCAAAGTGTGGTTTACCATAACACTTGTCCACCTGGTACATGTAACAGGAGGAGATAACTGCACGTGTGGTAAGGATACAAAAACGACTCGTTTTTTAACATTTTATAATAATGTATATAGCAGATTTTTTAAGGCATATTTGTTTGTTGTGAGAGTTTTTTGTTCTTGACTCTTTCTTAAATAATCAGACATTTTAATGTTAATAGTCGAACAACAAAAAGAAGTGATTCATAAATAAACTATTCATTTGTTTCGTTATAAGACTCACCTTTACACGATAGTGTTTTTGTTAAAATACACTAGTGTTAATGTATGTAAAAAAAAAAGTGGTTCATTTGGGCTGTTGCAAAGACTACAAAAATCATATTACGTTTCATGATCATGTTTTCGGTCTGCTCATCAGTTCAGAACTTTCAAAATTTGTTACTGCTTTTTGATGTGAATTGTGGTCTCGAATAAGAAAGCAACGTCCTCATGTTTTGAGCAAGTTTGTCATACAACGAGTTTTGTAACCTTGTTACACTTATTTGAATGCTGCTTGTGTCACCTCTGGTGATCAAATGTTGAAGAATGTTGGGATGTTTTAAATTATTTTAGTTGTCTTGGAACACAGTTTTTATTGATTTTTGTTAAGTGAACACTGCTAAATGTTTGATATATCAAATGGTAAAAATGAATCGTCAAATGTATCGTTTGTAACTTTTACAGTTCGGTGCTGTAAGAAACGTTTATAATTCCAAACCTTTACAACATTAAAACGTTAATGTTGCCCATATCGTTTTGATAGGTAATCTTGTTTTTCATATTTCAATTAGATGTAATGAAAGAAACCTTCTGACAACATGTTTATTTACGTGAATGTTTACAACTGATTTTGTTTGTTGAAACCATAGATATTTTACTAATGCTTTTAATCTGGAGATCTCCACAATAAAACCCGTACTTAATTAATTTTTGTTGATGATATATTATTTTAAATACTATCTTCTTTAGTAACAGACAGGTCTCTGGAAGGAAAACTGTTGAAACACCCTTCAAATCCATCAGTTTACCAAATTTTGGATGGGTGTCGGCATGGAGTGCCCAATCCTCCCACTTACAATAACATCTACAAAAACTGGGAATGTATTCAATCAAATATTTTGGAGAAACTCTTGTGTAAATGTGAATCTCTTTCCAACGGTGCAGAACTTATCAAGGGAAGTGGAGATACTGTATATTTACTAAGTAATGGCGTCAAAAGACCTATTGCTGACCCTGAAACTTTTAATGGCTTTTGTTTCGACTGGAACAAAATCAAGACTTATTCAGATATTGTCATCAACAGTCTTTCTACTGGACCTATTGTAAACATTAAGTAATATTTCAAGTTACATAAGTTTTTATGAACTTTTCATTTGAAACAGTTCTCTTGCATTGTTTCTTTATAATTAAAGTAAAACCAGTTTATTTTCATAAATAAATGACAGTCGCTTTCTTTAACTGTAAAAGCGTAAGTCAAGTCAATCATTCATTTAGTCAACTCAAACGCATAAAAATTCCGTTTGAAAATATTCAATTTAAAACCATGTACAACGTTTCTAAGTCTTTCTAGACATGTTAGTTCTTAAAATAAATGCTATGAATCTCGCTTTTCAATCTAAAAAAATTTTCTATGTTTTTTTGGCTAACTGAAACTGTGAAACTTGGTCGGAAAATTAGAATCAAAAAATGATTTGTCCTTCCGTAATTGAACTTTACCTATTTAGAACTATTTTGAATTTTAATATGTTATGGATAACTGGTATATTTCGAATGAATAAACTAACCATATACGGAGAAGTTTCCTTTATGAAAAACTTGATAATTTAACCTTTGTCCTCAGAGGTTAATACAGAACATTTCGTTAAACGTAAATTTACGTCGATGTTTATTTAAACTAATATAATAAACGATGACAGATTATCATATCGATTAAGTGATGGATGTGATAACAGTAGGATATTTTTCTCTTTCAAATGAAATAAAAACAAACACAAAACATAAATAAACACACACACAAAAACTGACTCTTCCATGTGATTTTCTTTGGTTTATTTCCTCATAGGAGTAAAGCCAGTGCTCAGTCGTAAAAATGCATAATAACCGAAATAACGTTCACAAAAATAGAAATTTTATCAACAATAGGTTCACATACACACAACACGGATAGAATAACATTCAGAATAGTAAAAATTAGATAAAGTCTAGGTATTCACAATAATTAGATCAACAGAAGGTTTATAAATTTATAACATATTAAAAAGACAAAAAGGAGTTAATTAGCCCATAAAGGATGACGCATCCTACTCCCAACTATAACCATTGTTGTATTTTGGTGATAGTGAAGAAAACTGCCTCAAAACAACAACAAAAAAAAGAGTTAAAAAGAAGAAACAAGCACGTTAATGCTCGAACGAGAAGAGAATTCGAAAATTGTCTCTCAGGTCGATTTCTTGCAGGACCGCGTTTTGACCGATTCTTGTTAATATATAAATAATAATTAAATCGGATAATAATAAGATATATTTCACACAAATATAAATGTCATAATTGTGTTAAAAAGAAATAAAAAACGATTTAAATGTCAACATAATTCATTTTTTCTTTTTTTCGAGGTGGATTTCATTTGTATCGGTTTTTAATGAGTAATAAAGTAGTTTGAAAACTATTGTTTTATACGGTTACGAATTTCGGTTTATACTTTTCAATACCTTTTAATGCTTTTCTCATTAATTCGTTTTTTACCTAAGTGACAATGGAATAAGTACCATTGTCGTATTTTGGTGATAGCAGGGAAAACTGCCTCAAAACAATAAAACAGAGTTAAAATGAAGAAACAAGCACGTTAAGCTCGAAGGAGAAGAATATTCGAAAATTTTCTCTCAGGTCATTTCTTAACAGGACCGCGTTTTGACCGATTCTTATTTCTGTTATACCCACACAAGTGATATGATTTTAATATTCACATTTTTTGCATATTATTTTCAAAGATCAGTTATAAAAATCGCTCCAGAATAGATGTTGACAAATTCATTTTCTAAAACTAAAAATATATTTTATTATGCATACAGAAATATATCAAAAACTATACTGGAATTGGACAAAACTCACTGAGGCCCTGCCAGATAACTTTCTTGTGTGAACAATCTCAAAGTTGTTTCATTAACCAATGAAATGTTTGATTCATTTATGTATCAAAGAGAAAAAGTGATAATACAACTTTGAAGCTTTCGGGTTTAAATCTCTCTAACATGATCTTTGGTTAGTGTTTCAATTCCCCATAAATATGCACGTGGACTAATTGTGTTAGTCTTTCTTAATTTAGCGGTGTGAGACTAAAATAAACACCATTTAACGAAAACTCTTGGACTTCTTTTATATAGCGAGATTTACCTATATATTCATAACGTTCCCAGGATTGAAAGGGTGCACGTTTGGTATGATAGGGATTCAGGCTTACGACCCACAGATTACGATTCGAGCGCTATCACCACCTGGCCATGAGCAGTGGCGTATTTAGAGGGGCATAAATCCCAGGGCCCATACTCTTATTCGGAGCCCATTGATAATTTTATTTTATGCACATTTACATGGGATATAGGGCTCGCAAAATCATTAGCTCCTGGATCCACTCAGTCTGAAATCCATTATTCACCATGACTAACTTTGTTTGACTTTTTTTAAAATTACAATCAAAGTATAACATAATGTGTTATAGGCGTCATCGGTTAGTCAGTTCTAAAATTATTGTTATTTAACAGAAAATAAACGATATTATTCTATTAATTTACTGTTTAGAATTTGTAAGTATCATTAGAAGTTGTATTACTTATTTGTCTTTATATTGATGACTTCATATTAAATATACTTCACAAAAAATTGGATGATACGCGTTAGTAGGAAAACTGAAATTTTAAAATGGAATAAGCAAGATTTAATCCTCAATAACCGAGGCCCTTAAAATTCTTTCAAGCATTGTTAAAGTAAATTAATGAATGACATTTATTTCCTTTTTATTAAATAAATTTTTGTGCGCCAGTAATTCTAACCGTGAGCAAGCGTATGACTAATTTGATTTTATTATTCACTATGACTTCTACCAACCTACCTTCAAATTGCAATTCATTTAGACAATAATTTCTAGAGTATAATAAGATGTTGGACGTGGTAAAAATATATCAGTGGATAGGATTTGACCTCTCCGGAGTCTAAAACTGTAATTACATCACATATCAGTCAAAACCTGACACACTACCTTTCTACGAGCCGATATGCCTCGGCTAAAAATCGAGAGCATCTGAAAATGTTGATAAAAAATCAAAATGCTTTAACATATTATTTGTTATTGGTTGAGCCCATGCAACCGACTATTACTTATTTGTAATTTTTAATGAAATCACAACGTGTAATGTACATCTGATTTAATCACTTGTTGGAGAGGAAACAAATACCGACAAAAATAAAGGAGTGGTACTTTTATATAAAAATCAGTTTGGCCCATGTCTATTAAACTCGATCTTGTGTATATCAAAAAGAAAACAACAAAAATTAGCCTTTAGAACTCTTTCAGTGATGAACATATTTCTTTCTTCTTAAGATCTGAATTTACGGGACATGGGCCAGGCGTGGCGTAGTAAAGGTACAAATACATTGATTGGTTTGTTGGTTTGGTGTTTCATGGCTCAAAACAACAAGGCTATCTGCGCCAAACATCTCGTAAAAAAGTTAAAATTAAAGTAAAATTATTAAAATTCATAAAAGTTAATTATGGTAAAACAAGACAAAGTTTAATTTTTGAATTTAAAACCCAAGTAGCATTAAATCCAATTTTTACATCTACTTTACTACGGTAAGAGAAAAACTACAGTAATCGAAGTTATAAAGGGCTTTCTGTAGCATCATTGTAATTATCATAACTCACCAGGATGACTAACGGGTAAGTTCAAAAAACAGAATTAGTCACCTGAAGTTGACCTTTCCAGTCCTGGTTCCAAGTTATTTGACGTTACGGCCATTTTCTAATTTCAAATCGAACTAGATGGACTGTGATTCTTAAAATGGAATCACTTTAAAACGGTATAATGAACACATTTAAAAATCTTAAATAGCATTAAAAAGATTAATGGCCTTAAAAGCTAAAAACATTTCTAAAGTGCACAGTGTCACCATCGACAATTACAGTGTCTAACGTTACCGATAAACCTTGAGACAAAACGTGTTTAATTTAGTGCCATTGTTGAAAGTCGTAACGACGGCAAGACAGTAAAACGTGGCCAATTGTGACCTTAGTGTTACACAGGCAACTCATTGGGGCATCAGTCCCAGAGAACAGAAAATGATGAGTTAAAACTGTGACAAATGAATAATGTAGTTAGAACAACTTCTTTTCGATCCTTACGGAAGCAAGACGATCGAAGTCTAGAGGGTTTTATTTGGAAAAGCTTGTTTTCACGTTGCTCACTCCAAATCGTCTTACAACCGTAAGCCTTGAATAGAGAACCATGGCCCATGTGTGGAACTGGCACAGCACTCATAGGGCCACAGCAGACAGACTTAGCTGCGGTTTCGAAGAACTGGTTCCCGCGAATACCAACATTGTTTGGTATCCAGAAAACCTAGATAGAAGTAGATGTGATAGAAAAATGGGTCAGAAGGTTTTAAATATCGATGAGAACAGGGAGAGAACAAACGTGAAGCAATTCCTTGGCCAGTAGAGTACTAAGCGAGTCATTATAAATAGTGCAATTTGAGTATTGTTTAGCTTCTAAGTGAAAGTCGCCGACATAGAGCCTGTTTAGCAACAGTAAGAGGGAGTTAGTCAATGATACCCCTAATCATTATACTGAAAAGTGTGATTCTCAAAATATAGCCCCGAGTTTCTGTAGAAAAGAAGGGAAAGTGTCGGATCTACACAAACTTGGAATCGTCTGTCCATTAACATTTTTTCAATGAGACGAGCATTAACCATCCTCTCTGAGGTCTTACAGAAACAGTTCCTTAAAGCAAATGGAGGTAGTTTTAAGGAATCTTGGGATCCTTTCCAGGCTTAGGGAAAGCTAGGAAAATAGTCTGGCGCCAAATATCAGGAAAATTTTCCTGCCAGATCCGGTTTACACCAGTGTGAAGAGACATTTTGTCATGGAGACAATCAGCTCAAAAGGAAAGAGTTGCTCACTCCGCCCGAGTCTTGACGGCTAAGAAGGTGGAGGATGAAACAGAAGTGCTAGATACCTGGCGAATGTTTTCACCTAGAGTGTCGTCGATGTTCCGGGTATCATCTACTTCCTGGCCATCACAGAGCAAGATCAAAAGATGACAGAATTATATAGCTCACTGACCTTTCGAATATTGACCCATATGACTTTGGAACTGGTAGTAGAAGATATGATGGTTGTGAATTTAATACGAGAATGCTTTTGGCTTTGACGTTTTACTCATTGAGCATGTGCACGTGCCTGCTGGAAAGCAATGCGGTGCGAGAGAATGTGATACCAATGAAAAGTATCCCAGGCCCGTGTTTGAGATATCTGTTAATTGTGGTAGGCAGGATTCTACCATAGACAAGGATATTGAGGAACACACATCAAATGAAGGATTACAGGTAATAACAGGTAAGTTCTGTGAGAGTTAAAGAGGGCATCGATTACGGCTATTCTCTTTCAAAATTATAGGAAAATGATCAATACCTTGAAGGTTATTGTTAACCCTCTATGAAAAGTGAGAAAATAGTGAAGAGGAGCAAACTGAGAGATTTATAGCAGTTAAGGACTGACTAGAAAAATTAGATTAAGTATAAGAACCACTACTGAAAATAGAAAAGTTGTGATCAGAGATAATACACTCTATTGAGCGACACCTCTCATCAATAACAGAGCTTCCCCAGAGAGGAAATGTCAATTAAAGACTCCGAGTATCAAGAAGGGAGACGGTAACCGTTCAATGAGAGCATCAAGGTCTAATTGATTATAGGTTTCTCCAGGCGAAAGTTAGAGAGAACAAACAGTGAGGGTGCAATCCAAGGAAACACGGTATGTTGAGCAGCAAAGACAGAGTGGGCACTTGCTGACCAACCAACAGTTCCACCCCTCCATGCACTCATCCATTACACACTCTGTCATTTCTATACAAAGAAAACTGCCAAAACGTGACTTTATGGGCAGGTTTCAGAAATATTTCCTGTAAGAAAAGATATCCAGAATAGTAGAAAGCAATCAGTTCCACTGCATAAAAGTTGCCATTTTTTATTTATGTGTTTTATTGTTGTCCTTATTCGAATGAGGTCTCTAGACCTCCATGAATCCTGCTCTGGTTCGATTAGGCAGGTCATTGCTGTTGGAAGATGATTCCAGCGACTGATGACGTGAAAGAATGATCGTTTTGAATTTTCGGGTGGAAGAAGATGATGTATCCGAGGAAATTCTTATACCCAGAATCAAAGGAAACGGATATTGGGGTTTGCTGGAATGTATGTTATGGACAGAGATGGGTGTTGACGTTCATTCATCAACTCTTTAACCGTGGAGGTCGAAAGACTTTTTATTTGGTTTAAGAACGATTTTTTTGGAGGCACAGAGAGATCAATCTCCACTCCAACTGTAGTAGTGGATCAAAGTGCAGCAGCATACTTCTGAGATGAAGTGTTAGGCTTCAACTTTCGATCCTCAGGGTAAACAATGTTATGAATTGTCTTCAAATGCTGCACCTCTCCTTCTTTCAACCATTTAGAGCAAGAACGAAAGTAGGACTGGTGAGAGCCATTGGAATTGATGCAATGAAACTCCGTGTCATACTCATATCCAAGGTGCTCCTTGCCACTGCAACGAGCATACGTCAAGGAACCACGACATGATGTTTTGGAGTGACCGAACTGCTAAAACTAGAAACATCTGAAAGGGTTTGGAATGTATGGCTCTACCGTGAAATTAAGGTAATTTTCTTTGATGAGGGCAGGTGAATATGGTGATGTAAATTTAAGAAAAAGGACATTGCTCAGCATAATAATTTCATTTTTCAAATGAAAATATGCCTCACTGCAGAAACTATCTGGGTGGAGAAACCAGCGAGAATGTCTGAGTCGGGGATGTTCTTCAAATTCCTCTTAACAATAACTTCTCGTGATGAATCAAAGTAGCATGAGACATTACCTCAGGTATATCCCCAATCGCATCTGAGTGCAAAAGGAGTTCACTTTGTTGAGATGTGGATGTTTCCACCAATATGTCACTGGAGCGAAATTTTTCACTGACTATGGAGAGCCAGCGAGACCCTGTAGTTCCTTCTGAATGAAAAATGGAGGCATCTACCCAAAACGTTTGTCTGAAAGAGAATGTACTATAAGAAAATGAGGTACAGATGTGTCAGAAGTTGTAGATTGCTGCTCAGAATCTTCAAGACGTGGTCGTTTATATATGAACTGTTTTTCTCTATTTTTTTAAGTTTTTATTAAGAGGATTATTACAAAAAAGAATATTGGTTAACCCTCGCCCAGCCAATTGACCCTAGGGGCTACCCCAAGGCAGATCGTCAAAGCCAAAATGGTGTGTTAGGGTTGGATCCTCTATTCCTCTTTATGGGTCACCACGCACGACAAACACGTGGGTGGATGTTTAGATCCCAGTGGAGGTAAACTGAAAGAACAGAACCTTCCCTGGGAAGTTTCCTCACCACGTACATGAAATAACACCGAAGGGCTAATACTTTGCGCTTATAAAAATGCGTTTCAAACGTTAGAGTCCGTTATTGGAAATGCTATATCTTACTATTCGATCAGATGAAAGCAGTCAGAGTTCTCCCTTATGGCTGGATGCTTTCCTTCTAGCCTATTTATTTCAAAATTAAGAATGAACATAAATATCCTTGTCTGGTTGTGCGCGAAAATTTGAATCAATCCAGGACACCAAATGAGGTATTATTGCATCATATCCTGAAGAGACGGTTATCAATCGCGTATGTGAAAGTATACAAAATGACATTAAGAACCACTTCCATATAGGATGTATATTTGCGTAACAAGACTTAACATAAAAATAAGCTTACGTTTTTTTTTTAGAATAAAGTACAAAGCTACACAGTGGATTATCTGTGCTCTCGGGTATCGAAATCCGGTTTATAGTGGTGTAAGTTTGCAGACATACCAATGTGCTACTGGGGACTTAGATTCATGAAAATACATTATGGTTTTAATATTCAAAAAAAAATTCCCTCCGTATTTGTACTACATTGTCCAGATACCACTATAAATTCTGAATGAGTCTCGGAAAACGTCCATTTCTAACTTATGTGCGAGTTGCTTTATGTTGGAACTCTCCGAGTAGGTTCGAATCTGTGCACCACCAGAACATATTCCTCGTACTTTAAGGTGTAAGGTTTGTTACAGACAACTTCTTAGCGTGAATGGTGGATTCACGCTTCTGTGAATTAATGTTAATGCAGTTTAAAATTTGAAACACTGTTTCGGTTTTAATTCTTGATGATATTTAGAATTATTATTTATTTTAACTTAAAACTCTCAAGTACATCTGCAAACACACAAGTCATTCAATTAGTTACGAAAGTGTTTTCTAAAACGATACATGTAAATATCTTTTTAACCCAGCATTTCAGAAGATGTGGGGCGCAAATGATCCCATGGGAGTGGTTGAATCAATAGTTCAGTTGTGTAAAATAAAGTATTTTGAGAACTATTTGTTTAATTACTGAAAATAATAAGACGTTAGTGCAACACATACAGTATTTTAACGTGCGTATATGCATTACTAATTTAAAGAAAAGGGCTGGAACCAAAAAATCATATTACGATAAGTCATGGATGACAAAAGTTTACGAAAAGATATTTTAAGTCTAAAATGAGTGTAAATTGAAAAAGTACAATTCTCCTCAAAATTTTTAATTATTCTGACATACATTGGCACTCAAACATTTTTATATATTTTATTGTTAAATAAGAATTAAATGACAACATTATTAATAATTAATATTTTTGATGGTGCAATAAAATAGTCTAAAAAATCTTGCATACTATACAATATTAATTTTAACAGTAAGTATACCAAGACTATTCAAAGAACATCTACGTTACCACATCAAACTCTACAATTTCAATAGTACACCAGAATTCTTCATCATCAGGTCAACCTCCTACCCCCTAACAGAATAGTTCAATGACCCTAACAATTCAAAGTATAACGTTCAGTTTCGTACTTCCATGGCCTGGCATGGCCTAGCGCGTTAAGGCGTGCGCTTCGTAATCAGAGGGTCGCGGGTTCGCATCTCCGTCGCGCCAAACATGCTCGCCCTCCCAGCCGTGGGGGCGTTATAATGTGACGGTCAATCCCACTATTCGTTGGTAAAAGAGTAGCCCAAGAGTTGGCGGTGGGTGGTGATGACTAGCTGCCTTCCCTCTAGTCTTACACTGCTAAATTAGGGACGGCTAGCACAGATAGCCCTCGAGTAACTTTGTTCCGAATTCAAAAACAAACAAACAAAAACGTACTTCCATATACAGCAAAATTATTTGAAAGATTATTCATTACCATTTTATTATTAATGACACTACTTTAAGTGACTGAAATCGAAATGTTTACCAAATTATTTTAACGAATGACAGATATTAAAGTACTATCAAACTTTGATCTCACAAATCAATCATATAAGAACTGAGATTTCGAACTTCTCAGACCCTGAAAATGTATAAAAGTATCACTGTAGCATGCGTTAAAACCTACTGAATGTTTTATAAAATTACTGTAGCATGCATCTAAGACCTAATAAATGTATTAAAGAATCAGTGTAGTATGTCTCTGAGACCCAGTAAATATATTAAATTATTAATTTAGAATGCAAGCTTTTTAACTTCATTATTCAACTTCTTTAGTAGTACATTTGGAGGTTTGTGCTTCCCATAATTGTTATTTTGTTTCAAATCTAATTCACTAGAAACTACAGTTTACTATAAAACTAAAGCACCAAGATATACCACCATTTCTGATATATATATTTTTACAGATCACTGATGATAGAATGTGAATGTTTGATTAACTATGTTTACAATTAATCCAATAATACTTTTGTTTACAATTCACCACTTCTAGCCACATATCAAAATCTGAATTCAGGGTTTTATAAATTCTTTGGTATTATTCAAGACTTTACTTTTTCCTTTCTCGTCTGCCAAAAAGCATTGCATGGATTGACACATACTTTTATAAGATTATTTGACTTTATTATTACAAACACAGAAAATTAATATGAAGGATATAGAAGCTTTAAAGCTCTTGATTAAGAAAATGGAACATTAAGTTTATGTTAATTTGTATTAACATGTATCAAATAATATTTTAAGTCACAGTTCGAAAATCAGTGGATCATTGAATGCTAACGTGAAGAGTGATTTGAATACACTGAAATAAATGATTAAAATATTCCAATATCTGAATGCAGGAACTGAGTAATAAAAGAAATCAGAACAATAACTAATAGAATGCAGTATTTGAATGTCTTTTATGATTTAATTCATTATTGAGGTATTATACGATACATTTATGTTTGAAAATGTGTTTTGTGACTTTTATATTATTTGTGTGTATTTCACGACGCCTCAGGAGTAAAGAAAGCTCTATATAAGAAAACCGCTTGATTGATTGCTTCTGATGGTGTAGAGCAGGAGTGGGTAACTCAATGATCAGTGAATAGCCCAATTGTGGACAACTCGAGTTTAGAAATCAACTTTTTCCATCATTTATTTTTATCACAAATTTGGTAATCATCAACTGCACTGTTTCACGTCATCACTAATGTCGCGCGCTTTATCGCTGCAACAGAAACCGCCCATTTTCTAACGTCAGTCTGCCTCAGATATTTGTCATCGAGCGTGCGTTGTATTACACGCACATGTAAACATATTTTTATTGTGCAACTTTCAAGTGTTTAAATGTTGTTTGTTTTTAATCCCATAATATGGATGAGTAGATATTTCTAAAACAAAAGAATCCAGATGATGGTGAACTCTGAGAAAATAAATACAATTATCTGTATAATTGAATATTATAAATATTAATATTAAATATTTATTATAAATAAATGCAATGGGAATCTGGTATTACTGCCTAATGTGCGTGTGTTTGTCTTATAGCAAAGCCACATAGGGCTCTCTGCTCAGCCCACCGAGGGGAATCGAACTCCTGCTTTTAGCGTTGTAAATCAGTAGACTTACCGCTGTACTAGTGGGGGGGGGGCTGCCTAAAGAGAATGGAAAACGTGATATGAAAATTTAATGAAAGTTGAGAGTTGAAATCTGCAGTAGACGAAGAAAATAATAAGCCAATGTGTCTTTTGTTATGTTAGCTTGCTATAAAGTAGTTTGGTTTCTAGCTGAAAAAAATCATTTTCTGATATTAATTGTGTTTATTGAAACTCCGTTGGAGAATTAGGATTCAAAAATGAAAGATGATATTCTTCAAAAGGTAAATAATTTGCAATTAAATCGCAGAAGAAATTGCCGCAGAATGATAGAGTTGGCGAAGAACACAGACATTCAGTTGCTTCAACAGCTAGAAGACTGTTTGTATTCTTCTTTCGCACTAGTTGAGTCAACAGATGTAAGTGACAATTGATATTTTGGGTTCCATATGTAATTAGAGATCTTCTAGTGAGAGAATAAATGCTTGGCATTTGTGGATTACGAGAAACAACATGTGGAAAAACATTATTGAAAAATGTCTTAAAATGTCAAAACAATTCAATCTGGATTTCAAAGAAACTGGTTTCTATTACAACAAACAGTGCTCCTGCCATGACTGATGAGAAGTTACGATTTGTTTCTCTTTTGAAGCAGTATTTAATTGAAAATAATGTGAAGTCCACGCATTTTCCATTGCATTTTCCATCAGAAAAATTTATGTGCTCAGGTGTCTAACAGTGATGAATTGAAAATTTGATGAGCATTGTTGTAAAAATTGTGAATTAAATTAAAACTGGAAGCTTCCGGTCTTGGAACGATTTAATTCCTTATTTCCTTAAATAAAAGTATCTTGTTGAAAAAGTAAGGCTGAAAATTTCCCTGAAATTGAAACTTTGTTATGACAGTGTGATTTACACGTTCTATGCGACATGATGGCTCACTTGAATACGTAGCTTCAGGGAAGAAGTAAAATAATAAGCGAGAAATCAGTCTATTCATGAATTTAAATTAAAGGTAAGCCTTCTTGTGGAACAATTACAAAAGATTGGTTGGACACATTTTGAAAAGTTCAACAGTTTTCTATAAAATAATAAGAACTATGATTTTTATGATGCTAAAGATGATCTTTATGTAAACTGGATGAAAAATCTATCTCAAAAATTTGAATCACGTTTCTCCGAATTTAAAAATTTGAAATTGATATTTGAATTTTTGCATAATCCATTTCAATTTAACTTAGGAAATTTCATTAAGAAAATTACATCTTTTTTCTCTATGTATAAGTGTGGATTTCGAGACGAGATGCTTACTCTACAAAGTGTATAACACATTAAAGGAAAACAAAATATTCTGTCAGAGAAATATGACTCACTATTCTGATAAATGAGAGTTTTCCAAATTTAAAGGCAGAAAATTCAAATCTATTTTTTATGTTTGAATCTTCATGGGTGTGTGAGTAAACATTTCTTATGCAATATTTTCTCAAGTCTAGATTCAGATCTCGGCTTACTAACCTAAATTTACAGGTAAAGTTAAGATGCTTATTGTACATAGATATTAAGCCAAATTTCACAAAATTTCTTCATGAAACTCCCATCAATCATCTCATTAAATGTTAGTTGAAATGCCATTATTTTGATTATACCAACAACTTTGAACTATTTTTTTAATAATGTAGCCAAGGTTGTTTTCATTAGCCACTGTAAAAAATAAATTGCACAAACCTGATGTTAAGGGAGAGACCAAAGTATCGTCATAGTTTCACAAAGTGATGTCAGAGAGAGGGCGCGAAGCCATTTTGAAAGGAGAGTAGCTGGATAGAAGAAATCAGAGAATTGTAATAAATGGAGTTCAGATTACTAGATTACTGTCACACGTGGACACCTTAGGAACTTTTCGATTTAACTAAGTGGCACAGATGAAGAAATTACCAATAAATAAAATTTTCTCATTGATGTTGCTAAATGTGAATATTATACTGCTACATTACAAAAGAATTCAGATTATATGAGCTGACCAAATAAATAACATATGTATTTTAATTATAAAAAAATGCTAGATAATGCGCGTGGGTACAATATGGATGGGAATAATTATAACAATTTTATGAAAGAAAAATATCTTGATGTAATAGCTGATCAGTCTTTTGAGTCATCTAAGCAGTGTGCCGTTACAAGTGTTCGACGAAATAGGAATTTAAATTATTTCTACAGAAATACAGAATCTAAGGATTTTAACGTCTTTATATGATATTTAGGTATGCTGTAATGACTTTAGAAGAGCAAATATCTTTTATAAATTTATGTATCACTTCGGTGTATTATTATTTTTCCTGGAAAGTTGTTTGGCCCGCGGCCTTTTCTGGAGATGTCTGACAATACACTCATATTTTGTATTCAATAATTTTCACCATCCATGAGAAAATGTATTTTGTTCAAATTTTAATGAAGAACTAAACTATCATTACAGCATTAAATCACAGATTAGGTTTTATTGAAGTATTTGATTGTAAACTCAGTTATCAGCTATAAAAATACTACCTAGTTAAAACAGTTCATTATGTGCTTGAAAGGTCATCCATTATATGTTTGTATGTGTCTCTAAACCGTAAAGTCAAAATGTAATACATCGTAATTAGCGAAACACATAGAGCTTGAATAAGTTATAAAATATTGCGATATACCCCTTTTCAAGAATATAAGTGGATAAGATAAGCTAGTGAAACTGTACAAACTACGTCAGGTAAAATATGTAACAATAATTTTAACACTCTGATTATCATTTCGACTGCAAAGTAAAAAGTTGTTGACTAAATCACATATTCAGATATGTTGATGTGTGTGTGTGTTTTCTTATAACAAAGCCACATAGAGCCATCTGCTGAGCCTACCGAGGGGAATCTAACACCTAATCTTAGCGTTGTAAATCCGTAGACATACCGCTGTACCAGCGGAAGGGCAGATATGTTGATATCTGTTGATCTACAGCACCCTATGCTGGCTTACTTGCGAATCATCTGCACGATCTTCATAGATATCGTCATTCGGTTTGGTCCTAACCTTTCGACTCAAGCAACATGGTTTCTGATTACATAGTCCTCGCTAGTACAGCGGTAAGTATACGGATTTACAACGCTAAAATCAAGAGTTCGTTCAGCAGATAGCCCGATGTGGTTTTGCTATAAGAAAAAAACACACACACACTCTGATTACAAAAAATGGAACAAACTCAACATGGTCTCGGATCACACAAAATAAAACAAACTAACAGAAATAACATCGTCTCCAATGATACAAAATGGAACAAAATAATCCTGCAACATACCACTGTGGACACAAAATGGAACAACCGAAACTTAGCAACATGATTTCTGATGACAGAAATGGTACAAAATCAACATGGTCTCAAATGACACAAAAAGAAACAAACTATTTCTAACAAGAAGGTCTTTGATGACAAATAAATGGAAAAAACTAATTCTAAGAACATCGTCTTTGATGAAAGAAAATGGAAAAAGTCAATATGGTTTTTGACGACACAAAATGAAACAAACTAACCCAAACAACAAGGTTTCTGATGAGACACAACTGTAAAAAACTAACCCTAGCAATATGATCTTTGATGACACGTCTTAAGAATATAATCTTAGGACACTCGTAATCTGAGGGTCGCGGGTTTGCATCCCCGTCGCATCAAACATGCTCGCCCTTTCAGTTTATCTTAACTATGATAACGGAATATTAAAATGTTTTATTCAACGTTGTTATGAACTATATAATGCGACATCTATTGACAACCAAAAGAATGTATGATCAATGAGCACATGTGCAGTGGAATGAATGATAGTTTGGTTTAACTATATTTGAAAAATGGCTGGTTTGTATTGCGTGTTATAATTTATCTCGCCGAAGTCTCCGATTTATTATGTTAAGTAGGTAACATATTACGATTTCAAAGAATCGGAAATTTTAATTTTAATTTAGTTATTAACTGAATGTAGATACATGTATATTGAATTTCTGATATTTGCCAACAAGATTAATGCACACAATTTCCTTTCTTAACACAAATATATTTTAATATACGAATAAAATACAATTTATACTCACAGTTATTATAAATAATAATTTATATACAAATGTTTTGCAAACTTAGAAACCATACAGAGTCTTTTATCTGATCTGGAATTGAATATTTTATCCACGGTTCACGAGAAGCGAATTCATTCTGTGTTAAGAAACAGGTACAATTCACTTGACAAATAAACAAATTTCACTGTGAAACATACTTGTTCTTCGGTGAAAAAGTGTTAATATTATGAACTTATCATGATGAAATCTAGGGTTCGACTCCATGTGATAGATACAGCAGATTGCTCCATGTAGATTTGCTTTAAATTAACCTTAATTAAATCCCTAAATAAATAGAATTTGGTTTATATAACTGAAGAATTTACAATGTACAGATAGAGGACATATAGATAAAATATCTTAGTGTCATTAAGTTTTCTATTGTTGTGATATAAACTTCTTATAATCGAAGTTTTGTTTAAGTTAGATTTTGTTTTAAGATTTTGTATTAGATAAGAATCTGAGGTATGAGAGGAAAGGAATATTATTTCAACATGGGAACTGTCTATATTTGGTTAACCCTTGCTATTCTCTACCTTGTACACATAAAAGGAGGAAGTTGCAGAATATGTAGTAAGACAGTTTTCGTTACGACACTAAATCATGTGATGAAATCAGTAAGATGACTTATTTTATTCTGTAACAGCTATAACTAATGTGTTAAACAGATATTGATGATCTGGATTTCTTCCAATAAAATGCTGTTTATGTCTCCCTATAAAGTAATCAGTCGTTTTCATAGAATTACTGGTAATTAAAGGTGATATAATTTTGCATAAGTTGTTTTTCTTAATAATTCCACCTTCACTCAATAGTTAATGTATTTACAACAAAGTGATTCCTTTAAGTTTTTCTGAAGTCCATGTGAAATAAGGTTATGTTTCATGAGTCTTCACGAGTTTGATAAACTGGAAGATTTATTTCTCATGTTTTTGTAAATAATGTTACCTGAAGGAATAAACAACATTTTTGGTATGAAATTGGTTTGTCTGTTATATATATTAAAGGCTAACTGTGCTCTGCCCAGAAACTACGCAGACATATCAGTGAGCCACAGGTAGAGGGGCATTGGTATAAAGTAGCTGGCCAAAAAATAAGTTTTATTCGTTTTAAACCTGTTTTGTCAAGTGCAACAACCTTAGCATTAGTGAACGACGAGTGTTAGCTCTAGAAGGAAGCATTGTGGTCTCAGCTTGAGAAGGTGACTTTTCGTGTTATTTAAATCTGTTTTCCATTTTCCTATTTGTTTCTCCAATATAGAAGTCGTGACATTTATCACATTGTCTTTTATATAAAATGTTGGTGTGGTGTTGGTCAGTGTAGTTTTTACATAGTATAGCCCTTAGTTTTGTGCCTGTTTTTTGAATAAATTTAGTATCAACTGGAATGTCATATTTTGTTATTAGTTTTTGCCAAATGTTGGTTATTTTTCTGCTGATGTCAGGAATATATGGTATGCAGCAATATGTGGTTTCGCGATTTTTCAATTCGTGGGATATATTTACTTTTGTTGGTTGATTTTGCTTTCTGTCTAGGTGTGTGCGTATAATGTTTTCTACGGTTTGTGGAGGAAACTTATTGTTGTTGATGAAGAAGTATTTTATTTTGTCTAATTCGTCATTAATTTTATCTGGTGAACATTGTTTTATGGCTGTGTTTATTTGGTTTCTTGGTATGTTGAGTTTTTGTTTTGTCTCATGTGCTGAGTCCCAAGGAATGTATAGTCCAGTATGGATGATTTTTCGGTGGATTTCTGTTTTAAATTGTGTATCGGTTCTTGTAATTTTGAGGTTAAGAAATGATATTTGATTTATTTCTTCCTGTTCACATGCGAAGTTAATATTGAGATGTATAGAGTTAATGTGATTGAAATAATTAAGTGTGTGTTCTGTAGATGTAAATCCCGCAATAGTGTTGTCAACATATCTGTACCAGTATAGTAGTGGATCTAACGCTGTGTTAGTTGCTTGTGTTTCAACTTGTGTCATAAAAATATTGGCTAGAACTGATGATACTGAATTGCCCATGCCTAGGCCATTTGTTTGTATATAGTTGTGGTGACTCTTTGGCACGACTGTCCCATTCACAGATGAAACAACAGTACTTTGTATAGCCGAGTTACAGTCTTTCAGATCTCCACAGATATTCCAGTTGTACTTGCTGTACTGGATGTGCTTCAGCAACATTTCCATGTTCTCGTAGGTTTCTTCCATGTGTGCTGCACAGCCAAGAGATATTGAAGGGTGAACGTTGTCATTGTGTAACAGAACCGCTTTGAGACTTAACATTGATGAATCAATAAAGAGACGCTACTATTGCGGGTCATAGTCACAAACCAAAGCAGAGAACAATCCTTTGATGTTAACACAGAAACAGAGACTGTCAACTTGTGCAAAGAATTTGGTTATATCATCTTGGCGGCTTCGAAAAACAGAAATTTTCGTACCTGGTGACAGCAAATATTATTCCTGCAGTCTTGAACCCAGTAATATGGCTTTTGCTTTTAACAGACCCAAATCTCTGACCAGATCATTTAATTTTGACTGTGTTATGAGATGTGGATCGCCTGAGGATCACGGTTCAAAATATGGATCAATGTCACTGCCAGTTACCTGCATTGCAGTTTCTTCATCTGGTTCGTCTAATGTCCATTCCTCTGGTGGTTTCGGAATTGGAAGACTGTCGTCACGTGGCACGGGTCTCATTACTGAAGGAAGATTAGGGTATTCAAGTGACTTCTTGTTTTTGGCAGAGAAACCAGACAAATTAATCAAACAGAAGTAACAGTCCGTCACATGGTCTTTCTGTTCTCTCCATATCATCGGGACAGCAAACGGCATTGTCTTTCGAGTGCCTCTGAGCCAAGCTCTCATACAGACAGCACATGTCACACAACAAATGTGAGGCGCCCATTCCTGGTCTTGAAGTACAGATAATATGCTTTCTTCACAAGAGCAATCATTTGCGTCTCTGATGAACAAGCGTATACTGGCCACATATATAGCAGAATGTATCGCAGCTGTTACGACATTGACGAAACATATTGACCGACACCAATGGTCCTGTAAAACGGCTATAACATCTAACTTACTTGTTACAGTGCTAATGAAGCAATGCTGTATTCTGATACAATACGTACACACTATAAGGTCTATATTAATCAAATGAGCAGCATCTGTGTATGCAAGCCACTTTTATAGCCTGCCGAGAAAAGGGTCAAGCTGGCTCCTACCATCTCAGGCATGCACGGGCTGCATACTTCCACAGAACAACTTCCAACCTGATCTGATTTCATGCCTGGTAATGCCTAGACTGCACAAAATATTGTTCATAGGTCACTTACAGAAACGAGAAATTTTGGACACAAATATAAGAAAAAACATGACAACGTGGTACTTCATGGGTAAATTTGAATGCGATTTTCGTAATCAGCAGCCAAAAATCTATAAGGAACACTCAACAGTGATCAAAAAGCAAAAACTTTGTTGTGCGGTGTTATCTGTATTGCTTGTTTTGAATTTCGCGCAAAGCCACACGAGGGTTATCAGCGCTAGTCATCCCTAATTTAGTAGTGTAAGACTAGAGAGAAGACAGCTAGTGATCACCACATATCGCCTATCCTTGGGCTACTCTTTTACCAATGAATAGTGGGATTAACTGTACATTATAACGCCCCACGGCTGAAAGGGAGAGCATGTTTGAAATATTTTTATTAGCCGTTCCTAATTTGAAGTTGATAAGTTATAGAGAAGACGGAGAATCAAAAGCATACAACTATAACTATTGAATGACTTTAATTGGATAGTAGAACTATACATTACTCTTATAATGTACCAATGACCCAAAGTACAGAGCGCGATTTCGATGCAACAGGATTAGAACTGTTGACTCTTGTATTCACAGACTGGCGAGGTAATCACGAGAACGAAACATTAAGGTTTTAAAATATAGGAAATACAGCTGTCTATAATGGGAGATAACCAATACGAAATCAAACCTACACACATCTGTCTTTAACGAAAGATCACCAATGACAGATCGAACCTGCACATATCTGTCTGTAATGGGAGATCACCAATGACAGATCGAACCCACACATATATATCTGTAAGGGAAGATAACTAATTCCAGATCTAACACACAAATATCTGTCTGTAATGGAAGATAACCAGTTCCAAATCAAATCTACACGCATCCGTGTGTAATGGAAGGTAAACTATGCCAGATCGAACCTACACACCTATATCTATAATGGGATATAGCAAATACCAGATCGAACCAGCACTAATCTTTTCTCGTAGAGGGAGATAACCAATACCTGATCAAACCAAGGCTAATATTAGATACAGAGTGTCTGTGTGTTTTCATATAGCAAAGCCACATCGGGCTGAGCACACCGAGGGGAATGGAACCGCTGATTTTATTGTTGTAAATCCGTAGACTTACCGTTCTACTAGCGGGGTGCTAAACCCACACTAAATAAACATTTAAAGAGACAACTGAACGCCATTAGCAACAGTGATATGGGTTAATATCTAAAAAAAAACACTTTGGAAACACTTTTAGCCGAACTATTTTCATGACCAAGTAGACATTTCGGTGCTGGACGTTTTCTTGAAACAAATCTCGAATATTTTCTGTTATAAATATTTTGTGTATCCAATTAATTATTGAAACCTATGTGAACTTGACAGTACTTACATTTTACTATAATTAAGGTTTCTGTGCTTGAATAAAAAAAAAACATTTCAAATATGTACTGTCATTTACTTCACTTAATAATAACATATTCCAGTAAGTTGGTTGTAGACAAATTAAACGGTTACACATCAAATACTCATTTTCAGTTTCCGCATGAATTCAACATATAAATTGTTTTACTTTAATCAATCGTCTCAAATCATGAGAAAAAGAATAGCGACTTATTCAATAGCGCTCAAGTTTTGAGTCTCGTTTGAAAATCATTATAACAGGTCGGTCCTGTGTGCTAACTTCTTAATAAGAATGGCCAAAGGTTTTGTTAATATTTTTCTCTCGATTGCCAATTTTTAATAACATGATCAACGACTAAAATTCATATAATCTATAATTTTTCTGAACTTCATCGATTTAGGTTTACTAATTAATGCTATACATTGTTAATTTTCTACCGTAGGTTAAATATTGTTGTTTATTATTAAGCACAAAACTTCACAAAGGGCATTGTGCGCTCTGCCCAACATGGGTATGGAACCTTAGTTTCGGGAATTGTAAATCCGTAGGCAGTCCGCTGTGCCAGTGGAAGGCTTGTCAAATCATGGGATGAATCTTTGAAGTTATAATTGAATAAGACAAAAATGAATGATCTTTATTAATGAACCTCTATCATACAAATATAAAGAGTTAAATATGTTATATTATAAAAAAAAATTAATATGCACATCAGCAAGTCGTGTGATAGTCACACCTGATATATAAAGTCGTAATGGAGCAGGATACACAAAGACTACATTTTGACACTGGTTGTGTTTCATACGAAGGTGGTTTGAGGCCACCTAACATTGGTCACTTTACAAAAGAACATGTGGTCACCCTTTCTGATGCAAAATATCGACACTTTGTACGTAAAGATGTTTCAAATCGGGTATTTAGAATATCCAATATTGCGATATTTTTTATACTTAAACATCAGTTACTACGATCCTCATGCGAGTACGACAGTCGTCATATGAGGTTCAGAATTCCGCTGTCTATAATGTTTCAGCTATACGTAGTACCCTATATTACGTTGTGATTCCTTCTGTTCAACCCGCGTTTAGTTACATCTCATACGTCGTGGAGTGTGCATATGTATCTTTTTCTGATAGTTATCCTGTACCATTAGCTTCTTGCGGCACTGGTGATAAAACAAGAAAAGATTGCAATAAAAGACATCTTGTGAGTAAAAGATAGAAAAACAGTTTATAAGCAGTATTGAAGAAAGTATCGGTGATCCATCCAGTGCCTGAGGTGGTCATGACACCAAATAGCCACCACCACCTCTGCTTGAAAACACTTAAAGGCAAGAAAAACTTTGACATCTGTATCTAGATGTCCATGATATTTTAATCTGACAGAAATGTTTCGTTTCAAGAATGGTTCGAAAAGAACTGGGAGACAAATGATGAAGTAGGATGTTGGGTTCAGGATGTCGAAGTAAGTTGTGACAAATCATCATGGAAAGAAAGTGGAGAGGAGGAGACGCATAGTTTTCATGTTAGTTTAGTCTACACATCGGCGCCATTTTATGTTTAATGAATACATTTTAAAATAGGCTATGTATAGAGTGATCTTCACATGTAAACAACAAGGAAACACAACAGGCTGAACGCTCAAACAACTGGTAGCTAGATAAATAGATGAACTAGTGAAACAACATATAAACACAAATAGATTAGTGTCTAGAGAGGAACAGTTTTATGTAAGGTTATACACTTGTTGTTAATAACGATACTGGGTTTTGTTTTAATAGCCTTTATATGTAAAAACTGTTGACATTCAGTACATATCCAACAAGTTTCTAAGTTCGAACAAAAACTTTGACAGCATAATATTTCTTATTATTATAATCAAAAGGTACAATAATGAGAGCTGTTTCACACTCTTTTTCAAAGAAATTAAGACCAATATTGAAATGTCGTTACAAAATTATCCAATAAACTGTTATATTGTCACTTTATGAAATGATGCAATGTGACATAATTATAAAGCAATACGAGAATATTAGTGATTGATACAAAATTCTGTCAGAATATTTGACAGTATTTCAATGTAATGTGGAACAAATAGCCCCTAAGAATTATTTTTTATTTCCAGGAAAGTTATACGATAGAATAAACTTTCAAAACATAAAGATAATTGGTATCACCTACATGTTGACGGCAGTTGTAAATAAACATTTCTCGACATTCACCTTTTGATGCAGACTCAAAATGTATTTCGATTTGTTGAGAAGAATACTTTGATCCAGCCCAACCACACGAGCTGATCCACTGGTCAACAACAAATGTGGCACAAGCAGAGGACTTGTTCACTATCTTAAATCGATTTGATGGCCAGTCATCTTTAGCGCACCGTATCTCACTTCCCTTCCAAGATTGACATTGTTAGTTACTCCGGCGGACGATTCCACCGGGCCTGGCATGGCCTAGCGCGTTAAGGCGTGCGCTTCGTAATCTGAGGGTCGCGGGTTCGCGCCCGAATCGCGCCAAACATGCTCGCCCTCTTCGCCGTGGGGGCATTATATTGTGACCGTCAATCCCACTTTTCGTTGGTAAAAGAGTAGCCCAAGAGTTGGCGGTGGGTAGTGATGACTAGCTGCCTTCCCTCTAGTCTTACACTGCTAAATTTGGGACGGCTAGCGCAGGTAGCCCTCGAGTAGCTTTGTGCGAAATTCCAAAACAAACAAACAAAACAAGATTTCACCGAAACAGGGGGAGATGGAAGCCAGAAGTCCACACCCCAGAAGGTAAAGTAAACTGAGGTTTATCACCTTGACCATCTGAAAAAGTTGAGTTTTCAGAGTAGAATGTTATCATCCTTTATCCTTAAGAAAGGTAATTAAAGTTAATTGAACAATAGTTTACAAAGTGAGAGATGAGGGGAGATGTTTTTTTCATAGCAAAGCCACATCAGGCTATCTGGTGTGTCCACCGAAGAAAATCGAAACCGTGATTTGAGTGTTACAAGTTCGTAGATTACAGCTAAACATAAATAACTACTTTAGTTTCTTGGCTCATGAATGAAGGGTAGTAACTGCTTTAAACCGATACTCTGTTGAAGAACTACAGAAATATGATTTTATTTTTGTTTAAAGTCGCATAGCCGACTATCTGAGCTCTGGCCATAACGAAGAATCAACTCCCAACTTTTGGCTTTTATAAGTACATTAACTTTTTGTTGATTCGTAAGGAGACAATTAACGAAATAACGTGTGTGTGTGTATTAATATATATATATGTTATTTATGTAATATTATTAACATGTTCTGTTCTAAGAATACGATGTATTTATGTTTATATTCTGTAAGGGCGGATTAATAAAGGAAAAATGTCTGATGAGTTATACTGTTAGAAACCCTTTGTGTTGATTTGTGCATGATTAGGAAACAAACAACTTTACTAAAATTTTCCAAGATATCATGTTACAAATTCTAATAATTTAACTTTTTGATTTGCCAGTTTACAGTTACAGACCGAATGAAATTTATGTGCTTTTAGAATTGTCGTGGCCAATATTAAATTTTACATAAATTAGAACATTTTTAGTTGAAAGAAACACAATTCAAGCAATTTGAAAATAAGTGTTTCTGTAAAAAATAAATTACTGTTATTAATCGCATTTAATATTTAAACGTTTGTAGATGAAAACAAACTACGTCGTACTTATTGAAGAACACTGAAACTGGATATACAAAACTACAATAAAAGTTGTAACCAATCAAAATCTTATCGTAATTAACAACAATTGTGTTTAAAACAGGGAACTCGCTCTTTGCGTAACAAAACGACCATTGTAGATTACCAGGTAGTGAAGGTGTGTTATTATCAAAGCAACTTTTATTGGTTCACAGCGGAAGTAAGTTGAATGTGCGTTATATTCGGGACACCATCTGAATGGCTGCTGATTTCTGCGTTACGTTGTATTCAATGATTTGACACTGTGTTGTTATTAAGCACAAAGCTGTCCGCCACGGTTATATCAATCTCGAGTTTAGCCGTAAAAGTCCGCAGATGTACAGTTGTTCCTCTGGGGTTGAGAGGTGTGAGAATACAAATATAATTTGATAGATCCAACAAATAATTATTTCTTCAAAAAACATTAACATTAACTTACCAAGTACATTTCCAGTGTCTACTAACAAATATTATTCACTTATTATATAAAAACCAAAACGGGTTATACCATAATGTTTAGAAGTTACTCCCGTTAACTATGTAACAGCATGTAACCTTATCACTTATTTAACACCAATAGGTGACTCTGTTAATCATTTAATACAGACACGTAGTGCTGTTGGCCATGCAATATATTATGTCATGCTGTTATCCATTCAACACAGGTTGTTGACCATGGAAGAGAGGCATAAGAAACAATTGAAAGTAACATTAAAGTCAGCTGGAAACAATGTGAAACTCCAGTGAGCGATAATGTTTACCGTTGCATTACTCGAAACCTGATTTCTTAGTTTCTATCAAAAAAAATCTTATAAGGTAAAAAGAACTAAAATATTTATATATATTGTGCACTGAGCCAGACTACAGATTAAAACAAATGTTAACAGCTCGATTCAAAACAATAAAGATTACTTTGAAAAAGAAATCCAACTAACCTTTTTGTCAGAACGTCTTTTTAGTGAATTTATGTATATTTTTAGTTACGAGTGAATTATGAGTGAAGAATGTGAATAAATTTGTTAAAATCCTAACTCTTATGGATCATATATTAATCATAGAAATAGGATTCAATCTTCAAAATTAAGTTATTAGACGTATTATTACTATTTGATGTATTTCACTAAATATTTTAAAAACTTGAGACTAAAATAATTCGTAGTAGCCATATATATGATTGTTATATTAGACATTTTATTATTCTGCTTTGAATAGTATTTCTTAGTGTAGTAGTGGTATTTTCATATTTTATAGTTTGTCGACATATTTGGGATTCGTTGTTAGCGTACCGAAATATGTATTCATAGGATATAATTCTAAATGTGTGAACCCTAAGTAACTTGGATAAGTGAATTGTAATTCTGAAGAAAATTGAAATTGCTAATTTTCTTTAGATGCAATGTACTTTCTCAGTATTACAAACTGAACACGGCATTTCAGTGTTAATACCTAAGTCATAAACACTGTATTTTAGTAACAGAGTAGAACAGTAATGTATTATTGTTGCCCACGTAGTATTGTATGTATTGTTGTTTGCCAGTTAAACGTGATGAAAACAACAACAATAATGGGAAAATGTGTAATTAAATAATCATTTTTTAAATCTTAATCTACACCTTTTATAAATATTCTCGAAGGGAAATTTTTTTCACACTCTTGTATGAACTTACATATCATGTTCATGAATATATTTTTTGGAATTTTTATTATGTTTTACCCAGTATTGTGCATGTTTTCCTCAGAACGAAGAAAATATAATAGTTTTTTACCTTGTTACTTTAGGCTATACTATATGTATTTTTGATATCGATACCAAATAACTGTAGATGTACTTTTACCTACACGAAATAGGTTTTATTTGTTTTAAACCTGTTTCGTCAGGAGAAACAATTATAGCACCAGCCGACGACGAATGGTAGCTTTACAAGAAAACATTGTGGTCTGAGCACTTTCAAGGTCTATGTCTCTTCAGTCTGTCGTTTTCAACACACGATATTTGTGGGTCGAGGTTAAGTCTGAAAGGTTTTCTATTAACGCTTTATAATTTGTAAAAAACCTGAGATTTTTGAGGTCTTAATTTAAAAAATACAGTTATTTGTGTACAATAATAACTGTAATTGTAAAATAAGTTAAATTTACGATATTTTTAAATGTATATTTTATTAAATAAGAAACACAGTTTACATTTTAGATTTTATGTCTGAGAAACCCTAAAGACGGTAAAAATGTATTGTAAATCACGAAGAATACAATTTTTAAATTTTTCTAATTGAAAGCCAAACTTATTAAAGAAAGATTTTGTTTTACCTTTCTACAGAAATCAAGAAGAACTAAAACGAAAAACAAGAGAAAATTCATTCAAGATGAGAACTGTTAATATCTGGTTAACTCTCTCTCTTTTCTACCTGATGCACATTACAAGTAAAGTGACTACATATGTGGTAAGACACTGAATCATTTCATTTTCTAAAAACTAAATATATTGGCCCGGCATGACCAGGTGGTTAAGGCACAAGACTCGTAATCCGAGGGTCGCGGGTTCCAATCTCCGACACACCAAATATGCTTGCCCTTTCAGCCGTGGCAACGTTGAAATATTACGGCCAATCCCACTATTCATTGGTAAAGGAGAAGACCAACAGTTGGCGGTGAGTGGTGATGACTAGCTGCCTTCCCTCTCGTCTTACACTGCATAATTAGGAACGGTTAACGCAGATCGTCCTCGCGTAGCTTTACGCGAAATTCAAAATAAACAAAATTAAAGGTATTTTGTTGTCTTCACCCAATAGTACAGTGGTACGCCTGCGGATTTCTACTGCTAAAAATTGGGTTTCCAGTGGTGGGCAGCTCAGAGATAGTACTTTTGCTTAATAACAAGCATAAGCAGCTTTTGTTAATTAATTTTAATGTGAAAACTTGAATTATAAACGATTATCATTTTTATTAAATCATTCATTTGTTTTTCTTATAAAACACCCCAACCTTCACACGATTGTGGTTTATCTTCATACACACCAGTGTTAATATATTTAAACAAGTGATTCCTTTACGTTGTGTTTCTTGATGAAAAAAGATACATTTTCTTCTTAGAAATAGTTGGCCGTACTATCAGTTTTGTAACCATGTTACACTAATTCGTCTTTTTCTGGTATTTCCACTGGTTTTCAGTGTTGAAATATATTATCAGTTTTGTAACCATGTTACACTAATTCGTCTTTTTCTGGTATTTCCACTGGTTTTCAGTGTTGAAATATATTATCAGTTTTGTGACCATGTTACACTGATTTGATTTTTTCTGGTATTTCCACTGGTGATTTAGTGTTGAAATATAATATCAGTTTTGTAACCATGTTACACTGATTTGATTTTTCTGGTATTTCCACTGGTAATTCAGTGTTGAAATATAATATCAGTTTTGTATCCATGTTACACTGATTCATTTCCACTGGTGATTCAGTGTTGAAATATAATATCAGTTTTGTAACCATGTTACACTGATTTGAGTTTTTCTGGTATTTCCACTGGTGATTCAGTGTTGAAATATACTATCAGTTTTGTAACCATGTTACACTGATTTGATTTTTTCTGGTATTTCTACTGGTGATTCAGTGTTGAAATATAATATCAGTTTAATTGAATTTTTGTGCTTCTTTATTAGCACTATTCTATAGCATTTACATTGATTATTAGTTATATAGTAAACAAAGTGAAATATTTAATATATCAAATTCTGTAAAACATTATGTATAATTTTCACCAACAAATTTTATCGTACTAAAACGAGATCTTTCTTTTAAATTACAATTAGAGGTAGTTAAAAAAATCTTATAACACCATATTTATATCTGTTTACAACTAACTTTGTTTATTGTAAGCCTAGATATTTTAGTAATGATTTTCATATAGTGTATTACAATAAAACATTGTGTAATTAATTAATTGTGGTTGATGAAATCTTATTTTAACCTTTTTTTTCTTTTCTTGTGACAGATAAGTCTCTAGATGAAAAACTAATGAAACACATTGAAAAACAATAAGTGTATCAAATCTGAGATGGGTGTCGGCATGGTGTTCCCAATTCTTCCACTTTCAACAATCTCTACAAAAACTAGGAATGTATTCGATGAAATATATTAGTGGAACACTTATGTAAATGTAATTCACTTTATGACGGTGCAGAATCTATCTAGGGAAGTATAGATACTGTATATTGTTTCAGTAATGAAATCAAAAGGCTTGTTGCTGATCCTGAAACGTTCAATGGCTTTTGTTTTGATTGGAACAAAATCAAGAATTATTCAGATATTGTCATCAATACTCTTGCCAGTGGACCTATTTTAGATATTAAATAACATTTTAAGTTACAACAGTTTTAAGAAGTTTTTATTTAAAACAAATATATATTTGATTGCTTCTTATTATTAAAATAAAACATGTTTATTTCATTAAATAAATAACAGTTGCTTTGTTTCACTGAAAAACTGTAAGTCAAAACAACAGTATATCAACATGAAAAAAAATTCTTCTTGAAAATGTTCGATTTAAAGCAAATAAAGCGTTTCATTACTTTTCCGAAATTTCCTAGAAATAGATTACATCTTATTGCCACCTAGTTGTACAGAGGTGTGTCTGCGGACTTACGACGTCAGAAACTTGTTTTCAGTACACGGTTCAGGCAGATCTGAAATAGCTCATAACGCAACTTGTGCTTCACTTCAAAACAACAACAGATCTTATGATATTTGGATTAAGATATTTTTTACAATATTTCTTTTTAATTCTAATAGACAAATATTGAGAAAGTTAATTAAAACTAAGTCCATATTCACTGGTGTTTCTCTGGTCAACAAAAAAAAACAGAAATTGTAATGAAACACTGATGAATTATACACAATCTTTCCCTGCCCTAATACATTTAAGTTCTTTTTATCCTAAATTGGACCTTAGTAGAAAACTATAAGTGTCTTCTTTGGTCCTAAAATAAATTTATTACACTTTGTAAGGTTAATTTAAATCATCAACCTTTACAGGAAGATAGAATGAGCAAAGTTGAATTCTCAGTATTTGCGGCACTTGAAGTTATTTAAATTATTTTAGGTAGGTTTATTAGGAATTAAGCACAAAGCTACATAACGGGTAATCTGTGCTCTGTATCGAAACCCGATTTTTGGCGATGCGAGTCCGCAGACATTCCGCTGTGCCACTGCGGAGGTATTTTAAATTGGATTAGAATAAATTAATCTGTAAGAGTTTGGGCACATTCAAATACGTCAATCAGATGTGGTTGACCCCTTGAGTACAAAGCTGCCTTTGCATCTCAAATCGATCAAGAAATCACTGACGTATGAGCTAATACTTATTCATAAAAACCCTGGCGAACATTGCTGCGGCTAAAAATGTGATGTTGTTTTCTTCGCTAATTAAACTTTACCACCCTAGGGCTATTTTTAAATTGATGTGTTACCTATTGCAAACTGGTGTCCAATAGGTATTGTTAAAATTTTTCTTCCTTTCTAAATAATGATTTTTAAATATTATGATTAAGTGAGTAATTTTCATAAAAATAAAAACGCGAAGCATGTTGTAACTTTATAAAGTCTAATAAACACGCAAGTAAATATCTAGTAAGCCTAGCGAACAAATGAATGGATATTTCCTGTAAAGTTCTTACCAATGCTTCACAACATAACCATAAAAAAACACCCAAATACTAAATAAAGAAACAAACACAAACAAATGCAAAATAAACCAATACAAAGTAACACCATTATACCTGTATTAATAAATATAATCAAACATCTAAGCACGCACTCTACATTTCTACACTAAATTACACAATCCCCTTCAAACATGTGGTCAGCTATCGGTCAGTAACCTCTGTCTTTCTTTGTGAACCTGACGATGACCGAAGAAGGTCGAAACGCCGTTCGTTCCTCTACATAAACATTTTCTCAAACCATACCAACCGTTTTCAAATATATATTTTTCTCTACAAGTGGGTTTTCTTGTCATCACGAATTAACTGTAGAAATATTCATCAGTGGAATCTGGTACTTGTCATGTGAGAGGACATTGTCATTATCTGGTAAAGTCGTATTGGCCATTGATCTCGTGTTCAGATTATCATCTATCCTGACGTTTCACACAACTAGAATTTAGATTGTTAACATTGGAGATCATCGTACCAATAAACTGGTCCTCGGCTAAGAACACGTACTAAAACTAAACTAACCCTGAAATTAGTGATAATCTTGTTTTTACAAACACAGTTCAACTCTCGGTAAAAACATTATAACTTAACTTAAAACACCACAGCCATAACAATGATATAGTGACACGGTACTAGGGTTATAAATGGACATTTGCTGACTTTATAGAAGAAGATTGGGATATGTGGTCACCTTGGCTTTGAATACAGTTTTGACAAGCGAGATGAATTCCGTGAAAAAAGTATTTTTAAACAAGTCTTTTTATTTTATTTAAAGGTCGTTTCTACTTAATATAGAGATTAAACACAAAGAAAATTTATTTCTTGTAAATGTGGAATATTTTACCTATCGTTTAGATAAAATGAATCACCAACATAGGATAAAATGACGCCATCTAATTCATTCTAACAAAATTATTTTGAAATGAATGGTGCATTTGAACCATATGATAAATGATCCTGAAGAGGTTTGAGATGGCTGTGCACCATATGCATTACATACGACCATATCACCAACAAAGGTGAATAGTAAATAAGAATAATACATTTTCACGGTGTAAGAAGTGCTTCTTAACCTAACCCATTCATTTTAAAGTAAAGGTGCTGATCTCAAATTAAATATGTTCAAAAGAGAAACCTGAAATTGCGCTGTGGTTATTGACGTTTATGGCCTTGAGCTAGAGCTAGAATCTACGGTGTCACGTGAAAAATAGTTACATGTGATTCATTAAGTTGGCAAAGCGTATTAACGATTATATAGGGGTGGCCGTTTTACTAAAGATGGCGCTAAGAATAGAAAAAACAAAAACAACACAGCCTAACTTTGAACTTGAAACATGCAAGATAACTTGTATTAAATCCATACAGATATTTTTAAATCAATGTACGTAAATTGAAGACAAGGACACATACTCATGAAAATAATTTAGCAGTTAGTATAATGAAATCTATGTCTACTCCTGTTTAAATCAGTACTACTAAGGAAATATACATATGCAGAAATAAATAACATTTCATACCAGCTCGTTCACTGCTATAAAGATGGCAATAAATGAATTTGATCAATCAGTTAAAACGGTTTAGCACCAAACAAGTTCAGGTTATCTCTGTCTAGTGACTGAGGTCATGAGCCATCCCTACCATCGACCACATTGGAGGCAACCAGCAGCACTAACAATTTACATGGTTATTATTTAAGTATATATAATTTATGTATCGAATATTATAATTATCATATGTTTATTAACTACAAACACTGAACGTTGTACATTTATAAATCAAGTTTCTTTCCTTACCCCTTCAAGCCATCTCTAGGCCAGGCATGGCTAGGTGGTTAGGGCGCTCGACTCGAAATCGGAGGGTCGCGTTAGTCCAACCGAGACACAGTTTCACTCACTAAGATACAGGTATATCATTATATGAGGAAAACAATTATTCAACTTAAAAATAATTCCTAGTTTCACTTCAAGGAAGTCATTCCAATAAAAATCTGTAAGTTTCTTATGATGATAACTAAACTTGTTTGTACTTTCAAAATGAATAGAAAAACTCAAAGTAGTACAGAACTTGGTTCTTACAAATCAGTTATAAAAGAACTGAGATTTGGAACTATTAAAACCCAGTAAATGTATTAAAGTATTACTGTAGCATGATTCTGCAACCCAGTAAATGTATTAAGGTATCCATGTAGCATGGATCTGAGACCTAGTAAATACATTAAAGTATTAATTTAGAATGCAAGCTTAAAGACTGTTTAGCTTCATCATTCATCTTCTTCAGTAGTAAATTTGGAGGTTTGTGCTTCCCATAATTTTTATTTTATTTAAAATCTAATTCAATAGAAACTAGAGTTTACTTTAAAACTAAACCACCAAGACATACCACCATCTCTGATGCATATATTTTTACAAATCACTGATGATGAAATTTGAATTTTTGATTAAATATGTTTAGAATTAATGCAGTAGTACTTTTATTTTTAATTCACCACTTCTAGCCGAATACCAAAATCTGAATTTTGGGTTTCACAAGTTCCTTGGCATTATTCAAGTCTTACTTTACTTCTTCCTTCCTTGTCTGCTATAAAGCATTGCAGGAAGGTATATTGGTCATTCAAAAGCAAGGTCAAAGACCTGGGTCAGAGTAAGCAAGGTTCATACTAAATTCATGAGACCAATTTTAAGCACTTTTCAAGAACTTTCTAAGCACTTTCAGTATATTTTCAAACATATTTTGTAAGCTCAAATCTACACCAAAATAAACCAACTGATATTTTATAAAATTTATATTTATTTGTTCAATATGTGAACACAGACTAGTAGAAACAAAACACTTTATTTATTGCATTAAACGTGGCAGCATCTATTGGAGTTACATACATCGAGATGATCTGCTATTACAATGTTTTCAGACATTTTTACGAAAACTAAGGCTCCAGTTTGGGTGCCTCCTTGTCCTTGAAATACCATTCTGAATTTCAGGGTTTTCAAGGATACCTATACACCATGAGTAAGACTGTGTTTATTCAGTGCTCAGATATATCATTAATCCTTCTCTTTCTGGATCACACATTGACTTTGAATCCTGTTATATGTATATTATATGCTCACACTGTTGGTTGTTTGGGTCATATTCTCACTGTGTGGCCAAACCACATAATGTTTTATTTTTCAATATCTTTGGTGAATGTGTCTATTCCAATCATTTCTCCCACTTTTATATTTCTTATTTCTTCTCTTTATATTAACAGCTCTTTATAAACAGTGTATCTTGTTGACTGAAGTTCTAACAACCATTTCTCTGATCTTTACGTCTTGTTGATTCTAGTTATGTTAGAAGCACTTTTGAAGGAATTTTCATTAACCTTAATAAGGGGTTATTTACTTTTAAAAGTAAGGTTTTTTCATGCTAGTAAAACATATTTAATTATCAACAAATGAACTGAAAATGGTATAACGGTAACACCTGTCAACATCTTCCATGTAAACAGCTGTTGAATATATAGTAAATGTTAACATATGTTGTTGTCTTAAGACACAATATTTATAGATAAGGACAACGAAAACAAAACCCAATATCATTCTTAACAACAAGTGTATTAACTTACACACATAAAACTGTTCCTGTCTAGACATCAATCACTTTGTATTCATATCTTGTTTCACTAGTGCTTCCATTTATCTAGCTACCAGTTGATTGGTCGTTCAGTCTGTTTTTTTATCCAGCTGTACTCGTATATATATATACACACACACAACCAATTTTATCATTTAATTAACCCGTCTCTCTCTGTTAACGATGAAATATTAAAATTTACCTAAAATATCAGTGTACTAGTACAATTGTGATATTTTGAATAAAGAAATAAAAAAGGTAAGAAGAACTTCCCTTCGTGAAATACTCCGAAGTTTCACTTACGTCGTCTGGAATCTACGTTGAGAGTTAAGTTAACACAGAACATCTCGTTCAAGGTAAAGTTACGTTATGTTTATACTGGACTGATCTAATTAATACACTATGCCAGATTATTATATTGTTTACGCTTGTTTGTAGGATTTCGCGCAAAAATAAACGAGGAGTATTTGCGCTAGCCGTCCCGAATTAAGCAGTAAAAAACTGGATGTAAGGTAACTATTCATCACCTCTCACCGCCACTTCTTCGGCTACACTTTAACAACAAACAGTGGTATTGACCATCACCTGATATCGTCCCCCCAGCTGAGAAGATGGGTAAGTTTAGTGTAGTGGGTACTCGCACCAACGACCCTCCGATTACAAGAAGAGTACTGTAACCAACTGGGAATGGCAGGATATATTTATTTATTAAAGAAATGATAATTTACGGTTTATTATAAAGTTATGAAGACTAGAATGTTCGGGAGATACAATTTATGTTAGTTTTTGAGTTTCCGCTTTACAATGCTTGTTTTAATCGAGTTTCATTAAAAGCAACTAACTCACCAGAATGAGATTCAGTCAGTGAAAGGTTGTGTGAAAAGTGAAATATTGTGGATTTGAGCACCTGAATGAGTGATTGTTATTTTTTATTTTTTTAACACACGATGCTTGTGAGCAGTGTTCAATTACATCTAATGAAATAATCATTCCAACTAAATTGGTTTTAAAATTCATTGAAATGTCAAAATTCCTTTTAAATATTTACAGTATTATTGTCTGAAAACGAATGTGATTCGATAGAAAATTTAAATTCAATATATTTTTTCTTTTCCTTAGGAATAATTGTTATTTTCGTAATAATGAAAATACCGTATTTCTTCGAATTTAAGACGCACCTGTTTGAACATTTTTTCCAACTTTTAAATTACGGTGCGTCTTAATTTTGAGTGATTAGTTTTCACTCTTCGAAAGTCTCGAAAACATCATTTACCTCGCAAAACAAAGACTTTCGAAAAATCCTACATTAATAAATAAATTGGACTATATTTTAAAAATAACTTAGTTCCAAAAGACTAAAAACACGATCATAACTGAAAGTTTCCGATGTCAGTGTGTAGAGCGGTGTAGTTGGATATCACTGTCCACAGTCTTTGTCTGACCTTGACCTTTATCTTTATCTTATTCAGACGCAATTTTATTGTTTTTTTATTTTTAATGCATTTTTACCATAAAAAATTATTTTACTTTCGATGCCGAATTTAAAAGAAAAGTTATTTTTTTAGCCGAACAGATTGGTAATTGTGTTGCCACGAAAATTTATACAGTGAATGAGGCAAATGTACGCCGTTAGCATGGTATGAAAACCAAGCTGTTTTCTTTCAAGAGAAGTACAAAGTCATTTTCAGGCCCAAGAAAAGAAAGACATCCTGAAATTGATGCCGCCGTATTTCAGAGAATCACGAGAGAAGTTTTAATGATAAAAGCAAAAGAATGTTCAGGAATTAGTGGTATTTCTTTCAAGGCTTGTCGTGGCTGGTGTAAGAACTTTATGAAAATAGAAGATTTATCATTACAGCGAAGGACAAGAATGAGTCAAAACTTGCCATGAGCTTTTAAAACAAAACACACTGAATATCAACGATATGTAATTGGTCTACATCAAAGAAATCAATATTCCCTAAACTAAATCGATAAAGCAGATGAAAAGGAAGTTTTCTTTTCGAAATGCCGCGTAACTATACTGTAAATACCAAAGAAGAGAAACAGGTGTCAGTCAAAACCACTGGTTACGATGAGTTAAGAGTTATTGTCATGCTATGTGTAACTATAGATGGACGAAAATTCTCACCGTTTGTCATATTAAACAGAAAAATAGATTGCCAAAAGAAAATTTTTGCAACGATGTAATAATTCGTGCACAAAACAAATGCATAGATGACATCAGAGCTGATGGAAGAGTGGCTGGGATAGGTATGGGAACGTCGGTCTGGTGAATTATTAAAACAATGGAGCATGCTTGTAATGAATGTATTTCATGACCGTTTCTCTGATAAAATCATAAGTAGGTTAAGGAACAACATTTCTGGTGGAATGACAGGTCAGTTCCAACCTCTTCATGTGTCCATCAACAAATAATTCAAAAATTGTATCCATAAACATCTTAACACTTGGCTGCATAAAGACAATCATGTTTTGCAACAGAGTGATGTTATAAAACGTGTATCAGTATCAAGAATAGTGGAGGGGATTTCAAGAGCTAGAAAAGAAGTGTTGGACATTATTATTAGACAATCGTGTTTGAAATGTTGTTTATCCAATGTGGAAGATGGAACGCAAGATGATCATTGTTTGAGACAGTAGTGAATCAAACGATGAAGTTACTTCAACTTCATAGTATAACAGTGAGTCAGAAGAAACATTAGAGTATCATTCTGATTAAATAAAGTAGGATGAAACATTATTGTAGTGAACACTTTAATGTCCTGTTTACTTTATATATATATATTTATTATATTTCGTTTTAAATACATTAATAACATTTGTGATTCGATAATAAACTCTTTTGAAACATATAAACATATTCACTTTTTTTCTAATTATCATCCAATTTTTTCTGAAATTCCCTTATTTAAAAATGGAGTGAATCTTAAATAAGAGAGCGTCTTAAATTCGATGTAATTAGTATAAATGTATGTTCTTCGAAAGAAGTATTAAAATGTACTTGTCTTATAATTAATGTAGAAACAGTATTGTGGTACATCTATAACCATTCGTTTAATTCATGTTTTGTATATTTTTTATGTACGCTAAGAAGTGTCTGAACAAAAAAGAAAACCCTTTTAAGATGGGAATTTTCAAAGTGTGGTTAACCATAACACTTCTTCACCTGGTATACGTAACAGGAGGAGTTAACAGCACGTGTGGTAAGGATACAAAAACGACACGTTTTGTAACATTTTATAATAATGTAAATTGCAGACTTTTCAAGGCATATTTGTTTGTTGTGAGAGTTTTTTGTTCTTGACTTTTTGTTAAATAATAAGACATTTTAATGTTAACAGTTGAACTACAAAATGAAGTGATTCATAAATAAACTATTCATTTGTTTCGTTATAAGTCGCACCTTTACACAATAGTGTTTTTGTTAAAATACACTAGTGTTAAGGTATTTAAAACGAAGTGGTTCATTTGGGCTGTTGCAAAGACCACGAAAAATCATGTTACGTTTCATGATCGTGTTTTGAGTCTGCTCATCAGTTCAGAAACTTCCAAAATTTGTTACTGCTTTTTGATGTGTATTGTGGTCTCGAATAAGAAAGCAACGTCCTCATGTTTGAGCAAGTTGGTTATACAACGAGTTTTGTAACCTTGTTACTCTTATTTGAATGCTGCTTGTCTCTCCTCTGGTGGTCAAATGTTGAAGAATGTTAAGTTGTTTTAAATTAATTTAGCTGTAAGTCTTGGAACACAGTTTATTGACTTTTGTTAAGTGAACACGGCTAAATATTTGATATATAAATGGTAAAAATGAATCGTCAAATGTATCGTTTGTAAATATTACAGTTCGATGCTGTAAGAAACGTTTACATATTCCAAACCTCTACAACCAGTTAGTTTATATAACGAAGATAAAACATTAAAAAGGTAATGTTACCCAAATCGTTTTGATAGGTAATTTTTTTTCATATTTCAATTAGATTTAATGAAAGATACCTTCTGACACCATGTTTATTTCCGTGAATGTTTACAACTGATCTTGTTTATTGAAACCATAGATATTTTATTAATGATTTTAATCTAGAGATATCTTCAATGAAACATGTATTTAATTAATTTTGGTTGATGATATATTATTTTAAATACTATCTTATTTAGTAACAGACAGGTCTCTGGAAGGAAAACTGTTGAAACACCCTTCAAATCCATCAGTTTACCAAATTTTGGATGGGTGTCGGCATGGAGTGCCCAATCCTCCCACTTATAACAACCTCTACAAAAACTGGGAATGTATTCAATCAAATATCTTGGAGGAACTCTTGTGTAAATGTGAATCTCTTTCCAACGGTGCAGAACTTATCAAGGGAAGTGGAGATACTGTATATTTACTGAGTAATGGCATAAAACGACCTATTGCTGATCCTGAAACTTTCAATGGCTTTTGTTTCGACTGGAACAAAATCAAGACTTATTCAGATATTGTCATCAACAATCTCCCCATTGGACCTATTATAAAAATTAAATAATATTTTAAGTTACAGAGGTTTTTATGAACTTTTCATTTGAAACAGTTCTCTTGCATTGTTTCTTATAATTAAAATAAAACACGTTTATTTTCATAACTAAATGACATTCGCTTTCTTTAATTGTAAAAGCATAAGTCAAAAATTCATTTAGTCAACTCAAATGCATAAAAATTCCGTTTGAAAATATTCAATTTAAAACCATGCACAACGTTTCTAAGTCTTTCTAGACATGTTAGTTCTTAAAATAAAAGCTATGAATCTCGCTTTTCAATCTAAAGAAGAATTTACTACTTTTTTTTCTGGCTAACTGAAATTATGAAACTTTGTCGGGAAATTAGAATCAGAAAGTGATTTTTCCTTCCGTAATTCAACTTTACCTATTTAGAAATATTTTGAATTTTAATGTGTTATGGATAACTGGCATATTTCGAATGAATAAACTAACCATATAGGGAGAAGTCTTCTTTATGAAAAACTTGATAATTTATCCTTTGTCCTCAGAAGTTAATACAGAATATTTTGTTAAATGTAAATTTACGTCGATGTTTATCTAAACTAGTATAATAATCTATGACGGACTATATCTTTTAAGTGATGGATGTGATAACAGTAGGATATTTTTCTCTTTCAAATGAAATAAAGACTAACACAAAACATAAACACACACAAAAACTGACTCTTCCATGTGGTTTTGTTTGGTTTATTTCCTTATAGTAGTAAAGCCAGTGCTCAGTCGTAAAAATGCATAATAACCGAAATAACGTTCACAAAAATAGAAATTATATCAACAACAGGTTCACATACACACAACACGGGTAGAATAACATTCAGAATAGTAAAAATTAGATAAAGTATAGGTTTTCACAAAAAATTAGATAAGCAGAGAGTTTATATATTTATAACTTATAACATATTAGAAGGACAAAAAGAATCTCATTAGCCCATAAATGATAACCCATCCTACTCCCAACTTTAACCATCCGTTATTACTTGTGTATTTACACATAGATAAATGTACTGCCTCCACCACTATTAAAAACAGCTCATTTCAAAAGCCAAGGATCCTGTTTGGAAAATAATACTGTCTATATTGCAACTGATTATTACATGGCCAATGTTGAAATTTGTGTCCCCTTGTTGTATTGTTTTTCTTTCTACACACAAACAAATGTTTGAGGAGTCTATATTATCAACACTTTTTATAAACTTAAACATTTCATTCATATCTCTTCTTCACTTTCTCCTCTCCAGAGAAACCAAGTTTAAAGATTTCAGTCTCTCCTTGTATGAAAATTCTACCATACCAGGTACCATCCTGGTGACTCTTATCTGAACCTTCTCCAATTGTTTAATGTCCTTCTTGAGGAAGAGAGTCCAAATCTGTATACAACACTCTAAATGAGACCTTACAAGTGATCTATCTGTACAGTGAAACAATAATAACCCTTGTTTTGCATTCCATATTTGTATTGATGCTACCTGGAATCATACTCGTCTTATTGCTTGCTACATTACACTGTTTAGTGATTTGAAAGTGGTTTTTCTCACAACATCAAAGTATGTTTCTTCAACCACAGTATTTAACGTGGTTCCATTTAAATTGTAACAATAATTTGAAGTGTGAAAACTTATATAAATCACCTTACATACTGGATAGTTAAACACCATCTGCCACGTACGTTTCCAATACATCAAATGATCTAACTCTTCTTGTAAGACTGCATCATCTTTGATACAGTTAGCTAACACAAAAATATTCATGTCATCTGCAAACTTCATCATTTTGTTGGTCATCCAGAGTCAATATCAGTAATATAAATCACAAACAGTAGAGGACCCAGTACAGAGCCCTGAGGCACACCACTTGTGATTCAGTCAGATCTAACTCCATTTATTACTACTTTCAGCTTTATAATATTTATCCAATTTTCTGTTTAATTTAAAAACAGTTCTTCCACACTCGCAGATTTAAGTTTTGTAACAAGTTCTTTCTAAGGCATCTTATCAAATGCTTTATGAAAATCAAGGTGAAACCAATCCACAGTGTTTCCTTCATAAACTCTTCCCGTAAAATCCTCAAGGAATGTCAGAATGTTTGTGAAACAAGACTTTGTCTGAGTGAAAAAACGTTGGCTCACTGAAAGTATATCAAGGTGCTTTAAGTAACTCTGCAATGCATCTTTAAGCATGCTCTCCAAAACCTTTCCCACTACAGATGGATGACTAACTGGCCTATAATTGCCTCATTTAAGTATTGAACTAACATTAACCAACCTTTAACCTTCTGATACTCTTCCACTACTCGATGACCTATAAAAATATTACCTGGTGATTCACAATGAAACTTTTAAGTTCCTTTAGAATTTTAAAATAAAATTTTTCTTGTCTGGGGATTTATGAATTTAGAACTTCCCCCATTTGATATTACAAGTTCAGAAGTTAAAATCACATATTTTGCATCAGTATTTTTTCCTATACATTAATTGCTTTGGTTTTGACATAATACTTGTATCTTCATTGGTAATATAATTTTATAAGTTTATTGGAATTGACTGTTTATTACAAAAGCCCGCACCGCTGACAGGACGATCATGTTTGGTGTGAGAGGGATTAGAATCTGCGAACCTCAGATAACGTCCATGAGAAAAATGGTTCAAAAATGCATTATGCTGCGATCGGTGGACCGATTTATCTTGTGTGTAATAGTACAACTGTATCGGGTAACAGTTACAATAAACCTAAATAATCATTAACTCGGAAAATAATAAGATATATTTCACACAAATATAAATGTCATAATTGTGTTAAAAAGAAATAAAAACGATTTAAATGTCAGCATAATTCATTTTTTCTTTTTTTCGAGGTGAAATTCATCTGTATCAGTTTTTAATGAGTAATAAAGTAGTTTGAAAACTATTGTTTTATACGGTTACGAATTTCGGTTTATACTTTTTAATACATTTTAATGCTTTTCTCATCAATTCGTTTTTTACCTAAGTGACAATGGAATAAGTACCATTGTCGTATTTTGGTGATAGTAGGGAAATCTGCCTCAAAACAATAAAACAGAGTTAAAAAGAAGAAACAAGCACGTTAATGCTCGAACGAGAAGAATATTCGAAAATTTTCTCTCAGGTCATTTTCTAACAGGACCGCGTTTTGACCGATTCTTATTTTTATTATACCCACACAAGTGATACGATCTTAATATTCACGTTTTTACTTATTATTTTGAAAGATCAGTTATAAAAATTGCTCGAGAATACATGTTGACAAATCCATTTTCTAAAACTAAAAATGTATTTTACAGTGAAGCGCCATCAAGCCGCGGACCAGTAAACCGCGAAATCGCTTTAGCCGCTGTAGCAAGTCTTGTGAGCGATGTGAGCGAGGATTATCGCGGCTCGCCGCTAATTTAAGAACGTGTAAAAACGCGGCTTACGAATTTAATCCTGGCTTTATAATTTCAAGGGGATATTTAAAAAGGATTTGCTTTAATTTGGGAAATAAATAAAATATATTACAATAGAAATCGACCGTTAATCTACCTTATCCGCTCTTTATGTCAGCTTTATGGAGGCCGCCATTGTTACCGAATCACATCTCTCCATACATTAAATTTAATCCGCGGTAAATCCGTGAAAAAAGTGATCAATAATTTAAGTATTATTTTTAATTTGATAATCCGATATTTTTATGGAATTGTATAAATATTTGCCACAAACCCAATAGAAATCACTTCAGTTTCTGAATTAATAGTGAGCATATCATATTGACATGGCGGCTCGCATGTAACACGGAAAGACGAAATTTTACAGGGAAAAGCGAACCATCGCAATGCATTGGTCGTTTGTGTTAAAACGGCACTTGTCAATTGTATCTGAATAGTCTACACATTAATATTATAATGATCACGCAATGGCCCGGGTGAGGCTCCTCGGCGGAGCTGTTGGCAACTTCGGCTTTTCAGTCACAAAGGTTTAAGCCCCGGACCTCTTAAGCTGCGGTTAAGCAGGTTGACCCCCCAAATACTGAGGCTTAACGGCGCTCCACTGTATTATACATGCAGAAATACATCAAAAACTATACTGGAACTGGATAAAACTCACTGAGGCCTAGCCAGATAATTTTCTTATGTGAACAATCTCAACGTTATTTCATTAACCAATGAAATGTTTCATTCATTTATGTATCAAAGCCAAAAATTGATAATAAAACTTTGAAGCTTTCTGGTTTCAATCTCTCTTAACATGATCTTTGGTTAGTGTTTCAATTCCCTATAAAGATACACGTGTCTTATTGTGTTAGTCTTTCTTAATTTAGCGGTGTGAGACTAAAATAAACACCATTTAACGAAAACTCTTGGACTTCTTTTATCTACAGGATTAACCTATATATTCATAACTCTCCCAGGATTGAAAGGGTGCACGTTTGGTATGACAGGAATTCAGGCTTACGACACACAGATTACGATTCGAGCGTAATTCCTGGCCATGAGCAGTGGCGTATTTAGAGGGGGCTAAATCCCAGGGCCCATAGTCTTATTCGGAGCACATTGATAGTTATATTTTATGCAAATTTACATGGATGTAGGGCTCGCAAAATCATTAGCCCCTGGATCCACTCAGCCTGAAATCCGCTACTCACCATGACGCACTTTGTTTGACTTTTTCCAAAAATTACAATCAAAGTATAACATAATGTGTTATAGGCGTCATCTGTTAGTCAGTTGTAAAATTATTGTTTTTTAACAGAAAATAAACGATTTTTTTTCTATTAACTTACTGTTTAGAATTCGTAAGTATCATTAGAAGTTAATACACCTATTTGTCTTTATATTGATGACTTCATATGTTAAACATACTTTCACAAACATTGGATGATACACGTTACTGGAAAAACTGAAATTTTAAAATGGAATAAGGAAGATTTAATCCTGAATAACTGAGGGCCTTAAAATTCTTTCAAGCGGTGTTAAAGTAAATTAATGGACGACATTTTTTTCCTTTTTATTAAATAAAATTTTGTGCGCCAGTAATTCTAACCGTGAGCAAGTGTATAACGGATTTAATTTTATTATTCACCAGGACTTATACCAGCCTACCTTCAACTTGATATTATTTTAGACAATAATTACGAGAGTATAATAACCTATAAGACGTTGGACGTGGTCGAAATATATCACTGGATAGAATATGACCTCTCCGGAGTCTCAGAACCTGTTTTTCGAATTTTCTACATCTGTTAGCGCCAATCGTCTCGAGCTAGACTGTCGATTCTGAAGCTAGTTGAAACTAAACATCACCCTACTCTCGTGCTACTCTGATCAACTAGCGAGATTTGCCTCTTGTAATGTTTTTATAACCGAAAAGTAGGGAGTGAAATTACTTATTATCTAGTTAAACTGTACGGAATGTATCTCATTCTTTCAGTAAGTGATCTTATAATGTAGATATTCATAGGACTCCTCCATAAAAATCTGTACAAGTCATTACACGTGGATAGAGTATGTAAATACTGTTAAAAAGTAAACATTCCCTATTCCCGTACTTTAGAGTACTGTTAAAACTACGATCTTATAAAACACACAGGAAATTATGTAAACAACAATCCAATAAAACATAATTGCCCTCCTCCTGTCAAGAAATGTTAATGTAGTTTAAAATTTGAAACACTGTTACGGTTCTAATCCTTGATGGGTTTATTATTTATTTTAACATAAAACGTCCAAGTACATCTGTAAACATACAAGTAATTTAATTGGTTACGAAAGTGTTTTCTTAAACGATACATGTAAATATCTCTTAAATCCAGCGTTTCAGAAGGTGTGGGGGTGCCCCTACTTAATGGGGCGCAAATATCCCATGGGAGTGGTTGAACGATAATGGTAGAATCAATAGCTCAGTTGTGTAAAATAAAGTATTTTGAGAAATATTTTTAATTACTGAAAATAATAAGTAGTTACTATAACACATACAGCATTTTAACGTGCGTATATGCATTAGTAATTTAAAGAAAGGGGGTTAAAGAACCAACAAATCATATTACGATAAGTCATGGATGACATGTGTTTACGAGAAGACGTGTTAAACCTAAAATGACTGGACATTTTAAAAATACAATTCTTTTCCAAATTTATAATTATTCAGATATACATTGGCACTTAAAGATTTTTATATTTTCTACTGCTAAATAAAAATCAATTGACAACATTATTAATAATTAATATTTTTGATGGTGCAATAAAACAGTCTAAAAAATCTTGCATACTACGCAATATTAATTTTAACAGTAAGTATTCCAAGACTACTCAAATAACATCTACGATATCACCTCAAACTCCACAATTTCAATAATACACCAGAATTCTTGATCATCAGATCAACCTCCTACCCCTTAACAGAATAGTGCAATAACCCATTAACAATTCAAAGTATAAAGTTCAGTTTCGTACTTCCATATACAGCAAAATTATTTCAACGATTATTCATTACCATTTATTATTTATGACACTACTTGAAGAGGCTGAAAACGAAATGTTTCCCAAGTTTTTTAAACCGTGATAGAAATTGTTTCAATTGACTGAAACTCCTTAAATTCTGAACAGTTATTTGTGAAAACAATAACTGATTAGATGACTGGAAGGGAGATTCTAAAACTGATAAAGGCCCCCTTAATTAACTACTACGGTAATTAAAAATTAACTACTTTTTAATTCACAAAAGCCCTTCAGTTGCACAGCGATATATTTTCAGACTTGCACCATTAAAATCCTTGTATCAATACCTGTGGTGGGCAGAGCACAGAAAAAACACTGTGTAACATTGTTTTTAATTCTAAGCAAACGCATAATCAACAGAAAATCATGAGACATGTTCAGACACGTCTCCAATCCTTTGTTGACTTACTGAGTGAAGCTTTTCTCAGTGTGTGTCACTACATCACTGTAAAGGATTAAATAACTATCACAAAGCAACTGTTTATATTGAATCCTAGAAATGTATAGTTCACATGCACATTACTCAAGCATCTTCTTCAATACTTAGTATGGACAGGCATAGCTAGGCATAACTCTATGAGGGTATGGAAGTAATCCATAAAAAAAGTATTGAGATATTTCATTCAATGTTTAGTAAAATGTTTTTTCTATCTTAGTTTTCAGCAAACTACAAAGACACTTGGAAAGAAGTTTTATGCCATCAAAGTAAAACCAGAACCATAATTGTCAAAAGTGTTTTTGAATGAACATTATAAAAAGTGATTTACTCAAGAGTGTATGGTCTTTATTTTCATACCTTACTTAAAAGAGCATGAAATAAATGCATACATGGTGTCAACTATCTGTAAAAATCATGTCAAATGCATAAAACTCTAAAAGGATTAGCGTGTAAAATGTAGAGGCAATTGTTTCATGGTCAGGGTAGATAATACAACATTATCCACTATGAAGGCTGATGTAATTTTAAACTAGATTAAGATTTGAAGTTCTTCATGAATAAATTTATATTTTGATGAACCGATACTATTGCATATTTAGGATTTCTTATATTTATAGTGTCAATGAGGTCGTAAGTCCTTTGGTCGGTATGAACTGAGTTCAGAAAGAAAGAAATATTGATTAGTATTGGATTCCTTGTTGGGCATATGTAAAAAGTTAATGTAGTTTTCATGATAATGCTGTGTATAGTAGAATATCTTGGTCAAAACTAGTTAGCAGTCATATAGAAGTGTGAAAAGATTTGTAGGGCATTTATATCTTCCTTATCAATACAAATGATGAGCAATTTATATTTATACTACAGGCCTAAGCCTATGCTTACGTTGCTAATAATAAAACAAAGCAGATGTCCTAAAGCCAATTAGGTCTATATATACGTTTTTGGCATGTTCATTGATACTTGGAAGTTGACACATTGAAGTTGGAGATATAATAATGCTTTACGCTTAATATCTTTGCTTCAATGAAAGCTAATCTTGAAATTAGTATACAGTTTTTAGAGATTTATGTCATTCTTTTATTATTATTTATTATTATGTAATTAGTTAAGTAAATATATTTAGGCTTAGCCAAGAAATAAATCTCAATATGTCTACATACAGTCTCTATTTGACATGTGTGCTACGTTTCTAACTACGCATAGGCTCACCTATTGAAACCTGTTTTAGCCATATGGCAATAATATTCTAATAAAAATATCAGATATATAACAGAACAATTAATAATACTGGAAAGTTGCCACGGAATCTCATGTAATTAAAGTTAGAAAAAAAAGTTATTTAACATTCACTTTTTTGGTTTAGTTTTTGGATGTTGATGTTGGCACCCTAACTATCTTCTGGTGTGTAATAATAAATATAAATTTTCTGACTAATCTATTATATTTTTATAAGTGCTGGATTGGTACATTTTGTTTCCATTTGTTTTTTAATACTGGAAATATTTTTCAGATTTGAAAGGTCAACTTTTATGTATAATATAACACTAATTAAAACTCGTATATCCAGGACACATTATTTTCTAAAGCTAAAGAAAACCTACCAAGGTATCAAAAGTTAATTGTTTAACAGCTACCTGGTGATGCATGAGGAAAACTGAGAAGCTCAGATACTCTTTGACAAACATGAATACTGATACAAGTTTCTTACTAATGTTTATGAATTGCTTCTGGAGGTCAAAGAAAACAATTAAGTGTTACCGTTATGCAAACTAGATAGTTGTAAATAGCTAGAGAACAGCAGGTCAGGTTCTTTATTTTTGTTTTTTTAAAGTTAGAGACATAAGCAATATAATACTTTACATTTATCATTACTGTTTCAAAGAATTTTAAGCCTTCCATGATGTATAGTTCTCACTCACTTGAACATACTTATATATAATTGAATGTGACATTTGAAACTCAAATTAGACTTCAGTAAAAATGAATCTTGGTTATAGGGCTAACCACCGTAGCAAACAGCACGGGATCCAACATATAAACAAAATGTAAAAGTATGCGAAACTCCATCTCTACCGCACACAAACGATCAACTTCATATCCAAGGAAGTCTTTCGAAGTATGTAAAACTAATATGAAGATATTATTAGTAATGTTACAATAATGGTTCACTTAATAACTTAAAAGAAACCTTTAAATTAAGAAGTAGAAATTAAAAGTATGTTGTTTTTAAAAGAAATAAATATTTTAACACAGAAAAGAACATAAAAATACTTTCAAACTTATTTTTAAATATAAAAGAATTCCCACACATGAATTAATTGTTTCTACTTGCAGTTTGAACTATTTTACCCCAGAAGATAAAATCACATTTAAGTACAAGAAACCAAACTTCTAAGACTTTCTGAGAAATTATAATCATTTTCATGGATGCTGAATGGATACATCTGAATTTTGTTTTGGTTTTCATCAGATACAGTGTATGAAACTCAATACTGTGAAATATGTGTTGTTGTCACAGAATATAAAGACTTTCGTATGGTATCTCTAAAAGAAAACTTTCATTTTGTTATATGCCTCATAAAGTAAAAGTTGAAATTATGAAAGTTTGAAAAGTTGTTAATTAATCACATAACTACTCATTGAGCATAGATATCAAGCCAAAACTTGTTGATTAAAACCCCGTCACTTTCCGCATTAAAGGTTAGTTGAAATGTAATTATTTTGATTCAACTAATATCTTTCAATTATTTTTTTTAATAATGCTGCGAACGTTGTTTTCTTTAGACACAGCTGTGGCCATTGTGGAAAATAAGTTTCCCAATCCTGATGTACAAGGAGAGACTGAAGAATCGTCATAGTTTATTAAAGTGACGTCAGAGGACGCAAAGCTATTTAGAGAGGAGAGTAGCTGGATGGAATAAATTAGAGGATTGTAATAAATGGATTTCAGTCAAACTAGATTACTGTCACACAAGGGGAACCTCAGGGTTCAGTCTTAGGAACTTTGCTCTCTTCGAGTTACCTCAGTTTAACAGATGAAGAAATGGCCAATAAATAAAATTTGGTTATGACGTTTAGGTCTTGGATGTTGCTAAATGTAAAGAGGATAGTGCTACTTGAGGAAAGGATTTCCATGACTTGAGCTGACAAAATAAATGGCAGATGTGTTTTAATTGTGAAAAATGCTAGATAATGCGCGTGGGGTATCATAATTTGAATTATAAATACAATTTTGATGGGAATAATTATTACCATGTTATGAAAGAAAAATATCTTGGGGTAATAGCTGATCACTCTTTTGAGCCATCCAAGCAGTGTGCTATTGCAAATGGTAATAAGAATTTAAGTTATTTCTGCACAAATATCAAACCTAACGACTTTTAACGTCTTTATATGATATTTAGGTATTCTGTAATGACTTTAGAAGAGCAAATATCTTCTATAACTTTATCTATCACTCAGGTGTATTATTATAGTATTAGAACTTTAAATATCCTTTATGATTTATATATTATTCAACTATTTTACGATATCCTTAGAAATGTACAACATCTTTTATGACTTTATGTATTGCTAACAGTTTTGCAACAATGCATTCGTATTTGACATTCAATAATTTTCACCACCCAGCAGAAAATGAATTTTATTCAAACTTCAATTTAAAACTGAATCGTTATTAGAACGTTAAATCACAGATTAGGTTTTATTGAAGTAGTTGATTGTAGACACAGTTATCAGCTATAAAAATACTGCCTAGTTAAAACATTTCTCTGAGTTCATGACAGGTCATCGATTATATGTGTGTTTCTAAACCGTAAAGTCAAAGTGTAATACATTGTAATTAACGAAGCATATAGAGCTTGAATAACTTACTTATAAAGTGTCGCGAAATAGCACTTTTGAAGAGTGTAAGTGATAAGATATGCTTGTGAAACGGTACAAAGTACATGGTGTAAAATATGTAGCATTAATTTTAACGCTCTGATAATCATTTCAACTGCAAAGTAAAAAGTTGTTGACTAAAGCAAATATTCAAATATGTTGACATCTGTTGATCTACAACACCGTCTGCTGGTTCACTAGCAAATCATCTGCACGATTTTCATAGATAACTACATCGTAATAAGGTTTGGACCCAACCTTTCGACTCAAACAACATGCTTTCTGATTACACGAAATAAAAAAAAAAACTCAACATGGTCTTTGATGACACAAAATGAAACAAACTAGCCTAAGTAACGTCATCTCTAATGACAAAAAATGGAACAAACTAATCCCTGCAATATGTCTTTGATAACACAAAATGGAACAAACTCAACGTGGTCTCTACTGCTAGAAAATGAAACAAATTATTTCTAACAACATGGTCTTCGATGACAGAAAATAGAACAAACTAATCCCAGCACAAAATGACACAAAATGAAAGAAACCATTTCTAAAAACATGGTCTACGATTACAGAAATGGAACAAACTAATTCTAACAACATGGTCTCTGATGACAGAAAATGAAAAAAAAAAAAAACTCAATATGGTTCTTCATGACAGAAACTGAAACAAACTAACCGTTGTAACATGATGTCTAATGACACAAAATGGAACAATTTAACCCTAGCAACTTGTTCTCTGATGACACAAAATGAAACAAACTAATCCTAATAACAAGGTTTATAATGACACACAATGGAAAAGTTAACCCTAGCAACATGATCTTTGATGACACGTGTTATGAATACAAATTTTAAACATCCTTTATGGCTTTGTATATTACTAACAAAAATAATCACCTTCCGGACATGTATAACTACTTGTTTCTGGTAGGCTATTGGGTCTACGGCTTTTGATGGAAGTGTCTGACAGTTCTACAACAATGTATTTGAACTTGACATTCGATAATCTTCATCATAAATGAGAAAAAGGATTTTATTGAAATTGTAGTTTAAAACTGATCTATCATTACAACGTTACATCAGAGAATAGAGTGTATAAAAGCATCTGTTTTTCGAATCAGGTATCGATGAAAGTGTCTCGCTTTTGTCTTGATACACTTATGAGTTTTCACTGATTTTTGTCTGTAACTATTTTTGCTTCAATCTGAAACACATCATTTTTGTGGAAATGTCAATTTATTTATTTATTAGTGAGCGATAAAAATACTTCTTATTTATAAAAAAATCTGCATAGTTATAAAAATATTACCTCGTTATGATTGATGCGGTAGGCAATGGAAGTATATAGAAATGGACGTCATTCCAACATGTGCCCGGCATGGCCGAGCGCGTTAGGCGTGCGACTCGTAATCTGAAGGTCGCGGGTTCGCATCCCAGTCGCGCTAAACATGCTCGCCCTTTCAGCCGTGAGGGCGTTATAATGGGACGGTCAATCCCACTATGAGTAAAAGAGTAGCCCGAGAGTTGGCGGTGGGTGGTGATGACTAGCTGATTTCCCTCTAGTCTTACACTGCAAAATTAGGGACGGCTAAGGTTTCTCCTTCTGATTGGGGGTGTGCGGTAGGCTAACAATCTACTTACTTAAAAATAACAGCCTGTTAATAAATTCGCAAGAGATTGCGGCCATATGTTCCTTCATGGAATCGTGAGGCATAAATAATAACAATTTTCTCCGAAATTTCGACAGGTACAGTGACGTTATCAGTGATCTTTGCTATGAGGATAAATACTTTCGTTATATCTACAATATTTTAATATATTTTCGACCTAGTGAGTTTCATTAATTTACCATAAAGTTGATACAAAATCGGGTTTTGTTTCATGATAAAGTTTCATGTCTGTTTGTGTTTGGCAATTTCTAATCTCTGTTATTCCCCTTTCTGTAACAGAAACGATGCTCCTTTGTACAAACAGTTGGCAATATTATGACCTGTGTGATTTTGTGTCACTCATTTAATTGTTGCTTCAGTTTCTTCTTGTGATCAAATGTCGATGAACATTAAAATGTTTTGTCATTATGTACGGTGCTACTTAACTGTAAGTATCATCAAGGAAAAACATGGCGGCAGAAACTCCGCCTTATAAAACTTTTTCCATAAAGAACTCACTGGGATACATAGATACAATAAAAACGATGTTTTTCTTTGACCTGCAGTGACAAAAGGTCGAAAAGGTGAAAAAAAAGTATTTTTAAACAAGTCTTTTTATCTAAAAGAAAAAAAAACAAACAAGGACTGCGTTGACTGATTGACTGAGTTTGTCAAAGTGCCTAGAGTAAAAGCAAGTCATTGGGTCCAATACCCTCAGACAGTTCTTGATTTCACTGTAGTCTTCTCTTTGATCTTCCGATAAAATCCTTGCGTAAAATAAATATATACAGGTATATTATGAATAATAAACAAATTAAGCATGTACTTAAATATCATCTCCACCCGATAGATGGCAAAACATATCAATGGACAGACACGCCACAGTTTATTCAGGTATAACACAAAAAAGTAAAAACACACGAATATTATAAATTGTGAATTTCAAAACAAGGTAGAGTTCTTACTACAAAAGTACTGAAAAACAATTAAAACTCCAATCCCAAATTTAATTCATACTTTGGTAAATTTATCTTATTTTTTAAATTTTACAACAAGAAAAAATGTTAAAAATCCATGTTTATAATTGATTTTCTTTACTGAAGACATAAATATTTTACTAGTAATTTAATCCAGAAATACTTACAGTAAAACATTGATGATGACCTTGTATTTTGTAGAGAGAGACACTTCGCTGGATGGAACTCTGATGCGATATCCTGGACATTATGTAGTTTATCAAATCATAGATGGATGTAAACATAAAGTGCCAAGAAAAGGAACTTACAAAAACCTCTACAAAGACTAAGAGTGCATTAAAACGGATACTTCGGTGCGAAACTTGTGTAAATGTCACCTACTTTCAAAGGAAGTGGACCAGCTGTATATCTATTAAGTGATGGAGTCAAAAGGCATATTGCTAACCCTGCTACCTTCAATGCTTTCTGTTTCAACTGGGCCAAAACTAAACCTTATTCAGATTTTGTTGTCAACGGTATTTTCACGAGATCTTCTATAAACATCGTATGACTACGATGCCTTAACTTTGTCTTCATTTAAAACACTTGTATTTAATTGTTTCGTAGTTTTAAAATAAAACATGCTTATATCCTAAACAAATAACAGTTGCTTTCTTTAACCGAAAAATTGTACGTCAAAATCACAGTTTGTTAACTTAAAGGCCTGAAATTTCTTCTCGAAAATATACAAGTTAAAACCAAGTAAAAGGTTTTTAAATATCTCTATGTGTGTTAATTCTTAATATGGCTCTCTCTTTTGGATCTGAAAATAAATTTATTATTCTTTTTAAGTTAACTGAAACCATCAAACTTTTGAGGATATTTGTTTTTCCTTTGCTTATTCAACTATATCTATTTAGAGGTATTTTGAGATTTAACGTGTCAGCTAAAGTACAGTAATTTACATATAAATCTGTTCATGTCGTTTTACTCGTACCTCTATTTATCTGACTACGAGTTTATTGGTCATTCAGTCTATTTTTTTTCTATCTGTTTATTGGTCAACATCGTTCTATACATACAGTAATTTATTTTTATCATTTCATTCACCTGTCTCTCTATCTCTCTCTCTGTTAATGATGAAACATTAAAATTATTAATTATTAAAATGTTCATAAAATATTAAAGAAACAACACGTACTTTCTGTTACTCAGGGAGCTTACTTAAAACTACATTAAAGCAACCTGAAGATATTTAAAGTTCCACCACTCGGAGATAATGTGTACTGTCGTCCAAGTTGGACTGGTGACACTTTTGTCGTTCCTCGAAACGTATGAAGTTAAAAACAAGTACAAAGTTTAATCTGAATCTTAGAGATACGTGGTTAAATCCACTTTTTTTGTAAACGTTTTCCTCAAGTTCATTAGCCTAAAATATCAGGCATTTCAGTATTTAGATACAAACAAATATCTAAAATATTTTACTTCATTATTAATTGAAACAGTATTTAAAAAGGGTATGAAACAGAAATACAACGTGAGTTTATCTTTAATAATGATAACGGAACATTAAATTATTTTATCTAACGTGGTTATGAACTATACAATGCGACGTTTTTGTTTCACCAAGTGAAAGTATAATCAAAACACAGCGAAATGAATGATAAATTGAATTAACTGTATTTGAGAAACAACTGTTGTGCAGCAATGAGACCCGTGCCACGTGACGACAGTCTTCCAATTCCGAAACCACCATAGAAATGGATCTTAGACGAACCAGATGAAGAAACTGCAATGCAGGGAACTGGCAGTGACATTGATCCGGATTATGAACCGTGCTCCTCAGATGATTCACATCTCATAACACAGTTAGAATCAAACGATCCGATCAGAGATTTGGGTCTGTCAAAATGCAAAAGCCGAATTACTGGGTCCGAGAATGCAGGAAGGGTGTTTGCTGTCACCAGGTACATCCAGTACAGCAAGTACAACTGGAATATCTGTGAAGATCTGAAAATCGTTGCACTGTTACTAAGAAATGCAGTTCGGCTATATAAAGTACTGTTGTTTCATCTGTGAATGGGACAGTCGTGCCAAAGAGTCACATTTTTCTAGACCGAGCTGGTCACTCCGTAAAAAGTTAGTTCCAGGACAGAAAAATGTGATGCATGAACCGCTTGTCGACCCAGCAAAGATATTTTTGCCTCCTCTTCACATAAAATTGGGACTTATGAAGAATTTTGTGAAAGCAATGAATAAAGAAGGCGAATGTTTTCGTTATTTAAGACAGATGTTCCAAAAAATAATTGAGGCCAAGATCAAAGAGGGCATTTTTTTGGCCCTCAGATCAGACATGTTATGAGTGACAAGCGGTTCAAAGATCTGTTAGTTGGGCCGAAAAAGATTGCCTTGAAAGCCATCTAAGACGTTGTTGAAAATTTTCTTGACAATTACAGAGCTTCACATTACATTCAGCTGTTGGACAGACTTTTCAAAGCAAACAAAACAATGAAGTGCAACATGTTACTCAAGATTCATTTCCTCCACTCACACTTGGACTTCTTTCCCGCAAATCTCGGTGCTGTCAGTGACGAACACGGTGAAATATTTCACCAGGAAATAGCAATAATAGAAAAACGATATCAGGACAACTGTAATCCGTCAATGCTTGCTGACTACTGTTGGACACTGCAACGTGATGCACCGAACATTGAATACAAACGAAAATCAGGAGCAAAACACATTTAATTATATTGAACTTAAAAGCGTATTTAAAATATAAACGCAATTAAATACGTTATTGTCGATAAACAGTTAACTGTATATTTCTCAGAGTTCCTACGTGATGCAGCAAATCTAAAACTATATTTGTGTACACCCACCAGGTACCTGTCACAATCAGCAAATACTTTTCATGAAGCAAAACTTTTCAAAAAAATTGTGCACTGTAACAGAAGTCTTTTTTAAAGGATTTTTTGTATAAAATAAGAGTCTGAGTTATAAGAGGGAAACAAAATTATTTCACTGTAAGAACTGTCTACGTTTGGCTAACCCTTGCTCTTCTCTACCTTGTACACATTACAGAGGATGTGGTAAGACATTTTTCGTTACGATACCAAATCACGTGACGAAATCAGTAAGATAACCTATTTTGTTCTGTAACAGCTTCAAATAATGTGTTAAACAAATTTTGATGATCTTTATTTCTTCCAGTAAATGCTATTTTCTCTTCCTATTAAGTAATTAGTCACTTTCATAGAATTATTGGTAATTAAGAGTGATATCATTTTATATAAGTTGTTTTTCTTGATATGTCTACCTTCAAAGAATAGTTCATGTACTTACAACTAAGTGATTTCTTTATCTTGTTGTAAAGTCATGTTATGTTTCACGATTGTTTATGAGTTTGATAAATTCCAAGATTTATTACTCCTATTTGTGTAAATAGTGTTACTTGAAGAAATAAACAACATTCTCTGGTATAAAATTGGTTTGTCTGTTATTAAGCACAGAACTACAGTAAAAGCTACCTGTGTTCTGCCCAGAAACCACGCAGACATATTAGTGAGCCACAGAGAAAGGGGCATTGGTATAAAGTAACTGACCAAAACAATAAGTTTTACGAGATAAGTTTTAATTGATATGAACCTGTTTCGTCAAGAGCAACAACCCCAGTTTCAGCAGACGACGAGTGGTAGCTTTACAAAGAAGCATTGTGGTGTGAGCACTGATCAGGTCTCTTTACCTTCATTCTCATTAATTACCATTCGTTTTCAACGTTACGCAAACGTTATCTGTATTGTTTGTTTTGTATTTCGCGCAAAGTCACATGAGGGTTATCAGCGCTAGCCTTCCTTAATTTAGATTAGAGAGAAGACAGCTAGTCATTACAACCCTTGGGCGACTCTTTTAGCAATAAATAGTGGGATTAGATGTGATATTATAAGGACTCACGGCTGAAAGAGAGAACATGTTTAAACTACTTTTATTAGAGGTCCCTGATTTTAAGCTGATAGGCTACAGGGAAGCTAGAGAATCAACAACATATACCGCCAACTTTTGAATTACTTTTATTGCATATTGGAGAGGGTAGAGATAGGATATACCTCTGAAAGGCTCTTGAATTCTACGTGTATACAACCTATATTTCGCTTCATATTTTTTCGAGTTCTTACTATTCACTTCGAGTTTCACGCCAGTAGATACAGAGACAGAAGACCTTATTACCTTTTGAATTAGCCCGAGACAGCAAGTTCAACTTCGCTAAACAACGAGGCGTCATGCCGCCCTGGGAGTCCGTAGACTTACGGCTATACTGGAGGGGGAAAGCTAATCCCCTACTACATAAACTTTTTTAAAGACAACTTAACGCCATTAGCAACAGCAACATATCTAAAAAAAAACCCTTATTTGGAAACATTTTTAACGAAACTATTTTTGTTCATTGAAAAGTGTCTAATTTCACGACTCTGGGGAAATTTTGGTGCTGGACGTTTGGTTAAAACAAATCTCTAATATTTTCTGTTATAAATTGTTTTTGTGTACAATTAATTCTTAAATCCTGTGTAAAGTTTACAGTTCTTACATTTTATCACAATTATGTTTGGATACTTGACTGAAAAAAGAAACTTCAAATATGGACTGTCATTCACTTCACTAAATAATAACACAATTCAGTCAGTTGGTTGTGGATAAAAAATAAACATTTACATATAAAATCTGGCCCGGCATGGCCAGGTGAGTTAGGGCGTTCGACTTATTATCTGAGAATCACGGGTTCAATTCCCGTCGCATCAAACATGCTCGCCCTTTCAGCCTTGGTAACATTATAATGTGACGATCAATCCCACTATTCGTTGGTAAAAGAGTAGCCCAAGAATTGGCGGTGGATGGTGATGACTAGCTCATTTCCTTCTGGTATTACACTGCTAAATTAGGGAAAGCTAGCCCGGAAAACCCTCGAGTAGCTTTGCGTGAAATTCAAAAAACAAACAAACATATCATATATTTATTTCCAGTTTTCACACGGATTCTACATCATAAATGTAATTTAATCAATCGTCTCAAATCGTAAGTACAAGAATAGCGAATTATTCGAAAGCGCTGAGTTTTGAGTCTAGTTTGAAAATCATTATAAATTTTCTAAGTGGTCGGTCCTGTGTGCTGACTTCTTAATAAAAATGGTAAAAAAATTTCATAATAGTTTTTTTCAAATCACTATATGGCCAATTTTTAATAACATGATCCACGAATAAATTTCAGATAAACTGTGATTTTACTGAACATTATCGATTAAGGTTTAGTAATTAATGTTATAATTTTTAAATTTGCTACTATTAATTAAATCTTCTTGTTTATAACTAAGCACAAAGCTTCACAAAGGGCATTCTGTGTTCTGCTCACCAGAGGTATTGAAACCCAAAGTTTGGGGTTCTAAGTCCGTAGACATTGCACGTAACCAACGAGAGGCTAGTTAGATCTTAGGATGAGTCTTTGTAGTTATAATTGAATAAGACAAAAAAAAAGAATGTTCTTTATTAACGAACCTCTATCATGCAAATATAAAGAGTTGAAAACGTTATATTATAAATGTTCTGAATATGCATATCAGCAAGTCACGTGATAGTCCCAGCTGATATATTAATTCGTAATGCAGCTGGATGTACAAAAACTACATTTTGGTTTTTGTAGTGTTTCATACGTAGGTAGTGCCATACCACCGAAAATTGATCGCTTTTGAAAAGATATGTAGTAGCTCATTCTGATGTAAAATATCCACACATACAGGCCGTAAAGATGTTACAGATCGGATATTTAGAATATCCAATACAGCGATATTTATTGTACTTAAACATCAGCTACTACGATCCTCATGGGCGTTCGACGGCTCTCATATGAGGTTCAGAATTCCGATGTCTATAATATTTCAGCAATATAGAGTCCTCTACAATGAGTTGTTTCTCCTTCTGTCGCCATCCTCAGTGTGTACAATGTATACCTGGTCAAATTTGGAAAAAAATTAAACTAATAATATTTAGTTGCAATATGGTGTTTCATATTCTTCAGAAATATTAGGCTAGGGACGGCGCAATGTGAATCTACTCGACAGACACTTTGCAAGAGAAGGGGTTTATCATTTCATTCTGACAGACATACCCAAATATGGATAGAGGATGCCATAAACAGGTGACACATCATGTGTGCTTCAGTTCATTGCTAAAAAAAGAGACAAAAGAAAAACCTACAGTGTACAAGTAATGTAATCTGAGATTTCGTTCAGACTACTTCTGAAAATACCACACTGTAAATAAATAATAAAACGTTATGAAGTAGAAATTGTACATAATAACATGAAAACGTTAAAATGTAATGTAGTGTAGAGGAAGTTGTACACAGTAAAGTGCAATTATATATATATAGATAATAATATATTAGTTTGTTATAATCTAAAAACAAGCCAAAACAAAAATAAATTATAAAATAATAAACAAATAACAAACTAATATTAGTTTGTTATAATCTAAAAACAAGCCAAAACAAAAATAAATTATAAAATAATAAACAAAAATGCTGCACTATCTGAAAAGATCCCAAACTATAATGTGGTTTATAAAATGAACCCTAGGTGCATATATATATAGTGAAGTGAAATTCTACGTACTTGAAGAACTATATACAATATTGAATTGAAAATTGTCCAAGAAATGGATACTAGTGCTAAAGGCGAGTAAATTGATATAAAGAGCATAGGTCATCCATCCCTCCAAGTTCTCCTTGTCACTCCTACTGAGCGCCTCCGGAGTTACCGGGAGCTATCAGTATGTAATATCCATAATCTCATCATTTCCAAACAAAGATTAAAAAATGTCGTTTTTCTTCGTAGCAATCTGTGTACTCTTCAATTTACAAGAACAAATATCTCTTTAGCATGTTTAATGTTTATAGAACAGAAGAAGATATAATTAAATTCCCTTTGTCGCGTCTAACACTGAAAACGAAAGTCATATGGATGAGTCTGGGGAACTCGGACCATTTAGAAAAAGATTTGCAACTATTCATAAACCGGGTAAGGACGACATGTAGACTCTCGGATTTTCCATCTGCGGAAATAAAAATTAATGTCAAATTCTGTTTATATGTTTTGTTTGTATTTTTACGATTTCCAAAGTTACGTTTAAAACCGATTATTCGGGATTTTGAACTAACCTCTATAAAGATGCAAAATATTATCAGGAATGTTGTCACTGTTTAACACCAACTGCTATTATGGACATCGCAATGAATAGTTTTACCTCAATAAAAGTAGTTTTCGTCTTACAGTCGTAAATTCCATAAAACGTCTATAAAATAAATAAATAAAAGGTTTCGTGAAATGACGCTCCTTCATCGTATTACCCATTTTTGACGCAAAATAAAAATTAAACATTTCAAAGTATATAAATCTTCAATCTTTGTGTTCTTTCTTTCAAAATTCCGCACAAATCTAAATAAAAGGCATATAGCTCACGAATTTTGAGACGATAGGCTAAATATAAGAAAGCTGATTCTCCGTGAAAGCTTGTGAAAGCTTATTTCACAAAAAGAAGGTTTCGATACTCGTGGTGAGCAGAACACATTCATTTGTGTAAATTTTTCTTAATAACAAACAAAACAGTACCACAGCATACTCTTGGGCAACTCTTGTTTGCTCTAATAAAGATATTTGTCAATACATCACAGTAGATCTGTAATCCCATAGTTCATAACGTCTTTTTTTATAACATGATACGAACTTTGGAGTCTCGGATCTACCATCCGGGGACACTAACCACTGAGAGACGCCTGGCTATAAATTTCTGGACTAAAACGTTTACTTAAAAACACACCATAAAAAGATGTATAATAATGGGTTTTACTGTAAAAATATTGGAATGTTCAACTTGGACACAAGTATGTTCCAGGTGTACTTAACGAATATGTATTTCGAAATACAAAATTTTATGTTTGTAAATATTTGCTTATAAGAGGTCGTTGACAACAAGTACTGATTAATTTAAATTTTAGTGACACTTAGTTAATATCAGTTATTAACACTACAAAGAAACTAAGCCTTCTGTAATAGAGAAGTCTGAATGACCAATGTTGTGATGGAATATTACAATTAAACTGCGTACAAGTGTATATATTAACCCATTCTTGATCTAATTTCTGCTGTCATGAACGTTGTTGCACCCGTGTGAAAACCTAGAGTTTATACATATTTTACTATAGTGAATGTTATTCTGCCTGTCTTGTGTATATGTAAACCCACTGCTGATATAATTTATATTTTTTAACGTAATTTCTACCTGTGATTATGAATTTTAAAACGTAGCACGGGTTTTACCCATATAATGAAATAAACCAAACATAGCTTCTTCGAAGAGTCCGTTTTTGTGTTTGTGTGTATTCATGTTTTGGGTTCGTTCTTATTTATCATATAGTTTTAACTCTTTCAATTGTTTTGGAAGAGAAAAAATATCCGCCTGTTTACCACATCCATCATTTAATCTATATATTAATCTGTCAGAATTTATTATACTAGTTTAGTTTAAAAATAGAGAGCGTGGACAAACTTTGATTTCATCCTGTTATCCCATCATGCTGAAGTTTGACAAGTTATACCAATACTTTGTGTCAGTGCTTACTGTCTTACTAGTTGGTAAGTGAGGGTCTACAGAGATATTTACTCTGTGAGAAGTTAGTTAAGTTTCATGTGAGTGTTTACAGTCTTGTTATTTGTCAAATTTCTCATTAGTATTCTTATAGGCAGTGTATTATAATAGGAATCTTGTAATTAGTTTTGTATATATATATATTATTTTGTTATGTAATATTATTAACATATTCTGTTGTAAGAATACGGAGTATTTATGTTTATATTCCCTTTATGAGGGCAGATTAATAAAAAAATGTCTGCTGAGTTATAATGTTAGAAATCGTTTGTGTTGCTTTGTGCATGATTAGAAAACAAACAAGCTTTACTAAAAATGTCCAAGATATCATGTTACAAAGTCTAATAATTTAACTTTTTGATTTGCCAGTTTACAGTTATAGACCGAATGAAATTTATGTGCTTTCAGAATTGTCGAGGCTTATGTTAAATTTTACACAAATTAGAACATTTTTAGTAAAAAACAAACACAATTCAAGCTATTTACTGAACACTATACCTCCATGATAATTTGTACATTTAGATATTGTTATACAAAGCTTGTGAACATAGAATCCATAAATAACTTTAGTTTCATAACGTGTATCACATATTGTGGTCAGCAGGAATATTAGTAAAATGTTTTTTTTGACAATCTTATATGTACTCCGCTGGTCAAGCGGTAAGTCTAAGAATTTACAGCGCTAAAATCAAGGGTTTGATTCCCTCGGTGGACTCATCAGATAAACCCATGTGGCTTTGTTACAAGAAAACAAAATATCAAAATCTTATACAGTTATCATTGAAAATCTAACGGCTAATAGAATACCTTATACCAGTTTAACAACATCTAATAAATATTGAATTTAGTGTTTCTGGTATAATGGGGTTCAAAAACCATTGGATTCAAAGAATACAATAAACGTTAATACCAAGTATTTTTCCAGGATCTTCTGACAAATGTTAGAACTTATCATACAAGGAGAACGTTTATAAGTTGCTCCCGTTAAACATTTAACGTAGTGCTGTGCTGTTAGCTATTCAATACATAAGTTATTAAGCATATCATTATTACTTAAACGTAAAATTAAAACAATTTGTAGTAGCCATGTATATGGTTGGTATGTTGAACATTCTAATACTTTGCTTTGAATTGTATTTGTTAGTGGGGTAGAAGTGTTTTTGTATTTTATTGTTTGTCTACATATTCAGGGTTTGTTGTGACTTAGCAATTACCGTACTAGAATGTATCTGCATAAGGCATAATCTTAAATGTGTGAATCCTAACCGACCCGGATATGTGACATCAATTTCTAGTATTTGGTTCGGTTAGTTTTGTATATGTCCAAAGCTACTCCAGGGATATCTGCGCTAACAGTTCACAGTTTAGAGGGAAGGCAGCTAGTCAACACCACCCACCATCAAGTCTTTGACTACTCTCATGTCTGGTTTGGCGCGAGCAACATGTGAAAATTATTTTTTAAGCACTTGTCTGTTAGCTAGATTACATGAAAGATCATTTATGTTGTTGAGCTAGGTGAGCTATCTTTAAAAAACACGAAGAAGGAATAAGCTAGCTTTTGTGTCTTAACAATGAAATGTTCAAAGTGATTGGACGAGATTTTTTGGTTCTTTATACTTGAACACAAAGCTATATAATGAGCTATCAGCCCACCACAGATATCAAAACCCGGCTTCTGTTGTTGCAAATCCAAAAACATACCGCGGTACCACTGAAGGGCTGGACAAGTTTAATAATAATTTGTATTATTCGAAAAGAAGAAAGAAAACTTAAAATTTTCACCTTCACATCGTAGGCTGTTTTATAAATATACACGTAAGAAAGTTTTAATGACACTGTTGTACAAAATTCCATAACTTATTTATGAATATATTTTCTGGAATCCTAGTTACATTTAACCCAGTGATGGGCAAATTTTCCTTAAATAACAAATGTATCTTTCGGAAGTGAAATAGTGTGATTATATATACAACGTATACTGTTGCAGACTGTTACGTAAGTTTAGTGATACTTTGATTTTTATTCAAATGAGGAGAGATAATAGTTCCTTACCTTTTTACTTTAGGCTATACTCTACGTATTTTTCATGTTGATTCCAAACAACTAATGGAAGCTCTAATTTTACCATTGCGAGATAAGTTTTATTTGTTTTAAACCTGTTTCGTCAGGAGCAACATTCATTGCGTCAGCAGACGGCAAGTTGGAGGTTTATTAGGAATCATTGTGGTCTGAGCATTCGAAAGGTGTATTTCTCTTCAGTCTGTTAATTATCTATCGTTTTCAACACGCAATATTTGTGAATAGAGGTTAAGCCTGATAGAAGGTTTTCTGTTAACGCTTTGTAATTTGCAAAAGATCAGAGAAGTTTGAGGCCTTAATCTTAAAACAATTACACATTTATTGGTGTACGATAATGACTTGTAATTATAAAGAAATTTTAATTTAAGATGTTTTTTTAGGTGTCATATATTTTCTTAATATATAAACTCACCTCAGATTTTAGATTTTATGTCTGAGAAATTCTTAAGTCAGTAAAAATGTGTTGTGAATCACGTAGGAAACAATGTTTGGGTCTTTGTAATCGAAGGCTAAATTATTTAAGAAATATTTTGTTTTACCTTTCTACAGAAATCGAGAAGAACAAAACTAAAAAAAAAATTCATTCAAGATGAGAACTGTTAATATCTGGTTAACTCTCTTTCTTTTCTACCTGATGCACATTACAAGAGAGGGTGACTGCACATGTGATAAGACACTGAATCATTTCCTTTTGTTACATTTTCTAACAACTTTTTAAACAGATTTGGATGATATGTGGTATCGTTATGTTAAGATGAAAAGATGTTAAGTGTCTTGATGGAGGTTTGTGTCTGCTCATCAGTTATCCAACTTCACAAGTTCTGTTTCTCCTCTTTCTGTGAAAGAAATAAGTTTTTTATGAAATATTTGGCCATACAGTCAGCTTTTAACCTTGTTACACTTATTTGACTGCTGCTGGTGTCTCCACTGGTGAGAAACTGTTGAAAATACTTAGATATTTTATAATATCAGTTTCACTGTAAGACTGGAACATTTCGCCTATCAGTACAATTCTATAGTATTTATTTTAAATGTAGTTTGCTAAATATTATATTTTCTATGCTTAGTGATCATGGTGAAATACCTAATATTTCAATGGAAAAACTGTTTTTTTTTTAAACATGATATCTCTTTGAACAATTCTAAAAAAAAAAAATTTTAGAGTATGCTGCTTTAAGAAATATTTATACAGTTCGTATACATAGAGTAAAGGTTATTGTGCCTATTTTATCCTGAAACTTGTTTTTATTTTTCATAATTTATTTAGAAGTCGTAAAAGGGAACTTTAAACCCTTTATTTATGTCTGTGTATATTTACGTCCGACTTTCTCCCTGTAAACAAATATTTTATTAACGCTCATAATATATATATATATATACTATAACTTAACACAATTAATTATGTTATTTTCATGTTATCTTCCACAGTAACAGATAATACTCTGGATGGAACACTGATGAAACACCCTTCAAAACCAGAAGTTTACCAAATTATAGATGGGTGTCGACACTGGGTGCCAAATCCTCCCACTTACAACAATCTCTACAAAACCTGGGAATGTATTAAAACGAATGTATTAGTAGAACACATTTGTAATTGTGACTCTCTTTCCAATGGTGCAGAACTTATAAAGGGAAGTGGACCAGCTGTATATTTACTGAGTAATGGAGTGAAAAGACATATTGCTAACCCTGATACTTTCAACGCCTTCTGTTTTGACTGGAACAAAATCAAGACTTATTCAGATATTGCCATCAATAATATTTCGACTGGATCTGTTATAGAACGTTGAATTTTATATTAACTTCATTTTACCACAGACACAGTTGTATTTTATTTTTTCTCATTCTTGAATAAAACATGATTATTTCTCAAATAAATTACAATCGCTTTATAAAAGTCTTTGATTTTTAATACTAGTAGTGACCACATTACAGGTAGTCCATTGTGTAGCTTCATACTTAACAACAAACTAAAAACTATAATTTAAGAACGTTATTTAAAGCAACATTAACCCTTAAACGTTAGCATTTGGTGCTGCTACCTACAACATTCCCGCTGTTTAAAAGCTGTAGCAGCTTCAAGATGATATAATCCTCCACAGATTTGAAATATTAGATCCTGTAATATTAGGATTAACCCAAACATCTGAGGACCAAAAGGGGTCTTGGCATTTTATAATAGATATTGAATTTTTGACAGAATGGAAATAACTTTTTCAAAAATAATTCTAAAACATAACAATTTTATTTCAGAGTTTTCCGATGTGTATTATACCTTAGTCAAAATTCTCGCTGTGTTTTGATCCAGAATTTATAGTTTTAATGTGTGTAGGTTCCTTCATTTCCATTCTTGTACAGTTTGTTTCGCTTTAAATAACATCAGTTTTGTCCAATTGAACTTTCTTTTAGCAACTAAAGCGGTCTTCAACAATGACAGCTAATTTTGTATCAACGAACATTAACCAGTTTCTGGTTGATTATTGCATTTCTTAACATTAGAATCATTATAGGACGAGCTGATGACAAAGTACATTTTCTTTAGTACACATTCCGTGAGGCCCGGCATAGCCAGGTGGTTAAGGCCCTCGACTCGTATTTTGAGGGTCGCGGGCTCTAATTCTCATTAAACCAAACACGCCAGCACTTTCAGTCGTGGGGTCGTAATAATGTAATGGTGAATCCCACTATTCGTTGGTAAAAAAGTATCCCAGGAGTTGGCGGTGGGTGGAGATGACGAGCTGTCTTACCTTTTGTCTTACACTGCTAAACTAGGGACGGCTAGTACAGATAGCTCTCGTGTATAAATAAAAAACAACAACAATAACAAACAAACAGATTCCGAGAGCTAAAATACATTCTAATATAACGCGGAAGTATGGCACATTATAATATCAGTTATGTTCTCCAGTTTATCTTTGTCTATCTCTGGTAGTGCCTCCCAGGTGTAGGCCTCTAGATGTAAGAACAAAAATTGGACTTTCATACTTTGGGTTGGTACACCACAAATAACGAATTGTGTAGCTAAGGAGTTAACAACAATCAAACAATGTTTGATTGTTCACTAGAGCATGGCTTTTTAAATTATGCTCCGCGGAGTATGAAACTGGTATCCAGTGGGTATTGTTAAACATTTTCTTCCTTTCTCGATAATATTTTTTAAATATTATGATTAAGTGAATAATTTTCATAAAAGTAAAAACGCGAAACATGTAGAAAATTTATAAAGACTAATAAACACGTAAGTAAATATCTAGTAAGCCTGGCTAACTAATGAACGGATATTTGCTGTAAAGTTCTTATCAATGCTACAAGTGTAGCTACCAGTTTGGTTGCCAATTTTCTTTTCATTATTTTAAGTCACATAATGAATTCTTTTCTAAAAACTCACCGTTTTTCACACCTAATGTATTTCTAATTAGATCCAATTCACCAAACCAATTTGTTATTTATATTATTTTAGTATGCTTTACATATTTTGTTCGTGATTTATCAAACAATTTGTATATCCAAGTTACCTACATCATAAGTTTTAACAACAGATTAAAGGTCCACACCGACCTTTTTCTTGCAATATAATTGAGATGTAATGATTTAAAATGGTAAACGTCAGCTCTTAAACATGTACTACTTGAAGAACTACTTTGTAGGACTTTCTCATAATGTTTGTTTGTTTTTTGGAATTTCGCACAAAGCTACTCGAGGGCTATCTGCGCTAGCCGTCCCTAATTTAGCAGTGTAAGATTAGAGGGAAGGCAGCTAGTCATCACCACCCACCGCCAACTCTTGGGCTACTCTTTTACCAACGAATAGTGGGATTGACCGTCACATTATACACCCCCACGGCTGGGAGGGCGAGCATGTTTAGCGCGACGCGGGCGCGAACCCGCGAATTACGAGTCGCACGCCTTACGCGCTCGGCCATGCCAGGCCCCTTTCTCATAATACGTTATTCTGTTTCACAATAGTATAAATATAAAAGATAATAAAGTTTTGCGAGTTTAATAAAGAATTATTAAGAGTCTGTTATTTTGAAATTAACAAATAAAGAACTTGTAGAAGTGATTCCAAGAAACGAAAATCGACAACTCCCGGAACAAGATAATTAAATGTATAAGAAATAAAAGAAATATAAGAACACAGATTTTCATTACATTTAAAGTAAAAATCTCAACAAAATAATTCACATCAACTTAGTTCAACAAAAACGACAGAACAGCAGTGCTCACAGACTCCTTCCAAGTCACGTATCCGACTGAAGGTTACATGTAGAAATATTCATCAGTGGAATCTGGTACTTGTCATGTGAGAAGACATTGTCCTTATCTGGAAAAGTCGTATTGGCCATTGATCTCGTGTTCAGATTATCATCTATCCTGACGTTTCACACAACTAGAATTTAGATTGTTAACATTGGAGATCATCGTACCAATAAATTGGTCCTCGGCTAAGAACACGTACTAAAACTAAACTAACCCTGAAATTAATGATAATATTGTTTTTACAAATACAATTCAACTCTCGGTAAAAACATTATAACTTAAATTAAAACATTACAGCCATAACAATGCCTTTTAAAAATGACTCTCTCTTTTGGATCTGAAAATAAATTTATTATTCTTTTTAAGCTAACTGAAACCATCAAACTTTTGAGGATATTTGTTTTTCCTTTGCTTATTCAACTATATCTATTTAGAGGTATTTTGAGATTTAATTTATCAGCTAAAGTACAGTAATTTACATATAAATCTGTTCATGTCGTGTCACTCGTACCTCTATTTATCTGACTACGAGTTTATTGGTCATTCAGTCTATTTTTTTCTATCTGTTTATTGGTCAACATCGTTCTATACATAACTTATTTTTATCATTTCATTCACCTGTCTCTCTCTCTCTGTTATTGATGAAAATTATTAATTATTAAAACGTTCATAAAATATTAAAGAAACAACCTGTACTTTTTGTTACTCAGGAAGCTTACTTAATGCTACCTTAAAGCAACTTATTTAAAGTTCCACCACTCGGAGATAATGTGTACTGCCGTTCTAGTTGGACTGGTGATACTTTTGTTGTTCCTCGAAACGTCTCAAGTTGAAACAAGTACAAAGTTTAACCTGAACCTCTGATAAGTGGATAAATTCACTTTTTATAAAAAATTTCCTCAAGTTCATTAGCCTTTAAAATATTAGGCTTTTTTAATATTTAGATAGACACAAATACATAAAATATTTTACTTCAATATTATTTGAAACAGTATTTAGAAAGTGAATGAAAAAGAAATACAACGTGAGTTTATGTTTAATAATGATAACAGATCATCAAATTGTTTTATCTAACGTGGTTATGAACTATACAATGCGCCCCCAGTGGCTCAGCGATATGACGATAAAAACCGGGTTTCGATCCATTTGGTGGGAAGAGCGCTAATGCCACATTGTGTAGCTTTGTGCTGAATTCAAAGGAACAACAACAGCTATACAATGCGACCTCTATGTATAACGAAATGAAAGTATAATCAAAACGCAGTAAAATGAATGATAAATTGAATTAACTGTATTTAAGAAGTGGCTGTTGTATATGTCGTATTATAATTAATCTCGGACAAGTCTCCAATTTATTATGTTAGGTATTACATTTTGAAACAGCCGGAAATTTTAATTTAGATAGTAATTGAATTTATATATATATATTCAATTTTTGATATTTGCTAACAAGACGGATGCACACAAGTTTCTTTCTTTACACTATTATATTTTAATATTCGAATACCAATACAATTTATACTAACAGTTATTATAAATAATAATTTACATACAAACCTGTTGCAAACTTACAAACCATACAGTCTTTTATCTGATATGGAACTGATTATTTTATCGACGTTTGAAGGGAAGTGAATTAATTCTAGGGTGATAAAAAGGTACAATTTACTTGACAGGGAAGCTATTTAACAGCTTCACTGAGGCCACAATTTTTTTTTCACACACGATAATATTCAATGTCCTCCTAGAAATACTAACTTCTGAAGTTTATTCCCTGAAGTTAAACGATTTGTAATGTTTCAAATCTGTAAGCATTCCTGGTCAAATATTTCTAGTTTTCAATCAATAAGCGTTTATCACAATTACAGCTTGCGAGATTTATAGAATACTAATTGTAGCAAACCAGCAACTTTATTACACTGTCTCGTGTTGTGATTTATAAACTTTAAGGCGAGGTTCTCGAAAGCTCAGTTGGCAACAATGTAAAACACATATAGCATTGTTTTCTTACACTTGTGCATTTTCTTCAAATTTAGAGATAAAGCGGTCCTTTCGCAATACTCATTAAACAGTATAAGTTGCATGCATTTCTAAGTGTATATTAGATTGACACAAACATAGATATCAAAATAAATATTAATTCCTTTACATATACAATAAAAACAGTAAATGGATATATAAACACAGTGGTTCCTAACCTTTTCTATGCCCCGCACCCCTAAAAAATTTAATATGTTCTCGCACCCCTCACAGTAATTATTTATTTAAGAATAAAGGTGAAGGTGGCCAAAACAAATTTTTATAATTAGTTTTTAATAATATATAAACATTTGTTTGTTTGTTTGTTTGGGAATTTCGCACAAAGCTACTCGAGGGCTATCTGTGCTAGCCGTCCCTAATTTAGCAGTGTAAGACTAGAGGGAAGGCAGCTAGTCATCACCACCCACCGCCAACTCTTGGGCTACTCTTTTACCAACGAATAGTGGGATTGACCGTCACATTATACACCCCCACGGCTGGGAGGGCGAGCATGTTTAGCGCGCCGCGGGCGCGAACCCGCGACCCTCGGATTACGAGTCGCACGCCTTACGCGCTAGGCGATGCCGGGCCAATATATAAACAAAAACGAAACATTTGAAAAGGAAAAAATATTACAACAAACTAAACGTTGCATAAACCCTACATGGCCTACAAAAAAATAAATTTTCATCCATGCATGAAATGAAATTTCTTTGAATATGAAATGTTCAAGTGTTCATAAACCAATTTAAATTTAATGACTCTTTTGTTCCTGTTTATTTCTTACGAGATTTTCAAAGCGTGGTTACTTTGTTGTTGATAGCAATCCACAAGTTTGTCTGTGCACCCAAGCGTTTACGTTTCGTGTGTTGTTTGTTTACAGTTGTACATTGACATTTCGGTCTGCGGCGGTGACGGTAGAAACGACAGTTTATTGTAATAAGGTAAAAAGCTACGTCTGTAACAAGAAAAATAAGAAATCAAACTCAAAAGTAACTTTTGAATATGAAGGACATACTATAAACAAAAAAAAATTAAATGTTATCTCGCACTCCTGGTTGGGAACCACTGTATAAACAGAACACCCTCTGATCTTCATATATCGTTATTAATTAATGTAATTTTATGAATATAAAGTAACTTTTTTCTAAAAATTGGGTTTGTATGCTCTCGATGGATAAACACAGATTGTACGTGTGTCGAGCTACTCTTAACAATAAATAAAAATTGTTATACATTTCTCTCAAGGTGAAAATCCTGCCTTTGTTCGTAGTAGTATCACAGTGGTGAATGACAAATTATAGAAAACAAAATAAAGTAAAATTATTACAGAAGATATTTTATAACATTGATGTATTTATAATTATTACTTGTTTGGTCAAATTTCCTTCATCGCATTGTCTCTAAATACCTTTTCATATGCAAGAAGTGCTTTGAAAGTTTCAAAGTCTTTTAAACTATGCTTTCCTTATTATTCAAAACAGATGTTTTTGCAATTTTGTTATTGTTGTAATACAAAATGTACTTGTCCTCCGGCGATAAATGGTAACTTTAGGAACTTAGCATGCAGAAATCCGGGGTTCGATTCCCTGTGCACGATACAGCAGAAAGCTCTACGTGGATTTTCTCTAAATTAACTTTAATTATATCCCTAAATAAATAGTTAGAGGATAGTGCGTACCTCAGTCCTGGCTGTGAACTAGTTATGGCAGAAGTTACATGATATAAAATTTAGTTAACACATATGTTTTTATATTACAATTTACCGAGCGAGAGATTGACTCATAAAGAATGCTTACCTAGAAATCGTTCAAAGTCTCTTACGAAAGTGAAGATATGTGTGTAGATTGAAACTACACTTTTATATAGCACTAGCTGGAGTACCCGTCAGTTAGACGGGTAAAATAAATATTCATTTGTAACAAAGGACAGGAAATTGTACTTCTATATCTTTTAACAAAATAAACATTAAAAGTGCAATGAAAATACATAAAAGTATAGATACAGAAAAAAACATATGGTTTTCAAGAGCTCAGCGACGTACAACATTTGAAGTTTTTCGAAATTTGATGGGTAAGTGCAGAACCCAACACCTATGACCTTCCTCATGTCATCCTGTATCAAAGTTTACTTATATAGATGATATAACTTATTATCATTACAATTATTATTGTTGTGGTATAAACTTCTTACAATAGAAGTCTTCTTAAGTGATCTTTTGAAAAAGGTAAGAGTCTGAGGTATAAGAGGAAAACAAAATTATTTCATTGTGAGAACTGTCTACGTTTGGTTAACCCTTGCTCTTCTCTACCTTGTACACATTACAGGAGGACGTCACAGAGTGCGTGGTGAGAAAACTTTTCATTACGACACTAAATCATGTGACGAAATCAGTAAGGTAACCCATTTAATTCTGTAACAGCTTCAAATAGTGTGTTAAACAGATTTTAATGATTTGGATTTCTTCCAATAAATGCTGTTTATATCTTCTTGTAAAGTAATTAGTCACATTCACAGAATTACCGGTAACTAAGGGTGATATCATTTTGTGTAAGTTGATTTTCTTAATAAGTCTACCTTAACACAATGTTTCATATACTTACAACCAAGTGATTTCTTTATGTTGTTGTAAAGACCATGTGAAATCATAGGTAGTGTATTATAATAGGAATATTGTAATCAGTTTTGTATATATTTTTCTGATGTAATATTATTAACATATATGTTCTACGAATACGATATATTTATGTTTATATTCCTTTTATGAGGACGGATTAATAAAGAAAAAATGTCTGCTGAGTTATACTGTTAGAAACCCTTTGTGTTGATTTGTGCATGATTAGAAAACAAACAAGCTTTACTAAAAATGTCCAAGATATCGTGTTACAAAGTCTAATAACACTGGGGAACACTCATTTTGTTGCATTTAAAAAAAGATCTTTCTATAGTCAATTTGAGTGTGTTGATTTCAAATCTGAGGTCGGTTTTTGTCTGCAAGCTACAGATTTTATGCAATTTGACATTTTTATTTATTTTTTAATTTTTCGTTATGATAGGAAATTATAGGAATAGCTTATCAATTTGTTTGTGTATTTTATTCAGGTAGGAATTTGCGTTTGTAACTTTTGCGTTTGTACACTTCATCTGGACAATCTCGTTTAATGCTCCAGCAGTAGTCAGCCATCATACTTTTGTCCCAGCGCCCTTGGTAGCGTTCTTCCATGACCTTTAGGTCTTGGTGGAATCGTTCTCCTTGTTCGTCACTCACAGCCCCCAGGTTGTCAGGGAACTTATCAAGGTGGCTGTTCAAAAAATGAAGCTTGATGCTCATGTTGCACCCGAGATCACGAAAAGCGAGGAGCATTCTGTTCACAAGTTCACTGTAGTTCTCCGCCTTATTGTTTCCAAGGAAGTTCTGAACGACTGCCACAAAGGATAACCATGCTGCCTTTTCTAAAGCGGTCATCTTAGCAACAAACTGATCATCACATATTGGGGTTCGAATCTGTGGGCCATCAAACACGCCTGCTTTGATTTTCTCAAATGATAACCCTGGTAAAGCTGTGATGATGTGTTGGAAACATTCACCTTCGGTTTCCAGTGCCTTGACAAATTGCTTCATCAAACCTAATTTGATGAGAAGAGGAGGAAAGATGATCTTCTCTCTGCTTACAATTGGGTCTTGTATGATATTTGGCATGTCTGTTTCAAGGGTGTCACGAATAGGCCAGTCCTTCTGGACCCAATGTCTGTCTCGTGCTCGGCTGTCCCACACACAGAGGAAACATGGAAACTTGGTGAAACCTTTCTGTTGTCTAAGAAGAAAGTTGACCATCTTTTAGTCTACACAAATGATCCAATTGTGCTCATGATATTTTAATAAGTCCGTGACCATTCTCATATCATCATAGTCTTCCCGCAAATGCACTGAGTGGCCGACAGGTACTGCTCCATAAACATTCCCATTATGTAAAAAAACACACTTTAGACTGCGTTTTGAACTGTCTAAAAAGAGTCTCCATTCAGCAGGACTATATTAAGGTACACCCAGTTCTTTGAGAAGCCCTTGGATGTCATGGCAGTAAACAAACTGTCTGTCTTCTGAAAAGAAGGTCACAAAAAGCTGGTCACGCTTTCTGAAATATGATACTTTAACAGAGTGATCAACAAGATTTCTGCCTTGTAATATTGATGCCAAAAGCTCTGCTGCTTTCTTTGAAAGACCTAAATCCCGCACTAAATCATTCAGTTCAGCCTGGGGAAGAGGCTTCGGGACGGGGAAAGGTTCAGTGTCTGAAGAACAGTTCTCCGATTGTGTACACTTTTCTGACAATTCACTGTCACAACTGTCTTGTTCGCTTGTATCATGTCCAATGTCTTTATCGTCCAATGAAGGCAAGCCTTTGAAAACTGGAACAGGAACTTCTTCAGAGTGCGGAGCAGGCCGAATAGCTGAGGGAATATTCGGATACGTAATCTTATGTCGGTTTTTCTTCCCAACACCCGTTGTGTATACCATGCAGAAATAACAGTCAATTACATGGTTGGTGGGTTCGCGCCAAATCATTGGAACACCAAAAGGCAGACCATTGCGTTTTCCTTTGGTCCAGTCTCGAAGCATTTCCTCACAATTGTGGCACACAACATGAGGAGCCCATTGCTTGTCTTGATCACCAAGATGAACTTCAAAGTATGCCTTGTAGGCACGCTTGACGAACGAAGATATGTTACGTCTCTGACGATTGAGTGTGTAGCATCCACATATGTAGCAGAAGGCATCAGGCTTGTTTCTGCAATGATATCTATTTTTGGAAGCCATGTTTGATCTGAAACAAAAGAAGAATGATCAAAATATTAGAAGCTATCTATATATATGGACGTGAAAATGCTTATACATGGTTTACACAAGTTCACATTTGTACAATTTCATTAACCTCAAATTGCATACAAACTAGAGCTTGTAGAGAAAAACTAATTTCAGATTTGAAATCAGCGCCTAAAACTCCTTCAGAATCAGTTAAAATATCCAATGCAACTCAAAGTAACTGAAAAAGTGTTCCCCAGTGTAATTTAACTTTTTGATTTACCAGTTCACAGTTATAGACCGAATGAAATTTATGTGCTTTCAGAATTGTCGAGGCTTATGTTAAATTTTACACAAATTAGAACATTATTAGCCGAATAAAACGCAATTCAAGCTATTTACTCAACACTGTACATCTACGATAATTTATACATTTGGATATTGTTATACAAACTTGTGAACATAGAATCCATAAATAACTTTAGTTTCATAACGTGTACCTCATATTGTAGTTGACAGTAATATCAATAAAATGTTGTTATTTTTTTGAAAATATTGTATGTTTCCCGCTGGTCGAGTGGGAAATGTAAGGATTTACAGGGCTAAAATCAAGGGTTCGATTCCCCTCGGTGGACTTCCCCGATGTGGCTTTTCTGCAAGAAAAGAAACAAAACCTTATTGAAAATTGAAAATCTATCGGCTTATAGAATACCTTATACCAGTTCAACAACATCTAATGAATAGCGAATTTGGTCGTTTTAGATATATATAATGGCGTTCAAAAACCACAAGTTCATAGAATACAATAAATGTTCATACTATTCCAGTAAGTACCTTTCAGGATCTTCTGCCGAATATTTTTCAGTTATCATAGAAGGAGAACGTTTAGAAGTTACTCCCGTTAACCATGTAACCTTATTACGTATTTAACACAAACAGATGTTAATGAGTTAATACAGACACGTAATGCTGTTAGCCATTTAGTACATAATGTTATGCTGTTATCCATTCACCACAAGTTGTTGACCATGAAGAGAGGCAAAAGAAGCAGTTGAAAGTTAAATTAACGTCAGCTGGAAAAATTTAAAGTTCCAGTGAGAGACAATGTGTACCATTGCATTACTAGAAACCTCATTTCTTAGTTTCTATACCGTGAAATTTTATTAGGTAATAAGAACTACTGTGTTTGGATATATTGTTGACTGACCCAGACTAAAGAATAAAACAAATGTTAAGAGCTGGATTCAAAATAACAAAAGTTACTTTGAAAACGAAATCCAATTAAACTTTTGGTTAGAACGTCTCTACAGTAAATTAATATTTATTGTTAGTGACGGCATTTAGAATTGTTGATCAAATAAGCAAACAAGAAAACTAAATATGAATAAAACGAAGTTTTTTGTCAGAATGAAAGATAAAATTTTCATACATGTTTCAGACGACTACTTTTGGTAATACAGATCACGTCCCCAACTAAGAGAGCGGTAAATTTACAGATTTACAATACTAAGTCAGGATGTGATTTGTTATCAAAAACAAACAAACAAAACTGGCATCATTAGGGCTAGTTAGTGCAGTGTTAGCTTAGCCAATATTGTAGTCACTAGGCCCGATTGTGGGAACTGTGTTTCTGAAACTAGATGACTGAAATATCTAATAAAATTTTATGTTTTATTTTGCAAAGAAACATTGTTTTTTGTGGTTTAATATAATAGTACAGTGTGCCTAAGATGAAATTGTAAAACCAATTTTAGAAACGCGCACTAACATGAAGAAAAAATAAACCAAAATGAACATATTCCAGATTTCATGGTACGCAGTTTTGTTTTTCTAATGATTTTTATATAACAAGATTATTTTTCATTGAACACTTGAAGCGACTTCGAGAAATATTCTCAGAAGATCTTCAAACATTATTTTCTAACATCCTGCTTGCATTTCTCCAAGCATGGGTCTGTTTCCTTGAGATAATTTATGTTCTTCCCGGAAGTGAACTGTATAATATTATACATATATGTATATCCGGTTTACACTCTTTCCTTTCTCCTTTCGTTGTTCTTGTTCATCACGTAGCCACGTAACTTCAAATGTGGTAAGATATTTTTCCTTTTTACACAAGTGTATGTGAAAAAGTTCGTTAGGTTAACCATTTTTTAAGATATGAAAATTAAGTTAACTATACATATATATAACATAGATTTCTTTTATGTATTCCCTGGTTTCTGTCTTCTTGTTCAGTTATTGTTCATAATTTCAAATATCAAATCTTAAACTGTTGTCTTCTCTACTTGAATCCTAGGCCTACTTTTTCAACAAGTATAATACACCTAAACTGTGATAAACTTACATACACTAATTCTACTACATTTTCAACAAAGTGAATCCCTTAAAAGTAGGTAAAATCCCATTGAATCTGATATTCGTGAATCCTGTTAATTTAATCAATAGTCCACTTTAAGCATGTGTTACTCTAAACATTATGTAGCCACAAGTGAAGAAAATAATATTCTCCTCTGTAAAAGGGCAGTCCACCTATCTTTCTGATTATTCTATTTAATATTTAAATATTTGTTCAATCTTTGTTATCATGATGGTCACATGTTCCTATGTATTCAGAAAGTTTACTCCTTTAGTTGTTAGCCATGTTCTTTTATGTGAATAAAATTATGAGTTAAGAATGTGAATAAATTTGTTAAAATCGTAACTCTTATGGATCACAGAGATAGGATTCACTCTATAAAATTAAGTTATTAAACATATTATTATTATTACTTAAGGTATGTCACTAAATATATTAAAAACGTAAAATTAAAACAATTTGTAGTAGCCATGTATATGGTTGGTATGTTGAACATTCTAATACTCTGCTTTGAGTATTTTTGTATTTTATTGTTTGTCTACATATTCAGGGCTGGTTGTAATTTAGCAATTACCGTACTGGAATGTATCTTCATAAGGCATATTTATAAATGTGTGAACCTTAATCGACCCGGATATGTGACATCAATTACCAGTATTTGGTTTGATTTGTTTTGTATATGTCCAAAATTACTTCAGGGATGTCTGCGCTAACAGTCCACAGTTTATAGGGAGGGCAACTAGTCAACACCACCCACCATCAACTCTTTGACTACTCTTTTACCAAAGAATTGTGGAATTGACCCTTGCTTTGTAACTTCACCAAAGCTGAAATGGCCAGCATATTTCGTAGAATGGGGATTCGACTTTGCGATTATCAAACTCTGATTTGAATGCTGTAGGCCATCCCATGAGGCTTAGAAAAACTGTAACGTCATGTCTTGTTTGGCGCGAGCCACATGTGAAAATTATTTTTTAAACACTTGTCTGTCAGCTGGGTTACATGAAAGGTCATTAATGTTGCTGAACTAGGTGAACTATTCTTAAAAAACGAAGCAAGCACTGAGATAGTTCTTGCATCTTAACAATGAAATGTTCAAGGAGATTGGAAGAGTTTGTTTGGTTGCTTATAGTTAAGCACAAAGCTACAAAATGAGCGATAAGCTCACCACAGATATCGAAACCCGGTTTCTGTTGCAAATCCATTAACACACCGCGGTAACACTGAAGGGCTGGACAAGTTTAGTGATACTTTAGCGTGTTGGAGATTTACAGGGAAACATTGTGGTCTGAGCATTCCTAAAGGCGATTTCCCTTCAGTCTGGTCAATTATCTGTTGTTTTCAACACGCGATATTTGTGAATAGAGGTTGTGTCTGACAGCAAGATTTTTTTGTTAACGCTTCGTAATTTGTAAATGACTTGAGAAGTTTGAGATCTTAATCTTAAAAAATTACATTTATTGGCGAACGATAATGACTTGTAATTGTAAAGAAATTTAATTTAAGATGCTCTTTTTAGGTGTTGTATGTTTTTTAAATAAATAAACGCACCTTACATTATGGATTTTATGTCTGAGAAATTCTTAATTCAGTAAAAATGTACAGTGAATCACGTAGAAAACAATGTTTGAATCTTTGTTATCTAAGGCTAAACTTATTTAAGAAATATTTTGTTTTACCTTTCTACAGAAATAAAAAAGAACTAAACGAAAAAAAAGAAAATTCCTTCAAGATGAGAACTGTTAATATCTGGTTAACTCTTTCTCTTTTCTACCTGATGCACATTACAAGAGAAGGTGACTGCACATGTGGTAAGACACTGAATCATTTCCTTTTGTAACAACGTATTAAACAGATGTGGATAATATGTGGTATAGTTATGTTGTTGTAAAGCCCATAAAAGATGAAACGATGTTAAGTCTCTTGATGGAGATTTGTGTCTCCTCATCAGTTATCCAACTTCACAAGTTCTGTTTCTCCTCTTTCTGTGAAAGAAATAAGTTTTTTATGAAATATTTGGCCATACAATCAGCTTTAACCTTGTTACACTTATTTGACTGCTGCTGGTGTCTCCAGTGGTGATCAACTGTTGAAGAATATTTAGATATTTTATAATATCAGTTTCACTGTAAGACTGGAACAAAGTTTATTGATTTACTCAGTTCATTTATCAGTACAGTTATATGGTATTTATTCTGAATGTAGTTGGATAAATATTACATTTAGTTTGCTAGGTGATCAGGGTGTAATCTCTAATATCTCAATGGAAAACTGTATATTTTTTATATAAGATATCTCTTTGAACAATTCTAAAAAGAAATTTTAGAGTATGTTGCTTTAAGAAACATTTATACAGTTCGTACGTATACACGGAGTAAAGGTTATTGTGCCTATTTCATTTTGAAACTTGGTTTTATTTTTCACAATTTAATTAGAAGTGGTAAAAGGGAACTTTAAACCTTTTATTTATGTCTGTGTATATTTACATCCGACTTTCCCCCTGTAAACAAATATTTTATTAACACTCATAATATATATATATATATATACTATAACTTAACACAATTAATTATGTTATTTTCATGTTATCTTCCACAGTAACAGATAATACTCTGGATGGAACACTGATGAAACACCCTTCAAAACCAGCAGTTTACCAAATTATAGATGGGTGTCGGCACTGGGTGCCAAATCCTCCCACTTACAACAATCTCTACAAAACCTGGAATTGCATTAAAACGAATGTATTAGTAGAACACATTTGTAATTGTGACTCACTTTCCAATGGTGCAGAACTTATAAAGGGAAGTGGACCAGCTGTATATTTACTGAGTAATGGAGTGAAAAGACATATTGCTAACCCTGATACTTTCAACGCCTTCTGTTTTGACTGGAACAAAATCAAGACTTATTCAGATATTGTCATCAACAATATTTCGACTGGATCTGTTATAGAACGTTGAGCTTTATATTAACTTCATTTTACCACAGACACAGTTATATTTTATTTTTTCTCATTCTTGAATAAAACATGATTATTTCTCAAATAAATTACAATCGCTTTATAAAAGTCTTTGATTTCTGATACTAGTAGTGACCACATTACAGGTAGTCCATTGTGTAGCTTCATACTTAAAAACAAACTAAAAACTATAATTTAAGAACGTTATTTAAAGCAACATTAACCCTTAAACGTTAGCATTTGGTGCTGCTACCTACAACATTCCCGCTGTTTGAGGGCTATAGCAGCTTCAAGATGATATAATCCTCCACAGATTTGAAATATTAGGTCTTAATATTAGGATTAACCCAAAAGGGGTCTTTGCATTTTATACTAGATATTGAATTCTTGACAGAATGGAAATAACTTTTTCAAAAATAATTCTAAAACATAACAATTTTATTTCAGAGTTTTCCGATGTGTATTATACCTTAGTCAAAATTCTCGCTGTGTTTTGATCCAGAATTTATAGTTTTAATGTGTGTAGGTTCCTTCATTTCCATTCTTGTACAGTTTGTTTCTCTTTAAATAACATCAGTTTTGTCCAATTGAACTTTTTTTTAGCAACTAAAGCGGTCTTCAACAATCACAGCTGATTTTGTATCAACGAACATTAACCAGTTTCTGGTTGATTATTGCATTTCTCAACATTAGAATCATTATCGGACGAGGTGATGACAAAGTACATTTTCTTTAGTACACATTCCGTGAGGCCAGGCATATCCAGGTGGTTAAGGCCCTCGACTCGTATTTTGAGGGTCGCGGGCTCTAAGTCTCATTAAACCAAACACGCCAGCACTTTCAGTCGTGGGGTCGTAATAATGTAATGGTGAATCCCACTATTCGTTGGTAAAAAAGTATCCAAGAGTTGGCGGTGGGTGGAGATGACGAGCTGTCTTACCTTTTGTCTTACACTGCTAAACTAGGGACGGCTAGTACAGATAGCTCTCGTGTATAAATAAAAAACAACAACAATAACAAACAAACAGATTCCGAGAGCTAAAATACCTTCTAATGTAACGCGGAAATATGACACATTATAATATCAGTGATGTTCTTCAGTTTATCTGTTTTTCTATCTCTAGTAGTGCCTCCCAGGGTAGGCCTCTAGATGTAACAATAAAAATTGGGCTTTCATACCCAGGGTGGGTACACCACAAATAACGAATTGTGTAGCTAAGGAGTTAACAACAATCAATCAATGTTTGATGGTTCATTAGAACATGGTTTTTCAAATTATGCTCCGCGGAGCTCTTGAGCTCCGCCATAGTTACCTGGGGCTCCGTGAGGAAATTTCAAAATGTTAATATTTTTTCCTAAACCTATAAAATTGAAACTGAATACACTGTAGAAAAAAGAACAATATATCTTTAATATAACACATTTAACGCGTATTGAGCCTTTTAATATTTTATTCTCCCTAACGCCAGACGATTTTATTTAGCTTAGGGGAAGTTCTCGCCGTGAAAATGTTAATACAATCTGAAATAGTTCGACCAGTGCACCAACCACTGTTTGCTGGTAGATATGGCACCATCTCGAAATTGCATGCGTCATTGGAGATGGAAGATAGCCTACCAACTTTCGTATGAAACATCGGTCAACCATAGGTAGTGTTGCTAATTGCCTTTTAACAGCCAGCTTTGGATTAACAGCTAAATCTCGAACGAAAATAAACAAAATGAAACATGACGTTATAGCTGATACTTGTCAATATTTGAAACATTGTGATACAATTAGGTGCAGTATGAATTGTTTCAATTTCAAAGTATATTTATATGAAGTATAATTATATTTACGACAATTATAATTGGCAACTGTTACGTTAAGTTAGAATTGTTGTAGTTATGATGTTATGTTTCATTTCGTTTTAGATTTAGACATACGACAGATTTGACTTAATATTTTCTTATTTGCCTTTAAAATTTTTATAAAAAACAAAAAGTGTAAATATAATAGGTTACCCTTTTCTTTTAGAAAAATATATTCTTCTAGTGGCGTAGTTTTTTTCCACAAATCTTGGCAGCTTTTGTCAAGTGTTTTGCACTGATGGGACTGCAGGTATGATTGGAAAGTTTTCAGATGTAGTCGAACTAATAAAAAAGAAAAACCCGAACATCGATAGTATCCACTGCTGTCTTCATTGTCATGCACTTGCAATTAAACGAATGCCAGAAGACTTAAAAGAGGTATTGGATGATATCATAAAAATAGTTAATTTTACAAAATCAAGACCACTCAATGTGATGATCTTCAGTTTACCCGGTGAGGATATGGGAAGTTTGCATGAAAATTTGCTTCTTCATATTGAAGTCAGATGGCTTTTTCGGGAAAAAGCGCTTGCACGGTTTTATTAATTGCGTAAAGAGATAGATTTCTTTTAATCCGAATGTCATTTTGAACTTGCATACAAATTAAAGAACAAATGCTGAATACAGAAAGTGGCTTACCTTTTGGACAAATTTGCCAATCTAAATGAAGTGAATGCTACAATGCAGGGTTCTAATGTAACATACTTCAAGGCTCCGAGTGAAATGGAAGCGCTTCAACGTAAGTTAAAACTTTGGGATGATTATTTTTTTTTACTTATGAATGACATTTTTTAAAGTGAAAATGCCAAAATTCAGTCTTTGCGCACATATCTGATTTGTGTACAACTATTGAGGAGTACTTCCCTCCTCATTTAGTGAGTTTGTTTTTTTTTGTGAATTTTTCGCAAAGCTACAAGAGGGCTTTCTGCTCTAGTCGTCACTAATTTATCAGTGTAAGACTAGAGGGAAGGCAGCTAGTCATCACCACCAACCGCCAATTCTCGAGGTACTCTTTTACCAACGAATAGTGCAATTGAGAGTCACATTTAACGTCCCCACAGCTGAAAGGGCGAGCATGTTTGGTACGACGGAGGTTCGAACCCGCGACCCTCAGTTTACGAGTCAAACGCCTTAACCCACCTGGTCATGTAGGGCCGTGATCATTTAGAAATATTACTGTGAATTCAAAATTCCTGCAAATATCAACGATTTGCTTTTGAAAGAGAAAAAAACAGCTAATAGAAATTTCAACTGATTACACCCTAGAAAACATTCAGCAAGAAAAAATTACACAATTTTGGATCCAAATGGCCATGGAATACCCTGAATTGAGTAACAGAGCTTTGAAAATTTGATGCGTTTTCCAACAACATATCTTTGCGAGCAAATATTTTCACTGTATACAGCTACAAAGACCAAATTTAGAAACAGGCTAAATATTGAAGATGATTTGAGCTTACGGGTAACAACCATAACTCTAAATATTGAACTACTTTGTGAACAAAAGCAAGCCCATCCAAGCCACTAATAAATAAATAAGTACTCTGTACTTTTACTGATATAAATTTTGTAAGCAGAAATTTCTGAACAAGTTAAGTATAAGTAAAATATTTTCTTTAAATATTAATATTTTTAATAAATTTATATTCTAAAAGTTTGAAGTAATCTTCATCTGGTGCTAGTGACCGATTGTTTCTATTTTTAGTGTATTTGTTTTATTAAGGTTCTGGAATGTTTTTTCTTTCTGATGTGAAGCTCCGCAGGTCTAAAATGTTTGGAAATCACGGCACTAGAGTAAAGTTGGATAATTTTATCACAATAGATGTAGTTATTACTCAATAGGCTGATCAAACATCCTAAACATTTTTTTTGTTTTCAGGTAGTTTACATATATATTGATATCAGTAGTATTTATTAAACCTGCCAAAAGTTATTCCGTATATATATTTGATCCTATCCGTAATATAAATTGAGAATTTTATGTTAGATCCAAAGTCAGATAATTATAAATTTTGCTTGTCTCAAACGCTCAGACATTATTTTGGTGAAACATAGAGTTGTCATTTTTGTTTCTTGCGTTCTGTTACAGTACAAATAATCTTTTTGTACACTTTGTTATAAGAATAACAATAAAACAATACAATTCGGTCTGTCAAGAGTTGACGGTGTGGTGTTCACTTACTACCTTCCTTCTCCTCGTTCGTATTTTCAAAAAAAAACTTTGTATAAAGTAGTAACAAAAATACAAACAATACAATTACAATTATTCTTGTTTGGTACTAATTGTAAACTGTTAATTAAAAGTAACGTTTGCAGCAATACAACTCATCTGAACGAATATACAAAATCCCTGGAAGATATAATCTGATGAAACATTCACAAAAACTTTATCAGTAAAAGATCTAAGATGGGATTGTACGCCGAATATGAAACCATTCCATTTAAGAAGAAAACTTCTATAAAAATTATGATACCTTAAACTGAATGTATGGCAGAATAATTTATAGAACTTCATAAGGGAAACGGACCGATTGCACTTACTGAGTGATGTTCAGGTGGCTAAGTCATTAAATTCACAAACTGAGAGTCGCAGGTTCGAATCCTCATTATATCAAACATATTCGCCCTTTCAGTCATGAGGGCGTTATAAAGTTACGGTCAATTCCACTATTCGTTAGTAAAAGAGTAGCCCAAGATTCAGCGGTTGGTGATGATGACTAGTTGGCTTCCTTCTAGTCTCAAACTACTAAATTATTGACGGTTAGCACAGATAGTCCTCGTGTAGTTTTGCGTGGAAAGTCAATACAAATCAAAACCAAACAAATACTGTGTGGTGGTGTCAATAAACATATTGGTAACCTTGAAACCTTCAGTAGTTTCTGTTTCGACTGCAATAAAGCCTAAACTTTTTCAGACATTGTCATCAACACTCTTGCCTTAGATTTTGTATGAAATGGCTTTTAACTTTACAGATTTAAAGGCCTTAAAAAGTTTTATATTAATTGTTAATACATAAACTCAACTTTGATAGTAATTTTATTAATTTTTCAGATTAATTCGATCCTCCCCATACTGTTGTGGGAAGAGAAAATGGAAAACTGATTTTTGATGCTAATTTCCATTAACAGTTATATTCGAGTTTAAGTCGTTACTTTTAAGAATTTTCTTGCGCAGATGAGCCACACGAAGGCCGAATGTAATAACAGCAGATACGATTAACACGAATCTTTTTTTACCCATGATGTTGCTTTGAGCGGTTATTTTATACTAATATAATTAGTCCGTCACAGACAATGTTAAAACATCAGGCTTTCATTTCACAATTCACTTTATAGCATCCTATAAAATTCAAGATGTGTTTTGGTCCAGAATGTCTGTTTTTAATACATATAGATTTATCGATTACCATCTTATGTAATTTGATTTAGTTTCAATCACCCAAGTTTTATTCTTTAATTTACTCTTAGCAACTAAATCAGTGATAAGCGCGTGGAATATTTTTTATTTGTGACAAAATTCTGAATCATTTCGGGAAAAGGTGACTGTAAATGTGGTGAGTTCTCTAATGTTTGTTTCATACACTGAAGGAAGAGGTGACTGTAAATGTGATGAGTTCTCTAATGTCAGTTTTATATACTGAAGGAAGATGTCACTGTAAATGTGATGAGTTCTCTAATGTCAGTTTTATATACTGAAGGAAGAGGTGACTGTAAATGTGATGAGTACTCTAATGTCAGTTTTATATACTGAAGGAAGAGGTGACTGTAAATGTGATGAGTTCTCTAATGTCAGTTTTATATACTGAAGGAAGAGGTCACTGTAAATGTGATGAGTACCCTAATGTCAGTTTTATATACTGAAGGAAGAGGTGACTGTAAATGTGATGAGTTCTCTAATGTCAGTTTTATATACTGAAGGAAGAGGTCACTGTAAATGTGATGAGTACCCTAATGTCAGTTTTATATACTGAAGGAAGAGGTCACTGTAAATGTGATGAGTACCCTAATGTCAGTTTTATATACTGAAGGAAGAGGTGACTGTAAATGTGATGAGTTCTCTAATGTCAGTTTTATATACTGAAGGAAGAGGTCACTGTAAATGTGATGAGTACCCTAATGTCAGTTTTATATACTGAAGGAAGATGTCACTGTAAATGTGATGAGTACCCTAATGTCAGTTTTATATACTGAAGGAAGAGGTGACTGTAAATGTGATGAGTACTCTAATGTCAGTTTTATATACTGAAGGAAGAGGTGACTGTAAATGTGATGAGTTCTCTAATGTCAGTTTTATATACTGAAGGAAGAGGTCACTGTAAATGTGATGAGTTCTCTAATGTCAGTTTTATATACTGAAGGAAGAGGTGACTGTAAATGTGATGAGTTCTCTAATGTCAGTTTTATATACTGAAGGAAGAGGTGACTGTAAATGTGATGAGTACTCTAATGTCAGTTTTATATACTGAAGGAAGAGGTGACTGTAAATGTGATGAGTTCTCTAATGTTCGTTTTATACACTGAAGGAAGAGGTGACTGTAAATGTGATGAGTTCTCTAATGTCAGTTTTATATACTGAAGGAAGATGTCACTGTAAATGTGATGAGTTCTCTAATGTTCGTTTTATACACTGAAGGAAGAGGTGACTGTAAATGTGATGACTACTCTTCTGTCCGTTTTATATACTAAAGGAAGAGGTCACTGTAAATGTGGTAAGTACTCTAATGTCAGTTTTTTATACTGAAGGAAGAGGTAGACGCATGAAAGATGTTGTCCTCTTGCAATAGAGTGATTTATAAATCTTGTGGGGAAATTTGATATACTTTTGATATACTGTCCTTACAAAAGAAACGTGTACAATGAAAGCTACGATGTGGAGCTATTAAAATGTTTTACAGCTGTAAGATCAAGTGTAACCAGAGGTAAACTATTATAACTCAGCGATTCTCCACAGTCCTTTAAATAGAATGTTCTCAACATGTATGGAAGATAAAGAAGCAAAAAACAACATGAAACACGGTGTAAAACATTCTAAATATCGAAATAATTAAAAGTGTTTAAATACAACGCTTGCAACTTACTTTGTTTACTGGAACCATTAATAACGATTTTAGTCGAAAATTATACAAATCAAGTCACGTTGCTAATTGTAGCTCACAGCAGTGGCTTTTATCTTCATTTTTGTAGCTATAGACAAGTTTCTGGATGGAAATCTTACGAAACACCCAGAAAAACCTGAGGAGTACCAGAGTTTAGGTGGGTGTCGACACTGGGTTCTCAATCCTCCCACTTATAACAATCTCTATAAAAACTGGGAATGTATTGAACCAAACAGTTTTGTGGAACACACAACTTGAAAAACTTGAAAAGTGACTGTCGTCATGGGCATCAGCAGAAAGTTTTTCCAGGGAGGAGAAAAGTTTTTCAGGGTGTCAAATTAATGTGAAAATGATGTCAATTGAATAAAAATATATATAGACGAAGGGCGGAAGACATTCGAAACGCCGTCCTCTACACTTGTGTCTCCACAGCAGGCTGTTCTCGCCTATTCTACAAAGTTTTATCAAGAATACTCTGCCTAAACAATCTATCAAAGAATACGATAAAGAAGGAATTATGGTTTGATTTTCCAGAAGGCAAATGTCTCATCCTTGTGGACGCCCACGTCTGGCATTATCTCTGTTTTATATATCTAATGAACATCTTATCGATTACGATAAATTTTCTTTGTTTCAAATCATGAACATTCCTTTGTTTCTTACCAACATTTGTTCCAGAATTTTCTAAAACATTTTACTTTTCTTTAGAAGTTGTTGAAATTGTGAAAATATAAATTTTACCTAGGGTTTTAGAATAACCGATGTTTCGTTCTTATGAGGACCAGTGAATCTTTTTTGTGTTTACCTATGAGCAACACCTCATTAGGTCACACCAAACATGCTCGCCCTCTCAGCCGTGGGGGCGTTATAATGTAAGGTCAATCCCACTATTCGTTTGTAAAAAGAGTAGACCATTAGGTGGCGGTAGGTGGTGATAACTAGATACCTTTTCTTTCGTCTTACACGCAGATAGCCCTCGTGTAGCGTTGCGCGAAATTCAAAAACAAACAAACATATCAAATGCTTTTTTTCAGTTCCCACATTGATTCCACATCATAAGTACAATTTAATCAATCGTCTCAAATCATGAGTATAGGAATAGCGAATTATTCGAAAGAGCTCGAGGTTTGAGTCTCGTTTGAAAATCCTTACAACTTATCCAAGTGGTCGGTCCTGTTTGCTAATTTCTTAATAAGAAAGGCCAAAAATTTTCAAAATATTTTTCTCAAAATCACTAGATGGCCAATTTTCAATAACATGATTCATGAATGAAATTCAGATAATCTGTGATTTTACCGAACATTTTCGATTCACGTTTAGTAATTAATTTCTACTTCATTAACTTTCTACCGTTAATTAAATCTTGTTGTTTATAACTTGTTTATTTGTTTGTTTTTGAATTGCGCACAAAGCTACTCGAGAGCTATCGTGCTAGCCCTCCCTAATTTAGCAGTATAAGATTAGAGGAAAGGCAGCGAGTCACCACCACCCACCGCCAACTCTTGGGCTACTCTTTTACCAACGAATAGTGGGACTGACCGTCACATTATAACGCTCACACGGCTGAAAGGGGGAAGATGATTGGTGCGACGGGGATACGAACTCGCTACCCTCAGATTACGAGTCGCACACCTTAACGGCCCGGCAAGGCCTAGCGCGTAAGGCGTGCGACTCGTAATCCGAGGGTCGCGGGTTCGCGCCCGCGTCGCGCTAAACATGGTCGCCCTCCCAGCCGTGGGGGTGTATAATGTGACGGTCAATCCCACTATTCGTTGGTAAAGAGTAGCCCAAGAGTTGGCGGTGGGTGGTGATGACTAGCTGCCTTCCCTCTAGTCTTACACTGCTAAATTAGGGACGGCTAGCACAGATAGCCCTCGAGTAGCTTTGTGCGAAATTCCCAAACAAACAAAACGCACGCCTTAACACGCTTTGCCATCCCAGGCCACGTTTATAACTAACACGAAGCTTAAAAAAAAGCATTCTGTGCTCTGTCCGACACGGATATCGAAACCCAAAGTTTCCGAAAAAAAGAATGTATTTTATTAATGAACCTCTATCATGCAAATATAGAGAGTTGAAAACGTTATGTTATAAATATTTTGAATATGCATATCAGCAAGTCACGTGATAGTCATCACAGCTGATATATAAAGCCGTAGTTGATCCGGATGTAGGAAAACTACATTTTGGCTTTGGTTGTGTTTCATACATAATTGGTGTGATTCCACCCAAAATTGATCGCTTTTGAGGAGGATATCTAGTAACCCTTTCTGATGCAAGAGGGTTACACATTCAGATCGTAAAGATGTTACAGATCGGGTATTTAGAATCTCTTCTTGTGCTTAAACATCAGCTACTACGATCCTTATGATAGTGCGACACTCCTCATATGAGGTTCAGAATTCCGCTGTCTATAATTTTTCAGCCGTACAGAGTCCTCTACAATGCGTTGTGTCTCCTTCTGTCGCCATCCTCAGTGTGTTCAATGTATACCTGGTCAAATTTGGAAAAAATTAAACTAATGGTATTTAGTTGTAATATGGTGTTTCATATTCTTCAGAAATATTAGGCTGGATTAGGCTAGGGACGGCGCAATGTGAATCTACTCGACAAACACCTTACCAGAGAAGGGGTTTATCATTTCACTCTGACATACATACCCAAATATGGATAGAGGATACCATAAACAGGTGACACATCATGTGTGCTTCAGTTCATTGCTAAAAAAAGAGACAAAAGAAAAACCTACAGTGTACAAGTAATGTAATCTGGGATTTTGTTCAGACTAGTTCTGAAAATACCATACTGTAAATAAATAATAAAACGTTATGAAGTAGAAATTGTACATATTAACATGAAAACGTTAAAATGTAATGTAGTGTAGAGGAAGTTGTACACAGTAAAGTGCAATTATATATATATAGATAATTATATATTAGTTTGTTATAATCTAAAAACAAGCCAAAACAAAAATAAATTATAAAATAATAAACAAAAATGCTGCACTATCTGAAAAGATCCCAAACTATAATGTAGTTTATAAAATGAACCCTAGGTACATATTTATATTTAGTGAAGTGAAATTCTACATTGTTGAAGAACTGTATATAATATTGAAGTGTAAACTGCACGTGGAATAAATACTAGTGTTAAAGGCTAGTAAACTGATATAAAGAGCATAGGTCATCCATCCATCCACGTCCTCCAAAGCCTCGCCTCCTTGTCCCTCCTACTGAGGGCCACAGGAGTTGCCAGGAGGTATCAGGATGCTATATTCATAATCTCATTCTTTCTAGACAAAGATAAAAAATGTCATTTTTCTTCTTAGCTTTCTGTGCACTCTTCAATTCTACAAGAATAAAATATATCTTTAGTATATTTAACGTTTATAGAACTAATGAAGATATAATTAAATTTCCTTTGTCGCGTCTAATTTGTTTATAATATTGAAAACGAAAGTCATATGGATGAGTCTGGGGCATTAGGACGATTTAGAAAAAGATTTGGAACTACTCAAATTTGGATGAGGACGACATCTAGACTCTCGGATATACTTCTCGCGAACATAAACATTAATGTCAAAATCAGTTCACATGCTCTGTTTGTAATTTTATTATTTCCAAAGTTACGTTTAAAACCGATTATTGGGGATATTCAATTAACCTGCATAAAGATGTGTAATATTACCATTATAATTGTGTCTTATCAGGAATATTGTCAGTATCTAACACCAATTGCTATTATGGACATCGCAATGGATAGCTTTACCTTAATAAAAGTAGTTTTGGTCACCCATAACAGACTTAGAGCTGTAAATTCCATCAAATATGTGTTAAAAACAGAAAAATAATAGGTTTCGTGAAATGACACTCATTGACGCAAAATAAAACGTTAAACATTTACAAGTATATAAACCTTCCGTCTTTGTGTTCTTAATTTCAAAATTACTCACAAATCTAAATGAAAGGCATGGATACCACTAATTTTGACACGATTGACTATATTGAAGAAAGGACTTAATTCTGAAGAAACAGGGTTTCAATACTCATGGTGAGCAGAACACAGATGTCCATTTGTGTAACTTTTTGTTTTAAAACAAAACAAAACTATGGGGAAACTCATGTTTCCTCAAAGAAAGATATTTGTCAATACATTACAGTACATCTGTAAATCCCACAGTGCATAACCTCTTTTCCTGAACACCATACGAACTCTGGACTCTCGGATCTTCCATCCGGGGACACTAACCACTTAGACATGCCCGAGGATAAGTTTCTGTGCTAAAACGTTTGCTTAGAAATATGCTCTAAGATGTATGATGATGTGTTTTGCTGTAAAAAGTTTGGAATGTTCAACTTGGACACAAGTATGTTCCAGGTATACTCTACAAATATATGTTTCGAAATAAAAAATTTTATGCTTATAACAGTACGTTGACAACTAATACTGATTAATTTAAAGTTAAACTTTATTGGCACTTAGTTAATATCAGTTATTAATACTACAAAGAAACTGACCCTCCGGATATATAGAAGTCTGATGGACCAATGTTGTGATGGCACATTACAATTAAACTGCGTGCAAGTGTGCATATAAACCCACTGTTGATCTAATTTCGCTGTCATGAACGTTTTTCCACCCGTGTCCTGTGAAAACCTAGAATTTATCCATATTTTACTATAGTGAATGTTATTCTGCCTGTGTTGTGTGTGGGTAACCCCACTGTTGATATAATTTATATTCTTGTGAACATTTTCTACCTGCGATTATGAATTTTAAAACGTAGCACGTGTTTTACCCATATAACGAAACGGACCAAACATAGCTACTTCGAAGAGTCCGTGTGTGTATTCATGTTTTGTTCGAAGAGTCCGTCTTTGTGTGTGTGTATGTGTATTCATGTTCTGGTTTACCCTCATTTATCATATAGTCTCAGCTCCTTCACTTGTTCTGAAAGAGAAAAAATATCCGCCTGTTTATCACATCCATCATTTAATCGATATATTAATCTGTCAGAATTTATTATACTAGTTTAGTTTAAATATGAACGTAATTTAACCTTTAACAAAATATTCTATATTAACTTCTGAGGACACAGATTAAATCATGAAGCTTTTCACGAAGGGACCTTCTCCTTATCTAGTTAGTTTATTTATTCGAATTTCTTCAGTTATCTATTTTCACTGATAATTCAGGTACATTTTGATGTTTTGTCGTTAATAGAGAAACCGATGAATGACATTTTGAAATAGGCTTATGTAAAGAGTGATGTTCACAGGTAGACAGCTAGAAAAAACAACAGACTGAATTGGTAGTCAGATAAATAGATGAACTAGTGAAACAAGATATGAATACAAAGTGATTGATGTCTAGACAAGAACAGTTTTTTGTGTGTAAGTTAATACACTTGTTGTTAATAATGATATTGGCCTTTGTTTTTGTAGCCTTTATCTATAAATATTGTTTGTTAAGACACCAACATATGTTGACATTCAGTAGATATCCAACAGCTGTTTACATGGAAGATGTTGATAAGTGTTACCGTTATACCTGTTTCAGGTCAAACGTTGACAATTAAATATCTCTTAATAGCTGCACAAAAATCTTTTCTTTAAAAAATAAACAACCCCTTCTTAAGATTAATCAAACTTCAACCCAGGAAAAGTTTCTGTTACTGTCCTAGCTCCAATAATGAGAACTGAAAATATCATGGTTTGACAAACAAGAATTTGTCTTGTTTATAAATTCGAATAAAACCTTTGATAACATAACATTTTTTATTCTTATAATCAAAAGGTACAATAATCAAAGCTGTTTCACACTCTAATTCAATGAATTCAAAACCAAAATTGAAACTTCGTTTCAAAATTATCCAATAAACTGTTATATCGACACTTTATAAAAGGATGCAATGTTACATAATTATAAAGCAATACCAGAATATTAGCGATTGATAAAAAAAATTCTGTAAGAATAATTGATAATATTTCAATGTAATGTTGAACAAACAGCCACTAAGAATTTTTAATTCCCAGGAAAGTTATTCGACGGGATAAACTTTCAAAACATGAAGACAGTTGGTATTACTTCCATCTTGACGGCAGTTGTAAATAAACATTTCTCGACATTTACCTCTCTCTACAGAATCAAAATGAATATCGGTTTGTTTAGAAGACTGCAATGTGTATTGTTGAGAAAAATACTTTGATCCAGGCCAACCACACCAGCTGATCCACTGGTCAACAACAAATGTGACACCAGCACAGGACGTGTTCACGATCCTAATTCGATTTCGTGGCCAGTCATCTTTGCCACAACGTATTTCACTGCCCTTCCAAGACTGACATTGTAAGTTACTCCGGCGGACGATTCCACCAAAACAGGGGGAGATGGAAGCCAGAAGTACACACCCCAGAAGGTAAAGTAAACTGAGGTTTATCCCCTTGACCATCTGAAAAAATTTAGTTTCATATCAGAATGTTATCATCCTTTATCTTTAAGAAAGGTAATTAAAGTTAATTGAGCAACAGTTCACAAAGAAAGAGAAGACGGAAAATAATATTGTTTTTATACAGCAAAGCCACATCAAGGTTCTGCTGTGTCCACCGAGGGGAATAGAACCCCTGATTTGAACATTGTAAAGTCGTAATTATATTACCTCTGAAGATAAATAACTACTTTAGTTTCTTCACACATGAATGAATAGTATTAACTACTTTAAACCGATATTTCATTGAAAAACCACAGAAATGTGATTTTATGTTGTTTAAAGTCACACAGCAGACTATTTGAGCTGTGGCCATAACGAAGAATTGATTTCTAACTTTTAGCTTTTGTAAGTACATTAACTTATCGCTGACTCGTAAGGGGACAAACAATAAAATTACATGAATAGTTACAATAAACTTAAAATTTAAAGTAACAGCGATATGAATGTTTACTGATATTAAAGGTTTAACTGAACAAGGACATGAACAGTTAATGTTATTGAGGACATTACTGAACAATGAGAGAAAAAGTTGACCTTACCCTAGATCTCACTGAAGAAAGATATGAACCATTACTGGTAGTTTAGATAGCATTGAACATAGGTATGAACCATCACAACAGCTTTAGGTATCACTTACAATGGCACGAACCATCACTGCTTCTTCAAATATCACTGTACAATGATACGAATGATCACTGCTGCTTCAGATATCACTGTACAATGACATGAGCCGTTACTTATATTCTAGAAATTATTGAACATTGATAAGAACCGCTGCTGCTAGTTTATATATTATCTTTTAGTTGTTGGTTACCTTAGGCATATCATGTTCTCTTAAAGGTTGGTTTTCAATATAATAGTGTTCATTTGATCCTGGATTTGGGTATTTTAACAATCGTTTGTTAAGGGATTTCAATTGTGTTGAAGCCGTTTTAGTTTTATTACATTGAAATCGGGGTTGACCTTTCCATCTTCAGGATATTTGGTTGTGGAAAACGAGAATGAAAGATATTATCAAACACTTTTCTCCAGCTTATAGTGTTCGCCGGACTCGTGCTACTAATGCATGTCAGGCAAATTTCAAGATGGCTATAGAGCGTGGGCATACTTTGATTTCGTCCTGTGATTTTCGATCCCATATTGTTGAAGTTTCAGAAATTACAGTAATACTTTATATGAGTGTTTACTGTCCTGTTCGTTGATGAATGAGGATCTACAAGGATATGTACTGTGCGAGAAGTCATTTAAATTTTCTGTGAGTGTTTACTGTCTCGCTATTTGTCAAATTTCTCATTAGCATTCTTATAAACAGTGTATTATAATAAGAATCTTGTAATTAGTTTTGTGTATATATATATATACAAAGGGTTGATTAATAAAGAAAAATGTTTGCGGACTTATACTGCTAGAAACCCTTTGTGGTGGTTTGTGCATAGTTAGAAAACAAAAAAGCTTTACTAAATATTTCCAAGATATCGTGTTATAAAGTGTAATAACTTAACTCTTTGATTTTACCGTTTACAGTTGTAGACAGAATGAAATTTACGTGCTTTCAGAATTGTCTGGGCCTATATTAAATTTTACATAAATAACAACATTTTTAATCGAAAGAAACACAATTCAAGCAATTTGAATATAAATATTTCTATGAAAAATAAATTACTATTATTATTAGCATTTAATATTTTTATTTTTGTAGATGAAAACAAACTAAGTCATACTTATTGAAGAAGACTGAAACTGGAAATACAAAACTACAATAAAAGTTGTAACCAAGCAAACTCTTACCTTATTTTATAACAGTTGTGTTCAGAACAGGGAACTCGCTCTTTGCAAAACGAAACTACTATTGTAGATTCTCACAGAATCTCATAAAATACAAAGAGAAGGTGTGTTATTATCACAGCGACTTTTATTGAGTCACAGCGGAAGTACGTTTACATACGTTATATTTTGGACACGATCGAATTGGCTGTTGATTTCAGCGTTACATTTCATACAATTACTTAACACTTTGTGTTGCTATTAAGTACAGAGCCACGCAAAGGGCTAACTACGCACTGTCCACCACGGGTATTTCACTGTGGGGTGAGGGTATGACAAAACAAACATAATTTGATGGATCCAGCGAATAATAATTTCATAAAAAATATTAACATTAACTTACCACGTACTTTTCCAGTGTCTTCTCACAAATATTATTCATTTATCATTCAAGGATCAAAACGAGTTATACTGTAACGTAATGTTTAGAAGTTACTCCCGTTAACCATGTAACACAGCATGTAACATTATTACTTATTCAACACAAACAGGGGACTCTGTAAATCATTTAATACAGACACGTAGAACTGTCAGCCATGCAATACATTATGTCATGCTGTTATCTATTCAACACACGTTGTTGACCATAGAAAAGAGGCATAAGAAACAATTGAAAGCTACATTAAAGTCAGCTGGAAACAATGTAAAGCTTCAATGAGCGACAATGTGTATCATTGCATTGCAAGAAACCTCGATTCGTAGTTTCTATACTGAGAAGTTTATTAGGTAACAAGAACTACTATGTTTGGATATATTGTTCACTGAGCCATACTAAAAAATAAAACCAATGTTAACAGCTGGATAGAAAATAACAAAATTACTTTGAAAAAGAAGTACAACTAAACGTTTGGTTAGAACGTCTTTTTAGGAAATTAATGTTTATTTTTAGTGACGGTTTTTAGATGTGTTAATAAAATGAGCAAACAAAAACTAATTATGAGTAAAGAATGTGAATAAATTTGTTAAAATCGTAAGTATTATAGATTTTATATTTATCACAGAAATAGGATTCAATCTACAAAATTAAGTTATTAAACATTCTTATTATTTCACTAAATATATTAAAAAGTGAAGTTAAAACAATTTGTGATACCATGTTTATGGTTGTTATGTTAAAAATTATATTACTCTGCTTTAAATTCTATTTGTTAGTGGAGTAGAGGTATATTTATATTTTGTCTGCAAATTTGGAATTGGTTTACAGCAGTGGTTCTTAACCTGTGTTTAATCGAACCTCAGGGGTTCGGCGGAGCTCAAGACGCACACACTGTGTGTGTGTCTGTTCATTTCACCCCACTCGTATGATTCGTGACATCATGCTCCACTTGGCCATCATTGGCTGCGGCTGATCACGTCACATTACGTGGCCTTAATATCTGTGCTGCAGGGAACTTCGTGCGCTTAGCAGTCGACTTGTGACTGTAGTAATCGCTCGTCATTTGTGATTTTTCCCTAATCTTTCAATTCCTTCATACTAACTATGTCGAGCAAAAACAAAAAGTAGTCGGACAAATACGTACTATATGGATTCACGTGTATAACGGAACATGATGGGAGTCAGCGTCCTCAGTGGATGATTTGCAATGCCAAGTAGAGTAATTCTAGTCTAGCACTGGGAAAACTAAGAGAACGCTCCCTAAAGCTGCATGGAGATAAAAAATACAAGAACACAACGCTTGCTGAATTCAAGGTAAAGAGAGCCAGGTTCAATGAAAAGGCTACTTTTCCTGTTCTTGGCTTTGTACCCATCGACAAACCAATCCTCACAGCATCGTACAAAGTTGCGTACTTGATCGCAAAGCAGGGTAAACCACACATCATTAGTGAAGCACTCGTAAAACCAGCTGCGTTGAAGATGGCAAATATCATGCTGGGAAAATCTGCTGAAAATAAGTTATCCCAAATTCCTCTTTCAAATCACACCATCAGCAGCAGAATAGACGACATGAGCGATGACATCTTGGCTCAAGTAGTTGCAGATCTGATTTCAAGCCCAGCAAAATTCAGCCTTCAACTCGACGAGACCACCGATGTTTCCAATCTAAGCCAGCTTGTTGTATTCGTGCGCTATGTGAAGAACGACGAGATAAAAGAAGATTTTTTATTTTGTAAGCCTCTTACAACAACAACTAAGGCAGTCGACGTGAAGAAACTTGTGGATGGCTTCTTCAGAGACAACGATCTTTCGTGGGATATTGTTTCTGAAGTTTGTTCGGACGGAGCTCCAGTCATGCTGGGACGAAACTCTGGTTTTGGTGCGCTGGTGAAAGCCGATGCACCACACATCATTGTAACGCACTGTGTTCTGCACAGGCATACGTTGGCAACAAAAACCTTGCCTTCAAAATTGGCAGAAGTATTAAAAATTGTAGTGGAATGTGTGAATTTTGTGCAAAATAGTGCCCTGAAGCACTGTATCTTCAAGGAGCTGTGTAATGAAATTAACTCTGAATTTGAGTACTTCTGTACCATTCTTACCTTTGGAGGTTATCCCGAGGAAAGGTGCAGAATCGTGTTTTTGCCATGCGTGTGGTAATAGCCCTGTTATTGCGAGAGCACCAACATTGTTATGCAGATTGCTTCGAAAAATTTGAGTTCATTCTCATTTTGGCGAACATGGCCGATATCTTCAATGCTCTCAATCATCTCAATCAACAGATGCAGGTCGGTGAAATCAACATCATGGAAGCGGAAGAAAACCTGAAGGCTTTTCAAAAAAGCCACCGTTATGGAAAGGACGAACAGACAATGATAACTTTGCAAACTTTCCCCTGCTGGACGACTGTGTAAGTAAGATCGAAGATGTGTCTGAAATCGGAAACATTTCTGTACCCGGGTAACTGAAGCAAGCAATTGCCATGCACTTAGATGAGCTCGAAAAGTCTCTCGACGGATACTTCCCCACCAGAGAGTCATATCCAGCATGGGTGAGACAGCAGTTCACGTTTAGTGTTGCGACAGCAGATGTCAATGATGAATATCTCGACGAAATCATTGAACTTCAGTAGAGCCAGGTTCAACAGCAACTTTTCAGAACAACAACGCTCTCAACGTTTTGTTGTCATCAAATCGTAGATACCCTCTTATTTCTAAGAAAGCCCTTGAGATACTCATAACGTTTGTTACAACGTATCTTTGCAAGCACTCATTTTCGAGGATGGTAGACATAAAAACAAAGAATAGGAACAGACTTTGTCTCTGAAATGGAACAGCAAAAGTCACATTGATTTACAGTAAATATTAATTGAGTTATGTTTTTGTTTTTGTGTGAAATTCATGCTTTGTTGTTGTTTTTTTCTTTGAACACAGTGATATTGTGTGCAACTGATGCATGGTTCATTTTGTGCACTAATAAAATATCTACTTATGTTTTGAATTTGAAAAAATCATATTTTATTTTTCCAATTACGAAGGATTCAGTGAATGCAAGTACGAAATTTCCGGGGTTCAGTACCTCCAACGAGGTCAAGAACCACTGGTTCATAGTCTACCGAAATGTGTATTCATAGGGTATAATTATAAAAGTGTGAACTCTAATTGACCCGGATATTAGACATCACGTTCTAGGAATAGGTTTCGTTTATTTTGGATATGTCTAAAGCTACTCCTAGGATATCTGCACAAGCATTCTATAGTTTAGAGGGAAGACAGCTTTTCAACATCACCCACCAATAAATCTTTGATTACTCTCTTACCAACGATAAGTAGAATTAACCCTCTCATTAAAACTTGACTATGGCTGAAACGGCAAGCATATTTTGTACGTATCGTGAAATGGGGATGCCAAATTGCGATTTTCAGATTATGAGTTGAATGCCGTAGGCCATACCATGAGATTTGTAGGAACTGTAACGTCATTTCAGGTTTGGCGCGAGTGAGATGTGAAGATTATTTTTCAAGGACTTGTCTGTTAGCTAGATTACATGAAAGGTAATTTATGTTGCTCAGCCAGGTGAGCTATCTATAGAAAAACGAAGCAAGCGTTAAGCTGGTCCATGGACAAACAACAACCAATAAAAAAAAACGTTTCTTCTCCCTTCTAACGAAATCTGAAATGTCGCTCCTGAACTCAGTTCGTATCTTAACAGTGAAATGTTCAAGGTGATTCAGTGAGTTTGTTTGGTTGTTTATAGTTAAGAATAAAATTACACAATGAGCTATCAGTGCTGTGCTCAACACAGATACCGAAACCCGGATTCTAGTATTACAAATCCACAGTCATACCGCTGTGCCACTGGAGGGAGGGCAAGTTTAGTGATACTTTGTATTATTCAAAAAAGAAGGAATAAAACTAATAATTTTTAACCTTCACATAATAAGGTGTATAATGGGGTTTATAGCGATTCCAAAAGCCAATGTGTAAGTTGGAATGCTGAATACCCTTTATTATATCATTTCTATTTCATTAGAAGCGAAAAAAAATCATAATGAGTTGAGGGCGGAGAAACGATGTAGGTTTGGACACATACAATGGATCCTAGTTGTTGGTTTGGTTAATATGTTTCTATTTCAACATGCAAAATTTGTGAATAGAGGTTAAGTCTGATAGACGGAGTTTCCTTAATATCTTATGAATATTAGAATTCTTGAGAAGTTTGAGATATATATATTTTTACTTCTGTAGTGAGGGTGTTTCAAAGTGAATTGTAATTCTAAAGAAATTTGAAATTGCGAAGTTGTTTAGATGTCATGTACTTTCTTACTACTACAAATTCAACACTGCATTTGAGTTGTATTACCTACATCGTAAACAATGTATTTTAATAACATGGCAGCACAGTTCTATATTATTGTTACCCATTTAGTATTCTATGTATTGTTGTTTGCTAGTAAACAAGTAATGAAAACAACAATAATAATGAGAAAATTTGTAATTAAGTAATCATGTTTTAAATTTCAATTTACATGGTCTATTCTGTTGCAGACTGTTACGTAAGTTTAGTGATACTTTCATTTTTATTCGAAGGACGAGACAAAATATAATGGTTTCTTACCTTCTTACATTAGGCCGTAGTGTATGTATTTTTGATGTCGATACCAAATAAATGTGAAAGTTGTAATTTTACCTTTACGAGAAAATATTTATTTGTTTTAAATTTGTTTCATCAAGAGCAACAATCTCAGCACCAGCGGACGATGGTGGTAGCTTTACAAGGAATCGTTGTTGTCTGACCACTTGCAAGGGCTATTTACCTTCAGTGTGATTAAATATCTGTCGTGTTTAACGCACGATGTTTGTGAATAGAAGTTAAGTCTTAGTCAAGGTATTCTATTAATGTTTTGTTACTTGCAAAAGAGCTGAGAAGTTTGAGGTTTTAACTGAAAAAATACAGTTATTGGTGTACGATAATAACCTGTAATTGTAAAAAAAAGTTAAATTTATGATGTTTGTTTTTTGATGTCGAATATTTTCTTAATAAAAAACACGTTAAATTTTATGTCTGAGAAACCCTTAAGTCAGTAAACATGTATTTTGAATTACGTAAAAAACAAGTTTGGAATCATTTCTAATCGAAGGCTAAACTTATTTAAGTAAGATTTTGTTTTACCTTTCTATAAAATTCGAGAAGAACTAAACTAGAAAAAGAGAAAATTTATTCAAGATGGGAACTGTTAATATCTGGTTAACTCTCTCTCCTTCCTACCTGATACGCAATACAAGAGAAAGTGACTACACATGTGGTAAGACATTGAATCAATTCCTTTTTTAACAACTTATTAAAGATATTGCCCTGGCATTAGCAGATGGTTAAGGCACTCGACTCGTAATCAGATTGTCGCGGGTTCGAATCCCCGTCACACGAAACATGCTTCTTGTGGGGACGTTACATATGAGGGTTCATCGCACTATTAGTTGGTAAAAAAGAAGTCAAAGTTGTCCTTTCCAGTCCTAGTTTCGAGTTATTTGACGTTACGACCATTTTCAGATTTCAAATCGACCTAGATGAACTTTGATTCTTAAAAGGGAATCACATTTAATAAATTTAAATAGCATTAAAAAGATTAATGGCCTTGAAAAAATTAAAAACATTTCTAAGGTGGACAGTTTCACAACCACCAATAACACTGTCTAAGATTACGGATAAACCTTGGGACAAAACATGCTTGAAACTGTGCCATCACAGAGAGTCGTAACGGCGGCAAGACAATGAAATGTGGCTTATTTTGACCTGAGTGTTACATAGGCAACACATTGGTACATCAGTCACAGATAACAGAAATCGATGAGTTAAGAAACTGTGACAAATGCATAGTCTACTTAGAACAACTTCTTCTTTCCGATCCTTCCAGAAGCAAAACAGCAATAGAGTGTTTTATTTGGAAAATCACGTTTTGACGTTGCTCACTCAAAATCGACTGCCGACTGGCACGGAGCCAAGCCTTGAATACAGAACCATACTTTACGTATGGAACAGGCAAAGAAGTGACAGTGTCAGAGAGCAGACAGATTTAGCTGCAGTGTCGGCTAGCCCGTTCCCGAGAATACCAATGTGGCCTAGTATCTAGAAAAACTGGACAGAAGTAGATGTTAAAGAGAAATGGGATAGTCGGTTTTTAATATGAGCAAGAACAGGGTGTTAACTAACGTAAAGCGATTTCTGGGCCAGTATGGAACAAAGTGAATCATTATAATTAGCGCAATTTGAGTACTGTTCAGCTTCTCTACGATACAGGGCAAGAGAAATGGCCTACAGCTCAGCAGTGAACATAGAAGTGGTAGAGGGGAGTTTGCACGCAATCACAGAACAACAAACCAGCAGAACCACCTGACTTCGAACCATCTGAATAAATAGGAATGGAAGAATAGGTCGATAGATGTTCAGCAAATAACAGACAGTACTTCCAATCGAGAGTGTCTGCTTTTCTCCGATGATTTAAAAGATAGGTCACATTTGGGGACTGTAATAAGCCATAGTGGGATGGGCTGACCAGTGGAGATCCAAATCATGCAACTGCGCCTGAATCCAAAGGTAAAAATAAACAATAGCAGATCTTTTGTTCTGAAAAAGTATGATACACTGAGGAAGGAAAACAGAACCCAAGATGGGATGCTTTGGTAAGGAACGAAATTTCGAAGTATATAGTAGAGACAGTTGCAAATGGAAGAGGTGCAAAGGAGATTCATAAGACTCTGCGTATAAGCTCTGTTGTGGTGAACGGGTTTCAGAATATTTAATGTTGAGGTCCTGGCAAAGCCACAGATCAGTTCTCCATAATATAGTTTTAATCGAATAAGAGCATGATATATCTTTACGATAGATCATCTGTATGCTCCCCAAAAAGTAAAAGAGAGGACACGAAGGATGTTCAGTGCTCCTGTACATTTGACACACAGCTGCTTGATGTGATATATAGAGAGAAGTTAAAACCATTTGCTGTGGTCCATTTCAGCAAATGAATGAGGTCAATCTATAGCTGCTGCTCAATATACCTCATATTTGACGATTGACATGAGATGTGAAAGTCTTCGACATAGATCCCGTTCACAACAGTAACTAAGAGTTGTTCAGAGATAGCTCTAATCTTTATACTGGAAAGAATGATTCTGAAAACACAGCTTTGAGGAACTCCAAGCTCCTGTAGAAAAGAACGGAGAAGTGTCGAACCCATACCAACTTGGAATCGCCTGTCCATTAAAATGTTTTTCTATAAAAATGGGCAAATGGCCACGTAACCCATATGAATAGAGGTCTCGCAAAACGCCATGCCTCCATGTTGTATGATAAGCCTTCTTAATGTCAAAGAATATTGATACAAGATGTTGTCGTTTGAGAAATGCTTCTGTGGATGAGGTTGTTTGATTCGAGGAACCAAACAAGATGAGCATTAACCATCCTCTATAAGGTGTTACAGAGACAGATCGTGAAAGCAATTGGATGGTATATTGAAGGAACCTTGGGATCCTTTCCAGGTTCAGGAAAGGGTAGGACAATAGCTTGGCGCCAGGCATCAGGAAAAACATTCTCCTGCCGGATCCGGTTTACACCAGTGTAAAGACACGTTTATTGTCATAGAGATAATCAGCTCAGAATGAAAGAAGTGATCACTCTGCTCAAGTCTTGATGGCTATGGAGGTGGAGGATGAAACAGAAGTGCTAAATACCTGGCAAAAGTTTTCACTTAGAGTGTCGGTGATTCTTCGGGTATTAGCTACTTCCTGGCCATCAGAGAGCAAGATCAAGAGGATGACAGAATTATATAGCCCTCTGACCTTTCGAGTATTGTCCCATATGACTTTGGAACTGGTGGTAGAAGATACGCTGGTTGTGAACTTAACCCAAGAGTACTTCTGGCTTTGACGTCTTACCTACTGATCATGTGCACTGGATTGCTGGAAAGCAATGCGATGAGAGAGTGTGATATACCTAAGAAAAATATCCCAGGCCCGTTTTAGAGCCTCCTGTGCCTTGTGGCAGGCAGGATTCCACCATAGATGAGGATATTGCTGAACACGTGTCGAGGTTTTATGAATACACTGAGCAGCTGCCAGTATAGTACAGTCAGTTACTGCTGCCTCACAATTGTCAATTGATGGCTTACAGGCGACGGCAGCATAAAGTTCTGTAAGAGCAGTGAAAGAGGGCCAGTTTGCTTGATCGAGCTTTCACCGGGGCATTCGTGTCGGGTGGCGTCGATCATGGCCAGTCTCTCTCAAAATTATAGGAAAATGATCACTGCCTAACAGGTTATTGTCAACCATCCATGAAAAGTGTGAGAATAGTAAAGGAGAACAAATTGAGAGATCAATAGCAGTAAAGGACTGACTAGTAGCATGAAAATAAATATAAGAACTGCTATTGAAAATAGAAATGTTGTGATCAGAGAGTATACACTCTACTAAGCGACCCATTCCATCAATATCAGCACTTCTCCAGAGGGGATGATGTATATTAAAGATTCCAGGATGAAAAAGGAAGACGGTAGCCATTCAATGAGACCATCAAGGTCTAATTGATTATAAGTTTCTCCAGGCGACACTTATAAAGAACAAACAGTAATGGTACAACCCAAGGAAACACGGATGGCTACGGCCTCCAAGGGTGCGTCGAGTGGCAAAGAAAGGGTGGGCACATGCTAATCAACCAACAGCGCCGCCCTCCATGCATTCATAAATCACACAGTCTGTCATTTCTGTACAAAGAAAACTGCCAGTAGGATTCAGAAATATTTCCTGTAATCAGAGACATACAGAATAGTAGAAAGCAATCAGTTCCATTGTATCAAGGTGGCCATTTTTATTCAAGTGTATACGAATTGGTTTGAGAGCCTTTCTGTTTATGACCACGTCTTGTTTCTTTATTTTTTTTATTCGAGGGAAGTCTGTCGAGCTCCATGGATCCTTCCTTGGGTCGATTGGGCTGGTCTTTGTTGTTTGAAGAGGATTCCAGCAACTTAGGACGTGTACGAATGATTGTTTTGCATCTTGGGGTGGAAGAAGAAGATGTTTCCGAGGAAATGCTTGTATCCAGAACCAAAGTAAGTGGGTCTTGGGGTTTGCTGGAATGTATATTACGGACAGAGATGATTTTAGCGTTGATTCATCAACTTTTTTAAGCATGGAGGTCAAAAGACTTTTCATTTGGTTTGAAAACAATTCTTTTGGAGGCACACTAAGATCTATCTGCACTCCTACTCTAGTAGTGGAACAAAGTGCAGCAGCATAAATCCGAGATAAAGTGGTGGACGTTAACTTGTGAACCTGAGGGTTAGTAATGTTTTGAATCACCTTCAAACACCGCAGCTCTTTTTCTTTCAACCATTGATATATTATCAATGCTCTTAATAATTATAAACATTTCATTCAGTTTTCATTTTAACCTTCTCCTCTCCAGAGAAACGAAGTTTAAAGATTTCAATCTCTCCTTATATGAAACGTCCACCATACCAGGTACCATTCTGGTGACTCTTGTCTGAACCTTCTCCAACTGTTAAATGTCCTTCTTGAGGAAGAGAGTCCACAACTGTATACAACATTCTAAATGAGACCTTACAAGTGATCTATACAGTGAAACAATAGTAACCCTTGTTTTATATTCAATTTTTGTACAGATTCTACCTTGAATCATACTAGTCCTATTGCTAACTACATTACACTGATTAATGACTTAAAAGTGGTTTTTATCACAACATCAAAGTATGTTTCTTCAACCACAGTATTTATCGTAGTCCCATTTAAATTGTAACAATCATTTGAAGTTTGAAAACATATATGCACCACCTTACCTATTGGATACTTAAACATCATCCGCCACGTACGTATCCAATACACCAAATGATCTAACTCTTCTTGTAAGACTGCAGTACCTTTGATACAGCTAGCCATCACAAAAATCTTCATGTCATCTGCAAACATTTTGTTGGTCATTCCAGAGTCAATATCAGTAATATAAATCACAAACAGCAGACGACCCAGTACAGAGCCCTGTGTCACACCACTTGTGATTCAGTCAGATCTAACTCCATATATTACTACTTTCAGCTTTATAATCTTCATTCCATTTTCTGTTCAGTTTAATAAGAGTTCTTCCATACTCCCATATTTAACTTTTGTAATAAGTCCTTACATCTTATCAAATGCTTTATGAAAATCAAGGTAAACCAAATGCACAGTATTTCCTTCATCAACTCTTACAGTAACATCCTCTAAGTGAAAAACGTTGGCTCATTGAAACTATATCAAACTGCTTTAAGTGACTCTGCAAAGCATCTTTAACACACTCTCCAACAACCTTCCTACTGCTGATGTATGACTAAGATAAAAATTTTCTGATCCAGGGAATTTATCAACCTTGAAGTTTCCAAACATTTCTATTACAATTTCAGAACTTAAAGGCACATCTCTTGCATCATTATTTCCCCAAACATTAAAATATCTTATTGTTTGATATAACTCTCTTAGTCAGTATTCATTCATATTCAGTTTTGCTCTTTTAACTTCCTTTTTAACCAGCTCTCTGGATTTTCTGTTTTTTCAGTAGGTTTAAATTTATTGAATTTATTAAGTTTATTCTTAATGTAATCTCTTAAACATTTATTAAAAGAAAATGACTCATTCCGTTCACGCATAATGCAGTTAAATCACTATGTGCAGTCACCAGGTTAGTTTATCAAACTTTTCTATAACATAACGGCCAGTTTCTTTGTAGTATTGACAACTGATATTAACATAATACTAATAAAGTTAAATTTTAAATTAACTAGTATTTATTGTCAACGTTTTATTTTATATACAGATGTTTAGAAGAATTATTTATGGAAGTTTAGAATACAAATTCATACAGAGTATATATGGAGCTTTCTCTTGTCAAGATTAAACTTTCTAAATCTTTCACAGCAGAATTCTTCATTGGACATCTTCTTGAAGAGTGATCCTAAAGATCTCTATTGTCGTAGTGGTTAGTGTCCCCGGATGATAGTTCCAAGAGACCAGAGTTCGAGTCCTGTTACAGCAAAAGATGCTCTTTACATCGTGATTATGAGTTTGTTGTAAGAGTGATGCCAAATCCAACTATTTAAGTAGATAAGAGATGTTGTAGAGTCGGCATTGGGTGTTGTTCCATAGTTTTTCTCTATAGCTTACCAGATGAGAATTATGGACATCCTCCTTCACGTAGTATTTGTATAACTAAATACAAAATTTTGAAACAAATAACACAAAGTCTGAACACTTAAATACCTGAGAAAATAGTATATTATGTTACATCAAATACGCGTTATACGAAAAAGGAGAGTCATTAGAAAAGCCTGTCGTTTGCTTTATTTGTAAAACTTTTGTGTTCGGAATTCATAGTCCTAAAGCCATTAAGGGTGGCCATAGTTACTTCTACTAAGATAAACTTACTCATTGTAATGTCCATAATGGTAGTTTTCTCGGAGAGTCCATCTGTCAGAGATTTGTACTTCACTGCAGGATACCATAATTTTAAAATACTCCTAGTCTTGCACAACTTAAGATTGATGTCATAAAGAAATGATATAATTAGTATTTCATTTAAGATTATGTCAATATGCAGTTAGCCTGGTGAAAGAAAGTACTGAAGAGAGAGTCTTGTGAGTAGCAGTGTGCAAAGCTGCCAGTTAGTGATATTTGTTATTAATTAAGCAACACCATTAACTAACTACAGTGTTACTCAAACCGTTATACATACAAGCAGACTTAGGCAATCAGTTTTCCTTTCATCAAGTGAGAAGTTTTAAAACTGTAACAGTAACAGACAGCCTTAGTACTTTGCCATAACAAGGACAGAATGAGCAAATTTTGTGGTGCGATAACAGTAATATTAAACGTTGTAGTCACGACGACTATGTGGTTGGTGAAACTTATATCATGATAATATTCCTGATAAGGCTTATAATTGTAATATTCCACATCTATATTGTGATGAAATTAGAGATCTTTAACAGCTGGTCTTAAACGATGCTGGGTGATAGTTCAAATAAAAATTGTCATAAAACACAAAATTAACCAACCAGTCTAGAGAAAATAATTCGTCTTCAAACAATCACTTCAAACAATAGACTGATTTTGGAAAATATGTGGGGGAAGAGTGATGTACTTTTGATATTCTGTCCTTAGAAAAGAAATGTGTGCAATGAAAACTACCATATATTTTTTTAAAACCCTAGCTAATCTGTATATGAAGATGAGGTTGGTATACATCTAATTTATCTACTTTTGAGATTTGTGCTGGGTACAAATAGAATGATACGATTGATTATGAAGTTGAATTATTTATAAACTGTACAATACAAGGAAACTATCAACTATCAGCTTTTTTTTTTTTTTTTGCAAAGGAAGTTTAAAACCTGCTCGGACAGAGATACTGTTATGTAGTTAACATAAGCCTAAAATAACGTTTTCACATTAATTAATCATTGATAAATGATTAACAGTATCGAATATAATAAAACAACGAAAATTTCGAAGGAAGGGCAACGTTGTACTAGCTTAATATGGTATCACCAAGAAAAACTATAAAGATCTATTCTGTGAAAATTATTGAATTTATTATTTTTTAAAATTTAAATAGCGTGTGTTTTCTTATAGTAAATTCACATAGGGCTATCTGCTGAGACCACCGAGAGGAATCGAACTCGTAATTTTAGCGTTGTAGGTCCGTAAACGTACCGTTGTACCAGCGGAGGGCAAAATCTAAAGAAAGTCATCAGTTTTCAAGAACATCATATCTAATAAATATTTGGATTGACACATCCCTCTACAAGATTTTTTTTTTACTTTATTATGAGACACACAGAAAATTGATATGAAGGATATCGAAGCTTTAAAACGCTTACTTAAAAAAATGAACATTAAGTTTATGTCAATTTATATTAATATGTATCAAATAATGTTTTAAGTCACAGTTTGAGAATCAACGAATCATTCAATGATTAAAAATTTCCAATATCTGAAGGCAGGAACTGAGTGATAAAAGAAACAGAACAATAACTAAACAGCATCCGGTATTCGAATGTCTTATATGATTTTATACTTTATTGAGGTATTCTACTGTACATTTCGGTTTCAAAATTTGTTTTCTGACTTTTATATTATTTGTCTATATTTTACTATACCGTAGTAATTAAGAAAATTCGAGTTGAGTAAACCTCTTGATTGTATGTTTCAGATGATGTAGAGGGTTTGTTTGTTTTGGAATTTCGCACAAAGCTACTCGAGGGCTATCTGTGCTAGCCGTCCCTAATTTAGCAGTGTAAGACTAGAGGGAAGGCAGCTAGTCATCACCACCCACCGCCGACTTTTGGGCTACTCTTTTACCAACGAAAAGTGGGATTGACCGTAACATTATAACGCCCCCACGGCTGGGAGGGCGAGCATGTTTTGGCGCGACTCGGGCGCGACCCCGCGACCCTCAGATTACGAAGTGCACGCCTTAACGCGCTTGGTCATGCCAGGCCGATGTAGAGGGAGAGACCGAAGGATCGTCATAGTTTTAAAAAGTGACGTCAGAGGGCGGGTAGCCATTTAGACGCGAGAGAAGCTAGATAGAGGAAATTAGAGAATTGTAATAAATGGAGTTCAGTCACACTAGATCACTGTCACACTCGAGGAACCTCAGAGTTCAGACTTAGAAACTTTGCTTTCTTTAATTTACATCAGTGGCACAGATGAAGAAAAGGACAATAATTAATATTTGCTGATGACGTGTTGCTAGATATGAAGAGGATACTGCTACTTTACAAAAGATTTAGATCATTTGGCCCGACCGAATAAATAGCAGACGTATTTAAATTATTTTTAAAAATGGAAGATAATGCGTGTGGGTTATCGTAATTTGAATTATAAGTACAATTTAGGTTGGAATATTTATAACAATATTATGGAAGAAAGATATCTTAGTGTAACAGTTGATCAATCTTTTGAACCATCCAAGCAGTGTGCTATAGCAAATGGTAATAAGAACTTAAGTTACTTCTGCACAAATAAATAACCTAATGACTTTTAACGTCTCTATATGATATTTTGGTATTCTGTAATGACTTTAGAAGAGCAAATATCTTATATGACTTTATGTATCACTTAGGTGTGTTATTATAGTTTTAGAACTTTAAACATCCTTTATGATTTATATATTATCAACTGTTCTACGATATCTTTTGAAATGTAAAACATCTTTTATGACTTTATATATTAGTGATAGAGATACTCATCCTTTGTAACAGTATAACTGCTAGTTCCTGGAAGGCTGTTACGCCTGCGACGTCTTCTGGAATTGTCTGACAGATTTACAACAATGTACTCATATTTGACATACAATCATTTTCACCATTCATGAGAAAATGTATTTTATTCAAAATGTAGTTTGAAACTGAACTATCATTACAGCATTAAGTCACAGAGTAGGTTTTATTGAAGTATTTGATTGTAGGCACAGTTACCAGTGAAAGTGTCTTGCTTTCCTGTTGCATGAGATTTTCACTGAATTTTTTAAGTTTATTTCTTGATCGTTTCGTATTTGAAACTTATTCTTTTGTGTTTTTAGTTGTTATTACTTAAATCTCAAACATACGAGATATTATATATCGTATATTATATAACTTATTATCCTTACATTTTTTATATGCTTGACAAATATGGAACACTCACTGTATTAGACCAGGGACGACACAATGTGAATCTACTCGACAGACTCCTTGCCAAAGAAGGAGTTAATTGTTTCTTTCTGATACACATACACAATGATCGATAGAGGACGCCATAAACAGGTAACACATCATGTGTGCTTCAGTTCATTGCTAAAAAAGAGACAAAGAAAAACCTAAAGTGTGCAAGTAATGTAATCTGGGATGTTGTTTGGATTACTTCTGGAAATACCACACAGTAAATAAATAATAAAATGTAATGAAGTAGAAATTGTACATAGTTGTATGAAAATGTAATATAGTAGTGAAAGAAGTTGTACACAGTACAGTGCAATTATATATATATAGATAAATATATATTAGTTTGTTATAACCTAAAAATAAACTAATAATAATAAAAAATGCTGCACTAACTGAAAAGATCCCCATTATAATGTGGGATACAAAATGAATCCTAGGTACATATTTATATTTAGTGAAGTGAAATGCTACGTAGTTGAAGAATTGTGTATAGTATTCAAGTGGAAACTGCACATAAAATAAATACTAGTGTTAAAGGGTAGTAAACTGATATAAAGAGCATAGGTCATCCATCCATCTACGTTTTCCAGTACCTCGCCTCCTTGTTACTCCTACTGAGCACCACCGGAGTTGCCGGGAGTTATCAGTATGCTATATTTATAATCTTATCATTCCTAAACAAAGATAAGAAAATGTCGTATTTTTTTCGTAACCTTCTGTGTACTCTTCTTCAATTCTACAAGAACAAAATATCTCTTTAGCATGTTTAATGTGTATTTCCAAAGTCAGGTTTAAAATCGATTAATGGGAATTTTCAATTAACCTGTATAAAGATGTAATATAACCATTACAATTGTGTCTTATCAGGAATATTGTCATTATCTAACACCAATTGCTATTATGGACATCGCAATGGATAGCTTTACCTTAATAAAAGTAGTTTTGGTCATGGATTCGTAAATTACATTAAACGTATATAAAATAAATAAATAATAGATTTCGTGAAATGACACCCTTTCATCGTATTACCCACTCTTGATGCAAAATAAAACATTAAACATTTCCAAGTATATAAATCTTCAATCTTTGTGTTCTTTGTTTCAAAATTCCGCACAAATCTAAATAAAGGGTATGGATGCCACTAATTTTGGCACGAGAGACTAGATAGAAGAAAGCTAAGTTTTCGGACTTATTTCTCAAAAACAGGGTTTCGATACTCTTGCTGAGCAGAACACAGCCATTTGTATAACTTTTTGCTTAATAACAAACAAAAGAGTACCCACAGCCTACTCTTGGGCAACTCTTGTTTGCTCTGATAAAGATATTTGTCAATACATTAAAGTAATGTGTAAACCCATTGCGTATAACGTCTTTTTCTACGACATGATATCAACTTTGGACTCTCGGATCTTCCATCCGGTGACACTAACTATTGAGACACGCCTGGCTATAAATTTCTGGACTAAAACGTTTACTTAAAACACAGTATAAGAAGATGTATAATAATGGGTTTTACTGTAAAAGGTTTGTTTGGAATGTTCAACTTGGACACATATAAATTCCAGGCATACTAAACGAATTTGTATTTCGAAATAGAAAATTTTATTTTTGTAAACATTTGTTTATAACAGGACATTGATATCAAATACTGGTTAATTTAAAGTTAAACTTTATCAGCATTTAGTTAAAATCAGTTACTAATACTACAAAGAAACTGACCCTCCGGATATATAGAAGTTTGATAAGCCAATGTTGTGATGGGACATTACAATTAAACTGCGTGCAAGTGTATATATAAACCCATTCTTGATCTAATTTCTGCTGTCATGAACGTTGTTCCACCCGTGTTTTGTGTAAACCTAGAGTTTATCCATATTTTACTGTAGTGAATTTTATTCTGCCTGTGTTGTATTTGGGTAATTGCACTGTTGATATAATTTATATTCTTGTGAACATTTTCTACCTGCGATTATGAATTCTAAAACGTAGCGCTAGTTTTACCCATATAACGAAACAGAGTCCGTCTTTGTGTGAATGTGCGTGTGTATTCATGTTTTGGGTTAGTCCTTATTTATCATATGGTCATAACTCTTTCAGTTGTTCTGGAAGATAAAAAAAAATCCACCACTTAATCGACATACTAATCTGACATAATTTATTATATTAGTCTAGTTTAAACATCAACGTAATTTTACCTTTAACAGAATGTTCTGTATTAACCTCAGAGGACACAGGTTAAGTAATGAAGCTTTTCACGAAAGGACCTTCTCCTTATCTAGTTAGTTTATTTATTCGAATTACTTCAGTTATCCATTTTAACTGATAATTTATGTACATTTTGATGTTTTGTCGTTAAGAGAGAAACGGATGAATGACATTTTGAAATAGGCTTATGTAAAGAGTGATGTTCACAGGTAGACAGCTAGAAAATACAACAGACTAAACGATCAATCAACTGGTAGCTAGATAAACAGATGAACTAGTGAAACAAAATTTGGATACTCAGAGATGAATGTCTAGTCAGGGATAGTTAAACGACTTTGAGTGTAAAGTTAAGAGTTCTATCGTGTGTTTACGGGACCAGGGAATTTATAATGGTATCAGGTTTGGGTGCGTGAGAATATTTCTGGTTCCCGTACATCTTTGTGATCAGAGTGTTCGAGCCTTTAAGTAAAAGTCTTTATTAAAATAAAACATGACCATCAACGTCGTGTATATAATTTGTTTCTCACTGATGGTCATCTCTACAAGGACTGTCCCATGCTCATTTGTCGCCGGCAAGGTCACGTTGCCGGGGGTTTGAGGAACAGCCTGCAATCGAGGCACCTTTATATTCTGAGGTTGTAAAGGTGAACAATACAAGCCTGGATGTGGACCGTGAAGCTTGCGATTTTAATGGACCTGTTGCCATAGATTCTGTATCAATTCAACCATTTTCTTCGTCTACTGAACGTGATGAAGAACTCCTCAATCTGGAAGTTTTTATCCGCGATGACGAGAAAACTCACTTCTAGAGAATACATGTAGAAATGGCTGGTGTGAGTAGAGAAAGCTTTATGTAGAGAAAAATATACATGTAGAAATGGCTGGTGTGAGTAGAGAAAGCTTTCTAGAGAAAAATATACATGTAGAAATGGCTGGTGTGAGTAGAGAAAGCTTTCTAGAGTATACATGTAGAAATGGCTGGTGTGAGTAGAGAAAGCTTTCTAGAGAATACATGTAGAAATGGCTGGTGTGAGTAGAGAAAGCTTACTAGAGTATACATGTAGAAATGGCTGGTGTAAGTAGAGAAAGCTTTCTAGAGAAAAATATACATGTAGAAATGGCTGGTGTGAGTAGAGAAAGCTTTCTAGAGAAAAACATACATGTAGAAATGGCTGGTTAATAAGTAGAGAAAGCTTTCTAGAGAAAAATATACATGTAGAAATGGCTGGTGTGAGTAGAGAAAGTTTTCTAGAGAAAAATATACATGTAGAAATGGCTGGTGTGAGTAGAGAAAGCTTTATGTAGAGAAAAATATACATGTAGAAATGGCTGGTGTGAGTAGAGAGAAGCTTTCTAGAGAATACATGTAGAAATGGCTGGTGTGAATGAGAGAAAGCTTACTAGAGTATACATGTAGAAATGGCTGGTGTAAGTAGAGAAAGCTTTCTAGAGAAAAATATACATGTAGAAATGGCTGGTGTGAGTAGAGAAAGCTTTCTAGAGAAAAATATACATGTAGAAATGGCTGGTGTAAGTAGAGAAAGCTTTCTAGAGAAAAATATACATGTAGAAATGGCTGGTTGATGAGTAGAAAGTTTTCTAGAGAAAAAATATACATGTAGAAATGGCTGGTGTGAGTAGAGAAAGCTTTCTAGAGTATACATGTAGAAATGGCTGGTGTGAGTGAGAGAAAGCTTTCTAGAGAATACATGTAGAAATGGCTGGTGTGAGTGAGAAAGTTTTCTAGAGAAAAATATACATGTAGAAATGGCTGGTGTGAGTAGAGAAAGCTTTCTAGAGTATACATGTAGAAATGGCTGGTTTGAGTAAAGAAAGCTTTCTAGAGAAAAATATACATGTAGAAATGGCTGGTGTGAGTAGAGAAAGCTTTCTAGAGAAAAATATACATGTAGAAATGGCTGGTGTGAGTAGAGAAAGCTTTCTAGAGAATACATGTAGAAATGGCTGGTGTGAATGAGAGAAGCTTTCTAGAGAATAATATACATGTAGAAATGGCTGGTGTGAGTAGAGAAAGCTTTCTAGAGAATACATGTAGAAATGGCTGGTGTGAGTAGAGAAAGTTTTCTAGAGAAAAATATACATGTAGAAATGGCTGGTGTGAGTAGAGAAAGTTTTCTAGAGAAAAATATACATGTAGAAATGGCTGGTGTGAGTAGAGAAAAATATACATGTAGAAATGGCTGGTGTGAGTAGAGAAAGCTTTCTAGAGAAAAATATACGATGTAGAAATGGCTGGTGTGTGAGTAGAAAGCTTTCTAGAGAAAAATATACATGTAGAAATGGCTGGTGTGATGAGTAGAAAGTTTTCTAGAGAAAAATATATACATGTAGAAATGGCTGGTGTGAGTGGAGAAAAATATACATGTAGAAATGGCTGGTGTGAGTAGAGAAAAATATACATGTAGAAATGAAGCTGGTGTAAGTGAGAGAAAAATATACATGTAGAAATGGCTGGTGTGAGTAGAGAAAGCTTTCTAGAGAATAATATACATGTAGAAATGGCTGGTGTGAGTAGAGAAAGCTTTATGTAGAGAAAAATATACATGTAGAAATGGCTGGTGTGAGAGAGAAAAGCTTTATGTAGAGAAAAAATATACATGTAAAGAAATGGCTGGTGTGAGAATAGAGAAAGCTTTCTAGAGAAAAAATATACATGTAGAAATGAAATGCTGGTTAATGAGTAGAGAAAGCTTTCTAGAGAAAAATATACATGTAGAAATGGCTGGTGTGAAGTAGAGAAAGCTTTCTAGAGAAAAATATACAGAGTAGAAATGGCTGGTGTGAGTGAGAGAAAGCTCTAGAGAAAAATATACATGTAGAAATGGCTGGTTGAGTGAGAAAAGCTTTCTAGAGAAAAATATACATGTAGAAATGGCTGGTGTAAGTAGAGAAAGCTTTCTAGAGAATAATATACATGTAGAAATGGCTGGTGTGAGTAGAGAAAGTTTTCTAGAGAAAAATATACATGTAGAAATGGCTGGTGTGAGTAGAGAAAGCTTTCTAGAGTATACATGTAGAAATGGCTGGTGTGAGTAGAGAAAGCTTTCTAGAGAATACATGTAGAAATGGCTGGTGTGAGTAGAGAAAGTTTTCTAGAGAAAAATATACATGTAGAAATGGCTGGTGTGAGTAGAGAAAGCTTTCTAGAGTATACATGTAGAAAAGGCTGGTTTGAGTAAAGAAAGCTTTCTAGAGAAAAATATACATGTAGAAATGGCTGGTGTGAGTAGAGAAAGCTTTCTAGAGAAAAATATACATGTAGAAATGGCTGGTGTGAGTAGAGAAAGCTTTCTAGAGAATACATGTAGAAATGGCTGGTTAATGAGTAGAGAAAGCTCTAGAGAATACATGTAGAAATGGCTGGTGTGAGTAGAGAAAGCTTTCTAGAGAATAATATACATGTAGAAATGGCTGGTGTGAGTAGAGAAAGCTTTCTAGAGAATACATGTAGAAATGGCTGGTGTGAGTAGAGAAAGCTTTCTAGAGAATACATGTAGAAATGGCTGGTGTGAGTAGAGAAAGTTTTCTAGAGAAAAATATACATGTAGAAATGGCTGGTGTGAGTAGAGAAAGTTTTCTAGAGAAAAATATACATGTAGAAATGGCTGGTGTGAGTAGAGAAAGTTTTCTAGAGAAAAATATACATGTAGAAATGGCTGGTGTGAGTAGAGAAAGCTTTCTAGAGAAAAATATACGTGTAGAAATGGCTGGTGTGAGTAGAGAAAGCTTTCTAGAGAAAAATATACATGTAGAAATGGCTGGTGTGAGTAGAAAAGTTTTCTAGAGAAAATATACATGTAGAAATGGCTGGTGTGAGTGGAGAAAAATATACAATGTAGAAATGGCTGGTTGAATGAGTAGAGAAAATATACATGTAGAAATGGCTGAGATTAATGAGTAGAGAAAAAATATACATGCAGAAATGGCTGGTGTGAGTAGAGAAAGCTTTCTAGAGAATAATATACATGTAGAAATGGCTGGTGTGAGTTAGAGAGAAAGCTTTATGTAGAGAAAAATATACATGTAGAAATGGCTGGTGTGAGAGAGAAAGCTTTATGTAGAGAAAAAAATATACATGTAGAAATGGCTGGTTAATGAAGTAGAGAAAGCTTTCTAGAGAAAAATATACATGTAGAAATGGCTGGTGTGAGTAGAGAAAGCTTTCTAGAGAAAAAATATACATGTAGAAATGGCTGGTGTGAGTAGAGAAAGCTTTCTAGAGAAAAATATACGATAATAGAAATGGCTGGTGTGAGTAGAGAAAGCTTTCTAGAGAAAAAATATACATGTAGAAATGGCTGGTGTGAATGAGAGAAAGCTTTCTAGAGAAAAAATATACATGTAGAAATGGCTGAGTGTGAATTAGAGAAAGCTTTATGTAGAGAAAAATATACATGTAGAAATGGCTGGTGTGAGAGAGAAAAGCTTTATGTAGAGAAAAAAATATACATGTAGAAATGGCTGGTGTGAGTAGAGAAAGCTTTCTAGAGAAAAAATATACACATGTAGAAATGGCTGGTTAATGAGTAGAAAAGTTTTCTAGAGAAAAATATACATGTAGAAATGGCTGGTGTGTGAGTAGAGAAAAATATACATGTAGAAAAATGGCTGGTTAATGAGTAGAGAAGCTTTCTAGAGAATAATATACATGTAGAAATGGCTGAATTAATGAGTGAGAGAAAGCTTTATGTAGAGAAAAATATACATGTAGAAATGGCTGGTTAATGAGTAGAGAACGCTTTATGTAGAGAAAAATATACATGTAGAAATGGCTGGTGTGAGTAGAGAAAGCTTTCTAGAGAAAAATATACATGTAGAAATGGCTGGTTAATGAGTGAGAAAAACTTTCTAGAGAAAAATATACATTAGAAATGGCTGGTTAATGAGTAGAGAAAGCTTTCTAGAGAAAAATATACATGTAGAAATGGCTGGTGTGATGAGAGAAAGCTTTATGTAGAGAAAAATATACATGTAGAAATGGCTGGTGTGAATTAGAGAAAGCTTTATGTAGAGAAAAAATATACATGTAGAAATGGCTGGTGTGAGTAGAGAAAAAATATACATGTAGAAATGGCTGGTGTGAGTAGAGAGAAAGCTTTATGTAGAGAAAAATATACATGTAGAAATGGCTGGTGTGAGTAGAGAAAGCTTTATGTAGAGAAAAAAATATACATGTAGAAATGGCTGGTGTAGTGAGTGAAAAAGCTTTCTAGAGAAAAAATATACATGTAGAAATGGCTGGTGTGAGTGAGAAAGCTTTCTAGAGAAAAATATACATAATAGAAATGGCTGGTTGTGAGTGAGAGAAAGCTTTCTAGAGAAAAATATACATGTAGAAATGGCTGGTGTGAATGAGAGAAAAGCTTTCTAGAGAAAAATATACATGTAGAAATGGCTGGTGTGATGATTAGAGAAAGCTTTATGTAGAGAAAAAATATACATATAAAATGAAGCTGGTGTGAGATAGAGAAAGCTTTATGTAGAGAAAAAATATACATGTAGAAATGGCTGGTGTGAATTAGAGAAAGCTTTATGTAGAGAAAAATATACATGTAGAAATGGCTGGTTAATGAGTAGAGAAAGCTTTATGTAGAGAAAAAATATACAATAATAGAAATGGCTGGTGTGAGTGAGAGAAAGCTTTCTAGAGAAAATATACATGTTGAAATGGCTGGTGTGAGTAGAGAAAACTTTCTAGAGAAAAATATACAATAAGAAACATCGGTGTGAGTAGAGAAAGCTTTCTAGAGAAAAATACATACAATATAGACATGGCTGGTGTGAGTAGAGAGAAAGCTTTATGTAGAGAAAAATATACAATGTAGAAATGGCTGGTATGAGTAGAGAAAGCTTTATGTAGAGAGAAAAATATACATGTAGAAATGGCTGGTGTGAATTAGAGAAAGCTTTCTAGAGAAAAAATACATACATGTAGAAATGGCTGGTGTGGAGTAGAGAAAGCTTTCTAGAGAAAATATACATGTAGAAATGGCTGGTGTGAATTAGAGAAAGCTTTATGTAGAGAAAAATATACATGTAGAAATGGCTGGTTAATGAGTAGAGAAAACTTTCTAGAGAAAAATATACATGTAGAAATGGCTGGTTAATGAATAGAGAAAGCTTTCTAGAGAAAAATATACATGTAGAAAATGGCTGGTGTGAGAGAGAAAGCTTTCTAGAGAAAAAATATACATGTAGAAATGGCTGGTGTGAGAGAGAAAGCTTTCTAGAGAAAAAATATACATGTTGAAATGGCTGGTGTGAGAGAGAAAGCTTTCTAGAGAAAAAATATACATGTAGAAATGGCTGAGGTGTGAGTAGAGAAAGCTTTCTAGAGAAAAATATACATGTAGAAATGGCTGGTGTGAATGAGAGAAAGCTTTATGTAGAGAAAAAATATACATGTAAAGAAATGGCTGGTGTGATGAGAGAAAGCTTTATGTAGAGAAAAAATATACATGTAGAAATGGCTGGTGTGAGTAGAGAAAGCTTTCTAGAGAAAAATATACATGTAGAAATGGCTGGTGTGAGAGTAGAGAAAGCTTTCTAGAGAAAAATATACATGTAGAAATGGCTGGTGTGAGTTAGAGAAAGCTTTATGTAGAGAAAAATATACATGTAGAAATGGCTGGTGTGAAGTAGAGAGAAAGCTTTCTAGAGAAAAAATATACATGTAGAAATGGCTGGTTAATGAATTAGAGAAAGCTTTATGTAGAGAAAAAATATACATGTAGAAATGGCTGGTGTGAGTAGAGAAAGCTTTCTAGAGAAAAATATACATGTAGAAATGGCTGGTGTGAGTAGAGAAAGCTTTCTAGAGAAAAATATACATGTAGAAATGGCTGGTGTGAGTAGAGAAAGCTTTATGTAGAGAAAAATATACATGTAGAAATGGCTGGTGTGAGTAGAGAAAGCTTTCTAGAGAAAAATATACATGTAGAAATGGCTGGTGTGAGTAGAGAAAGCTTTCTAGAGAAAAATATACATGTAGAAATGGCTGGTGTGAGTAGAGAAAGCTTTATGTAGAGAAAAATATACATGTAGAAATGGCTGGTGTGAGTAGAGAAAGCTTTCTAGAGAAAAATATACATGTAGAAATGGCTGGTGTGAATAGAGAAAGCTTTCTAGAGAATACATGTAGAAATGGCTGGTGTGAGTAGAGAAAGCTTTCTAGAGAATACATGTAGAAATGGCTGGTGTGAGTAGAGAAAGCTTTCTAGAGAATACATGTAGAAATGGCTGGTGTGAGTAGAGAAAGCTTTATGTAGAGGAGCGAAGGAGCTTCCGACCTTCTTCAATCATCGTTAGAAGTTTGTACGATGTTCATTTCGTTGGGAGAGAAAACAGAAGGACAGGCTGTCCTTCTGTTTTTTCATTGTTGAACATGGTTAAGTTTGGCGTCTCTACCCCACAAGACTGGTTTTGGTTTCCTTAGGCAGATTATGTTCTCTTGAAGGTTTCTTTTCAATTTTATAGTGTTCTTGTGATCCTGGGTTTTGGTATTTTAATAATCGATTGTTGAGGGATTTTAATTATGTTGAAGCCGTTCCTCTTTTATTATAGCAAAGTCCAGGTTGGACTTTTTATTTTCAGGATATTTGGTAGTGGTACGTGAAGATGAAGGATATTAACAAACACTTTTATCTAGCTTATAGTGCTCGCCGGCCTCGTGCTAATAACACATGTGAGGCAAAATTCAAGATGAATATAAAGCGTGGGCATAATTTGATTTCATCCTGTTATCTCTGACCCCATCATGTTGAAGTGTGAGAAGTTACAGTAATATTTTATGTGAGTGTTTACTGTTTTATTAGTTGATGAGTGAGGGTCTACAGGGATATTTGCTGTGTGAGAAGTTAGTTAAGTTTTATACGAGTGTTTAATGACTTGTTATTTGTCATTTCTCATTTCTATTCTTATAGGCAGTGTATTATAATAGGAATCTTGTAATTAGTTTTGTATATATATATATTATTTTGTTATGTAATATTATTAACATATTCTGTTGTAAGAATACGATGTATTTATGTTTATATCCCCTCTATGAGGGCAGATTAATAAAAAAATGTCTGATGAGTTATACTGTTAGAAATCTTTTGTGTTGCTTTGTGCATGATTAGAAAACAAACAAGCTTCACTAAAAATGTCCAAGATATCATGTTACAAAGTTTAATAAGTTAACTTTTTGATTTGCCAGTTTACAATTATAGACCGAATGAAATTTATATGCTTTCAGAATTGTCGAGGCTTATATTAAATTTTACACAAATTAGAACATTTTTAGTAAAAAAAAACACACAATTCAAGCTATTTACTACAACACTCTACATCTACGATAATTTGTAAATTTGGATATTGTTATACAAAACTTGTGAACAAAGAATCCATAAATAACTTTAGTTTCATAGCGTGTACCTCATATTGCAGTTGGCAGGGATATCAGTAAAATGGTTTTTTTTGACAATCTTATATGTATATCTTGTATCTTATATGTACCCCGCTGATTGGGCGATAATTCAAAGGATTTACAGCGCTAAAATCAAGGGTTCGATTCCCTCGGTGGACTCATTAGATAAACCCACGTGGCTTTGCAATAAGAAAACAAACCATCAAAATCTTATACAGTTATCATTGAAAATCTAACGGCGAATAGAATATTTTATACCAGTTTAACAATATCTAATAAATATTGAACTTAGTCGTTTCTTATATAATGGCGTTCAAAAACCTCAGGATTCAGAGAATACAATAAATGTTAATACTGACGAATATTATTTACTTATCATTCAAAGAGAACATTTTCAAGTTACTCCCGTTAACCATATAACACAGCATGTAACCTCATAACTTATTCAACAAAAACAGGTGACTTTGTTAATGAGTGAATACAGACACTTAGTGCTGTTAGCCATTCAGTACATAACGTGATGCTGTTATCCATTCAGCACAGGTTGTTGACCACGAAGAGAGGCAAAAAAAAACAATTGAAAGCTACATTAAAGTCACCTGGAAACAATGTATAGCTTCAGTGAGCGACAATGTGTATCATTGCATTACTAGAAATCTCGATTCGTAGTTTATATACTGAGAAGTTTCATTACGTAACAAGAACTACTATGTTTTGGATATTTTATTCACTGACCCAGATTAAAGAATAAAACAAATGTTAACAGCTGGATTCAAAACAACAAAAATTACTTTGAAAAATAAATCCAACTAAACTTGTGGTTAGAACATCGTTACAGGAAATTAATGTTTATTTTTAGTGACGGTTTTTAGAATTGTTGAAGAGAGAGCGGTAAATTTACAGATTTACAACAGTAAGTCAGAGTAAGTCGATTCTCATCGTTCGTCACAGGAGACAGTCTGATGTGATTTGCTGTTAAAAACGAACAAACAACAAAACTGGCATCATTAGAGATGCAGTTAGTGCAGTGTCACCTTAGCCAATATTGTAGTCACTAGGCCTGATAATGGGAATTGTGTTTCTGAAACTAGATGACTGAAATATCTAATAAAATTTTATGTTTTATTGTGCTAAGAAACATTGTTTTTTTGTGATTTAATATAATAGTATAACGTGTCTAAGATGAAATTGTAAAACCAATTTTAGAAACGCGCACTAACAGAAAGAAAAACAAAACAAAATAAACGTTTTCTAAATTTCATTGTAAGAAGTTTTGTTTTTCTAATTATTTTTGTAAAACAAGATAACTTTTTTTGAACACTTGAATCGACTTCGAGAAATATTCTCAAAAGTTCTTCAAACATTATTTTCTAACATCCTGCTTGCATTTCTCCAAGCATGGGTCTGTTTCCTTGAGATAATTTATGTTCTTCTCGGAAGTGAACTGTATAATATTGTACATATGTGTATACCCGGTTCATCTTCTTTCTCCTTTCGATTGTTGTTTTCGTTGCTGTTGTTGTTCATTACGTTACCACGTAACTGTAAATGTGGTAAGATATTTTTCCTTTTTACACCAGTGTATGTGAAGAATTTCGTTAGGTAAACCATTTTTTAAGAAATAAAAATTAAGTTAACTATACATATATATAATATACATTTCTTTTAGTGTGTTCTCTGGTTTCTAGCTTCCTGTCCAGTTATTGTTCTTAATCTGAAATGTGAAAACTTAAACTGTTACCTTCTCTACTTGAATCCTAAGCTTACCTTCTCAACAAGTATAACACACCTAAACTGTGATAAACTTACATACACTAATTCTACAACATTTTCAACAAAGTGAATCCCTTAAAAGTAGGTAAAATCCTATTGAATCTGATGTTCGTGAATTCTGTTAATTTAATCAATAGTCAAGTTTACGCATGTGTTACTCTGAACATTATGTAGCCACTGATGAAGGAAATAATATTCTCTTGTGTAAAAGGGCAGTCCACCTACCTTTCTGATTATTCTATTTGATATTTAAATATTTGTTCAATTTTTGTTATCATGATGGTCACATGTTCCTATGTATTCATAAAGTTTACTCCTTTAGTTGTTAGCCATGTTCTTTAATGTGAATAAAATTATGAGTCAAGAATGTGAATAAATTTGTAAAAATCGTAACTTTTGTGGATCTTATATTTATCACAGAGATAGGATTCACTCTATAAAATTAAGTTATTAAACATATTATTATTATTACTTAAGGTATTTCACTAACTATATTAAAAAGGTGATATTAAAACAATTTGTAGTAGCCGTGTATATAGTTGGTATGTTGAACATTCTGTTACTCTGCTTTGAATTGTATTTGTTAGTGGGGTAGAAGTGTTTTTGTATTTTATTGTTTGTCTACATATTCAGGGTTTGTTGTGACTTAGCAATTACCGTACTAGAATGTATCTACATAAGGCATAATTTTAAATGTGTGAATCCTAATCGACCCGTATATGTGACATCAATTTCTAGTATGTGGTTCGGTTTGTTTTGGATATGTCCAAAGTTACTCCAGGGATATCTGCGCTAACAGTCCACAGGCAACTAGTCAACACCACCCACCACCAACTCTTTGACTACTCTTTTGCCAAAGAATTGCGGAATTGACCCTCGTTTTATAATTTCACCATAGCTGAAATGGCCAGCATATTTCGTGGAATGGGGATTCGAAATTACCAGATTCTGAGTTGAATGCTGTAAGCCATATCATGAGGCTTATAAAAACTGTATCGTCATGTCTTGTTTGACGCGGGTCAGATGTGAAGATTATTTTTAAGCACTTCTCTGCTAGCGAGATTACGTGAAAGGTCATTTATATTATTGAACTAGGTGAACTATCTTTAGAAAAAAAAACTAAGCAAGCTCTAAGCTAGTTCTTGTATCTTAATAATGAAATGCTTCAAAGTGATTGGAAGAGTTTGGTTGCTTACAGTTAGGCACAAAGCTGTACAATGAGCTATCAGCTCACTACAGATATCGAAACCTGGTTTCTATTGTTGCAAATACACAAACATACCGCTGTACCACTGGAGGGCTGGAAAAGTTTAATAATAATTTGTATTATTCGAAAAGAAGAAAGAAAACTTAAAATTTTCACCTTCACATCGTAGGCTGTTTTATAAATATACACGTAAGAAAGTTTTAATGACACTATTGTATCAACTTCCATAACTTATTTATGAACATATTTTCTGGAATCCTAGTTACATTTAACCCAGTGTTGGGCATGGTTTCCTCAGATAGCAAATGTGTCTTTCGGAAGTGAAATAGTGTGGTTATACATAAAACGTATACTGTTGCAGACTGTTACGTAAGTTTAGTAATACTTTGATTTTTATTCAAAGGAGGAGAGAAAATATAATAGTTTCTTAACTTCTTACTTTAGGCTACACTCTATGTATTTTTCATGTTGATACTAAACAACTTATGGAAGTTTTAACTATACCTTTACGAGATAATATTTATTTGTTTTAAATCTGTTTCGTCAGAAGCAACAATCTTACCCCCAGCAGACAACTGTGGTAGCTTTACAAGGAAACGTTGTGGTCAGAGCACTTGCAAGGGCTATTTACCTTCATTGTGGTTAATTATCTGTCGTTTTCAACACGCGATGTTTGTGAAAGAGGTTAAGTCTTAGTCAAGGTATTCTATTAACGTTTTGTTACTTGTAAAAGATCTGAAAAGTTTGAGGTTTTAACTAAAAAAATACAGTTATTAGTGCACGATAATGTCCTGTAATTCTAAAAAAAATAAATTTATGGTGTTATTTTTAGATATCCAATATTTTCTTAATAAAAAAACTTACCTTGAATATTATGCCAGAGAATCCAGTAAAAATGTATTGTGAATCACGTGGAAAACAGTTTTAGAATCTTTCTAATCGAAGACTAAACTTATTTAAGTAACATTTTGTTTTACTTTTCTTCAGAAATCGAGAAGAACTAAAATAAAAAAAAAATTCATTCAAGATGAGAACTGTTAATATCTGGTTAACTCTCTTTCTTTTCTACCTTATACACAATACAAGATAAGGTGACTATATATGTGGTAAAACACTGAATCATTTCCTTTTGTAACAACTTACTAAAGATATTGGCCTGGCATGGCCAGGTGGTTCAGACACTCGACTCGTAATCCGAGTGTCGCGGGTTCGAATCCCTGTCATACCAAACATGCTCGTCGTGGGGACGTTGTATGTAACGATCAATCCCACTCTTCGTTAGTGAAAGAGTAGCCCAAGAGCTAGCGGTGTGTGGTGATGACTAGTTGCCTTCCCTCTAGTCTTACACTGCTAATTTAAGGACGGCTAGCACAGATAGCCCTCGTGTAGCTTTGAGCGAAATTCAAACCAAACTAAAGATATTTCGTTGCCCACCCTTCAATGGTACAGTTGACGGATTTTTACTGCTAGAAATCGGATATCCATACCCGTGGTGTGAAGCGCACAAATAGTCCTTGTGCTTTACAACAAGCAACAACTCCTTTTGTTAAGTAGTTTTAATGTGAATACTTGAATTGTAAACAGATATGATTTTTAATAAATTATTCGTTTGTTTTTCTTATTAAGCACACCAACCTTCACATGATTGTGGTTTTTCTTCACATACACCAGTGTTAATATATTTAAACAAGTGATTCCTGTACGTTGTGTTTCCTGGTGAAAACAAGCAACACTTTCTGGTAAGAAATAGTTGGCCGCACAATCAGTTTTGTAACCTTGTTCCAGTCATTTGACTGCCTCTGGTATTTCCACTAGTGATTCAGTTTTGAAATATAATATCAGTTTAATTGTAAAGTTTGGAACACAGGTTATTGATTTATCTTGCTTCTCTGTTAGCACTAATCTATAGCATTTACACTGACTGTAGGTAGTTACATTGTGCACAAGATGAAATATATAATATCTCAAATTTTGTAAAACATTATATATAATTTTGATCAACATTGGCAACAAATTTTATAGTTCAGTACTTTAAGATGCGTTTGTATATCAAACCTTCAAAACCATTAAAATAGTCTAATGAAGTTTAAAAGAATAAAGTGCCTGTATTGTCCTAAAACTATATCTTCTTTTTCAAGATTTTAAGTAGATGTAGTTAAAGAAACCTTATAACCCCATATTTATATCCGTTTACAACTAATCTTATATAAAAATAAAATTGCATACCAGCTCGTATCCTGCTCTAAAGATGGCAATAAATGACTGTGATCAACCAGTTAAAATGGTTTAACACTATACAAGTTCAGGTCACTTCTGTCTTGTAACTGACGCCATCAGCAGCACCTTATCAGTGTACAGATTTGGCGGAGTGATACCATCCCTACTTTCGAACCACCGACCACATTGCAGGCAACCAGCGGCACTACACCTTTACATGGTTATTATTTATGTCTATATAATTTATGTATCGAATATTATAATTATTATATGTATATATTTAACCACAAACCCCGAACGTTGTACATTTATCAATCAAGTTTCTTGATTGCCCTTCAAGCCATCTCTAGACCCGGTATGGATAGGTGATTCGGGCGCTCAACTCGTATTCTGAGGGTCGCGTTAGTCCAACCGAGACACAGTTTCACTCACTGAAGCCTTATGTGTTTTTTATTTGTCTTAGTTTAGCTTTTAATCTGTTACACTTTTATGACTGTTTTGCATTGTTGCAGTGTTACACGGTGGTACAAGTTATCACTCACTGAAGCTCTATAACATTTTCAATTACAAACGAAAAATGTAATTTATGGACAGAAATGAAGACATTTTATTCGAGAATAAGGATCAAAACTGAAATATAATTAATTTGTGATAATAAAAAATTAAAGAAAACCTTTACTGCTCAAACTTTATTTGCTTCTTATAAAATGTTCCGTGAGAATACTGCGGATCACAGTATCTGGATACATCTTGATTTTATTTACGTTGAAACAGAAATGGAAGAAAGTTTAGTGTTAGCAATAGACCTTCTGACTCCATTACTCAGCAGATATACTATGGCTTTCTTTCCCTTTACAAGTTCTGCTCGTCGAGAGAGCTCAGAACATCTACACAATTTGTTCAACATATCATTATTATCTGTTTGAATACAGTTCTCTCTTCTAAAAAGGTTATTATAGGTAGAAGAGTCAAATACAAAGTGTAGACATCCATCCACGATCAGGTACACCTTAGTTTCGTTACGGTGTGTTATAAGCTTTCCATTTGGAGACATGTTTCTCTTTGTGTAAAAACGAGGGGTTAAAGAAAAGATAATTTAAATACATAATGGTTTTATACAAATATTTTTGACTAAAATCATTTATTTTTGAAATATGTTTTCATTCTTAGATAATACGTGCTTATGAATATGGTTTTCAAAAAGTGAGAAATAAGTTTCAGTGTTTTATTTTCATTGGACGAAAATAGTTGTAAGAGTTTAAAACTATAAAAGTTGTTCTTTTTTATGTGTCGAACTGGAAAATGTGTCACCAGTTTTATTAAAAAAATTACATTGAAAAAAACTGTCTTGTATTTGAGATATTAAACATTTCATATTATTCACCACTGTGTTCCAAGCCTTACATTTAACTTGATATAATGTCATATTTGAACCTTCCTCAACACTTGATCACCAGTGAAGACATCACTAGCATTAAATAAGAATAACAAGGTTACAAAACTGATTGTTTAGCTCACTCTTTTATACAATAAAACGTTGTTTCTTTCATTAGGGAACACTGTTCACAGGAAACTGCAGTAATACGTTTTAAAAACTGTCAAATTGATGAGCAGTCACAAAACATGATCATGAAACATAAAATGATTTTACATGGACTTTGAAAAAATATAATGGGACCACTTGGTTTTAGATACATTGACCATCGTGTAAATATGGAAATAGTAAGAAAAACAATTCATAACAAACTGATATAACCTTTCTTTACAAGTACTTATATTAAACTGACTAATTATTTTACATAAAGACAAGAACAATATTTTATCGGAAGATGTATAGGTTCTTAATATCTGTTTAACACTTTATTTGTAGCTGTTGCGGAATAAAATACATTATTTTACTAATTTCGTCATATAATTTAGTGTCAAAACGAAAAGTGTTTCACCACATCAGTTTTTACTTTCCTCTGTAATGTGGGTAAGATAGAGAAGAGCAAGGGTTAAACAAACATAGACAGTTCCCATCGTGAAGGAATTTTCTTTTTCTCTTATATTTCAGACTGTTATCTTATACAAAAAAGATAAAACAAAATTTTACATATACCACAATATTATTTAAACGTGTCTTCAATTTGAAGACTCATAATGCATTAGCATTGTAATGGTATTTTCAAGGGACTGTGATTTACATTTTTCTCTAAAAAATGCAGTTCTAAAACAAACAAAATCAGTAAATTTAAATTTCTCTGTGAATTACAATTTCCCTCTCAGATACCATTACAGTATATTTAGAAAAAGATTTCGAAACTTTTAAGAATTTTAGAACCAAATCTGGTTAAGATACTCCGCCTATTAGATCCAAAGTCTATTCACTCACAAGAAAAATAAAGCACAAGTCTCACTTAAAGTTAAGAGTAGATGCGAGAATTCAAACCTACAACATCTCATGTGTAAAACTACCTCCCTGTTGATGATAAGGTTGTTGATTATAAAGAAAAGAAACTGTATGTCATGTAGGCGTAACGTCGTAGTATAACTTTGTAGACGATAATTATTTGCAGCACAATAAAAACACACTCATTCAATTACTTAGGGCTAATTTACAAGCACGTCGGAAAACTCACCATCATTCTTGGAAAATTTTGTTCTGAAGTTAGACAGATGCGTATTTCATACAGTTGTTGTATAATAGCATGATTACATTTTGCAATTTCTAGCCTAAACAGTAGTTGAAGGTTTCAGGGTTAGAAATATGCCTTCTGACTCTATTAACCAGTAAATATACAGCTGGTCCACTTTCCTTGATAAGTTCTGCACCTTTGGAAAGTCGATCACATTTGCGCAGGCGTTCCAATAAAATATGTACTTCTAGGTTTAGTAAAGGTTGCTCTAAGTGGGAGGAAAAGGCACCCAACACCAACACCCATTTGAGATTTGTTAAACTGCTAGATTTCCAGGATGTTTCTTCTGGGTTTCATCTCTAGGCTTGTCTCTAGTGACAGAAGAAGGCGTAAAAACTACGAATTATGATATATGATTAATTAGAAAATATTTTATGTAGGTATTCCCAGATCAAAATCATTAGTAAAATATCTACGGTTTCAGTAAATAAGATCAGTTGTAAATAGATATAAACATGATGTCAGAAGGTTTCTTTCACTGCATCTAAATAAAATCTAAGAAATAAGATCAAGTTTCAGAACAACGCAGGTATAATTATTTTTAATATTTTACCTTCAATACTAATTAGGAAGGTTTGGAATAAATAAACGTTTCTTAAAGCACTAATCTTTGTTACCAGTATTATTACAAAATATACCATACATTTCATATATAAATTATGAGTCATTTGAGTTATTAAACGTTCTCTCTATTCACTTGGAAAAGAAATATTTAGCCAACTATGTTTAAGGTAAATACTACCGAATTGTACTGGTGAACGAATCGGTTAAATCAACAAATTGTGTCATAAGTGTTACAACAGTTCCCTACACTTGATCACGAGTGGAGATACCAGTAACAGTCAAGAGAGTGTAACGAGGTTACAAAAGTCATTGTGGGACCAACTATTTTATGCAAGAGTGTGCCGTTTCTTTCATTTCGTGATACTTATATATGTAAAAACGGCTGGTTTGGACTGAGAATTTTTTTATGCAGAGGAGCGAACAATGTTTCGACCTTCTTCGGTCATCGTCAGGTTCACAAAGGTGAAAGAGGTAACTAACTGATAGCTGACCATATGTTTGAAGATGGTTATGTAATTGAGTGTAAGAATGTAGAGGGCGTGCTTAAATGTTTGATTATATTTATTAATATTGGTATAAAGGTGTTTCTTTGTATTGGTTTATTTTGGTCTCCGGTTGTTGTATAGGTAAGGCTATTTTAAATTTGCGTTTGTTTGTGTTCGCTCCTCCACATAAAAATTTTCTCAACCCACACTAGCCGTTTCTATATATATATATTTCTCTACAAGTGGGTTTTATCGTCATCACTGATTATTTCGTAATACTGTTCATAGAAAGAAAATCAGGTCCTAAAAGCTTCTGAACTGCCCTTATTTTCCTTCCACGTCACTATTAAGCGTTACGAAGAGATATAGTTTCAGTTCCAGGTCATGGTGGGAGGTCTAAGAAAGTGTAAGGCTGTATAACTTTCCAAAGCGATGTATGAGGCCATTTTCATTGTAAGACTGGGTTTATTCGATGTCTCAGTCACACCATCGGTCATCATTTTGTCGGTTGCTTTCTTTCTTTGAATCGTATTGGTTTCGTATTATGTGCTCGTGCAGCTCGTTCTTTGTTCTTCATTCTCACTTTGTGGTTTAATAAATAACTCAATGTTTTGCTTCTTCATGTATACGCGTATTGAAACTGTTACAGACATGTATCTGATTTTTACATTTCTTATTTTATGTCTTCCTGTTATGTCAGTGACTTTTCATAAACATTTCATCTTGCTGATTGGAACTGTTTCAACCATAAAGTTACCTAATGGACTATCTACATTGTGCCCAAAGTGAGAATATAATCCCAAATTTTAGTGTTATAAATTGTCGAAGTCAATGTTGAGATACCTCAGTGAAGGCAGATAAGAGAAGTTAGGATAATCGGTTACAAAAGTTATATATCGGTAGTTAGTATGAGATGTAACTGTCATATTTTAACAGGGTTGGGACTGAGCTGTACCTATAATTCGTTTTCTTTTCGTTTTTTCAAGTTAAGCACAAAGCTATACAGTGGTCTATTTGTGCTTTGCCCACTACGGGCATCAAAACCGGGTTTCTTATATGTTGTCATGTTTTTGCTTAACTGGAGGAGGCGCAACTTTTATATTTTGACAATTCATGTTGGAGATCATTTAATACAAGTCCAGAGATTTAATACTACCATCAATGTCACTGTTTGTCACCATCTGGATTTCTGAAACGATACTATTGTGGTAGATTTTGAGGTAAGAAACGGATTATATCAGTCTACTTTCATCCGTCACAAATACACTATTTGTATCTTAGTCTTGGTCTACTTTGAAAATACAACTTCCTGAGTCATTTCTGATTGTGTATGAATGACAAAGCTTGTGCTGTAGACGAAACTAGCAAAACGCAATATTATAATCTGAAATTGATGTTTTGCTTAACTAAAACCTATACAATGATCAACTGATGCCAGCAACAGTGTAGCCTTAAATTATTAACTTCCTAGTGCAAACCTTGATAGTTTGTTCGTTTGTTTTTTACTTTTGCCCAAAGCTACGCGAGGGCTATCTGAGCTACCCGTCACTAATTTAGCAGTGTAAGACTACAGGGAATAAAGCTATTCACCACCACCAACTTCCAACTTTTAGGCCGCTCTTTTGCAAACGAATAATGAAATTGACAGTCACATTTTAACTTCGTAATGGCTGAAAGGGCGAGCATGTTCGGTGTGACAGGGATTCGAACCTGCAACCTTCAGATTACTAGTCGAGCACATTTAACACCTGGCCAAGCCAGGCCCAGCTTTGACGGTACAACCTTTGCAGGCTCAGAACCTTTGACCTCGATATCTGGACCAGGGAATGTGTTAAGCAGTTTCTGATGTTCATGTAAATATTGGTTTCTCTAGAGTAACTAGCAATATTGGTTAACTGAAAATATGGGAAACATTAGTGGTTGTAAGGTTAATTTTTTTGTACACTGGCAAATAAAATATTTCTCGAACAGATAACTATGGACGTTTCATCTTGAATTGTAACAAAAACATGGGTTAACTTCCAATATGGTCTCATAAAGCCCTCGTGTACGTCTAATCAAAAAATGGACAATGTGAGAAGTCCAGATGCTGGTTGTATCAATTACAAATACATGCACACCTTGCAGGATATGATATTAGGCTTATCAAAGCTCGTCTAGATGAACACATCGTGGGCTAGTACAATTCGTGATGACGAGAAACACAGTTGAAATAAAAATATATTTTAGGATGGTTGGTTTGAGTATTAACACTTTAACTAATTGACCATCACATTATATCGTCCTTCCCAGGTGAGAAGACGGATAAGTTTGGTGTGGTGGGAACTCGAACCAGCGACCCTCCGATTACGAGAAGACCGCTCTAATTACCTGGGCATGCCGGGCTATATTGATGAATAAAAAAAATGATAATTTAATAAAGGTTAAATTGTATTTTCCGAATATTCCAATCCTTGTTTTAATCGTGTTTCATTAGAAACAACGAACTCACCAGAATCAGTTTCAGTCAGTGAATGGTTGTATGAAAAGTAATGAGTCGTTAACCTTCAGCATCTCGGTTGAGTTTTTCTTTTTTTTTTACTTTTTAACACACGATGCTTAAGAGCAGTGTTTAATTACATCTAATAAAATTAGCTTCCCAAATCAATTTGGTTCTAAAATTCATTGAAACGTCAATATTCCTTTAGAAAATGTACAGTATTATTGTCTGAAAACGAACCGTATTTCGATAGGAAATTTAAATTTACTATTTTATTTTTTTATTTTGGAATAATTGTTATTTTTGTAATAATCAAAATACCGTATTACTTCGAATTTAATACGCACCCTAATTGTAAATTCGGAAATTCGGAAAAATGTTCAAACAGATGCGTTTCCGATATCAGTGCCTCTAGCGGTGTAGTTGAATATCACCGTCCTCACTATTTGTTTGACACTATTCTAATAGACACTATTCTATTGATTTTTAATTTTTATTGCGTTTTTTTATCTATGGAAAAACATTTTACTTACGATGCCGAATTTAAAAAGAAAAGTTACTTTGTTCGACAAACAAATTGGGAATTGTGCAGGCGGTAAAAAGTATACAGTGAGTGAGGTAAATGTATGTCGTTAGCATGGTATGAAAACCAAGCTGTTTTCTTTCAAGAGAAGTACAAAGTCATTTTCAGGCCCAAGAAAAGAAAGACATCCTGAAATTGATGCCGCCGTTTTAACGTATTTCAGAGAATTACGAGAGAAGTTTTAATGATAAAAGCAAAAGAATGTTCAGGAATTAGTGGTATTTCTTTCAAGTCTAGTCGTGGCTGGTGTAAGAACTTTATGAAAACAGAAGGTTTATCATTACGGCGAAGGACAAGAATTAGTCAAAACTTGCCATCAGCTTTTAAAACAAAACATACTGAATATCAACGATATGTTATTGGTCTACATCAAAGAAATCAATATTCCTAAACTAAATCGGTAAAGCAGATGAAACGGAAGTTTTCTTTTCGAAATGCCGCGTAACTATACTGTAAATACCAAAGAAGAGAAACAGGTGTCAGTCAAAACCACTGGTTACGATGAGTTAAGAGTTATTGTCATGCTATGTGTAACTACAGATGGACGAAAATTCTCACCGTATGTCATATTAAACAGAAAAAAAAACATTGTCAAAAAAAAATTTTTCAACGATGTAATAGTTCGTGCCAAAAAAAAAAAAAAGATGACATCAGAGCTGATGGAAGAGTGGCTGGGATAGGTATGGGAACGTCGGTCTGGTGAATTATTAAAACAATAGAGCATGCTTGTAATTGATGTATTTCATGACCATCTCTCTGATAAAATCATAAGTAGGTTAAGGAACAACATTTCTGGCGGAATTACAGGTCAGTTAAAACCTATTTATGTGTCCACTAACAAATTATTCAAAGATTGTATCTCTGAATACAAGCATTATGATGCTTGGCTGCATACAGACAATCATGTTTTGACACCGAGTGATGTAATAAAACGTGCATTAGTATCAAGAATAGTGGAGAGGATTTAAAAAGCTAGAAAAGAGGTGTTGGACATTATTATTAGACAATCGTGTTTGAAATGTTATTTATCCAATGTGGAAGATGGAACGCAAGATGATCATTCTTTGAGACAGTAGTGAATCAAACAATGAAGTTACTTCAGAATATAACAGTGAGTCAGAATAAACATCAGAGTATCATTCTGATTAAATAAAGAAAACAGGAAGAAACATTATTAAACATTATATCTTTTGAAATATATAAACACATTCACTTCTCTTTAATTATCAGACCCGGCATGTCCAGGAAAGTTAAGGCTTTCGACTGGAAATCAGAGAGAAGCGGGTTCGAATCTCGTTCGCACCAAACATGCTTGCCATTACAGCCGCGGGGGAGTTATAATTTGACGTTAGTGAAAAAGTAGCCCAAGAGTTGGCAGTGAGTGGTGATGACTAGCAGATAGCCCTCGATTAGCTTTGTGTGAAATTAAAAAAAAATCTAATTATCATCCTTTTTTTTTTCCCCTCAGAACCTCCTTTTAAAAGTGTGGTGAATCTCCAGTTAGAGGACGTGTTAAATTCGATGTATAAGGTATAAATGAATGTTTCACGAAATAATTAATAAAATGTACTTGACTTATAATTAATGTAGGGAAGCAGTATTGTGATACAGTTATAACCATTTGTTTAATTGCAGTTTTATCTGTATTTCTGTGTACGATAAGAAGTGTCTGAACAAAAAAGAAAACCCTTTCAAGATGAGAACTTTCAGAGTATGGTTAACCATAGCTCTTCTCTACGTGACACACGTAACAGGAAAAGATAACTGCACGTGTGGTAAGGACTCAAAAACTACTCGTGTGTAACATTTTATAGTAATGTATATAGCAGATTTTCAAGGCATATTTGTTTGTTGTGACAGTTTTTTGTTCTTGTCTTTTTGTTAAGTAATGAGAGATTTTAATGTTAATACTCGAACTACAAAGTGATGTGATTCATAAATAAATTATTAATTTGTTTTCTTACTAATCACACATTCACAAGATAGTGTTTTGTTAAAACACACTTGTGTTAATGTATTTAAAACGAACTAGTTCATTTAGGCTATTGTAAAGACCACGTAAAATCATGTAATGTTTATGATCATGTTTTCGTCTCCTCATTAGTTCAAAAACTTTAAAAATTTGTTACTGCCTTGTGATGTGAATAGTCATCTTGAATAAGAGAACAACGTCCTCATATTTCAGCAAGTTGGTCATACAATCAGTTTTGTAACCTTGTTACACTTATTTGAATGCTGCTTGTGTCTCCTCTGTCAAGTGTTGAAGAATGTTGGGATGTTTTATATTACTTTAGCTGTAAGGCTTGGAACACAGTTTATTGACTTTTGTTAAGTGAACACGGCTAAATATTTGATATAAAAATTGGTAAAAATAAGTCGTGAAATGTAAGATATCATTTGTAATAACACTGGTAAAATTTTACAGTTCCGTTATGTATGAAACGTTTACACATTCCAAACCTCTACAACCAGTTAGTTCATATAACGAAGATAAAAGATTAAAAAGGTAATGTTACCTATATCGTTTTGATAGGTAATCTTATTTTCATATTTCAATAAGATGTAATGAAAGAAACCTTCTGACAACATGTTTATTTACGTGAATGTTTACAACTGATTTTGTTTGTTGAAACCATAGATATTTTACTAATGCTTTTAATCTGGAAATCTCTACAATAAAACCAATACTTAATTAATTTTTGTTGATGATATATTATTTTAAATACTATCTTCTTTAGTAACAGACAGGTCTCTGGAAGGAAAACTGTTGAAACACCCTTCAAATCCATCAGTTTACCAAATTTTGGATGGGTGTCGGCATGGAGTGCCCAATCCTCCCACTTACAACAACCTCTACAAAAACTGGGAATGTATTCAATCAAATATCTTGGAGAAACTCTTGTGTAAATGTGAATCTCTTTCCAACGGTGCAGAACTTATCAAGGGAAGTGGAGATACTGTATATTTACTGAGTAATGGCATAAAACGACCTATTGCTGATCCTGAAACTTTCAATGGCTTTTGTTTCGACTGGAACAAAATCAAGACTTATTCAGATATTGTCATCAACAATCTCCCCGTTGGACCTATTATAAAAATTAAATAATATTTTAAGTTACAAAAGTTTTCACGAACCTTTTTTCATTTAAAAAAGTTCTATTTCATTGTTTCATATTATTAAAATAAAACATGTTTACTTCCTTAAATAAATAACAGTCGTTTTCTATAACTGGAAAACTAAGTCGAATCTGCATTCAATCAACTCAAAGACATAAAAATTCCTCTTGAAAATATTCACGTTAAAACCAAGTACAACGTTTCTAAATCTTTCTAGATATATTAGTTCTTAATATAAAAGTTATGACATCGCTTTAGAATCTAAAAATAAATTTACTATATTTTTCAGGCTAACTGAAACTATTAAACTTTGCCGAATACTTAGAATGAAAAAGTGATTTTCCTCTCGTAATTCAACTTTACCTATTTAGAACTATTTTGAATTTTAACATATTATAAGGTATTGTAACATAAAACTATTCTTGTTGTTTGACTCGTTCATCCATTTATCTAACTACCAGTTGATTGGTCGTTCAGTTTGTTGTTTATTCTAGTTGTTTACTAGTGAACGTCTGTACATAGCCTATTTCAAAATATCGTTCATTCGTCTTTTTGTTAACGATAAAGCATTAAAAAGCACATAAAATCTCAGTAAAAATGGATAACTGGCATATTTCGAATAAATAAACTGAGTAGATAAGAAGAAATCCCCTTTGTGAAAAACGTCATAATTTAACCTGTGTTCTCAGTAATTAATAGAGAATATTTCGTTAAACGCAAAATTACGTTATGTTAAAACTAAACTAATATAATAAACTATAACAGAATATTATATTGATTAAGTGATACACGTGATAACAGAAAGGTATTTTTCTCTTCCAGATCAAATAAGGTCTAACCTAAAACATGAATACACACAAACATACACTTAGAGACTGGCTCTTCCAAGTAGCTTTCTATGGTCTGTTTCATTATATGAGTAAAACCAGAAATACGTCTTTAAAATGCATAATCACAAATAGAAATTATATAAACAGTAGGTTTACATACATTTAACACGGGTAGAATAACATTCACAATAGTAATAATTAGATAAAGTCTAGGTTTTCGCAAAAATTAGATCAACAATGGGTTTGTTAATTTACAATTTTATAACATATTAATAAGACAAAAAGGAGCTTATTAGCCCATAAAGGATGTCCCATCCTACTCCCAACTATAACCATCCATTATTATTTATGTATTTGTCCATAATGTTTTGAAACTCAGATAAATGTTCTCCCTCCATCACCCTTAAAGACAGCTCATTCCAAAAGCCAACCACCCTGTTTGAAAAGCAACACTGTCTGAACTGAAAATGATCATTACATTGAAAAAGTTTGAATTTATGGCCCCTTGTATTGTTTTTATTTCTAACCACAAATAATGTTTAAGGAATCTATATTATCAATACTTTTAATAATCTTAAACATTTCACTCAGGTTCCTCCTTAACCTTCTCCTCTCTAGAGAAATCAAGTTTAGAGATTTCAGTCTCTCTTTATATGAAAATTCCACCACACCAGATACCATCGTAGTAACACTTTTCTGAACCTTCACCAACTGTTCAATGCCCTTCCTGAGGAACAGAGTCCAAAACTGTATACAACACTCTAAATGAGACCTTACAAGTGATCTATACAGTGAAACAATAGTGACCCTTGTTTTATATTCAATATTTGTATATATGCTACCTAGAATCATACTAGTCCTATTTCTAGCTCTATTCCAATGTTTAGGTGACTTAAAAGAGACTTTTCTCACAATACCAAACCATGTTTCTTGAACCACAGTATTTACCATAGTCTCATTTAAATTGTAACAGTAATTTGAGGTTTAAATAACTATATGCATCACCTTATATATCGAACAGTTAAACATCATCTGCCACGTACGTATCCAATACATCAAATGATCTAACTCTTCTTGTAAGACTGCATCATCTTTGATACAGTTAGCTAACACAAAAATATTCATGTCATCTGCAAACTTCAACATTTTGTTAGTCATTCCAGAGTCAATATCAGTAACATAAATTACAAACAGCGAAGGACTCAGTACAGAGCCCTGAGTCACACCTATTGTGATTCAGTCAGATCCAACTCCATTTATTACTACTTTCAGCTTTATAATCTTCATCCCATTTTAAATTTAAATTTAGATTTAAATTTTGTAACAAGTCCTTTCAAAAGGCATCTTATCAAATACTTTCTAAAAATCAAGGTAAACCAAATCCATAGTATTTCCTTCATCAATCCTTACAGTAACATCCTCAAAGAATGTCAAAATGTTAGTTAAACAAGACTTTCCCTTTGTGAAACAATGTTGCCTGTTTGAAACTAAATCAAACCGTCTTAAGTGACTCTGCAATGCATCTTTAAGCACACTCTCCAAACCTTTCCCCCTACTTCATCACCTTCTTTAAATATTGGACTAACTTTAGCCAACCTCCAACTTTCTGATACTCTTCATCTACTTGATGACCTATAAAAATGTTATTTAATGGTTCACAATGAAATATTTATGTTCCTTTAAAATCCTTTAAAAGAGTAAGGTTTTCTGGTATGGGGGAATTTATCAATTTTGAAGTTTCCCAAATAATCATATCATAATCCTCCGAGATCAACTTCTCACTATCATATTTAACAGGCGCAATCCCCATACTAACATTTTGTCCCCATCATATATCTAAAGAATGTCATATTGTTTGGTATAATGTTCTTAGTCAATATTATTCGTATTCAGTTTTGTCCTTATAACTTGCTTTTTAACCAGCTCTCTAGATTTCCTGTATTTCCAGTAAGTTTAATTTAATGAATTTATTACGTTTATTCTTAATGTGATTTCTTAAAATTTTATTAAATCAAACTGACTAATTCCGTTCACGTATAATGCAGTTAAATCACTAGGTGTCGTCACGATATTGGTCCATCAAATATCTCTATTGCAGAAGGGCCAGCTTCTTTCTAGTATTGACAACTGGTATTAACATAATACCAAAAAGTTAAAATTTAAATTAACTAGTATTTTTTGTCTATGTTGTATTTTATAAGCAGATAGATGTTTAGAAGAATTAATTATGGAAGTTCAAAATACATATTCCTAGAGAATATATATGGAATTTTCTTGTGTCCAAATTACACATTCTAAATATTTTGCAGTAAACCCTTCATCGGACTTCTTCATGAAGCGTAATACTAAAGATATCTTTTGTCGTAGTAGTTAGTGTCTCTGGATGATAGTTCCAAGAGACCAGAGTTCGAGTCCTGTTACAGCAAACGATGCTTTTTACATCGTGGTTATGAATTTCTTGGAAAAGTGATGGCCAAATCCTATTATTTAAGCAAACAATAGATGTTGGAGAGTCGGCGTTGAGTGTTGTTACACAGTTCCTTTTCTCTAGCTCACCAAATAAGAATTATGGACGTCCGCCTTCATGTAGTATTTGTATAACTGAGTACAAAATTTTGAAAGAAATAACACAAAGTCTAAACACTTAAATACCTGACAAAATATAGTATATTATGTTACATAAAAAATGCGTTATACGAAAAAGGAGTGTGATGAAAAAAGCCTGTCATTTGGTTTATTTTTAACACTTTTGTATTTGAATTTCACAGTCCTAAAGCCATTGAGGGTTACTCATTGTAAGGTTGATAATGGTAGTTTGGTAGGAGAGTCCATCTGTCAGAGGTTTGTACTCCAGTGCAGGATACCATAATTTTAAAATACTCCTAGTCTTGCACAACATCATATTGATTTCATAAAGAAATGATATAAATAACATTTCATTTAAGACTATGTTTTCATGCAGCTAGCCTGGTGTGAGATAGTATTGAGCATAGGGCCTTGTGAGTAGCAGTATACAGAGCTGCCAAATAGTGATATTTGTTATTAATTAAGCAACACCATTAACTAACTACAGTGTTACTCAAACCGTGATACATACAAGCAGACTTAGGCAACCAGTTTTCCTTTCATCAAGTGAGACGTTTTAAAACTGTAACAGTAACAGACAGCCTTAGTACTTTACCATAACAAGGACAGAATGAGCAAATTTTGTGGCATGATAACAGTGACATTACACGTTGTAGTCACGATGTCTGTATGGTTGGTGAAACTAACATAATGATAATATTCCTGATAAGGCTTATAATTGTAATATTCCACATCTACATTGTTATGAAATTGAAGACCCTCAACAGCTAGTCAGAAAGATGCTGTGTGATAAATAAAATAAAACTCTTAATAAAAACCAAACATAACCAGTCTATAGAAAATAATACGTCTTCAAACAATAATTTGTTTGATACAGATAAATAGTGAGGATGAATAAAAGCAATATCTCACTATAATTCCACGAGAGATTTGTTTGTATGTTTGTTTAGAATTTCGCGAAAAGCTGCACGAGGGCTATCTGCGCTAGCTGCCCCTAATTTAGCAGTGTAAGACTAGAGCTACTCTTTTATTAATGAATAAATGGATTGACTGTACATAAAAAGCTCCCACGGTTGAAAAAACGAGCATGTTTGGTGTGACAGGGATTCGAATCCGCGATTCTCAGATTACGTCTATGAGAGAAATGGTTCAAAAATGCATAATACTATGTTTGGTGTACCAAAGTAAGGATACTGGAGTAAAAGCCTCCAGTATCTTGTGTGTTATGGTACAGCTGTATCAGAAAACAGTTACAATAAACCTAAAAAGTAAATAAATCGGGAAAAAATAAAATACATTTAACACAAATATAAATGTTATCATTATGTTAAAAAGAAAATAAAAAAACGATTTAAAATGTCAGCATAATTCATTCTTTTTTTCTCTTTTTTCTCGAGACGAAACTTATCTGAATCAACGTTTAATGTGTAATAAAGCATTTTGAAAACTATTGTTTTATATGGTTACGAATTTAGGTTTATACTTTTTGAATACCTTCTTATGCTTTTTTCATTAATTGTTTTTTTCCTTAGTGACATTGGAGCAAGTACCTTTGTGGTATTTTGAAGATAGTGGGGAAAACTGTCTAAAAAAGTTAAAAAGAACTAAGCACGTTATTGCTCTAACGAGAAGAGTATTCGAATTTTCTCTCTCAGATCTATTTCTAACAGGACCGCGTTTTGTCTGATTCTTATTTTTATTATGCCGACACAAGTGATCTGATTTTAATATTCATATTTTTGGCTATTATTTTCAAATATCAGTTTTAAAAATCACTCGAGAATGTATGTTGATAAATCCATTTTTAAAAACTAAAAATATATTTTATTATGCATATACGAACATATCAAAAACTTTACTGGAATTGGACAAGACTCAATGAAACCCCACCACATAATTTTCTTGTGTGAAAAATCTCAAAGTTATTTCATTAAACAATGAAAGGTTTGATTCACTTATGTATCTAAGCCAAAAAATTGATAATAAAACTTTGAAACTTTCTGGTTTAAATTTTTCTAACATGAACTTTGATTAGGGTTTCAATTTCCCGTAAAGATGCACGTGGACTAATAGTGCTAGCCTTTATTAATTTAGCAATGTAAGAATAAAATAAACAAAATTTGACGAAAACTCTTGGACTTCGTTTTTCTAGCGAGATTAACTAAAATATTAACAACACTCCCAGGACTGAAATGGTGAACGTATGGTATGACAGGGATTCAGATATTGCGACCCACAGATTACGATTCGAGCACCATCACCATCAGGCCATGAGCAGTGTCATATTTAGGTAGGGAGGAGAGAGGACTCAGCTCCAGGGACCATATTCTTTAGGGGAGCCCATTGATAATTTTATTACACGTAAAATTACATGTGATGTAAGGCCTACAAAAATCATTAGTTCCTGGACCCACTCAGCCTTAAATCCGCCACTCATCATAAAGAACTTTGCGTGTTTTTTTAATGCAATGTAAGTAAGACATAGTATATTAGAGGTGTCATCTTCAAGTCAGTTGAAAAGTTTTGTTGTCTAACAGAAAATTCAAGATTTTTTCTCTTAACTTACTGTTTAGAATTTGTAAGTTTGTTTGTTTGTTTTTGTATTTCGCACAAAGCATCTCGAAGGCTATCTGTGCTAGCCGTCCCTAATTTAGCAGTGGTAGACTAGAGGGGAAGCAGCTAGTTATCACCACCCAATGCCAACTCTTGGGCTACTCTTTTACCAGCGAATTGCGGGCTCCAGTTAGTTCCAGGGGAATCCGCTTGCTGTCGCTAGGTTCGTACAGATCAGCTGATTACGACGCCATTTCCCGATTGCAGATATCTTCATTTGTATATTAGCTACGCGGTTTTAAGTGAGGTGCGATTTTTTCGTTTGGCGGATTTCAGAATGAATGACCTGAAGGAGCAACGACTTGTGAAATTTTGTGTTAAACTTGGAAAATCTGCGACTGAAACTTTTGCTATGCTTAACACGGCTTACGGTGATGTTGCTATGAAGCGTACGGCATGTTTCAAGTGGCATGAACGTTTTAAGGATGGTCGACAGTCCATTGAAGATGATGAGCGTTCTGGACGTCCTTCCACGTCAACTGACGACCCACACGTCGACAAAATCAACACCCTGGTGCGGGCAAATCGACGTCTGACTGTCAGGGAGCTTGCTTAAGAGTGTGGGATATCAGTTGGATCTTGTTACGAGATTTTGACCAAAAAATTGAAGATGCACCGCGTTGTTGCGAAATTCAGCCCTCAGAACTCGTGAATTTTTGGCCAAACACTCGATCACTGTTCTTCCCCACCCCCGTACTCACCTGACCTTGCTCCTTGCGATTTTTTCTTGTTCCCCAAACTCAAAAGACCCTTGAAAGGAAGAAGATTTGAGACGATTCCCGAGATTAAGACAAATGCGACGAAGGAGCTGGAGGACATTACAAAAGAAGCGTACCAGGACTGTTTCAACAAGTGGAAACACCGTTGGGATAAGTGTGTGCGTTGGGGAGGAGAATACTTTGAAGGGGTCCCAGACCTGTAACTTCTAAATAAAGTACATTTTTTTATGACGTCAGTCCGCGTATTTTGGAACAGACCTCGTATGACATTGTATTTTCCTTTTTAGTAAATATATTTCTGCGCGCCAGCATTGCCAACCGTGAACAAGCGTATGTAATATTTTAGTTTATTATTCACCAGGACTTCTACCAGCCTTCCTTTAAAATGAAATTCTTTAAAACAATAATTATTAGACTATAATAATCTGCTATAATATTTTTAATGGACAGGCTATTCCAAGTTAGTGTGGGTTCAACACTTCCCCGCTCTTTTTTACAGGAAATTGCAGTTTCTGTATTTTGAGAATCACACTTTTTAGCATAAAGATTGGGGTCATCACTGAACGACTCCCTCTTACTGTAGCGAATGGGCTCTATGTCGACGACTTTTACATCCCACGTCAGTCATCAAACATTAGGTATATTGAGCAGCAGTTTTAGATTGACCTCAGTCATTTAATAAAAACCGTTTGCATGGACTTTTGCTGCCAATGGGGTATTCACCCTAATCCTGGACTCTGTGTTGGTAAAGTCGTGCATCTTGTGGTCCCTGAGAAAATGTTCTTGGGGCTTATCTATGATTAATAGCGGACGCTTATGCCACACATCAAGCAGCCATGTGTTAAATGTACAATAGAATTGAACATCCTCTGTCTCCTCTCTTTTTTGGGAGCATATCGATAAACTGTGGTAAAGATATATCATGTTTTTCTTCGATTGAAACTGGATTATGGATCACTGGTTTGTGGCTCTCTCAGGACCTCAACATTAAACATGCTGGAACCTATTCATCATCAGGAACTTTGGCTCTGCACACGGGCTTTCCGCACTTCCCCAGTTCACAGCTCATACGCAGAGTCTTGTGAATCTCCTTTGCTTGTACCTCTTCCATTTACAACTGTCTTTACTATATGCTTCGAAACTTCGTTCCTTAACAAAGCATCCAACCTTGGGTTCTGTATTTTCTTCCTCAGTGTGCCATACTTTTTCAGAACAGAAGATCTATCATTGTTCCTTTTGGCCTTCGTATTCAGGCACAGTTGGATGACTTGGGCCTCTCCTTGGATAACGTTGCTCTATCTACTGATCAGGTCATCTCACTATGGCTTATTAAAGTGCCCAAATGTGACCTATATTTTAAGTCATCTGAGAAAAGCAGACACTCTCAATTGGAAATACTGTCTATTATTTGCTGAATCATATATCGACCCATTTTTCCTTTCCTATTTATACAGATGAATCGAAATCAGGTGACTTTGTTGGTTTGTTGTTAGGTGGTTGCGTGCAGAATCCTCTCAATAACTTTCATGTTCACTACTAAACTGTAGGCCATTTCTCTTGCCCTGTATCATAGAGAAGCTGAACAGTATTCAAATTGCACTTGTTATAATGACTCGCTTAGTTCCATACTGGCTCCGGAATCGCTTTACGTTAGTTCTAACCCTGTTAAAACCGACTGGCCCATTTCTCTTTAACATCTACTACCTGTTCAGTTTTCCTGGATACTGGGCCACATTGGTATTCGCAGGAACGGGCTCGCCTGTTTAATACATGAACGATGGTCCTGTATTCAAGGCTCGGCTCCGTGCAAGTTGGCAGTCGACTTGGAGAGAAGCAACGTCAAAACAAGCTTTTCCAAATAAAACACTCTATTTGCTGTCTTGCATCCATAAGGATCGGAAAAAGAAAGCTGTACTAACTAGACTATGCCTAGGTCACAGTTTTCTAACTCATCGTTTTCTGTTATCTGGGACTGATACACCAATGTGTTGCATGTGTAACATTCAGGTCACAATAAGCTACATTTCACTGTGTAACCGTCGTGACGACTCTCAACAACGGCACCGTTTTAAACATTTTTTGTACTAAGGTTTATTGGTAACGTTAGACAGTGATATTGGAGATGGTGACAGTGTACACTTTAGAATTGTTTTTATATTTTTTACGGCCATTAATCTTTTTAATGCTATTTAAGTTTTTAATTGCACACATTAGATCTTTTTAATATGATTCCCTTTTAAGAATCAAAGTGCATCTGGTTCGAATTGAAACGCTGCTGTTTCAACTGCTCACTAGTCATCCTGGTGAGTTATAATAATTAAAATTTTGGTACAAGTCTTTTAAGACTTTTATTACTTTACTTTCTCAAAAAGGCACGGCATGGCCAAGCGTGTTAAGGCGTGCGAGTCGTAATCTGAGAGTCGCGGGTTCGCATCCCCGTCGCGCCAAACATGCTCGCCCTTTCAGCCGTGAGGGTGTTATAATGTCACGGTCAATCCCACTATTCGTTGGTAAAAGAGTAGCCCAAGAGTTGGCGGTGGGTGGTGATGACTAGCTGCCTTCCCTCTAGTCTTACACTACTAAATTAGGGACAGCTAGTACAGATAGCCCTCGAGTAGCTTTGTGCGAAATTCAAAAACAAACAAATAATCTTTCTCAAAACGGTCGTAACGTCAAATAACTCGGAACAAGGACTGGAAACGCCAACTTCAGGTGACTAATGCTGTTTTTTGAAGTTACCCGTTAGTCATCCTGGTGAGTTATGATAATTACAATTATGCTACAGAAAGTCCTTTCAAACTTCTATTACTGTAGCTTTTCTCTTACCACTGTAGACTAAGTGTAAACATTGGATTTAATAAAACTTGGGTTTTTAATTCAAAAATTAAACTTTGTCTTGTTTTACCTTAATTTCCTTTTAATAATTTTACTTAATTTTAACTTTTTACCAGATGTTTGGCGCAGATAGCCTTGTTGCTTTGCGCCAGAAAACACCAAATGAACCAAACAATCAAAGTATTAGTACCTTTAATTGGCTACGCCTGGCCCATGTCTTATAAATTCAGATTTTGAGAAGAAAAAATATATTCTCCACTGGAAGAGTTTTTAACAAGCTGTTTTTTGTTGTTTTCTTTTTGATATACACAAGATCAAGTTTAGTAGATGTGGACCAAACTGAGGTTTATTTACATAGAGTGGATATTTTATTTTTGTACGTATTTGTTCCCTGTCCTAAAAATGATAAAATCAAATGTACATTACACGTTGCAATTTCATTAAAAATTACAAATAAGAAATATTTTATTGCATGGGCTCAACCAATAACAAATAATGTCTTTGATTATTTTATCAATATTCCTTGATGCTCTGGATTTTTAGCCGCGGCGTATCGGCTCATAAAACAGTAGTGTGTCATGTTTTGACCGATTTGTGACTACGGAGAAGTCAACTCCAATCGACTTAATTATTTCATCCTGTTATTTTCGGGCCCATAACAACTGTGGTATGTTCATGTGTGAGAAGTTACGCTTAAATTTTATGCCAGTGTTTACTGTCTTATTAGTTGGTGAATGCGGATCTACAGACATATGTACTGCGTGAGAAGTTAGTTAAATTTTATGAGAGTGTTTACAGTCTTGTTATTTGTCAAATTTCTCATTAGCATTCTTATAGGCAGTTTATTATAATAGAAATGTTGTAATTAGTTTTGTATATATTGTTTTTGTTGTGTAATATTATTAACATTTTCTGTTCTAATAATATGATGTATTTATGTTTATATTCCCTCTTTGAGGGCGGATTAATACAGAAAAAATGTCAGCGGAGTTATACTGTGAGAAACCTTATGTGCTGATTTGTGAATAATTAGAAAACAAACAAGCTTTACTAAAAATTTGCAAGATATCGTGTTACAAAGTCTAATAATTTATCTCTTTGATTTACCAGTTTACAGTTGTAGACCGAATGAAATATACATGCTTAGAGAATTTTCCAGGCTTATATTAAATTTTACACAAATTAGAACATTTATAGTAAAAAAAGCACAATTCCTTCTATTTGAAAATAAGTTCTTCTCCAAATAAAGAGTTACTGTTATTATTACCATTTAATATTTATATAATTTTCTAGATGAAAACAAACTACGTCATTCTTGAAGAAGACCAAAACTGGAAATACAAAACTACAATAAAAGTGGTAACCAAGCAAAATCATACCTTCATTAATAACAATTGTGTTCAGAACAGGGAACTCGCTCTTTCCGAAACCCAACTTCTATTCCACGTAGATTCTCACAATACCTAATGAAATATAGAAGTGAATGTGTGTTATTATTAAAGCGACTATTATTCGTTCACAGCGAAAGTACGTTGTACGTACGTTAGATTTAGGACACCATTTGATTGGCTGTTGATTTCAGAGTTATGGTTTATTCATTTACTTGACACTTTGTGTTGGTATTAAGCACAAAGCTACACAAAGGGCTGTCTTCGCACTATCCACCACGTTGTTCCACTGGGGTGAGGGAGGTATGACAAAACAAACATAATTTGATGGACCCAACGAATAATTATTTCTTCAATAAATATTAACATTAACTTACAAAGTACTTTTCCAGTGTCTTCTAACGCATATTATTCACCTATCATACAAGGATCAAAACGAGTTATACTAGAATGTTTAGAAGTTACTTCCATTAACCATGTAACACAGCATGTAACATTATTACTTATTTAACACCAACAGGTGACTATGTAAATCATTTAATACAGACACGCAGTGCTTTTAGCCATTCAAAACATTATGTTATGCTGTTATCCATTCAACACATTGAGAACAGTGGAAGAGAGGCATAAGAAACAATTGAAACTACATTATTAAAGTCAGCTGGTAACAATGTGAATCTCCAGTGAGCGACAATGTGTACCATTGCATTAGTAGAAACCTCATTTTTTACTTTCTATCCCTAGAAGTTTTACTAAATAACAAGAACTAAAATGTTTGTATATATTGTTCACTGAGCCAGACTAAAGAATAAAACAAATGTTAACAGCTGGATTCAAAACAATAAAGATTACTTTTAAAAAATCCAACTAAGCTTTTGGTTAGAACGTCTTTTTAGTAAATTAATGTTTATTTTTAGTGACGGTTTTTAGAATTGTTGATAAAATTGGTAAAAAAACAAATTATGAGTAAAGAATGTGAATAAATTTGTTAAAACTCGTAACTGTTATGGATTCTATATTTATTACAGAAATAGGATTTATCTACAAAATTAAGTTATTAAACATATTATTATTGCTTGATGTATTTCACTAAATATATTAAAAACGTGAAATTAAAACAATTTGTAGTAGCCATGTTTATGGTTGCTATATTAAACATTCTATTACTCTGTTGAATTGTATTTGTTAGCGGAGTAGAGATATTTTTATATTTTATAGATTGTATACATGTTTGAGATTGGTTGTTAGCCTACTGAAATGTGTCTTCATAGGACATTATTTTAAATTTGCGAACCCTAACTGATCCGAATATGGGAAATCAAGTTCTAGGACGTGGTTTGGTTTGTTTTTAATATGTCCAAAGCTACTCCGGGAATGTTTGCACTAGCAGTCCACAGTTTAGAGGGAAGACAGCTAGTCAACGCCACCAACCATCAACTCTTGGACTACTCTCTTACCAACAAATAGTACGATTGACCCTCGAATTGTATCTTTAACATGGGAGAAATGGCAATCATATTTCGTGAAAAGAGGATTCGCACTTACGATATTTATGTTATTTAAGACATTCCGTGAGGCTAAAGAAATTTGTAATTGTGAATTTTCTTAGATGCCATTACTCTCTTGTATTAGAAACTAAACACGGCATTACAATTTTGTTACCTATGTCATAAACAATGTATTTTTGTAAAAAGGTAGCACAGTTGTGTATTATTGTTACCCATGTAGCATTCTATGTATTGTTGTTTGCCAGTTAATATGTAACGAAAACAAGAACAATAATGAGAAAATTTGTAATTAAATAATCATGTTTTAAATTTCATTCTACACGTTTTATAAATATGCATGTAAGAATGTTTTTATGACACTGTTGTATCAACTTTGATAATATATCTATGAACATATTTTTGGAATCCTAGTTATATTTAACCCAGTATTGTGCATATTTTCTTTAGCCAACAAATGTGTCTTTCGGGAGTGAAATAGTGTGGTTATATATACAACTTATACTGTTGCAGACTGTTACGTAATTGTAGCGATACTTTCATATTAATTCGAAGGACGGGAGAAAATATAATAGTTTTTTACCTAAGGACGAGAGAAATATATAATAGTTTTTCACCTAAGGACGAGAGAAAATATAATAGTTTCTTACCTTCTTACTTTACGCTATACTGTATGTATTTTTGATGTCGATAACAAACAATTGTGGGAGCTGTAATTTTACCTTTACGAGATAAGTATTATTTGTTTTAAATCTTTTTCGTCAGAATCAGCAACCTTAGCCCCAACAGACGATGGGTGGTAGCTTTACAAGAAAGAATTGTGGTGTGAGCCCTCGCAAGGATTATATACCTTCAATCTGGTTAATTATTTGTCGTATTCAACACGCGCTGTTTATGAATAGAGATCGTGTTCTATTAACGCTTTGTAATATGCAAACATTTGAGAAGTTTGAGGTCGTAATTTTAAAAGCAATTACAATGTACGACAATGACCTGTAATTGTAAAATAAGTTAAATTTATAATGTTTTTTTTAGATGTCATATATTTTCTTATGTAGAAAACGTACCTTACATTTTAGATTTTATGTCTGAGAAACCCTTAAATCAGTAAAAATGCATTGTAAATCACGTAGAAAATAATTTCTGAATCTTTCTAATCGAAAGCTAAACTTATCAAAGAAAGATTTTATTTTAATTTTCTACGAAATCGAGAAGAACTAAAATAGAAACAGAGAAAATTCATTCAAGATGAGAACTGTTAATATCTGGTTAACTCTCTCTCTTTTCTACCTGATGCACATTACAAGATAAAGTGACTACATATGTGGCAAGACACTGAATCATTTCCTTTTGTAACAACGTATTAAACAGATGTGGATGATATGTGGTATAGTTATGTTGTTGTAAAGCCCATAAAAGATGAAACGATGTTAAGTCTCTTGATGGAGGTTTGTGTCTTCTCATCAGTTATCCAACTTCACAAGTTCTGTTTCTCCTCTTTCTGTGAAAGAAATAAGTTTTTTATGAAATATTTGGCCATACAATCAGCTTTAACCTTGTTACACTTATTTGACTGCTGCTGGTGTCTCCAGTGGTGATCAACTGTTGAAGAATATTTAGATATTTTATAATATCAGTTTCACTGTAAGACTGGAACAAAGTTTATTGATTTACTCAGTTCATTTATCAGTACAGTTATATAGTATTTACTCTGAATGTAAAGACCAAGATATTGGTCTTGCATGGCCAGGTGGTTAAGGCTCTCGACTCGTAATCCGAGGGTCGCGAGTTCAAATCCCCGTCGCACCAAACATGCTCGGCCTTTCAGCCCTGGGGACGTTAAAATGTGACGGTCTATATCACTATTCGTTAGTAAAAGAAAAACTCAAGAGATGGCGGATGGTAGTGATGACTAGCTGCCTTTTCTCTACTCTTACACTTCTAAATTAGGAACGGCTGGCGTAGATAAGTCTCGTGTAGCTTTACGTGAAATTCAAAATAAACCAATGATATTTTGTTGTCCTCCTCCTGTGGCACACTGGTACGAATGCGGATTTTTACTACTAAAAATCGGGTTTCCATACCCATAGTGGGCACCGCAAATATAGTTATTTTGCTTAATAACAAGCATTAGCTCCTTTTGTTAAGTAGTTTTAATGTGAATATTTGAACTATAAACGAATATTATTTTAAATGAATTATTCGTTTGTTTTTCTTCTCTAGCTCATCTTGTTTGTTTGTTTTGGAATTTCGCACAAAGCTACTCGAGGGCTATCTGTGCTAGCCGTCCCTAATTTATCAGTGTCAGACTAGAGGGAAGGCAGCTAGTCATCAACACCCACCGCCAACTCTTGGGCTACTCTTTTACCAACGAATAGTGGGATTGACCGTCACATTATACACCCCCACGGCTGGGAGGGCGAGCATGTTTAGCGTGACGCGGGCGCGAACCCGCGACCCTCGGATTACGAGTCGCACGCCTTACGCGCTCGGCCATGCCAGGCCCTCTAGCTCATCTACCTTCACACGATTGTGGTTTTTCTTCTCATACACCAGTGTTAATGTATATTTCACAAGTGGTTCATTTTCGTTGTGTTTCCTTATGGAAAAGGCAGCGCTTTCTGGTTAGAAATAGTTGGTCGTACCATCAGTTTTGTAACCTTGTTGCACTCATTTGACTACTTCTGGTATCTCCACTTGTGATTCAGTGTTGAAATATCATATCAGTTTAATTGTAAAGTTTGGAACACAGGTTATTGACTTATCTTGCTTCTTTAGTACACTATTTTATAGCATTTACACTGATTGTAGATAGTTACATAGTGAACAAGGTGAAATACTTAGTGTCTTAAACTTTGTAAAACATTATATATAATATATAATTTTCATCAACATTGGTAACAAATTTTATAGTTCAGTACTTTAAGAAACGCTTGTATATTAAACCTTCACAACTAAGGGCGTAGGTTTTTTACACCGGATGGGTGGATGATTTTTTCAACCACTTATGTGGACTGTTCAATTTGCAAATTGGTAATCTCTGATTACGTGAACCTGAAAGCTGTAAGCATGCAGTCACAGAGTGATCTTGTTGCCACGATACTTCAAAGTTTCCATGTAGGTTTGTATAAGTGAGGTGTTGTGAACAGTTTTCAAAATGTTAATAGAATAAAGACAAATGTGTCACAAATTAACTGCCACATGAATTTATTCCTGCACACTATCAACGATGGTAATTATACATAACAAGGTTACTAATAACTTTCATTGCATGAATTACATTTTCAAATATTAATAAAATTAGTAATTGCTCTTGATAAGTTTATATCTACTGAAAAACTGTTCATTTTGTTTGATAAAAATAATTAAAACGTCTTTGCAAACTCTTGAGAATTACACATCAATACAATGTAGCACATAATTATTCATACTTTTCATTGAAGTAAGATTCATTTAGTCCTCTAGTCTACAAGTTCCTAAACGTAGACCTTCTTTGTGATGATCTGTTTATGAATTATTTCATAAGCTTTTCCTTATTTATCTTGTCGACCTCATCTTTGTGAGTGTGACAAACTGCCACATGGTTGAGGCGGCACTGAGACATAGTTGACCTTAACCACGTCTTCAACCGTCTTAATATAGAAAAGTTGCGCTCACATTCGCAGCTGGATACTGGACATACAAGCAAAATTTTCATGAGAAAAAACACTTCACTAAACATCTGCTGGCTTGTTTCATAGATTTTACAGTAAGCATCCTTCGCACCTTTCAGAAATACTGCTTTTGTTGTTCCTTTGAACATGAGCAACTGAAACTCGAGCCGTTGTGCAGATATTTCTGGATAGAAGTTTATAACCGAGTTGTCAATCTTGCCAGATGTGATCATGTTCTTAAGTACCAGATACTGTCTCAAGTCATTGTTGTCTGCATTAAATCTAGTGGTCAGATGTTCTATGACTGTGTCCACAAATTCAAAATATTGGCTTATGTAGTAACCTCTAGCTGTTGCAGAATGGTGTGCTGAGCCATCATCTGTGATCCTTCTGGGGGGTCTGCGAATGCGTGGTAGTTCAATAGGCACCAGATCTAGGGAATTTATCTTTTTTCTCAGGTTCATCAAATATCGTGTTGTTATTTTCCTCTGTTCGCAATACTCGCAGTTGCTCAACTGTCATTGCAGATGCTTCAATCATGCCAGATACTGTCGCTGATTTTGCTTGGAATGCATGATTTAGTTCCTCTAATGCAGCTAATGGATGCTGAGCCACCAACAAACCTAAAACTATCTTTCCTTTGTCAAATATGTCCAGAAGATCTCGTGCTTTCATTGCTACATCTGCTTTTTCATTTGCTAATTCAGACAAAGAATCAACAATGTAACTGTAGTGATTATTAGCATATGCAATTGCAGATAGGCGGCACAACCAGCATGTTAGACACAGTGGGCAGATGTATTTAACTGGACCAATGTGGCTGTCTGACGATACAATATTTTCAAAGATTGTCTTGTATTTGCCTGACCTCTGAAGCAAGACACCAAGTTCATGTACCCACTGGATAGAATCTCGAACACATTCACAAGCTTCAACTGCATGTTGCATTATTAAATTAGCGTTGTGTGCTCCGCAGTGAAAAAACAAAGTTGACGGTTGCTTTTCTTTTATTTTTGCCTGGCATCCGCTGTACGCACCACTCAGGTTAGCGGCTCCATCATAAGTTTGTGCTCTTAATCCTGACAGTGGTAAATTGAGTCTAGTCAGTACATCAAGTATAATCAAGGATATTGTTTCACCAGTTGTATTGGAAACACTGTACAAACCAAGAAATGTCTCATGGACGTCAAGGTTCTCATCTACGTATCGTACATATATTGCTTCCTGTTTGGCACCTGTAACATCTTGAGTGCCATCAACCATTAATGCAAAGATTTTACTTTGCTGCACTTCGTGTGCTATGTTCCTCAGTATTCCATGGCTGAACATCTCCATTATTTCATTCTGAGCCTGGGATGGTGTAAATGTGGTTTTCTTTGACAAGTAGGCCGTCAACTCAGGATCTTCCTCTTCCAGGAGCTTCATTAACTGCAGGAAGTTCCCATCCGTATCAGTATGTCCACGTAATGCTAAACCTTGACACAGTAAGAAACGTAAACTTCTGAATATTTTGGCTAGACTTCTTTTGTATTCTTCCTGCTTTTTCTTTTTTCCATCATGTAGCTGGACAGTCACTGGAGTTACATAAAATGAACCTTTTGGAGATATAGCGAATCTGTGCTGAGAGGAGGATTGGTGTTCGTTGAATTTCTGTTTTGCCTTTTTTCAGTTACAAAAGCCGGTGGATATGAAGGTATACTCCACTGGTCTCTCCAATTTCCCTGTAAAAAGGCCTCTATTTTCCACCTTGGCACAACGAAAGCATGTGACGTTTTGAGTCTGATTGTCGAAGTGCAATCATAGGAACTCATCAAACACACGATTTGAGTAGTTTACAAATTGCTCATAATGTAGTTTTCTGCTTCACTTCGAAACAACAACAGATCGTATTATATTTCGATTTAGAAAAATATTTATAATATTTCTTTTTCATTCCAACTGACAAATTATTTACTAAATAAGTTAAAAGTAAGTCCATCTTCACTGATTTTTTTACTGAACAAAAAAACAGAAATTGTCATAAAAATGTTATGAATTATACACTATCTTTTCCTGCCCAAGCACTTTTAAAACGTTTTTACTCTACATTAGTTCTTAGTAGACAAATATTAGTGTCTTCTTTGGTCCTAAAATAAATTTATTAACTTTTTGCAAGCTAACTGATATCGTCAAACTTTACAGAAAGACAGAATGATCAAAGTCTAATTTTCAGTAGTTGCAAAATTTGAAATTATTTTAGGTAGGTTTGTTAGGGAATTTAGCACAAAGCTATACAATGGGTAATCGGTGCTCCACACACACGAGTATCGAAATCCGGGTTTTGGTAATGCGAGAACAGAAACATACGCTATGTACTGGGAATGGGGTGTAGGTTGGGTTGTAGTAAATTATTCTATAAGAATTTTGGTATATTCAAATACATCAATCAAATGTGGTTGACACCTTTAGTCCAAAACTGCTTTTATATCTCAAATCGATCAAGTAATAAAAACCTGGCTCATTTTATGAGCCGCATTGCCGCGGCTAAAAATGTGTTGTTGTTTTTTTTCGCTAATTAAACCATACCTACATAGGACATTTTAAAATTGATATGTTATCTATTGCAAATTAGCTTCCAATAAGCATTGTTAAAAATTTTCTTCCTTTACAAATAATGATTTTAAAATATTATGATTGGGTGAATAATTTCCACAGAAATAAAAAAGCGTAGCATGTAGTTACTTTATAAAACCTAATAAACATGCAACTTAATATCTAGTAAGCCTGGCTAACTAACGAACGGATATTTGGTGTAAAGTTCTTATCAATGCTACAAGTGTAGCTACCAGTTTGGTTGCCAATTTTGATGTCATTATTTTAAGTCACATAATGAATCCTTTTCTAAAGACGCACCTTTTTTCACACCTAATGTATTTCTAATTAGATCCAATTCACCAAACCAATTTGTTATTTATATTATTTTAGTATGCTTTACATATTTTGTTCGTGATTTATCAAACAATTTGTATATCCAAGTTACCTACATCATAAGTTTTAATAACAGATTAAAAGACCAAACCGACCTTTTTCTTGCAATATAATTGAGATGTAATGATTTAAAATGGTAAACGTCAGCTCTTAAACTTATATTACTTGAAGAACTACTTTGCAGGACTTTCTCATAATACGTTATTCTGTTTCACAATAGTATAAATATGAAAGATAATAAAGTTTTGCGAGTTTAACAAAGAAATATATGTTTATTCTGAAATTAACAAATAAAGAACTTGTAGAAGTGATTCCAACAATAGAAAATCGACAACTCCCGGAACAAGATAATTAAATTTTGACAGAAGTAATACAATAACACAGATGTTCATTACATTTAAAGTAAAAATGTCCACAAAATAATTTATATAAACCTAGTTCTACAAAAACGACAGAACAGCAGTGCTCACAGACATCTTCCAAATCATGTATCCGATTAGAAAGATAGCTGTAGAAATATTCATCAGTGGAATCTGGTACTTGTCATGTGAGAAGACATTGTCGTTATTTGGTAAAGTCGTATTGGCCATTGATCGCGTGTCCAAATTATCATCTACCCTGACGTTTCACACAACTAGAATTTAGATTGTTAACATTGGAGATCATCGTACCAATAAATTGGTCCTCGGTTAAGAATACGTACTAAAACTAAACTAACCCTGAAATTATTGATAATCTTGTTCACCTCACAGTAAAAATAATGAAACTTAACTTAAAACACTACAGCCATAACAATGTCTTAGTGACACTGTACTAGGCTTATAAATGTAAATTTGCTGATATTTTAGAGGAAGATTGGGTGACATCGTCACCTTTACTTTGAATGTAGTTTTGACAAGCAAGATGAATTCTGTGAAAAAAATATTTGTAAACATATCTGTTTTATGTTAAAAGTTGTTTCTACTTAATATAGAAATTAAATATGAACTTAGATACTAAAGAAATTTACTTCTTCTAAATGTAAGCCATTTTACCTATCGATTGGATAAAATGAATCACCAAGATGGGATAAAATGACGCCATCTAATTCATAACAAAATTATTTTGAAATGAATAGTGAATTTGAAAGGGTTTGAGATGGCTGTGCACCATGTGCATTATTTACGACATTATCGCAAACAAGCATTAATAGTAAATAAGACGACCCTCCAGTAGAAGAAGTGCTTTTTAACCTAAACCATTGATTTTAAAGTAAAAGTGCTTACCTTAAATAAAATATGTTCAAAAAGAGAAACCTGAAGTTGCGCTTTGGTCATTGATGTTTATGGCCTTGGACTAGAGCAAGAATCCACGGTGTCACGTGAAAAATAGTCTCATGTGATTCATTTAGATTGCAAAGCGTTTTACAAAGTATATAGAGATGGCCTATTTACTAAAGATGGCGCTTAATTCACCTTTCTCTAAGCATAAAAACACAACCTAACTTTGTACTTGAAACTAGCAATATAACTTATATGAAACCTATAGAGATATTGAAGACAAGGTACACATACTTTTCAAAATAATTTAGCAGTTTGCAACAGTATAATGAAATTTATGTCTACTCACGTTTAAATCACTAAGTAGATATATATATATATATATATTTATATGTAAATAAAGTTACACACCAGCTAGTACACTGCTATAAAGATGGCAATAAATGAATTTGATCGACCAGTTAAAATGGTTTAGCACCAGGCAAGTTCTGGTTACCTCACTCCAGTAACTGATTCCATTAGCAGCATCTTGTCAGTGTACAGTTTTGGTGGAGCGATACCATCTCTACTACCGAACCGATGACCACATTGCTGGCAACTACACATATACGTGGCTATTATTTACGTGTACTTAATTTATGTATCGAATATAATAATTATTATATGTATATTTTATCTCCAAACCCGAACGTTGTACATTTATCAATCAAGTTTCTCTCTTTACCCATTCCAGCCATCCTTAGGCTCGGCATGGCCAAGTGGTTAGGACGCTCGACTCGTAGTCTGAGGGTCGCGTTAGTCCAACCTAGAAACAGTTTCACTCACTAAAGCATTAGGTAATTTCTATTTCACTTAGTTTAACTTTAAAACTGTTACACTGTTTTCCATTGTTGCAGTGTTACATGGTGGTACAAGTTATCCACACTGAAGCTCTATATCATTTTCAATTACCGATGAAAATTGCAATTTATGGACAGAAATGAAGACATTTTATTTTAGAGTAAGAAACAAAAACTGAAACATAATTAATTTGTGATAATTAAAAATAAAGAATACCTTTACTACGCACACTTTATTTGCTTCTTATGAAATGTTCCGTGTGAATACTGCGGATCACACTCTCTGGATACGTCTTGATTTTATTCACGTTGAAACAGAAATCAATGAATGTTTTACGGTTTGCAACAGGCCTTTTAACTCCATTACTCAGCAGATACACTGTGGCTTTCTTTCCCTTTACAAGTTCTGCTCCTCGAGAGAGCTCAGAACATCTACACAATTTGTTCAACATATCATTATTATCTGTTTGAATGCAGTCTTCGCTTCTAAAAAGGTTATTGTAGGTAGAAGGGTCGGGTACAAAGTGTAGTCATCCATCTATAATCAGGTAGACCTCAGTTCCTTCAGGGTGTTTTATCAGCTTTCCATTTGCAAATATGTTTCTCTCTGCATGAAAACGAGAAGATAAAAAATATAATTATTATTAATTATAAAATGTTTTTTTTACAAATATTTTAGAGTAAATTCATTCATTTTGAAAATATGTTTTCATTCATAGATAATACGTGCTTATAAATATAGTTTTCAAAAAGTGAGAAATAAGTTTCAGTGTTTTATTTTCATTAGACGAATTTGATACTTGTAAGAGTTTAAAACTATTAAAGTTGTTCTTCTTTAGTATCGAATTAGAAAATGTGTTACAGGTTTTATATAAAAAATCTTAGATTGAAAAGAAATCTCTCTTGTATTTGAGATATTAAACATTCCACACTGTTTACCTAGTAAAAAGGATATGCAATATTTAGCCCACTATATTCACAAAATATACGTTATAAATGGTCTGATAAATCATTGGTAAATCCAATAAACTGTGTTCCAAGCCTTACTTTTAACCTTATGTAATATAATATATCAACCTTTGTCAACACTTGATCACTGATCGTCCAGCTCACTCTTTCATACAAGAAAACGTTGTTTCTTTCATAAGGGAACACTGTTCAAAGGAAGTAGCAGTAATACCTTTTGGAAACTGTAAAATTGACGAACAGTCACAAAACATGACCATGAAATATAATTTTTAAAAGAAAAATAAAACCACTATGTTTTTTTTAGATACATTAACCATCATGTGAATATGCAAATAGTAGGAAAAAGCAATTTATAACAAACTGATATAACCTTTCTTTAGAAGTATTTATATTAAAATGATTAATTATTCCACATTAATTCAAGAAGAATATTTTATCGGGAGATGTACAGGTCCTCAAAACCTTTTTAACACTTTATTTTAGCTTTTGTGGAATAAAATACATTATCTTACTAATTTCGTCACATGATGTGGTGTCGTAAGGAAAAGTGTCTTACACATCCGTTGTTACTTCCTCCTGTAATGTGGGCAAGGTAGAGAATAGCAAAGGTTAACCAAACATAGACAGTTCCAATCGTGAAAGAATTTGCTTTTTATCTTATATTTCAGACTGTTATCTTATACAAAGAGATATCACAAAATCTTGCTTAAACGTGTCTTGGATTTAAAAGACTCATAATACATTAACATTTTAATAGTATGTTGAAGGAACTGTGATATACATTTTTATTTAAAATATGCAGAGTTCTAAAACAAACAAAATCAGTAAATTGAAATTTCTCTGTGAATTACAGTTTCACTGTCAAACACAATTACAGTATATTTAGAAAGAGATTTCGAAACTTTTAAGAATTTTAGGACCAAACCTTGTTATGACACTTCGTCTATTAGATTCAAACTCTATTCATCCACAAGAAAAATAACAGACAAGTCTCACTTAACGTTAAGAATAAATGCATGTATTCAAGTCTACAACATCTCATGTGTAAAACTACCTGTCTGTTGGTGATAAAGTTGTTGCTTATAGAGAAAAGAAATTACAAAATAAAATTAAAACAACTTTATTAGATATGGACAATATGGTGCAACAACTAAAATTTAACCTATGAAGTATATAATCTAGTTCCATGGTTGATACTGACAATCAAACAAGGCCTGAGATGTCAAGGTAAAAGCTGATTCCTCTTAAACGAATAAAAAGGAGAATTTTCTTCTCACATACAAGAAAATTGAAATATATTTCACTCACCTAGAAACAAAAGAAAATAGATCTAAATTCATATCGTAAACAAAGTGTTTGTCTCGTGGCTCTAGATAAAGTTGAAGGACGAAGTGACTTTGTTTAGGCTTATGAATAGAGAGGTAAACGGTATCCGTAACAAAAGGTTTGTAAAGAAAATGCAGATTTTAGGTTTAGATCTGCGTTCTTCCAAAGACAAAGATCTCTTAACAGTCTAAATAATGATGCGATTGGTCATAACTTACCCAAACATGTTTTCAAAACCTAAATTAACTTGATAATGTTAGAATATAGGTCTTGCTGTTATCACATTTAGTCTTTTTCAACTTGCTCAATAGTTTTGAAAACAGATACTAACTCCAAAATGACTATAAATAAATACAGGTGAATGAGCGAAGAAAGCCATCAATTTCGTTATATTTGTCAACAAGACCACTAGGAATTGAATTAACATAGAAAAATAATAAAATATTTTTTAAAAACAAAAACAAGAAAAACAACTTTTTTGTGTATTGAGATCTAGTATGCAACGTGTTTTCAAAGATCTAAAGGAATAGCCTAGCAAAATAGTTATCAAATCGCTTTAGCATTGATCGGTTATCAAAGTCGTCGTCATGTACGCGTGACGTCGTAGTATGACGGAGCAGACGATAATTGTTTGCAGCACAGTTAAAACACACTGATTCATTTAGATAGGGCTAACTTACAACAACGTCGGAAAACTCACTACCATTCTTGAAGAATTTCGTTCTGATGTTAGACAGATGTGTATTTTATACTATTGTTGTATAATAGCATGATTATATATTGAAATTTCTAGCCTAAACAGTAGTTATATATTTCAGGGTTAGAAATATGCCTTCTGACTCTGTTACCCAGTATATATGCAGCTGGTCCACTTTCCTTGATAATTTCTGCACCTTTGGAAAGTGAAACACATTTGCACAAACGTTCCAATAAAATATACACTTTTAGGTTTATTAGAGGTTGCTTGTTTGTTTGTTTTTGAAATTCGTACAAAGCTACTCGAGGGCTATCTGTGCTAGCCGTCCCTAATTTAGCAGTGTAAGACTAGAGGGAAGGCAGCTAGTTATCACCACCCACCGCCAACTCTTGGGTTACTCTTTTACCATTGACCGTAACATTTATAACGCCCCCACGAATGAAAGGGCGAGCATGTTTGGCGCGACATGGATGCGAACCCGCGACCCTCAGATTACGAGTCACACGCTTGGCCGGGTACCGTAGAGGTTGCTCTGATACCCATCTGAAATTTGTTAAACTTCTAGATTTCCAAGGTGTTTCTTCTGAGTTTCATCTCTAAGCTTGTCTATCACAACAGAAGAAAGCGTAAAAGCTACGAATTTTCAAATACGATTATTTCGAATAATGCTTTAATGTAGATATTTAAAGTAAAATATCTACGGTTTTAGTAAATAACATCAGTCGAAAACAGATATAAACATCATGTTAGAAGGTTTTTTTCACTACATGTAATAAAACTCTTAGATATAAGATGAAGTTTCAGAAAAACACAGAAATAATTATCTTTAATGTTTTACCTTTAACACTATTTTGGATGATTTGTAATGAATAAACGTTACTTAAAGCACTAAACTTTGTCGCTAGTGTTATTAGAATACACACCAAATATTTTATGTACAAATTATTTTCCATTTGAGATATTAAACAATCACGTTGTTCACTTGGAAAGGAAATACTTCGCCAACTTCGTTAAAAAAAATACAATCGAATTGTACTGATGAACAAATAGTTTAAATCAACAGTCATTAACACTTGATCACTAGTGGAGATACCAGTAGCAGTCAAAAGAGTGTACCAAGGTTACAAAAGTAATTGTAGAACCAACTATTTTATCCAAAAGAGTGCCATTTCTTTCATCTCGTGATGTGCGTTTGTTTTGGTTTTTTGAATTTTGCACAAAGGTACTCTATGTAAGACTAGAGGGAAAGCAGCTAGTCATCACCATCCATCGACCATCCACCGCCAACACTTGGGCTACTCTTTTACCAATGAATAATGGGATTGACACTCACATTATAACGCCCTCACGGCTGAAAGGGCGAGCATGTTTGGTGCGACCGCGATTCGAACCCGCGATCCTCAGATTACGAGTCGAACGCCTTAATCACCTGGCCATGTCAAGCCTTACATTTCGTGATACTGTTCATGGAAAGAAAATCAGGTCCTATAAGCTTCTGAACAGATCTTACTTTTTTTCCACGTTTGCTATTAAGCGTTACCAAGAGATATAGTTTCAGTTCCATGTCATGGTGGGAAGTCTTAGTCAGTGTAAGGCTATATACCGTTAAAAAGTAATGCAAGGGGCCAGTTTCATCATAAGACTGTGTTTATTCAATGTCTCAGTCACACCATCGATAGTCTCTTTGTCAGTTGCTTTCTTTCTTTGAACCGTATTGGTTTCGTATTACGTGCTCGTGCAGCTAATTGGTTGGGCTTCATTCTCACTAAGTGATTAAATAAATCACTTAATATTTTGCTTCTTAATGTATTCGCTGATTGAAAATATTACAGTCATCTTTCTGATTTTTACATTTCTTATTTTATGTCTTCCAGTTATATTAGTAGCTTTTCATAAACATTTCATCTTGCTTATTGGAGCTATTTCAACCATAAGGTTACAAAATGGACGACTTACATTGTGCCCAAAGTGATAATATAATCACAAATTTTAGAAATACAAATATTCAAATTCAATGCTGAGCTACCTATGTGAAGGCAGATTAGAGAAGTTAGGACAATAGTTTTAAAAAAGTTACATATCGGTAGTTAGTATGAGGTGTAACTGTCATATTTTTACACGGTTGGGACTGAGCTGTACCTTTTATCCGTTTTCTTTTCGTTTATTCAAGTTAAGCACAAAGCTATACAGTGGGCTATCTGTGCTTTGCCCACCACGGGTATCAAAACCAGGTTTCTTGTATGTAGTCATATCTTTGCTTAACGGGAGTGTGTCGTAACTTCCAATATGGTCTTATAAAGCCCTCGTGGACGTCTAATCAGAAACCGGACAAGGTGAGAAGTCAAGGTGCTGGTTATATCACTTACAAATATAAGTAAACTTTGCAGGATATGATATTGGGCTTATCAAAGACTCGTCTGGATAATCACATTGTGGATTAATACAATTCGTGATGACGAAAAACCTAATTGAAGTAAAAATATATCTTAGGATGGTTGGTTTGGGTATCAACACTTTTACTGGTAAAGCAGAGAACAACGTTTACACATTCTTATATAATCGTCAGGTCAAAACGTTGTTCTCTGCTCTAGTAGTAAAAGTGCCAATAGCCATATCATATTAAATATGTTCGCCGTTTCAACCGTCTGGGCTTTACAATGTGACTGTCAATCTCACTATTTCTTGGTAAAACAGTAGCCCAAGAGTTGGCTGTGGGTGGTGATGACTAGCTGCCTTCCTTCTAGTCTTACACTAAAAAATTAGTAATAGCTAGTGTAGATAGCCCTCGTGTAGCTTTTTGCGACTTTCAAATTAAACCAAACCCATACAATCCGTCCTGATATACTTTGACACATACACTTTTAAATTGGGTTAGTACAAAGTATTATCTAATTGTCTAAGTGCACTTGTTATAAGAGATCTGACGTTGGAGAAACTGAAATTTAAGATCTGAGACAGAAGTTTACACATGAAGAAGCAACGTCTGATCCTGAAAAATGCTATTTTCTTTACCTTTCCTTGAAGTTTTTGCACGTGTAATTCATGTATTAGACATTATTGTTCAAGTTTACATTAACTTGTCGTGTAATTCATGTATTATACACTACTGTTGAAGTTTACAGTAAATATTTACATGTCCTGTAATACACATATTATACTTTATTGTCCAAGTTTATATTTACTTCTCGTGTTATTCGTGTATTAGACATTACTGTGATTTCCATTCAAGAATGAATACTCTACTTTAACTAAGTTTATTATGCATATACATATACATACATATATATAGATCAAAACCTTTACTGGAATTGGAGAAAACTAGTTGAAGTCTTGCCAGGGAATTCTCTTGTGTGAACAATATGAAAGTCGTTTTATTAACCAAAGAAAGGTTTGTTTCCATTATGTATCTAGACCAAAAAATTGATAATGAAACTTTGAAATTTCGGGTTTAAATGTCTCTGACACGAAATGTAGTTAAGGTTTCAATTTCCCATGAAGATACAAGTGGACTAACTGCGCTAGCCTTTCATAATTTAGAAACGTAAGAGTAAAATAAACACTATTTACCGTAAACTCTTGTACTCCTTTTATTCATAACGCCCCCAGGATTGAAAATGCGCGAAAGTTTGGTATAAAAGGGATTCAGGCCTGCGACCCACAGATTACGATTCGAGCGCCCTCACCACCAGGACATGAACAGTGGCGTATTTACGTAGAAAGGAGAGTGGACTCAGCGCCAGGGCGCATAATCTTAATGGGAGCTCAATGATAATTTTATTCTGTGTAAAATTACATGGTATTTACGACCCACAAAGATTATTAGCCCTTAGACCTACTCATCCTTAAATACTCCTCTGACCATAACGAAATTTGTCGAAGTTATTTTAAAAATGGAGTCAAAGCATAGCATAATATATAAAAAGCGTCATGTACTAGTCAGTTTTAAAAGTAATTTTAAGAGAAATTGCAAGATTTTTTTTTCTCTTATTCACTGTTTAGAATTTGTAAGTATCATTTGAAGTTGTATTAATTATTTGGATTTATATTGATGACTTCATATTAAACATATTTTATTTTCATCGTTTAGCTCATGTAATCAAATATTTCTCATTTGCAATATTTAATGAAATAACAACGTGTAAAATACATCCGATTTAATCATTTGTAGGACAGGGAAGAAATACCGACAGAAACAAAATACCTCAAAAAACAAAATAAAACTCAGTTTGGTCCCTATTTACAAATCCCAAACTTATGTATATGAAAAAGAAAAGAAGTAAATATTAGCTTGTTAAAAACTCTTCCAGTGAAGAATATATTTCATTCTTTTCAAGAATAAATTTACAAGTCATGTGCAGGGCGTGGCCAAGTAAAGGTACTAATTCTTTGATTGGTTGGTTGGTTGGTTTGGGATTTATGGCGCAAAGCAACTAGGCTATCTGCTCCAAATATCTGTAAAAAGTTAAAATTAAAGTAAAATTATAAACATTCATAAAAATAAATTAAGGTAAAACTTGTTTGTTTGTTTGTTTTGGAATTTCGCACAAAGCTACTCGAGGGCTATCTGTGTTAGCCGTCCCTAATTTAGCAGTGTAAGACTAGAGGGGAGGCAGCTAGTCATCACCATCCACCGCCAACTCTTGAGCTACTCTTTTACCAACGAAAAGTGGGATTGACCGTCACATTATAGCATCTCCACGGCTGGGAGGACGAGCATGTTTGGGGCGACTCGGGCGCAAACCCGCGACCCTCAGATTACGAAGCGCACGCCTTAACGCGCTAGGCCATGCCGGGCCTATAAGGTAAAACAAGACAAAGTTAATTTTTGAATTAGAAACACAAGTAGCATTAAATCCAATTTTTATATCTACTCTACAACGGAAAGAGAAATCTGCAGTAATACAAATTATAAATGACTTTCTGTAGCATAATTGTATTTATCATAACTCGCCAGAATGACTAACGGGTAGTTCAAACAGCAGCATTAGTCACCTGAAGTTGGCCTTTCCAGTACTGGTTTCGAGTTATTTGACGTTACAGCTACTTTCTGATTTCAATTCGAAATAGATGTACTTTGATTCTTAAAAGGGAATCACATTAAAAAAGAGCTAATGTATACTTTAAAAACTTAAATAGCAGTAAAAAGATTAATAACCTTGAAAAACTAAAAACATTTCTAAGGTGGTCAGTGTCACCATCGCCAATAACCCTGTCTAACGTTACAAATAAGCCTTGAAACAAAACATGTTTAAAATGGTGTCGTCGTTGAGAGTCATAACGACGGTAAGACAGTAAAATGTGGCTTATTGTGACATGAGTAGCACAGAGGCAACACATTGGTGTATCAGTCCCAGATAAAAGAAAGCGATGAGTTATAAAACTGTGACCAATGCGTAGTATAGTTAGAACAACTACCAATAAAGAGCTTTATTAGGAAAAGCTTGTTTTCAGGTTGCTCACTCCAAGTTGACTGCCAACTGGCACGGAGCAGAGCCTTGAATACAGATTTAGCTGTGGTGTCGGCGAGCCAGTTTCCTCGAATATCAACGTGGTCTGGTATTCTACTAGGACCAGAAATAGAACCAACACTGTTCAGCATTGAACATTCCTCACCGGTATCATAAATACAATCATTACTGCTTCTGCAGATAACATTTCCCACTGGCACCAGAAGTTTTGTCTACATTGTTTCACAATAATAATTCCACACTGGCACCATAAATTCATCTTCTAAAGTCTCTAGACAGAACATTTTTTACTGACATAACTGTGTGTAACACACTCTTTATCCGTAACAGAAAGATGAAATTCCTCAGTGAAATGCAAAAATAAAACTCTGCTGTACGTGTCTGAAAATTATAATTTTCTTACATCGGAAATATATTTCTGATAGCTACTTGCAACCACACAAGATTAGCTAGCTATACTTGTCCACTTTTGCCTTCTATGTGCAAACTGTTCTCATACTCATGTTACAAGTCTTCTGCTCATCCCTAATGGAATTGAAATCTTCCAATGTGTATTTCATGTAAATCTTCATGTGTCACTTCCTAACCAATAAGAGCACGTAACATATGTGGCTCTCGCAAACTTCCTCTACCAAACTATCACTTCGAACTTTTGCAAAAGATGTCAGCACTGGAGAAATGTGAAGGACAAAAAGTGGGAAGTGTGATAGAGATGTAGGTATCTATCAAAAATACATTTTCAATATAGAAAAGTTGTAAGTTCTGATGCAGTACTCACCTCCACTCACAAGAGTAGTTAGAATTTCACAATGTTCAAGAGGAGGGACTGCTGTGAGGAAACAACAGAAGTTGCTCCAAAAGTGTCCGAATGGTAGCTCTAGAAATGAGTGAATGAGATTCAAAGATCAGAAGAAGGAAACTGCACCACTTCTGAACCACGCAAACTCTTCTCCAAACTGTCAAATATATGAGATATAAAGGTGGTGCAATTTCCCTTTTCTGATCTTAGGACCATACTTGGTGAGTCAACTACACTCAAAACCTGCTCGCACAGTACAAACATCTGCGTTGAGGAACATACTGTCGTCACCTCAAAAACAAGAACCAAGGTATTGAAACCCACTCTGATTTTCAGGTATGTCACTAAAATTAGTTCAGAGATATTGATCTTACAACTTGATATCTGGTATCGAAAGGATGTCTGTTGTAAGCAATCGGCTTCCTAACCGTGAAACAGGCTGGAACCTTCCACATGGCAATAACATTCACATCAAAAGGAAAGATCAAGTATAACCATGGACAGAACCAGAAGAATTTCGTGAAGACACAGGATTTGAAGGGGTCGGGTGTAGGACATCAGCTGGTGTAAGCATTGAAACCAAGACTAAGCTGGTCCATAAGCAGAAATTAGGACGATCTAAGAAGGAGTGGAGTAGATGATAGAAATCACCCAGTGAATTAACTGGATGGGTGAGTACACTTAAAGATACTCGTCTGACCAATCCTGGCTACCAATAAAAACAAGGGTAATGTCAACTCTATGGGTTATATCTGATCAGGTCATGAAAGACAATCCACTACCAGACTGAAAGCATCCAGGACATGACACACAATAAGACAAATATGATATGTGCGGGCCAAGCACAAGAGATCCAATGTCAATAAATAAAGATCTCTTGCCAGATTCTCCCTTTGTAGTTTATATGTTCTACCACCATAAAATTGTCTGAATGTACCATCATCAGACTATATTGAGTAAAAACAAAGAAGTGATGCAACTAGAAAATTATGGCTAGAAGTTCGAGAACATTGACATACCAGACGACCACAAATCATTGGTCATTCCACCATATCTCATACCCCTAAAGGAAGCATTCATGAAAAGATGTAGATCTGGATGCCAGGGATGAATTAGCACGTCCTCTTAAGTATGAGCTTTCTAGGAAGAAGTAACTATAATGTTGTGACTATTTTAATGCCATTCTTATATACGGAAGGAAGACGTGAGTGTAAATGAGATGAGAATTCTAATGTCCGTTTGTTTAAAAGTGTTTAACTGAAGGAAAAGATGACAGTAATTTTGTTAGTATTTTAATATCCGTTTTTATACTGAAGGAAGAGGTGATTGTAAATGTGATGATTACTCAAATATTCGTTTTATATACTGAAGGAAGAAGTGACTGCAAATGTGAAGAGTGCTGTGATTAAACTCATTTTGGAATATATGTGGGGAAGAGTGATGTACTTTTGATATACTGCCCTCACAAAAGAAATGTGTAAAATGAAAAGTGCTATATATTCTTAACCATAGTTATTCTGTAAACGGCGATGAGACTGCTCTAAAATATTCTTGTTTATCTAATTTTGAGAATTGTCCTGGGTAGAAATGGAATGATACGATTTATTATGGAATTGAATCATTTATAAACTGTACCATACAAGATAGCTATTAACTATTAACTGTTTTTTCCAAAGGACATTTAAAGCCTACTCAGGCTGAGATATTATAAGGCAGTTGCTATAAGCCTAAAATAACCTTTTCATATTAATCAATCGTTTATAAATAATTCATTATATCGAATATAATAAAACAACTAAACATTTCGAAGCAAGGGCAACATTGCACCATGTTAATGTGGTATCGCCAAAATATCTATAATGTGAAAATTCTTAAATTTATTATTTTATAATATTTAAAGAGTGTGTTTCTTTTCTTATAGTAAAGCCACATCTAACTATCTACTGAGCCCACCTTGGTGAATGCAATACCTGATTTCAGTGTTTAAGTATGAAGACTTACCGCTGTACAAGCGAGGAATAAAATTTAAAGAAAGGCATCAGTTTTCAACAACATCAGATCTATTAAATATGTGATCAAAACAGACTTGAATAAGATTATTTTACTTTATTATGAAATATAGAAAATTAATATGAAGGATATCAAAGCTTTAAAGCTCTTGATTAAAAAATGGAATATTAAGTTTATGTTAATTGGTATTAATATATATAACAATATTTTAAGTCACAGATCAAGAATCAACGCAACGAATCATTGAAGGTTGAAGTGAAGTTGAACACACTGAAATAATTGATTAAAAGTTTCCAATATCTGAAGGCAAGAACTAAGTAATAAAAGAAAACAGAACAGTAACTAAACACCATATGGTATTCGAGTGTATTTTATGATATTATACGTTATTGAGGTATTCTACGAACATTTAAGTTTCAAAATCTCTTCTGTGACTTTTATATTATTTGTCCATATTTTACGATACCTCAGAAGTGAAGAAAGCTCGAGTTGAGTAAACCGCTTGATTGCCTTCTTCTGATGATCTAGAGCAAGAGTGGGCAACTTCATGGCCGCTGGCCACATGTGACCAGTGATGAATTGAAAATGTTGATGGACATTGTTATAAAAATTATGAATTATATTACAAGTGGAAGTTCTCTCGTCCATCAACAGTTCGTTGAGTTTTTGAAGAGAAGCAGTGACTGTATTTGATGATCTTACTCATTTTGTAAACTTAAGATGACTAACTAGAAGAAACGTTCTGGGACGATTTTCTTCCTTATTTCCTCAAATAAAAGAGTATCTTTTTGAGAAAGATAAGATTGAAAATTCCTTTGAAATTGAAACTTTGTCATGGCAGTGTGATTTACACTTTCTGTGCGACATGGTGACTCACTTGAATAATTTGAACACGAAGCTCTTCAAGGAAGAAGTAAAATAATAAGCGAGCAATCACAGTCTATTCATAAATTTCAAATAAAATTAAACCTCCTTGCGGAACAATTACAAAAGAATGATTTAATACCTTTTTCTGAAGCTAAAGATGATCTCTATGTAAACTGGATGAAAAATCTGTCTCAAAAATTTACTCTCAATTTAAAAATTTGAGAATAATATTTGAATTTTTGCACGATCCATTTCAATTTGACTTAAGAAATTTCAATAGGGATATTACATCTTTTTTGTCTTTGGATAAGAGTGGATTTGAAGACGAGATGCTTACCTTGCAAATTGTAAAACACATAAAAGGAAAACAAAAATGTTCTATCAGAGAAATGTGGCTCACTATTCTGATAAATGAGAGTCTTCCAAATTTAAAGATAGCAATTTAAAAGTTGTTTTGCATATTTTGATCCACATGGGAGCGTGAGTCAACATTTTCTACGCCAGGTTTTTTAAGTCTAGATACAGATCTCGGCTTACTGACATAAATTTAGGGAAAGAGCTAAGATGCTCATTGAACATAGATATTGAGCCAAATTTCACGAAACTTGTTGATTGAACCCCCATTAATTTCCAAATTGAAGGTAAGTTGAAATGTAATTATTTTGATTAAACTAACATCTTTTAATTATTATTTTTTAATAGTGCGGCCAACGTTGTTTTCTTTAGACACACCTGTGCCCAACCCTGATATACAAGAAGAGACCGAAGGATCGTCATAGTTTATTTAAGTGACGTCAGAGGGCGCGAAGCCATTTAGAGAAGAGGGTAACTGGATGGAAGAAATTAGAGAATTGTAATAAATGGAGTTCAGTCAAACTAGATCACTATCACACGTGGGGAACCTCAGGGTTCAGTCTGAGGAACTTTGCTTTCTTTAATTTACCTCAGTGGAACAGATGAAGAAATGGCCAATAAATAAAATTTGGTTATGACGTTTAGGTCTTGGATGTTGCTAAATGTAAAGAGGATAGTGCTACTTTAGGAAAGGATTTCCATGACTTGAGCTGACGAAATAAATGGCAGACGTGTTCTAATTATAAAATATGCTAGATAATGCACGTGGGGTATCATAATTTGAATTATAAGTGCAATTTGGATGGGAATAATTGTAACAATGTTATGAAATAAATATATTTTGGTGTAATGGTTGATCAGTATTTTGAGCTATCCAAGCAGTGTGCTGTTAGAAGTGGTAGACCAAATAGGAATTTAAGTTGTTTCTACAGAAATGATAAATCTAACGATTTTTAACGTCTTTGTATGATATGTAGACATATCACAATGACTTTAGAAGAGCAAATATCTTATATGACTTTATGTATCACTCAGGTGTATTATTATAGTATTAGAAATTTAAAATCCTTTATGATTTTAATATTGTTCTACTATTCTACGATACCTTTAGAAATGTAAAACATCTTCTATGAATTTATATATTACTTGTAAAAATACTCACCCTTTACAACTGAATTATCATTTCAGCATTAAATCACAAAGTAGGTTCTATTGAAGTATTTAATTGTAGACACAGTTATCAGCTATAAAATACTGCCCGGTTAAAACTGTTCTATTAGTGCTTGAAAGGTCATTCAATATACGTTTGTTTGTGTTTCTAAACCGTAGTGCCAAAATGTAATATATTGTGATTAGCGAAACATACAGAGCTTGAAAAACTTACTTATAAAGCATTGCGATATAGCCCTTTTCAAGACAATAGATGGATAAGATAAACTAGTGAAACTGTACAAAGTACGTGATGTAAAATATTTGTAAAATACTTTGAACAATGTGTTATGGTCACAGAATATAAAGACTTTTGTACCATATCTCTAAAAGAAACTTTCGTTTTCATTTTGTCATATACTTCATAATGCAAATACTGTAATTATGAAAAATTTGAACACCTTCTAATTAAACACATGACTGCAGCAGACACCAAGACAATAAGTAATGTACATCTTGTTAGTGTGAACTGCCAATATATGGCAAAAACTATAGCATTGAGGTATCACTTTAAAACATGTTACTAGTTGATTTACAGAATATACATCAAATTACCTTCTTAAACAAGGCTAAATCTCTATTCCATTCTAGAGAAAAATGTCTTGACATGTTGTTGGTCTGTTAAAATACATCAGAGATGTTAGATTTGGTGAAAACTTTGAAATACTCATTGTAATCTGACAATAAAATCAGACATTTCTGAATGATATGGTAAAATCCTATGAAAATCCACAAGAAGTTGACTATAAAACTATATATATCCTACTAGATCTGATAAAATATTTTATTTACCCACAATCTGACGACAATAAACTCAGATATATCCTGCTACATTTGACGAATCTTCTAAATATCCACATTCAACTCACAATTCAGATACAATATCTAAATCTGACAAAAAACGTTTAATAACCCACAGTCAGCTGACAATAAAATCGGATATAGTCTGCTGGGTCTACGAAAGTCGTTACGTACCCATAATCAGCTGACAAATAGAACCAGATATATCCTCAAAGATCTGGCTCAAACATTATGAAAATACATAAGATATAGTTAGCCTAATAACACAAATATATTCACAAAACACTGGAAGATATTATATAAATTACGGTTAAATGTAATCAAAGAATTAATAATTTTTAATTATCTGGAAAAATGACTGAAGTTTCTACTTAAAGTATTTTCCAATATGTAAGTTTAAGAATCAGAATAATTTGGCTGCAAGTTGTTAGCGTAAAATTATTGTAAGGAGTATTTTTCTTCACAAAATTAGAACGGGTAAAGATATTTAAAAACAATTTGTATGGAGAACAAAGAAATGTTTATCATACATATATCATGTAGATCTGTTATTCTGATAATATCATTTCAGTTTTCGTTACATAAATAACACATCATTTCTCTTGTTTACAACTTTCAGCCCGAGTAGGAAGTTGATTGACTGGTAGTATTTTCTGTGATGTCTTTGAGCTGTAAAGAATAAAATAAAAAATGGTCAAAAACCATTGTATTTTACCCTGATTTTTTCCATAAAATTGTAATGAAATTGTTTTTTTACAAACGTTTCAAATTTTATTCCAAATTTTATATTTATAAATTCAAGAAAGCAGGATAAACTTTATAAAAACGTATAACAAAAACCACAAAAACTTTTGAAATGTAGAAGTTTCTAAAACAAAATTGACCTGATAGCCAGTTTGGGTTAGGAGTAACTTAATTCAACATTATATTACATTCAATTTTAATACGTATTCTTAAAAGTGAACACTGCTGTTAATAAATAATATGCATAACTAATGCAAAATACATTTATGATGACGAGAAACTCACCTGAAAATGACCTAAAAAGGTTGAAACGTTCTTCTTTGCTTATCAATAAAAGTGTTAATTCCCATACCAACTGTTCTGAGATACAATGCAAAATACAATTAGAATTATCATAACCGTTTTTAATTTTCTCCATTTTTCTTCCAATAAAAAAGTAACATGAGTTCTAACTCACGCTTGTCAATGCCTTCTTTTTCAGATATTTCTAAGATGCAAAGGATGTTTCAATTATTACACTGACGAACCATAAGGGTAGCCCAAATAGAACAGTCTTTAAGACAGGATTGCCTTTTCATATTGCCTCTATATAGAAAATTACATAAACGTTTAAACTGTCGATGCGCTAAATCTCACGCAAACACAAAGCTTAAACTAAATAAAGTGTGCAATCTATACTTAATAAACAAATTAACATTATAATATTTAACATTCTTTACATATGGAATACCAATAATTCTTTTTACTTGTAGGTGTTGATTGAATTTTTTACAATTTAAATAGCACACGGTATCAAAACATAGTTCATTAGTTTGTGAACATGCTATAATGAATGACATCAATCCAGAAGAATAATTTAACCAGCATCTAATGAGAAATAGTGACATTTACACTTATAAATATAGAAGAAATGCATGATGACATATCACATAAAAAGACGACAGAAGTAAACAAATTATAAAAAGTAAATTCCTAACTCACGGAAACTGAGGTGCTTGCTTCATATACAACACGTTTTAACTTACAAAGCAAAGTGTTTCCACCATGAGCCTGAAAACGTGACAAAAAGAAGTAGATAAATGAGTGCTAATCACTACAGTACTCAAATATTAAAGTTTCGTAAAATATTCTACAACTTGTGGTCAATGAATACCATTAAAGCCATATAGTATTAACAACAAAAAATTAAATTAAAAGTTAAACATGATTATATGATTACAAGTATTGTGTACAAATTTCATAATTTCTGAAAAAACACACACTCAAAGTACAACGTAAGTAAGGATAAGAAAAATGAAAAATATATGTTTTGCTGGTTTCAAAAGGAACAATCCTTGTTCCTTGGAAATAATGCAGTCTCTCGTGTTACCAGTAGTACAGTCATTACTGCCTTTACTTATACTGTTTCTTAACGGCACCAAGAATACAGTTATCACTCTTTCTACAAGGAACATTCCCAATTGACATCACAATACAGCCATCACTATCCCTACAAAAACACTCCCATTTGGCACAAGTAGTATTTTCATTAGTGTCTTTACACAGAGTATTCCTTAATGGCATCAGAAGTACAGTCAACACTGTCTCTAGAAAGAATATTCATCACTGGAATTAGACATATATCCAATGCTGTTCTACAGTGAACATTCCTTACTGCCACCATAAGAACAACTATTACGGTCTCTGCAGATAACATTCCCCCACTGGCACCATAAGTTCATCTTCTAAAGTCTCTACAGAGAACATTCTTTTCTCATACAACTGTATTGAACACACTCTTTATCCATAACAGATTGGACAGAAAGGTGAAATTCCTCAGCATAATGGAAAAATAAAATTTTGTTGTACATGTCTGAAACTTAACCATTTCTTTTATTGAAAATATATTTTTGATAGCAACTTACCACCACTCATAAGATTAGCCAGCTATTTTTGTCCACTGCTGCCCTCTATATGCAAACTTTTTCATACTCATGCAACAAGTCTTCTGCTCCTCCCTATTGAAATCTTCCAAAGTGTATTTCATGCAAATCTTCATGTCTCACTTCCTAACCAATAAGAGCACGTGACACATGTGGGTCTCTCTAACTTCCTTTACCAAACTATCAGTTCGAAGTTTGGCAGAAGATGCCAAGCACTGGAGAAATGTGGAGAAGGAAAAGTGGGAAGTGAAATAAGTAGCCATCAATAATACATTTTCAATATCGGAAAAGAGAGGTAAGTACTTATCAAAAATATATTTTTAACATAGGAACATTATTAGTTCTGATACAGTATTTACCTCAAAAAGTAAGATTAGCTAGAAAATCATAATGATTGAGAGGAGTAACTGCGGTGAGGAAACAACAGAAGCTGCCCCAAAAGTGTCCAAAGAACACCTCTAGAAATGATTAAATAAGATTCAAAGATCAGAAGAGGGAAACTGCAACACTTCTGAACCAGGTATACTCTTCTCAAACTGTAAAATGTATGAGATATAAAGGTGGAAAATGAGAGGAGCGCATACAAATGAAAGTGAATATGGAAGGAAAGTGATCCTAACTATAGAAGAAACTGTAACTCAATCTCAGAGTTATAAAAGTGGGTGAACAAATGACGTGAAACCCAGTTGAGTATCTAAGGTGCATTGGACCATACTTGGTGAGTCAACTACACCCAATACCTGCCTGCAGAGTGCAAACACCTACATGAGGATGGATTGAGGATCATACTGTTTTCACCTCAACCAAGAGAACCAGGGTATTGAGACCCACTCTGATTTACAGGTACGTTACTAAATTTACTTCAGAGCTATTTATCTGGGAACTTGATATGAGGTACTGAAAGGATGTCTATTGTAAGCAATCAGCACCCCAACCGTGAAAGAGGCTGGGGCCTTCCAAATGGCAATAGCATCCCATAAGAATGGAAGGTGAAGGATAGCCATGGACAGAACCAAAAAACTCCATGAACCTACACCGCGGCCTATAACACAGATGGAGAAAATCAAGGAAGGAAAACAGACAACCTGAAACATGTATGAGGATTTATGTTAATTAGTACCCCCTAAATCCAAAATCTGTCCGTGGGATACCAATATGTGAAAATAGTATAAAGGCTCTTAATCGAAGGGATGAACTGCATTTAGACGTCTCATTACATTGTTACTGTTTACCACTAGGACGATATCACGTCATCTACACCTGCAGAATACACCACAACTATCCTTCTCTGTAACTGAACGTTTATTGTGAGGAACTCATTCAGCACGATGAATCCAAGGTACACCAGTCCGGTGGCTTGGAACTCAAAAGTGGTTATGGCTCCCATATTCCACATGAGGAAAGGAATGTGACAGTGCAATGGAAAGTCTAAACGAACACCATCACCAGTAGCTCTGCAGTGTATGACCACAAACCTTACTTTGAAAAGCGGATCATACCAAGTTATTCATTCTGGGCATGGCAAGAATAGACACCAATTCCCTTCTGCTTTATCCGTGTGGTATATTGATAGTACACTCTGGGAACTTTGAAGAATTATGAAGAAAAATTTTCAAAATCATGAAACTACAAGTAATCTTGTGAAAACCTAATCTCCATATTGAGTATGCAAAGCCATGGAAATAAAGTGCAAATCATCACGGCTGAACAGTACTAAGTTAAAAATACTTGATGAAGCACCACTTACCTTATGGAACATAAGGGAAGTGGTTCAAAAGGAGGTAAAGAAAGGATATGAAAGACTACAAGCACAAATCAATCTGGAAGTGTAGGTTTCCTAGGAGTGTGGTATACTGAGAAGAAACTAATAAATATGTTAAGTACACGGAACTTATAAACTTTATAGTTTCGGGAAAATTAAAAGTATGTGATAAGACTACCCAATATTCCGAAAACAAGGAATCCAAAGACAAATAATCAAGAAGCAGATAATAATATTTGCCACATGGGGTACAGTAGACTAGTCAGCGGGAAATAGACCAACTAAAGAATACCTTCCACTAGAACCAACTACCAAAGAAGTTACTCAATTTGTGAAACTGTATTTTCTTGCTAAGGACTGGACAAAAGTCAAACGTGAAGACACACGATTTGAATAGGTCGGATTAAGAGATCAGTTAGGGAGTACACTTAGAGATACTTGAGTGACCAATCCTGGCTACCAATGAAAACAGGGGTAATGCCAACTCTGTGATTAGATCATAAAAGACAATCCACAACCAGACTGAAACTATCCAGTACATGACACACAATAAGATAAATATGATGTGTGTGTGCCCTAATTTGGCAGTGTAAGACTAGAGGGAAGGCAGCTTGTCATCACCACCCACTGCCAATTCTTGGGCTACTCTTTTACCAATGAATAGTGGCATTGACCATCACATTATGACGCCCCCAGAGCTAAAAGGGAGAACATGTTTGGTGTGATGGGGAGTTGATTCCACGACCCTCAGATTTTGAGCTGAGTGTCTTATCCATATGGCCATGCCTGTCTGACACACAATAAGACAAATATGATGTGTGTGGGTCCATCATAAGAGATCCAATGTTCAAAAATATAGATTTCTTGACCAGATGCTCCTTTGTAGTTGATATCTGCTTCCGCCGTAGAATTGTCTGAATGTACCATCACCAGACAATGTTGAGTGAAAAAAGAAGTGATGCAACTTGCACAGTATGACTAGAAGTTCAAAAACATTGGTATACAAGGAGTCCACAAATCAATGGCCCATTCCACCACTCCCATTCCCTTGAATGGAAGCATTCATGAAAAGGTGTAGATCGGGATGCAAAGGATGAAGTAGTACGTCCTCTTAAATATGAGCTTTGTAGGAAAAGGTAACTACACTGCGATGAGTATTTTATTCCTGTTTTATATGCTGAAGAAAGAGATGACTGTAAATGTAGTGAGTATTCTAATGTCCGTTTTATGTACTAAAGGAAGAAATGTGTATTCTAAAGTCTGTTTTGTACACTGAAGGAAAAGATGACTTTATATGTGATGTGTACTCTAATATCTGTTTTATGTACTGGAGGAAGAAGTGACTGCAAATGTGGTCGGTGCTGCTATTAAACTGTTAAATTAGATACCTGAAAAGTGTGTTCTTCATGCATTAGACTGATTTTGGAAAACATGTGGGGGAAGAGTGATATACTTTGATATACTGCTCTAACAAAAGAAAAATGTGTGCAATGAAAACTACCATACATTCTAACCCTAGCTATTCTGTATATAAGGATGACGTTGCTCTAAATTAATCATGTTTATTTAATTTTAGAGTTGTTCAGGGTAGAAATGGAACTATACGATTTTTTATGATGTTGAATCATTTATAAACTGCACAATACAAGGTAGCTATCAACTATTAACTTTTAACTATTAATTTTATTTCTAAAGGAAGTCTAATAGCTACTCAGACAGATATAATAATACAATTAACATAAGCCTAAAATAACGTTTTCATATTCATCAATCATTTATAAAGAACTGATTACATCAAATGTTATAAAAAAGCTAAACATTTCAAACCAAGGGTAACGTTGCGCTAGGTTAATATGTTATCACCAAGAAAACTATAAAGAATTATTCTGTGAAAATTCTTGAATTTATTATTTTTTTAAATTGTGTAGGTTTTTATGTAAAGCCACATCGGGCTATCTGCTGAGCCCATGGAGGAGAATCGAGCCCCTGATTTTAGCGTTGTAAATCAGAAGACTTACCGTTGCACTAGTGAGGAAAAATATTTAAACAAGTCATCAGTTTTCAAGAACAACTGATCTAATAAATATTCTGATCAACACACACCTGTTTAAGATTTTTCTTACTTTATTATCAGACATACAGAAAATCAATATGAAGGATATCGAAGCTTTAAAACTCTTGATAAAAAATGGAATATTAAGTTTATATTAGTTTACATTAATATATATCAACTAATCCTTTAAGTCACAGTTCGAGAATCAATGGATCGTTCAATGTTAAAGTGAAATGTGACTTGAACACACTGAAATAATTGATTTAAAGTTTACAATATCTGAAAGCAGAAACTGAGTAATAAAAGAAAACAAAACAATGACTGAACAGCATGCAGTATTCGAATATATTTTACGATTTTAAACGGTATTCAAGTATTCTACGATATATTTGTATTTCAAAATTTGTTTTGTGACTTTTATATTATTTGTCCATATTTTACGATACCTCAAAAGTGAAGAAAGCTCGAGTTGAGTAAACCGCTTGATTGCCTTCTTCTGATGATCTAGAGCAAGGGTGGGCAACTTCATGGCCACTGGCCACATGTGACCAGTGGATAGTACAATTGTGGCCAGCTCGAGTTTAGGAATCAACTTTTTCCATCATTTACTTTTTATCGCAACTTTGGTTATCATCAACTGCACTGTTTCATGTCACTACTGCCACAGACTCCGCCCATTTTCTAACGTCAGTCTGCCTAAGATGTTTGTTACCGAGTATTCGTTATTTTGCATGCTCTTGCAAACATATTTTCATTTTGAAACTTTCAAGTGTTTTAAATATATTTTGTTTTTAATCCTAGAGTATGAATAAATGGATAATTCAAAAACGAAAGAATCCAGATGTTGCTGAACACTTAGAAAATAAAGACAATTTAATTAACTCTGGCAATACTGCCGAAAAGAGAATGGCGCGTGACTAGAAAAACGTGAAACGAGAATTTAATGAAAGTTGGAAGTTAAAATTTGCAGTGATCGAAGGGAGTAATAAACCAGTGGGTCTTTTGTGTGACAAAGTTTTAGGAATAATAAATTATACAACCTTATGCAATTCTTTAACAATTTTCCCAACGAATTTGATGTAAAATTTTAATTTGTACAAAAATCATATGAATAAAGTTAGTAGACTGAAAGCACAACTTCTTTGACAAAATAGATGCCTAAAAGATCTTTATCATTGATAAAACTGGTTACGTTAGCTTTCTCTAAAGTAGCTTGGGTTCTAGCTGAAAAAAAAAAGAATTTTTCTGATATTGATTGCGATCATCGAAACTCTGTTTGAGAATTATGATTCACAAATAAAAGATAATATTTTTTGAAAAGCTAAATCATTTACAATTATGTTGTAGAACAATTGTCCACAGAATGCTAGACTTAGCCAAAGATATAGAAAATCAGTTGCTAGAACAACTAAAAGACTGCTTAAATTTTCTTTAGCACTAGGTGAGTCAACACATGTTAGTGACTCTGCGCAGTTGATGGTTTGGGTTCGATATGTAACTGATGAAAACCTTGAATTGAAAGAAGAAATGCAGGCCTTTGTGGATTACGAGATAGAACATGTGGGAAAAATGATTTTAAAAACTGGTTTTTGTCACAACAGACAATGCTTTCGCCATGACTGGGGCGGAATTACGAGTTGTTTCTCTTTTGAAGCAGCATTTAATTGAAAATAATGGGAAGTCCACGCTGCCATCTTTCCATTGCATTTTGCATCAGGAAAATGTATGTGCTCAGATGTCTAAAAATGATGAATTGAAAAAGTTGATGTACAATGTTGTAAAAATTGTGAATTATATTAGAATTGGAAGCTCTCTCATCTATTGACAGTTTGTTGAGTCTCTGAAGAAAAGCAATGACTGTACTTTTGATGATCTTACTGATTTTGCAAATGTAAGGTGGTTAAGTAGAGAAAAAATCTTGAAACGATTTACTTCCTTATTTCCTCAAATAAAAGAGTATCTTGTTGAAAAAGGTAAGATTGAAAATTTCCCAGAAATTGAAACTTTGTCATGGCAGTGTGGTTTACACTTTCTGTGCGACATGATGACTCACTTGAATAATTTGAATACGAAGCTTCAGGGAAGAAGTAAAATAATAAGCGAGAAATCATAGTCTATTCATGAATTTAAATTAAAGGTAAGCCTTCTTGTGGAACAATTACAAAAGAATGATTGGACACATTTTGAAAAGTTCAACAGTTTTCTAGAAAATAATAAGGACTATGATTTCTCTGATGCTAAAGATGATCTTTATGTAAACTGGATCAAAAATCTATCTTAAAAATGTAAATCACGTTTTTCTGAATTTAAAAATTTGAAAATGATATTTGAATTTTTGCATGATGTATTTCATTTTGACGTAGGAAATTTCAGTAAAAGAATTACATCTTTTTTGTCTTTGGATAAGTGTGGATTTCAAGACGAGATGCTTACCCTGCAAAGCGTAGAACACATTAAAAGTAAACAAAAATGTTCTATCAGAGAGATGTGGCTCACTATTGTGATAAATGAAAGTCTTCCAAGTTTAAAGAAAGCAATTTCAAAAGTATTTTCCATGTTTGGATCCACATGGGTGTATGAGTCAACATTTTCTACGCTATATTTTCTCAAGTCTAAATACAGATCTCGGCTTATTGACATAAATTTAGGGACAGAGCTAAGATGCTCATTGAGCATAGATATTAAGACAAATTTCACAAAACTTGTTGATTAAAACCCCCATTAATTTTCATGTTGAAGGTAAGTTGAAATGCAATTATTTTGATTAAATTGACATCTTTTTTTTTGATAGTGTGGCCAAAATTGTTTTCATTAGCCACAGCTGTGGCTACTGTAAAAAATAAGTTTCCCAACCCTGATGTAGAGGGGAGACCTAAGGATCGTCATAGTTTAACAAACTGACGTCGGAGGGCACGGAGCAATTTCGAGAAGAGAGAAGCTGAATGGAAGAAATCAGAGAATTGTTATAAATGGAATTCAATAAAACTAAACTAGATTACTGTCACACGTGGGGCATTTCAGGGTTCAGTCTTAGGTTCTTTGCTTTCTTTAATTTACCTCAGTGGAACAGATGAAGAAATGGACAATAAATAAAATTTGGTTATGACGTTTAGGCCTTGGATACTGCTAAATGTAAAGAGGATACTTCTACTTTACAAAAGGATTTAGATCATTTGAGCTGACCAAATAAATGACAGACGTGTTCTAATTATAAAATATGCTAGATAATCCGCATGGGTTATCATAATTTGAATTATAACTACAATTTGTATGGAAATAATTATAACAATGTTAGGCAAGAAATATATCTTTGTGTAATAGTTGATCAGTCTTTTGAGCCATCGAAGCAGTGTGCTGTTGCTGATGGTAGGCCAAATAGGAGTTTAAGTGATTTCTGTAGAAACATTATATCTAACGATCTTTAACGTCTTTATGTGACATTTAACTATATTGTAATGACTTTAGAAGAACAAATACCTTTTAAGACTTTATTTATCACTTAGGTGTATTATTGTAGTTTTAGAACTTTAAACATCCTTTATGATTTATATAATATTCAACTGTTCTACGATATCTTTACAAATGTAAAACATCTTTTATGACTTTATGTATTGCTAATAGATATACTCACCCTTCGGAATAATATAACTGCTAGTTTCTGGAAGGTTGTTGGGCCTGCGGCCTTTTCCGGAATTGTCTGGCAGTTTTACAACAATGCACAGATATTTGACAATCAATAATTTTCACCATCTATGAGAAACTGGATTTTATATAAAGTTTAGTTTAAAACTAAACTATCATTACAGCATTAAATCACAGATTACGAGTTATTGAAGAATTTTATTGTAGACACAGTTATCAACTGTAAAAATATTACCTAGTCAAAACAATTCTCTGAGTTCTTGAAAGGTCATCCATTATGTGTTTGTATGTGTCTCTAAACGTAATGTCAAAGTGTAATACATTGTAATTAGTGAAACATATAGAACTTAAATAACTTACTTATAAAGTATTGCGAAATAGCCCTTTTCAAGACTATAAGAGGATAAGGACAGGATAGTTATAAAGATATTACCGAATTATGATTGGTGCGGTGGTTTCTCAGATCAGAATGCTGGATGTATACATTTTAAACTCTATTATAATGAAAGTAAGATACATTACTGAACATTTAGAAGGTCGAAATATCTTTTATGACTCTATATATATGATTCCACATTATATATTTTCTGCAGAACTCCAAGCATCTTTTGAAGCGTACAACATGTTAGTTCTCAATATATAAACAGTTTTTCTTTTCTGGTTTTTTAAAACCAGTCTTTTATATTTCCAGGCAAAGTCAAATCCCTGTATTCTTGCACACAAATATAACGAAAGAGCCGGCTTTGTTTGCTCATTAACCCATATCTATTTAGAGTTATTTTGTGGCTAAATATGATAACAGGAAGTCTTATATTCTAACACAAATCGGGTTAGCTTAGGTTTTGAAAAAAAAAATGTTTGGGTAAGTCGTGACCTTTCACAACATTACTTACTCTGTTTTGAGATGTATGCCACATATGCCTAAGAGCTTCACTAACCTCTTATTGCGACAGCGATTACCCCATCTCTAAGCCGAAACAAAGTCGCTTCGTCCTTCAACTTTATCTTAAGTCACAAAACAATCACCTTGTTTACGATGTGAATTTAGAGCTACGTTGTTTTGTTTCTAGGTGACTCACTGGATATATTGCAACTTTTGTTGATTTGGGAAGAAAATTTCCGTTCTTATTCGTTTAAAAGAAATCAGCTTTTACCTCGATATCTTAGGCCTTATTAGATTTTTGTATCAACTCTGGAACTAGATTACACACTGCACAGATTATGTTGGTTGTTGCGCCATGTTGACCATTTGTTGTAAACTAATTTTAAATCTATTTTTGGAATATCTTTGTCTTTATAAGTAATGCACTTATCACCAACAGACTGCAAGATAGTTTTACGAGTGAGACGTTGTGAATTTGAGCACTCGCATCTAGCCTGAACCGTAAGTCATGTGCAATAATTTATCTGCATAATGCAATGAATGTTAAAAGAGTTTGACTTTAATATTCAGACACTGGTTGGTTCTAATATCCTCGAAATCTTTATTTTATCAGTTAAGTACTTCTACTTTTCTATTAAAATTTTCAAAAATACATGTGCTTATCGCAATTCCTTGAAAATACCTTTTTAAAACTTTACTACGCAGGATGATAAAAATTATACTTCCTGTTATAAAGAATTAACTAACTAATGAAATACAGTCACGCAGATATCAACATCATGTGACCGAACTCAAACAGTTTTTAATGACATGTCAGTATATTTCTAACGATGATAGCACATCTAACCGGTATTCAATTTTAGTCCACGTTTTCCCCTTACATATCGACAGTTGCTATGACAATAGCGTCCGTTATCCGTGATCTATGCTGTAGGTGCAATACACATTATCCATACGTCTTTCCTGTGCTAGTCATGATTATATTTTGTTAATTATTTAATTATTCAGTTGTAAAATAGGAAAGACAATTTTGGTCCACCCTGTATTATGATTTTTTTCTTTTAAAGCAAAGTTTTGTTTAAGTGAGATTTTGTTTTATCTTTTTTTGTATAAGAGACTCAAATATAAGAGAAAAAGAAAATTCTTTCACGATGGGAACTGTCTATGTTTGGTTAACCCTTGCTCTTCTCTACCTTGTACACATTACAGAAGGACGTCACACAGGATGTGGTAAGACACTTTTCATTATGACACTAAATTTTGTGAAGAAATCAGTAAGATAACGTATTTTTTTTAGTAACGGATACAAATAAAGTGTTAAACAAATTTTGAGGACCTGTGCATCTCCCGATAAAATATTCTTCTTGTATTTATGTAAAATATTTTGTTTGTTTGTTTGTTTTGGAATTTCGCACAAAGCTACTCGAGGGCTATCTGTGCTAGCCGTCCCTAATTTAGCAGTGTAAGACTAGAGGGAAGACAGCTAGTCATCACCACCCACTGCCACCTCTTGGGCTACTCTTTTACCAACGAATAGTGGGATTGACCGTCACATTATACACCCCCACGGCTGGGAGGGCGAGCATGTTTAGCGCGATTCGGATTACGAGTCGCACGCCTTATGCGCTTGGCCATGCTATGTAAAATAATTAATCATTTTTATGTAATTACTTATAAAGAAAGGTGATATCAGTTTGTTATAATTTTCTTCTTCTAACTCATTTTTCCTTCTCCCATTTGTTGGCCCGACATAACCATGTGGTTACGGTACTCGACTGGTAAGCTGAAGGCCGCCCATTTGAATCCCCATCACATCAAACATGGTCCACTGTTTTAGACATGGAGGACGTTATAAGAGTCACTTAATCCCACTAATAGTCGGTAAAGGTGTAGCCAAAGAGTTGGCGATGGATGGTAATGACTAACTGCCTTCCGTACAGTCTTACACTGATACATTAGTTACGGCTAGTCCTCGTGTAGCTTTGTGCAAAATTCAAAACATAAACAAACACATTCGTTATTTCCACAGTATTTTAATATCCTTACGACATATGTGAGTTTCTTTAACTTGCCATAAAGTTGATGTAAAATCAGGTTTTGTTTCGTGCTGAAGTTTCATGTCTGTTTGTGTTTGGCAATTTCTAAATTCTGTTATTCCCCTTTCTGTTACAGAAACGACGCTCCTTTGTACAAAAAGTTAGCAATATTATGACCTGTGTAACTTTGTGTCATTCATTTAACTGCTGTTTGAATTTCCTCTAGCGATCAAATGTCGACAAACATTGAAATGTTTTGTCATTATGTACGGTGCTACTTAACTGTAAGGATCTACATGGAAAAACATGGCGGCAGAAAATCCGCCTTATAAAAACCTTTTCCATAAAGAACACACTGGGATACATAGAGACATTAAAAACGACATTGTACTTTGACCTATAGTGACAAAATATCGAAAATAACAAAGCTGCAATTTTTTTAAAAGATCCGCAACAACGACTGCGTCGACAGATTGACTGAATTCGTCAGAGAGCCAAGAGTAAAATCAGCTAAGCCATTGGGTCCAATACCCTCAGACTGTTCTTGATTTCATTGTAGTTTTCCACTTTGTTCTTCCGATAAAAAATCCTTGTGTATAATATATACAGGTATATTATGAATAGTAAACAAATTATGCACGAACTTAAATATCCTCTCAACCCGATAGATAGCGATACATATCAACAGATAGTTTATACAGGTACAACACAAAAAAGTAAAGAAACACGGGTATTACAAATTGTGAATTTCAAAACAAAGTAGAGTTCTTACTACAAAAGCACTGAAAACACAATTAAAACCCCAATCACAAATTCAATTCATACTTTGGCAACTTTATACATTTATCTGTACGTCATAGAAGGAATTCGATTAAATTTTATGTTATTTACTTTGAATATTTTGTAGAGAGAGACACTTCGCTGGATGGAACTCTGATGAGATATCCTGGACATTATGCAGTTTACCAAATCATAGATGGATGTAAGCATAGAGTGCCAAGAATAAGAACTTACGAAAACCTCTACAAAGACACAAATTGCATTAAAACGGATACTTCGATACGAAACTTGTGTAAATGTCACTCACTTTCAATTTATGCAACACTTATCAAAGGAAGTGGACCAGCTGTATATCTATTAAGTAATGGAGTCAAAAGGCATATTGCTAACCCTGATACCTTCAATGCTTTCTGTTTCGACTGGGACAAAATTAAAACTATTTCAGATTTTGCTGTCAAACGTATTTTTACGGGATCTTCTATAAAAATTATGACCGCGGTACCTTAATGTTTTCTTCATTTAAAACACTTGTATTTGATTGCTTCTTAGTTTTAAAATAAAACGTGATTAACAAGTAACAGTTGCATTCTTTAAACGAAAAACTGTAAGTCAAGCCACAGTTTATTAACTTAAAAGCCTTAAATTCACTCCCAAAATATTCAAGCTAAAACCAAGTACAACGTTTTTAAATCTCCATACTTATGTTAATTCTTGATATAAGAACTATGACTCTCTCTTTTGGATCTAAAAATAAAGTTATTATTATTTTTAATCTAACTGAAACCATCAAACGTTTGAGGATATGTGTTTTTCCTTTGCTTGTTCAACTATACCTGTTTAGAGGTATTTTGAGATTTAATGTCTCAGCTAAAGTATGGTAATTTACATATAAATCTGTTCATGTCGTTTTACTCGCACCTCTATTTATCTGACTACTAGTTTATTGATCATTCAGTCTATTTTCTATCTGTCTATTGCTCAACATTTTATCATTTCAATTACCTGTCTCTCTCCCTCTCTATTTATGATAAAACATTAAAATTATTAAAATATTCATAAAATCTTAAAGAAACAACACTTACTTTTTGTTACTCAGGGAGCTTATTTAAAGCTACTTTAAAGCAACTTCAAGATATTTAAATTCCACCACTCAGAGATAACGTGTACTGCCGTCCCCGCTGGACTGGTGACACTTTTGTCAATTCTCGAAACGTCTCAAATAAATACAAAGGTTAATCTCAACCTCAAACAAGTTGTTAAATCTACTTTTTTTACAAATTTTTCTCAAGATCACTAGCCTTTAAAATATTAGGCCTTTTAATATTTAGATACATACAAATATCTAAAATATTTTTACTTCATTATTATTTGAAACAGTATTTAGAAAGGGAATTAAAAAGAAATACAACGTGAGTTTATCTTTAATAATGATAACGGGTCATTAAATTGTTTTATCTAATATTGTTATGAACTATACAATGCGACCTCCATGGATAACCAAATGAAAGAATATCAAAACGCAATGAAATGAATGATGAATTGAATTAACTGTATTTGAGAAATAGGTGTTGTGTATTACGTATTATAATGTATCTCGGACAAGTCTCAAATTTATTATGTTTCGTATGTAACGCATTACGATTTCAAATTTTATCTTAGATATTAATTGAATTTATAAATATATATATCTGATATTTGCCAATAAGATTGATGCACACAAATTTCTTTCTCAACAGAAATATATCTTAATATAGGAATAACAATACAATTTATACTAACAGTTATTATAAATAATAATTTATATACAAACGTTTTGCAAACTTAGAAACCATACAGAGTCTTTTAGCTGATCTGGAATTCAATAATTTATCGACGGTTCACGAGAAGTGAATTAATTCTATATTGATAAATAGGTACAATTCACTTGACAGGGACGCTAGTTAACAGCTTCACTGAAAACATCACAGTTTTTCACTGACTACAATATTCAACGTCCTCCAAGAAATACTGACGTCTGAAGTTAATTCCCTGAAGTTAAACGATTTGTAATGTTCGAAATCTGTAAGAATTCATTGTCAATATCTGTAGTTTTCCGATTAATAAGCGTTTATCACAATTATAGCTTGCGAGGTTTATAGAATACTAATTGTAGCAAACCAGCAATTTTATTGCACTGTCTCGTGTTGTGATTTATAAACTTTAAGGAGAGGTTTCCGAAAGCTCAGTTGGCAACAATGTAAAACACCTATAGCGTTGATCCTTACACTCGTGCATCTTCTACAAATTTAGAGAAAAGGCGGGACTTTCGCAATACTCATTAAACAGTATAAGTTGCTTGAATTTCTAAGTATATATTAAACTGACACAAACATAGATATTAAAATAAATATTAATTCCTGTACATGTTCAATACAAACAGTAAATGGATATATAAACAGAACACTCTCTGATCCTTATATATCATTATTAACTAATGTCATTTTATGCTCATGAAGTAAAATGTTTTTTTCTAAAAATTGGATTTATATGCCCTCGATAGATAAACATAGATTGATTGTGTGTCGGTCTACCCTTAATAACAAATGAAAATTATTATACATTTCTCTCGAGGTGAAAAGCATGTCTTTGTTCGAAGCCAATGTGATGAATGACAAATCCTAGAAAAACAAAATAAAGTAAAATTATTATAGGAGATATTTTATAATATTGATGTTTTTATAATTATTACTTGTTTCATCAAATTTCCTTCATCCCATCGTCTTTATGTCTCTAGATGCCTTTTCATAAGCGAGAAGTGCTTTGTAAGTTTGAAATTCTTTTAAAATATACTTTCCTTATTATTCAAAACAGTTCTGTTTGAATTTTTTTGTTATTGTTGTAATATAAAACTTACTTGTCCTCCAGCGGAAAAGTGGTAATTTTATGAACTTACCATGTTCAAATTTGGAATTCGATTCCCTGTGATAGATACAGCAGACAGCTCCATGTGGATTTGCTCTAAATAAACATTAATTATATCCCTAAATAAATAGCATTTTTTAGATAACTAAGGAAATTGCAATGTACAATTAGAGAATAGTGCGTACCCCAGTCCTGGCTGTGAAATAGTCATGGAAGTAGTTATATTATATAATATGAGTTAATACATATATTACAATTTACCGAGCGAGAAATAGATTAATTCATAAAGAATGCTTACCTAGAAATCGTCCAAAGTCTCTTACGAAAGTGAAGATATGTCTGTAGATATGAAATACACCTCTATATATAGTACTAGCTATTGATGATCTGGATTTCCTCCAATAAATGCTATTTATGTCTTCGTATAAAGTAATTAGTCACGTTCGTATAATTACTGGTAATTAAAGGTGATATCATTTTGTATAAGTCGTTTTTTCTTAATAATAAGTCTACTTCACACAATGGTTAATGTATTAACAACCAAGTGATTCCTTTAATATGTTGTAAAGTCCATGTGAAATTATGTTATGTTTCTTGACTGTTCATGAGTTTGACAAATACGAAGATTTAGTACTCCTGTCTGTGTAAATAGTGTTACTTGAAGAAATAAACAACATTTTCTGGTATAAAATTGGTTTGTCTGTTATTAAGCACAGAACTTGGGTAAAGATTATCTGTGTTCTGCCTGGAAACCACGTAGACATATCAGTGAGCCACAGGAGAGGGGCATTGGTATAAAGTAGCTGGCCAAAAAATAAGTTTTACGAGATAAGTTTCATTTATTTTAAACCTGTTTCGTTGGGAGCGTTGTAATTCCGTAGACTTACCGTTGCACAAGCGGGGTGCTAAACCCACACTAAATAAACTTTTTTAGAGACAACTAAACGTCTATAGCAACAGCAATATGGGTTAATATATATAAAACATTGTTTCAAAACACTTTTAGCGGAATATTTTTGTTCATTGAAAAATGTTTAATTTTACGACCAAGGGGGAACTTTGGTGCTGGACGTTTGCTTGAAATTATAAATTGTTCTTGTGTCCAATTAATTGTTAAATCCTGTGTAAACTTTACATTTCTTACATTTTATTGCAATTAAGCTTTTTGTACTTGACTGAGAAAGTAGTTTCAAATATGGACCATGATTAACTTCACTAAATAATAACACATTCCAGTCAGATGGTTGTGGAAACAAATTAAACACTTACATATCAAATATTTATTTTCAGTTTCCACATGGATTTCACATCATAAGTATAACTTAATCAATCGTCTCAAATCATAAGTATAAAAATAATTTTGAGTCTCGTTGGAAAATCATTAAAACTTTCCTGAGTTGTCGGTCTTATATGTTAACTTCTTAATAAGAATGGCCAATCATTTTCATAATATTTTTCTCAAAATCACTAGATGACCAATATTCAATAGCATGATTCACGAATAAAATTCAGATAATCTGTAATTTTACTGAACATTATCGATTCACGTTTAGTAATTAATGTTCTACTTTGTTAATTTTTTTACTGTTAGTTGAATATTGTTGTTTATAATTAAGTACAAAACTTCACAAAGAGCATTCTGTGCATTGCCCACCATTGGTATCGAAACCCAGTTTTTGGAGTTGTAAATCCACAGACAATCTGCTGTACCAGCGGCAGGCTTGTTAAATCTGAGAATGGTTCTTTGTAGTTATAATTGAATAAGACAAAAATAAATGTTATTTATTAATGAAGCTCTATCATGCAAATATATAGAGTTGAATACGTTACATTGTATATACTTGAATATGCATATCAGCAAGTCACGTGATAGTAACAGCTGATACGTAAAGTCGTTGTGGAGCGGGATGTATAAAAACTACATTTTGTCATTGGTTGTATTTCATACGAAGGTAGTGCAACGCCACCGAAAACTAATCGCTTTTAAGAAGGATATCTAGTAACCCTTTATGACGAAAAATATCCACACCTTCAGATCGTAAAGATGTTACAGATCGTGTATTTAGAATCTCTAATACAGCGATATTTCTTGTACTTAAACATCAGCTAGTTCGACGGTCCTCATGTGAGGTTCAGAATTCCGCGGTCTATAATTTTTCAGTCATACAGAGCCTCCTACAAGGCGTTGTGCCTCCTTCTGTCACCATCCTCAGTGGATATAATGTATACCTTGTAAAAAGTGTAAAAAATTAAACTAATGGTATTTAGTTACAATGTGGTGCTTCATATCCTTGACAAATATGGAACTCTCACTGTATTAGACCAGGGACGACACAATGTGAATTCTACTCGACAGACTCCTTGCCAAAGGAGGGGTTAATCGTTTCTTTCTGATACACATACACAAAGATCGATAGGGGACGCCATAAACAGGTGACACATCATGCGTGCTTCAGTTCATTGTTAAAAAAAGAGACAAAGAAAAACCTACAGTGTGCAAGTAATGTAATCTAAGATTTTGTTTGGATTACTTCTGGAAATACCATGCGGTAAATAAATAATAAAACGTAAGTAGAAAAATGAAGTGGAAATTCTACCTAATAATATGAAAATATATATACTAAAATGTAATGTAATGTAAAATAAGTTGTACACAGTAAAATGCAATCACATATCTAAAGATAAATATATATTAGTTTGTTATAACTTAAAAATAAATTAATAATAATCCAAAATGCTGCACTAACTGAAAAGATCCCAACTATAATGTGGTATATAAAATGAACCCTAGGTACATATTTATATTTTGTGAAGTGAAATGCTACGTAGTTGAAGAATTGTGTATAGTATTCAAGTGGAAACTGCACATGGAATAAATACTAGCGCTAAAGACTAGTAAACTGATATAAAGAGCATAGGTCACCATCACTCCACCTTCTGCAGAACCTCGCCTCCTTGTTACTTCTGCTGAGCACCACCGGAGTTACCGGGAGTTATCAATATGCTCTAGATAAATATATATTAGTTTGGTATAACCTAAAAACAAGGCGCAAGAAAAATATATTACTAATAATCAGAAATGCTGCATTAGTTGGAAAGATCCCAAGCTATAATGTGGGATATACAATGAACCCTAAGTACATATATATTTAGTGAAGTGAAATTCTACATAGTTGAAGAATTGTATATAATATTGAAGTGGAAACTTCACATGGAATAAATACTAGTGTTAAAGGCTAGTAAATCGATATAAAAAGCATAGGTCATCCATCTGTCCAGTTAGGTTCTACAGTACCTCTCCTCTTTATCACTCCTACTGAGCACCACCGGAGTTGCCGGGAGTTATCAGTATGCTATATTCATTATCTCATCATTCCAAACAAAGATAAAATATGTCGTTTTTCTTTTTACGCCTTCTCTGTACTCTTCTTGAATTCTACAACAACAAAATATATTTAACAAGTTTAATGTTTATAGAACACACGAAGATATAATTAAATTCCCTTTGTCGCGTCTGCTTGGTTTATAATGTTGAAAACTAAAGCCATATGGATGAGTCTGGGACACTAAAACCATTTAGAAAAAGACTTGCAACTACTCATAAACCAGGTTAGGACGACATCTATCTAGACTTTCCGATCTGCCATTCGTGAACATAAAAATTAAATATCAGAATCAGTTCACATGCACTGTTTATATTTTTATTATTTCCAAAGTTACGTTTAAAACCAATTATTGGGGATATTCAATTAACCTGTATAAAGATGTGTAATATTACCATTATAATTGAGTCTTATCAGGAATATTTTCATTACCTAACACCAATTGCTATTATGGACATCGCAATGGATAGTTTTACCTCAATAAAAGTAGTTTTGGTCACCCATAATAGTCTTAAAGCTGTAAATTCCATTAAATAGGTATTTAAAATAAAAAAATAAAAGGTTTCGTAAAATGACACTCCTTCATCGTATTACCCATTCTTGGTACAAAATAAAACACTAAACATTTCCAAGTATATAAACCTTCCGTCTTTGTGTTCTTAATTTCAAAATTACCTGAGAGGACACGGGTTAAGTAATGAAACTTTTCACGAAAGGACCTTCTCCTTATCCAGTTGGTTTATTTATTCGAATTACTCCAATTATCCATTTCACTGATAATTTAGGTACATTTTGATTTTGATGTTTTGTCTTTAAGAGGGAAAGGAATGAATGACATTTTAAAATAGGCTTATGCAAAGAGTGATGTTCACAAGTAGACAGCTGGAAAATACAACAGACTGAACGATCAATCAACTGGTAGCTAGATAAACAGATGAACTAGTGAAGCAATCTATAGATGCAAAGAGATTAGTGTTTAGACAGTTTTATGTTTATAAGTAAATACATTTGTTGTTAATAATGATATTGGCTTTTGTTTTCGCAGCCTTTATCTATAAATATTGTTTGTTAAGACACCAACACATGTTGACATTCTGTAGATATCCAAGAGCTGTTTACATAGAATATGTTAATAAGTGTTACCGTTATTCCAGTTTCAGGTCAATTGTTGTGAATTAAATATATATATTAATAGCTGAACGAAAAACTTTTATTTAAAAAATAAACAACCCCTTCTTAAGATCAATCAAACTTTAATCCAAGGAAAAGTTTCTGTTACTGTCCTAGCTCCAATAATGAGAACTGAAAATATCGTGTTTTGACTAACAAGAATTTGTCTTGTTTATAAATTCGAATAAAACCTTTAATAACATAACATTTTTTATTCTTATAATCAAAAGGTACAATAATCAAACCTGTTTCACACTCTAATTAAATGAATTCAAGACCAAAATTGAAACGTCGTTACAAAATTATCCAATAAACTGTTATATTGATACTTTATTGAAGGATGCAATGTTACATAATTGTAAAGACATACAAGAATATTAGCGATTGATAAAAAATTCTGTAAGAATAATTGATAATATTTTAATGTAGTGTTGAACAAACAGCCACTAAGAATTTTTTTATTTCCAGGAAAGTTATTCGATAAAATAAGCTTTTTAAACTGATGACAGTTTGTTTGACCTCCATATTGACGGCAGTTGTAAATAAACATTTCTCGACATTTACCTTTCGATGCAGACTCAAAATGTATTTCGATTTATTGAGAAAATTGCAATATGTACTGTTGAGAAGAATACTTTGATCCAGGCTGACCGCACAGTTGATTCACTGGTCAACAACAAATGTGGCACTAGCAGAGGACTTGTTTACGATCTTCAATTGGATTTGATGGCCTGTCATCCTTAGCACACCGTATCTCACTGCTCTACAAAGACTGACATTGTAAGTTACTCCGGCGGACGATTCCACCGAAACAGGGGGAGATGGAAGCCAGAAGTACACACCCCAAATGAAGAACATCCTACGAAGGTTCAGGAACAAAATGGAAGTTTGTATACTAACTGTGTTCATACTGTTGGGGGAGAAAACAGAAGGTCACCCGACGTTCTCATTGGAGGACAAGGTTAAGTTTGGCGTCTCTACCCCACAGGACTGGTGTTTGGTTTCCTTAGGCAAATCATGTTCTCTTGAAGGTTGGTTTTTAATTTAATAGTGTTCTTGTGATCCTGGGTTTTGGTATTTTAACAGTCGTTTGTTGATGGATTTCAGTTATGTTGAAGCCGTTCTTCTTTTATTAGAGCAAAGTCCAGGTTGGCCTTTTTATCTTCAGTATATTTGGTAGTGGGACGTGAGGATGAAGGTCATAATCAAACACTTTTCTCTAGCTTATAGTGTTCGCCGGACTCGTGCTAAAAACGCATGTGAGACAAATTTCAAGATGGCTAGAGAGTGTGGATTTTATCCTGTTATTTTCGATCCCATCATGTTGAAGTTTGAGAAGTTATAGTAATATACTACTTAGTAAGTGAGGGTCTACAGGCATATGTACTGTGTGTTTCATGTGAGTGAGTGTTTACAGTCTTGTTATTTGTCAAATTTCTCATTAGCATTCTTATGGGCAGTGTATTATAATAGGAATCTTGTAATTAGTTTTGTGTATCTATATATATATATAAATATATATTTTTTTTTTATGTAATATTATTAACATATTCTGTTCTGTGAAAATGTATTTATGTTTATATCCCCTCTATAAGGGAGGATTAATAAAGAAAAAAATGTCTGATGAGTTACACTGTTAGAAATCTTTTGTGTTGCTTTGTGCATGATTAGGAAACAAACAAGCTTCACTAAAAATTTCCAAGACATCGTGTGACAAAATGTAATAATTTAACTCTTTGATTTACCAGTTTACAGTAACAGACCTGAATGAAATTTATTTGTTTACAGAATTGTCGAGGCTTATATTAAATTTTACACAAATTAGAACATTTTTAGTCGAAGAAAAACACAATTCAAAAACAGGTTACTGTTATTATTAGTATTTACTATTTATACTTTTCTAACTACGTCATACTTATTGAAGAAGAATAAAACTACATTGAAAGTTTTAAAAATTGTAACCAAGCAAAATCCTATCTTAATTAATAACAGTTGTGTTCAGAAGAGGGAACTACTATTACAGATTCTCATAATACCTGATGAAATATAGAAGTGAATGTGTGTTATTATCAAAGCGACTTTTAATGGGTCATAGAGAAAATACGTTGTACGTACGTTACATTTAGGACACCATTTGATTAGCTGTTGATTTCAACGTTAGGTTTTATTGATAACTTAACACTTTGTGTTGTTATTAAGCACAAAGCTACACAAAGAGCTATCTACGCTCTGTCCGCCACTGGTATTTAACCCTGGTTTCTAGCGGTATAAGTTCGCAGACGTACCGTTGCTACACTGGGAGCGGGGAAGTATGAGAAAACAAACGTAATTTGATGGATCCAACGAATAATTATTTTTTCAATTAATATTAACATTAACTTACCACGTACTTTTCCAGTGTCTTCTCACAAATATTATTCACCTATCATACAAAGAACAAAATGTGTTATACAATAATGTTCAGAAGTTACTCTCGTTAACCAACTAACACAGCATGTAATCTTATTACTATTTAACACCAACAGGTGACTCTGTTAATCATTTAATACAGACACACAGTGCTATTAACTATGCAATACATTATACATATGTTATGCTGTTATCCATTCAACACAGGTTGTTGGCCATGGAAGAGAGGCATAAGAAACAATTGAAAGCTACATTAAAGTCAGCTGGAAACATTGTAAAGCTCCAGTGAGCGACAATGTGTATCATTGCATTACTAGAAACCTCGTTTTTTAGGTTCTATACCGAGAAGTTTTATTAGGTAGCAAGAACTACTATGTTTGGATATATTGTTCACTGAGCCAAACTAAGAAATAAAACAAATGTTAACAGCTGGATTCAAAATAACAAAAATTACGTGTTAAAAGAAATACAATTGAACTTTTGGTTAGAACGTCTTAATGTTTATTTTTAGTGACGGTTTTTAAAATTGTTGATAGAATAAGTAAAGAAAGAAACACGTTATTATTACTTGGTGTATTTCACTAAATACATTAAAAACGTGAAATTAAAACAATTTGTAATCGCCATATATGTGATTGTTATGTTAAATATTGTACTATTGTGCTTTGAATTGTATTTGTTAGTAGGGTAAAGGTATTTTTATGTTTTATATAGTTTGTTTACATATTTGGGATTGGTTGTTAGCGTACCGGAATGTGTCTTCATAGGGCATAATTCTAAATGTGTGAACCCTAATCGACCAGGATATGTGACATCAAGTTCTAGGACATGGTTTGGTTTGTTTTTAATATGTCCAAAGCTACTCCGAAAATCTCTGCACTAGCAGTCCACAGTTCAGAAGGAAGGCAGCTAGTCAACACCACCCACCATCAACCCTTTTATTACTCTCTTAACGAATAGTGGAATTGACCCTTGAATTATAACTTCACCATAGCTGAAATGGCAAGCACATTTCGTGGAAAGGGGATTCGCACTTACGATGTTCAGATTCTGAGTTCAGTGCCGTAAGGCCATCCCATGAGGCTTGAAGGAACTGTAACGTCTTATCTGAGGTAGATGGCAGTGAAACGATATAGGTTTGAACACATATAATGGTTCTTAACTTTTAGTTTGGTTAAATATGTTTCTATTTCAACATGCAAAGTTTGTGAATAGAGTTTACGTCTAATAGACGGACTTTTGCTTAATGCCTTATGAGTCTTAGAATTGTCGAGAGGTTTGAGATATATATGATCACTTCTGTAGTAAGGGTGTTTCGAAGTGAATTGTAATTCCAAGGAATTTTGAAATTGCGAATTTATTTTAGACGCCATGTACTTTCTAAGTATTACAAATCAAACACGGCATTTCACTTTTACTACCTATATCAAAAACAATGTATTTTAGTAAAAAGGTAGAACAGTTACGTATTATTGTTACCCATGTTGTATTGTTTGTATTGTGGTTTGCCAGTTAACATATAATAAAAACAGCAACAATACTGAGAAAATGTGTAATTAAATAATCATGTTTTATATTTCCTTCTACGCGTTTTATAAATATACATGTAAGAAAGATTTTTATAACACTGTTTTATCAAATTCCATAACATATTTATGAACATAATTTTTGGAATCCAAGTTATATTTAACCAAGTATTGTGTATGTCTTCCTCAGCTAACAAATGTGTCTTTCGGAAGTAAAGTGGTGTGGTTATGTATACAACATATATTGTTGCAGACTGTTACGTAAGTTTAATGATACTTTCAATTTTATTCGAAAGACGAGAGAAAATATAAATAATATGTATTTTTGATGTCGATACCAAACAACTGTGGAAGCTGTAGTTTTACCTTTACAAGATAAGTTTTATTTGCTTTAAATCTGTTTCGTCTGCAACAACAATCTTAGCACCAGCAGATAACGGATGGTAGCTTTACAAAGAAATGTTGTGGTGTAAGCTGGTCCCTCGCAAGGACTATTTACCTTCAATCTGGTTAATTATCTGTCGTTTTCAACAAGCGATGTTTATGAATACAGGTTAAATCTGATAGAAGGTGTTCTATTAGCGCTTTGTAATTTGTAAAATACCTGAAAGGTTTCAGGTCTTAATTTGAAAAAAAATACAATTATTTGTGTACGATAAAGACATGTAATTGTAAAACAAAAAGTTAAATTTACGAAGTTTTCCTTTCGATGTCGTATATTTTCGTAATAAAAAACGTACCTTAGATTTTATGTCTAAGAAACCCTTAAGTCAGTAAAAATGTATTGTGAATCACGTAGAAAACAATTTTTGAGTCTTTCTAATCGAAGACTAAACTTATTTAAGTAAGATTTTGTTTTACCTTTTTACAGAAACAGAGAAGAACGAAACTAAAAAAAATCTTTCAAGATGAGAACTGTTAATATCTGGTTAACTCTCGCTCTTTTCTACCTGATATACATTACAAGAGAGGGTGACTGCACATGTGGTAAAGATATTGGCCCTGCATATGGCCAGGTGGTTAAGACACTCGACTCGTAATACGAGAGTCATGGATTCCAATCCCCATCACACCAAACATACTCGCCCTTTCAGTCGTGGGAACTATATAATGTGGCAGTAAATCTCACTATTCGTTGATAAAAGAGAAGCCCAAGAGTTGGCGGTGGGTGGTGAAGTCTAGCTGCCTTTCGTCCAGTCTTACACTGCTAAATTAGGGACGGCTAGCGCAAGTAGCCCTTGTGTAGCTTTGCGAGAAATTCAAACCAAATTAAAGATATTTTGCTGTCCATCTCTTAGTGGCACAGCGGTATGTTTGCGAATTTTTACTGATTTAAATCGAATTTCCTTACCCGTGGTGGGCAGCGGACAAATAGCCCTTGTGTTTAACAACAAGCAACAACTCCTTTTTTTTAAAAGTAATTTTAATGTGAATACTTCAACTATAAACGAATATCATTTTTAATAAAACATTCATTTGTTTTTTCGTCACGCACACCTACCTTCACACGATTATGTTTTTTCTTCACATACACCAGCGTTAGAATATTTTCACAAGTGGTTCCTTTACGTTGCGTTCTCTGGTGAAAAAAAAAAAGCAACACTTTCTGGTAAGAAATAGTTGGCCGTACAATCAGTTTTGTAACCTTGTTAAACTAATTTGACTGCATCTGGTATCTTCACTAGTGATTCAATGTTGAAATATCGTATCAGTTTAATTGTAAAGTTTGGAACACAGTTTATTGATTTATCTTGCTTCTTTATTAACACTATTCTATAGTATTTACACTGATTGAAGGAAAAGGCATTGTGAACAAGGTGAAATATTTAATATCTCAAACTTTGTGAAACATTATATATCATTTTCATCAACATTGGTAACAAATGTTATAGTTGAGTACTTAAAGAAAAGTTCGTATATTAAACCTTTACAATTATTAAATTAGTCTATTGAAGTTTAAAATGGTAAACGTGCCTGTATCGTATTAAAACTGGATCTTTAAGATTTTAATTAGAAGTAGTGACAGAAACCTTATAACACCATGATTATATCTGTTTACAACTAATCGTATTTACTGTAAGCCTAGATATTTTAGTAATGATTGTCATACAGTGTATTTACAGTAAAACATTGTATAATTAATTAATCGTAGTTGATGATATTTCATTTTGTAGTGACAGATAAATCTCTGGATCAAAATCTGATGAAACAGCCTGAAAAACCGTAAGTGTATCAAATCTTAGATGGGTGTTGACATGGAGTGCCCAATCCTCCCACTGACAACAATCTCTACAGAAACTGGGAATGTATTCCACCAAATATATTAGTGGAACACTTGTGTAAATGTGGTGCAGAACTTATCAAGGGAAGTAAGGATACTGTATATTTTTCAGTAATGAAATCAAAAGGCCTAGTGCTAATCTGAAACCGTAAATGGCTTCTGTTTCGACTGGAACAAAATCAAGGCTTCTTCAAATATTTTCATCAACATTCTTTCCACTGGACCTATTATTGAACTTAAATAACATTTTAAGTCACAAAAGTTTTCATGAAATTTCTTTTACTTAAAACAATTTTATTTTATTGTTTCTTCTTATTAAAATAAAACATTTATTTTCTTAAATAAATAACAGTTGTTTTCTTTCACTGTAAATCTGTAAGACAGAACTACAGCAAATCAACTTGAAAACAAAAATTCGTTTTGAAAAGTTTGAGTTAAAAGAAATACAGCGTTTCATTCCTTTTCGAAATTTCCAAGATATAGATTATATCTCATAGCTATCTAGTTGTACAGAAGCATGTCTGCGGACTTACGACGCCAGAAACTTGTTTTCAATGCATGGTTTGAGCAGATCAGAAATAACTCATAATGCAGCTTGTGCTTCACTTCAAAACAACAACAGATCTTATGATATTTGGATTGAGAATTTTTTTTTACAATATTTCTTTTTCATTCTAATTGACAAATTATTTAGAAAGTTAATTAAAACTAAGTCCATCTCTAGTAGTGTTTTTTTTAGTCACAGAAACTGTTATAAAACATGTTATAAATTACACAATTTCTTTCCCAGCCCCAACAATGAAGTACTTTTTACCCTACATTAGTTCTTAGTAGACAAGATTAGTTCTTTGGTCCTAAAATAAATTTATTAACTTTTTTCAAGGCTAACTGATATAATCAACCTTTACAGAAAGATAGAGTAAGTAAAGAGGAACCCTTAGTAACTGTAGTGCTTGAAATTATCTCAGGTATGTAAGTTAGGAATTAAGCACAAAGCTACACAACGTATCGAAACCTAGTTTTTAGTGGTGCAAGTCTGCAAACATACCGCTGTCACACTGGGGGAGGGCTTTAGTTTGGATTAGAGTAAATTAATCGATAAGAATTTTGGCATATTCAAATACATCAGTCAAATGTTGAGTCGAAAGCTTCCTTTGTATCTCAAATCAATCAAGAAATTATTGATATATGAGCTGAAAGTTCTTCATAAAAAACACTTGCCCTTTTTATGAGCCACATTGTCGTGGCCAAAAAATGAGTTGTTGTTTTTTTTGCTTATTAAACCATACCTCCCTAGGGCTATTTCAAAATTGATACGTTGCCTATTTCAAATTAGTTTCCAATAGGCATTGTTAAAAATTTTCTTCCTTTCCAAATAATGATTTTAAAATATTATGATTGGGTGAATAATTTCCACAAAAATAAAAAAGCGTAGCATGTAGTTACTTTATAAAACCTAATAAACATGCAACTTAATATCTAGTAAGCCTGGCTAACTAATGAACGGATATTTGGTGTAAAGTTCTTATCAATGCTACAAGTGTAGCTGCCAGTTTGGTTGCCAATTTTGATGTCATTATTTTAAGTCGCATAATGAATCCTTTTCTAAAGACGCACCTTTTTTCACACCTAATGTATTTCTAATTTGATCCAATTCACCAAACCAATTTGTTATTTATATTATTTTAGTATGCTTTACATATTTTGTTCGTGATTTATCAAACAATTTGTATATCCAAGATACCTACATCATAAGTTTTAACAACAGATTAAAAGTCCAGATCAACCTTTTTCTTGCAATATAATTGAGATGTAATGATTTAAAACGGTAAACGTCAGCTCTTAAACTTATACTACTTGAAGAACTACTTTGCAGGACTTTCCCATAATACGTGCTTCTGTTTCACAATAGTATAAATATGAAAGATAATAAAGTTTTGCGAGTTTAACAAATAAATATGTGTTTATTCTGAAATTAACAAATAAAGAACTTGTAGAAGTGATTCCAATAACAGAAAATCGACAACTCCCGGAACAAGATAATTAAATATATAAGAAATAGAAGAAACATAAGAACACAGATGTTCATTACATTTAAAGTAAAAATCTCAACAAAATAATTCATATCAACTTAGTTCTACAAAAACGACAATGCTTACAGACTTCTTCCAAATCATGTATCTGATTGAAAGGTTACATGTAGAAATATTCATCAGTGGAATCTGGTACTTGTCATGTGAGAGGACATTGTCATTATCTGGTAAGGTCGTATCGGCCATTGATCGCGTGTCCAAATTATCATCTACCCTGACGTTTCACACAACTAGAATTTAGATTGTTAACATTGGAGATCATCGTACCAATAAACTGGTTCTCGGCTAAGAACACGTACTAAAACTAAACTAACCCTGAAATTAGTGATAATATTGTTCACCTCACAGTAAAAATAATGTAACTTAACTTAAAACATTACAGCCATAACAATGTCATAGTGACATTGAACCCCCAGCATTGGATAAAACGACGCTATCTAATTCATAACAAAATTATTTTGAAATGAATAGTGCAGCTGAACCATCTTATAAATGCTTCTGGAAGGGTATGAGATGGCTGTTCACCATGTACATTATTTACGGCATTATCGCAAAGAAACGAGAATAGAAAATAAGACGATCCTCCAGTGGAAGAATTGCTTCTTAACCTGAACCATTCATTTCAATGTAAAGGTGCTGATCTCAAATAAAATATGTTTAAAAAAGAGAAACATGAAATTGCGTTTTGGTCAATGACGTTTATGATCCCTGGGTTAGAGCTAGGATCCACAGTGTCACGTGAAAAATAGTTACATGTGATTCATTTAGTTGGCAAAGCGTATTAACGATTATATAGGGGCATCTATTTTATTAAGATGACGCTTAATTTACTTTTCTATAAGCATAGAAAAACAAAAACAGAAAGCTTAAGTTTGTACTTAAAACAAGCAATATAACTTGTATTAAATCTATACAGATATTTTAAAATCAATATACGTAAATTGAAGACAATGCACATATACTTATGAAAATAATTTAACAGTTACTGTAATGAAGTTTATGTCTATTCATGTCTGAATCAATAGTACTAAGTAAATATATATATTTATATATAAATAAAATTTCATACCAGGTAGTATACTGCTATAAAGATGGCAAAACATGAATTTGATCAACCAGTTAAAATGGTTTAGCAGAAGACAACTTCAGGTAACATCACTCCAGTAACTAAGTCCATTAGCAACACCTTTGCAGTGCAAAGTTTTGGCGGAGTGATAACCTCGTTACTACCGAACCGCCGACTACATTGCAAGCAACCAGTGGCACTCCACCCTTGCATGGTTATTATTTACGTGTATCTAATCTATGTGTCTAATATTGCAATTATTATATGTATATTTTAACTGCAAACTCCCAACGTTGTACATTTATCAATCAAGTTTCTTTCTTTACCCCTTCAAGCTATCTCTAGGCCTGGCATGGCCAGGTGGTTAGCGAGCTCGACTCGTAATCTCAGGGTCGCGTTAGTCCAACCAAGACTCAGTTTCACTCATTGAAACTATATGTAGTTTCTATTTCACTTAGTTTAGCTTTTAAACTGTTACACATTTATTACTGTTTTGGATTGTTGCAGTGTTACACGGTGGTACAAGTTATCACTCACTGAAGCTCTATAACATTTTCAATTACAAACAAAAATTGTAATTTATGGATAGAAATAAAGACATTTTATTTTAAAATAAGAAACAAAACTGAAATATAATTAATTTGTGATAATAAAAAATTAAAGAAAACCTTTACTGCTCAAACTTTATGTGCTTTTTATAAAATGTTCCGTGAGAAAACTGAGGATCATACTATCTATATACGACGTGATTTTATTCACGTTGAAACAGAAATCAATGAACGTGTTAGGGTTAGCAACAGGCCTTTTAACTCTGTTACTCAACAGATACACTGTGGCTCTTCTTCCTTTGATAAGTTCTGCTCCTGGAGAGTTCGTTTGTTTTGAATTTCGCACAAAGCTACTCGAGGGCTATCTGTGCTCGCCGTCCCTAATTTAGCAGTGTAAGACTAGAGGGAAGGCAGCTAGTTATCACCACCCACTGCCAACTCTAGGGTTACTCTTTTACCGACAAATAGTGGGATTGACTGTCACATTATAATGTCACCACAGCTGAAAGGGTGAGCATGTTTGGTGCGACGGGGATGTGAACCCGCGACCCTCAGATTACAAGTCGAGCACCCTAACCACCTGGCCATGCTGGGCCAAATCCTGGAGAGAGCTCAGAACATCTACACAATTTTTCAACATTTTTTATTATCTATTTGAATGCAGTCCTCACTTCTAAAAAGGTTACTGTAGGTGGATGAGTCGGGCACAAATTGTAGACATCCATCTACAATCAGGTACACCTTAGTTTCTTCAGGGTGTTTTATCAGCTTTCCATTTGCAAATATGTTTTTTTGCATAAAAACGAGATGTTGAAAAAAAAGATAATTATAATTAATGATGTAATGGTTTTATACAAGTATTTTAGACTAAAATCATTAATTTTTAAAATGCGTGGTCTTTCATAGATAATACGTGCTTTGCTTATAAATACGGTTTTCTAAAAGTGAGAAATAGGTTTCAGTGTTTTATTTTCATTAGACGAATTAGACTTGTAGTTTAAAACCATTAAAGTTGTTCTTCTTAAGTATCGAGGTAGAAAATGTGAAACCAGTTATATAAAAAAAAATCTTACATTGAAAAAACTATCTTCTATTTGAGATATTAAACATTCCACACAGTTTACCTATCAAAAGCGTATACAGTATTTAACCCTCTACATTCATGGTATATACTTTATAAATAAATATCTGATAAACGAATGATTGGTAAATCCAGTAAACCTGATATAATATAATATTTGAACCTTCCTCAACACTTGCCCACCAGTGAAGACATCAGTAGCATTAAATAACAAGGTTACAAAACTCATTGTTCAGCTCACTCTTTTATACAAAAAAACGTTGTTTATTTCATTAGGGAACACTGTTCACAGGAAACTGCAGTAATACTTTTTAAAAACTGTCAAATTGACGAACAGTCACATCCCATGATCATGAAACATAACATGATTTTACATGGACTTTGAAAAAATACAATGAGACCACTTGGTTTTAAATACATTGACGATCGTGTAAATATGGAAATAGTAAGAAAAATAATTTATAACAAACTGATATAACCTTTCTTTACAAGTACTTATATCAAACTGACTAATTATTTTACATAAAGACAAGAACATTATTTTATAGGGAGATGTACAGGTTCTTAAAATCTGTTTAACACTTTATTTGAAGCTGTTGCGGAATAAAATACATAGTTTTACTAATTTTTTCACATAATTTAGTGTCATGACAGAAAGTGTCTTACCACATCCTCTGTAACTTCTTTCTGTTATGTGTACAAGGTAGAGAAGAGCAAGGGTTAACCAAACATAGACAGTTCCCATCGTGAAAAACTTTCTTTTCCTCTTATATTTCAGGCTGTTATGTTATACAAAAAAATGAAACAAAATATTACTTAAACGTCTCTTCGATTTTAATTGTATTTTGAAGGATCTGTGATGCATATTTTTCTTTTTAAAAAAATGCAGTTCTAAAACAAATAAATCAGTAAATTGAAGTATCTCTATGAATTACAATTTCCCTTTCAGACACCATCACAGTATATTTAGAAAGAAATTTCGAAACTTTTAAGAATTTTAGGACAAAATCTGGTTAGGACATTTAATCTATTAGATTCAAACTCTATTCATCCACAAGAAAAATAAAGCACAAGTCTCACTTAAAGTTAAGAGTAGATGTAAATATTCAAGTCTACAACATCTTATGTGTAAAACTACCTGTATGTTGGTGATAAAGTTGTTGCTTATAGAGAAAAGAAATTCCAAAAATAAAATTAAAACAACTTTATTGGAAATGGACAATATGGCGCAACAACTAAAACGTAACCTATAAAGTATGTAATCTAGTTCCATGGTTGACACTGACAATCAAACAAGGCCTAAGATATCAAGGTAAAAGTTGATTCCTCTTAAACGAATAAAAAGGAAAAAAAAATTTCTCACACCCAGGAAAGTAGCAGTATATTTCACTCACCTAGAAACAAAACAACGTAGCTCTAAATTCACATTGTAAACAAAGTATTTGTCTCGTGGCTCAAGATAAAGTTGAAGGACGAAGTGAGTTTGTTTAGGCTTATGAATAGAGAGGTTAAATGGCATCCGTAACAAAAGGTTTGTAAAGAAAATGCAGATTGTAGACTTAGATCTTTGTTCTTCCGAAGACAAAGATGTCTAAACAGTCTGAATAATGATGCGATTGGTCATAACTTACCCAAACATGTTTTCAAAACAACCTAAATTAACTTGATAATGTTAGAATATAGGTCTTGCTGTTATCATAGTTAACGTTTTGTAAACTTGCTTAATAATTTTGAAGATAAACACTAACTCCAAAATGACTGTAAATAACACAGGTGAATGAGCAAAGAAAGCCATAAGTTTTGTTATATTTGTCAACAAGACCACTAGGAATTGAATTAACATAGAAAAATAATAAAATATTTTTTAAACAAAAACAAGAAAAACAACTTTGTTTATGTATTGAGATCTAGTGTCCAACGTGTTTTCAAAGATATTTTCAAACATCTAAAGGAATAGACTAGAAACATGGTCATCAAATGGCTTCAGCATAAACACACTGATTAATTTAGATATGGCTAACTTACAACAACGTCGGGAAACTCACTACCATTCTTGGAGAATTTTGTTCTGAAGTTAAACAGATATGTATTTTATACCGTTGTTCTATAATCTCATGATTATATTTTGAAATTTCTGCCCTAAACAGTAGTTAAATATATCAGGGTTAGAAATATGCCTTCTGACTCCAATAACCAGTAAATATACAGCTGTTCCACTTTCCTTGATAATTTCCGCACCTTTGAAAAGTGGATTACATTTGCACAAGCTTTCCAATAAAATATGCACTTCTAGGTTTAGTAGTGGTTACTCCAAGCGGGAGGAATAGGCACCCAACACCCATCTGAGATTAGTTAAACTGCCCCATTTCCAGGGTGTTTCTTCTTAGTTTTATCTTTAGGCTTGTCTGTTACGACAGAAGGCGCAAACACTATGAGTTGTCAAATGCGATTGATTAGAAAATGCTTTAATGTAGATATTCCCAGAACAAAATCATTAGTAAAATATCTACGGTTTCAGTAATCAAGATCAGTTGTAAACGATATAAACATGGTGTTAGAAAGTTTCTTTCACTACGTTTCATGAAAATCTTAGAAATAAGATGACGTTTCAGAAAAACGCAGGTATAGTTATTTTTAATGATTTACCTTCAATACTGTTTAGGAAGGTTTGGAATGAATAAACGTTTCTTAAAGTACTAAACTTTGTTACCAGTATTATTACAAAATATACCATACATTTCATGTATAAATTATTTTCCATTTCAGCTATTAAACATTCACGCTGTTCACTTAGAAAAGAAATACTCAGCCAACTTTGTTCAAAGTAAATACAATGTAATTGTAATGATGAACGAATCGGTTAAATCAACAAATTGTGTTCTAGGTTTTACAGTTGAAATGATATAACAAAACATCTCAACAGTTTCCATCACTTGATCTCTAGTGGGTACACCAGTAGCAGTCAAAAGATTGTAACAAGGTCACAAAAGTCATTGTAGGACCAACTATTTGATACAAGAGACTGTTGTTTCTTTCATCAGGTAATACTGTTCACAGAAAGAAAATCAGGTCCTATAAGCTTCTGAATGGATCTTCATTTCCTTCCACGTCTGCTATTAAGCGTTACGAAGAGATATAGTTTCAGTTCCATGTCATGGTGGGAGGTCTTGGTCAGTGTAAGGCTGCATTCCATTTAAAAGCAACGTAAGGGACCAGTTTCATTATAAGACTGTTTATTCAATGTCTCAGTCACACCATCGGTCATCTCTTTTCTCGGTTGCTTTCTTTCTTTGAATCGTATTGGTTTCGTATTACGTGCTCGTGCAGCTAGTTGGTTGGGCTTCATTTTCACTTGGTGGTTAAATAAATCACTTACTGTTTTGCTTCTTCATGTATTCGCTTATTGGAACTGTTACAGTCATGTATCTGATTTTTACATTTCTTATTTTATGCCTTCCAGGTATGTTAGTGACTTTTAATAAACATTTCATCTTGCTGATTGGAACTGTTTCAACTATATAGTTACATAACGGACTATCTACATCGTGCCCAAAGTGATGATATGATCCCAAATTTTAGCGTTATAAATCTTCAAACTCAATGCTGTGATACTTGAGTGAAGGCAGATAAGAGTAGTTAGAAACATCGGTTAAAAAAGTTATATTTCGGTACTTAGTATGAGGTGTAGCTATCATAGTTTTACAAGTTTGTGACTGATCTGCACCTTTTATTCGTTTTATTTTCGTTTCTTCAAGTTAAGCACAAAACTATACAGTGGGCTATCTGTGCTTTACCCACTACGGATATCAAAACCCTGTTTCTTGTCCGTAGACATGTCGTCGCTTTACGGGGGATGCGTAACTTTCATATTTTGACAGGTCATGTTGGAGGTCATTTAATACAAGTCCAGAGATTTAATACTACCCTCAATGCCGCTGTTTGTCACAATCTGGATTTCTAAAGCGATACTCTTGTGGTAGATTTTGAGGTAGGAAACGGATTATACAGATCCACTTTCATCCGTCACAAATATATTATTTGTATCTTAGTCTTGGTCTATTTTGAAAATACAACTTCCTGAGTCATTTCTGAGTGTGTATTAATGACAAAGCTTGTGCTGTAGACGAAAATAGCAAAAAACAATATTATACTTTGAAACTGACGTTTTGATAAAACAATATTATACTTTGAAACTGACGTTTTGATAAAACAATATTATACTTTGAAACTGACGTTTTGATTAACTGAAACCTATACAATGATCAACTGATGCCAGCAACAGTGTAGCCTTAAATTATTAACTTCCTAGTGCAAACCTTGATAGTTTGTTCGTTTGTTTTTTACTTTTGCCCAAAGTTACGCGAGGGCTATCTGCGCTACCCGTCACTAATTTAGCAGTGTAAGACTACAGGGAATAAAGCTATTCACCACCACCAACTGCCAACTTTTAGGCCGCTCTTTTGCAAACGAATATTGGGATTGACAGTCACATTATAACTTCCCAACGGCTGAGAGGGCGATCATGTTGATGTGATAAAAATTCGAGCCTGCAACCCTCAAATTACTAGTCGAGAACCTTAACCACCTTGCTAGACCAGGCCTATCCTTGTTAGTACAACTTTTGCAGACTCATAACCTTTGACCTTTTCCTATCTTGACCATGGAACGTGTTAACAGTTTCTGATAATAGTGTAAATTTTGATTTCTCTGTAGTAACTAGCAACATTGGTTAAGTGAACACATGGACAACATTAATGGTGGTAAGGTTAATCTTCTGTATCATGGCAAGAAAAATGTTTGTCGAACAAATAACTATGGACGTTTCATTTTGAATTGTAACAAAAACATGGGTTGTAACTTCCAATATGGTCTCATAAAGCCCTCGTGGACGTCCAGTCAAAAACTGGACAAGGTGAGAAGTCCAGGTGCTGGTTGTATCCCTTACAAATACATACACACTTTGCAGGATATGATATTGGGCTTATCAAAGACTCGCCGAGAAGAATACATTGTGGGTTAATATAATTCGTGACGATGAGAAAATTAATTGAAGAAAAATGTTTCTCAGGATGGCTGGTATGGGTATTAACACTTTTGCTAATAAAGCAGAGAACAACGTTTCGACTTTCTTTGATAATCTTCAGGTCGAAACGTTGTTCTCTGCTTTATTAGTGAAAGCGTCAATACCGATACCATCGGAACCTTGCATAGCCACGTGGTTAAGGCACTCGACTCGTAATCTAAGGGTCGCGTGATCGAATCCTCGTCATACCAAACATGCTCGCCCTTTCAACCTTCGGGGCTTTATATTGTTATTGTCAATCCCACTATTTCTTAGTAAAAGAGTAGCCCAAGAGTTGGCGGTGGGCAATGATCACTAGCTGCCTTCCCTCTAGTCTTGCACTGCAAGATTAGAAATGGCTAACGTAGATAGCCCTCGTGTAGTTTTGCGCGAAATTCAAACCAAACCCATACCACCCATACTGAGATACATAGATAAATAGGTTTAGTAGAAAGTATCACCTAGATGACTGAGTACACTTGTCATAACAGATCTAACTTAGGAAGAAATTGTAATGTAAGATCTGAGACAGCAGTTTACTCATGAAGAAATATCCACTGATCATGAAAAATACTATTTTCTTTTCCTGCCTATTACATTTACTTATAGTGTAATTCACATATTATACTTTACTGCTCAAGCTTACCCTCTCTTGTCGTGTAATTCATATATTATACTTTACTGTTAATGTTTACATTTAATTGTCGTGTAATTCACATATTATAATTTACTGTTCAAGTTTACATACGTGTAATTTATGTATTATACTTTACTGTTCAAGTTTGCATTTACTTGTCGTGTAATTTATGTATTATACTTTACTGTTCAAGTTTGCATTTACTTGTCGTGTAATTTATGTATTATACTTTACTGTTCAAGTTTGCATTTACTTGTCGTGTAATTCACATATTATACTTTACTGTTCAAGTATATATTTACTTCTTGTTTAATTCATGTATTTGACTTTACTGTTCAAGTTTATATTTACTTGTCGTTTAATTAATGTATTAGACGTTACTGTGATTTTCATTCTGGCGTGATGATTCTCCTTTAACTAAAGAAGCTTAAGAAATAAGCCTAGAATGTGTGATTGATTATATTTCATTGTTTTAGGCTTAATATAAGCGTCATACTCTTATTAACTTTACATTACTTTTCTTTCAGCATCAATTACATTTAATTTGGGCCGAGTTTACATCATCTAAGTTAGGAACAGAAACTGCTGACGAGACCTAAAGTCTCTCGACATTAAACCCTTCAACATTTATTCTTATTACAAACACGGAAAGGCACTGCCGATAGTCACTATGTCATCCAACTCGTAAGGTACTCAGTATCTCCGCTACATCAAGCTGAACATATTCAACTCTCAAAAAATACAAAAATATTTCTCCATCTTTCCACCAAGATTAATCAAAATCCGAACATTTTTGACCTAGTCATCGTGCAAAAATAGCGTAAAAAAGTGATTCCCATGTTAACAGATAGGATTTATTTCAATCACTTTTGACCGTGACCTTCGAAAAACTAAACACTTTTATGCTGGGTCGTAGTCCAAATGTATAATAACTTTTGTTCAAATTCTCTCAGTCATTATCGAGAAATATTGTTAAAAAACACATAGAGTTGGAAACAACGTATGGTGGTGGTAAAGGTAACAACGATGTAAGTTGTGTATTCAGTGTACTAAGCCTGTTTTCTTATGCCTTTTGAAAAATTCCTGAAGGAAATATTCCTTTATTAGCTTTAACCAACACTTCAGTATCTTCAAAAAATACCAAAGACATTTTATAAACTGCACCAAAAACAGCAGCATCTTATTTTAACAAAAAAGCGTTAATAATAGAAGCTAGTGTCTGTACTTGAGACTACATGGACCTACTAGAATCATGGTTAACATTAACACAAATAATTCCAGCTTTCCAATCAACCTTTTACACGTTTCCTTAACTATTTGCAATCCCCTTCCCCATATTTATAACATTGATTGGGATGTCTAAACTTAATAAAACTATAATTTTATAAGCAGGCTCTAACACCATGCTCAGCAAGGGAAACTATGTATTTGATGTGATTTTTATTACTTTTTATTGTATTCTATTATTCCACCCTTGGTGTCCAAAACAAAATCATAACAAAAACTACCAAGGTAATGCTCACAAACACTCTCAAAGACCCTTTTTAAACTATTACAAAAGTAATCTTTAAATTTTGAGATTCACCAATAAAACCAAAACAGTCTTGAAGCCATAACCACTTTTTTTTTCTCAGGAGTCAGGTTTTGTCATAGAATGCTACCATAATTCAATAAAAAATACACTTTTAACATAAAACAAATTCTTAACTTCAATATCTCTTATTTATTTTCAACACATCAGTCATAATACACTTTGTTATATCTATTGAAGTATGAAGTTTTTACAAAGCTAATCATAAAACTTCCACGTTGGCATGGTAACTTTCGAAACCTCCGCTTTTTTTCATATTTAATGATTTCTCGGTTGTACCCAACAAAGAAAGGTTGAATTATATGATTTCATGTTTTTGGTCTTAAATATGACATAATGTTATAGTTAAATGTGTGAAATCTCTAATGTACATGTTATAAAAGTTGTTTTCATAACTTAAAACCAGTCATTCAAGCTGTTTCCATATTATGAATCAGTCATATAAATCGTCTCTATAATGAAAATGATAGATAAATTGTTTTCTGATTATGAAACTCAAACACAAATTTAAGAATAACTTTACTGCTATTTGTTATTTTACATTCTGTTTCAGGAAATGAAGAGAAATGATGGCCACTTTAACCTTGTCAAATAAATAAAAAACCTACCACTTCTGTAGATATGAAACAAAGTATTAACATACTACTCAGGTACACAACTCTATGAGGAAGAAAATTATCCAACTTATAAATAATTCCTAGGTTCACTTCAAGGGAGTCTTGAAAAACGCCCCCAGTGGCTCAGCGGTATGTCTGCGGACTTACAACGCTAAAAACCGGGTTTCGATACCCATGGTGGGCAGAGCACAGATAGCTTATTGTGTAGTGCTTATTTCAAAACAACAACAACTTTCCAATAAAAATTTATAAGTTTCTCATGATGATAACTAAACGTGTTTAATTTTCAAACGAATAGTAGTGCTCAAAGTACTTTAAAACTTGGATCTTTCAAATCAATTGTATAAGAACTGTGATTTGGAATTTCTCAGACCCTGAAAATATGTGTTAAAGTATCACTGTAGCACGCATCTGAGACTCAGTAAATGTATTAAATTATCACTGTAACATGCAAGCTTGAAGGCTCTTTAGCTTCAATATTCATCTTCTTCAAAATTTTCTAACATTGTTTCAAGGTAAGTGCTTCCCATAATACTTATCTTGTTTCAAATGAAATTCACTAGAAACTAGAGTTTACTTTAAACGTAAAACACCAAGATACACTACAATCTCTGATGTATATATTTTTAAAGATCACTGATGATAGAGTTTAAATGTATTCCAATATTTGATTAATTATGTTTACAATTAATGCAGTAGTACTCTGCATTAGTAGTACACCACTTCTAGCCACATACCAAAATCTGAATTCTGGTCTTCACAAGTTCTTTGGTATAATTCAAGACTTCTTTGCTTCTTCCTTCCTCATCTGCCATAAAGCATTGCAGGGAGATACAGAGGTCATTCAAAAGCAAGATCAAAGACCTGGGTCTGTGTAAGCATGGTTCATACTAAATTCATGAGATCAATTTTAAGCACTTTTTAAGAACTTTCTAAGCACTCTCAGAATATTTTCAAACATATTTTGTAAGCTCAAATCTACACCAAAATCAACCAGGTTCCATTGAAATTATATAAAATTTCTATTTATTTGTTCAATATGTGAATACAGACTAATAGAAAAAGAAATACTTTATTTATTGCATTCAACGTGGCAACATCTATTAAAGTTAGATATATCGAGATGATCTGCTAATATTTTCATAATATTTTCAGGCATTTCTACAAAAACAAAGGCTCCAATTCAAGTGCTTCCGTTGCATTGAAATTCCATTCTCAATTTCAAGACTTTCAAGGATACCTATGCACCCTGTGTAAGACTATGTTTATTCAGTGCTCAGTTACATCATTAATCCTTCTCTTCCTGAATCACACTTTGACTTTGAATCCTGTTATATTTATATTATATGCTCACACTGCTGGTTGTTTGGGTCATATTCTCACTGTGTGCCAAACCACATAATGTTTTATTTTTCAATATCTTTGGTGAATGTGTCTATTCCAATCATTTCTCCTACTTTTACATTTCTTGTTTCTTCTATTTATATTAACAGCTCTTTATAAACAGTGTATCTTGTTGACAACCATTTCTCTGATCTTTATGTCTTGTTGATTCTAGTTATGTTAGAAGCACTTTTGAAGGAATTTTCATTAACCTTAATGAGAGGTTATTTACTTTTAAAGTAAGGTTTTCTTCATGTTATTATAACATATTTAATTCTCAACATATCAACATATCTGTTTTTATAAACAGCTGTTGAATATCTAGTGAATGTCAACATATGTTGTTGTCTTAACAAACAGTTTTAATAGATAAAGGCTATTAAAACAAAAGCCATCATTATGAAAAACAAATGTATTAACTTACAGACATAAAACTGTTCCTGTCTAGACATCAATCACTTTGTATCCATATCTTGTTTCACTAGTTCATATACTTATCTACCAGTTGATTGTTCGTTTAGTCTCTTGTTTTATCTAGTTGTACTCGTAAACAGTATATTATACATATATATACAACCAATTTTATCATTTAATTCACCCGTTTCTCTCTCTTAACGACAAAACATTAAAATTTATGTAAAATATCACAAGGATAGCTGTCATATTTTGAATAAATAAACAAGGTAAGAAGAAGGCTCCTTCGGGAAATACTCCGAAGTTTCACCTACGTGCTCTAGAATCTACGTTGAGAGTGAAGTTAACACAGAACATTTCGTTCAAGGTAGAGTTGCATTATGTTTAGACTAGACTGATATAATACAGCATGCTAGATTATTATATTGATTAAGTTTGTTTGTTTGTTGGATTTCGCGCAAACAAAAATACACAAGAACTATTTGCGCTAGCCGTCCCGAATTCACCAATGAAATAGGAGATAGAAGGTAGCTAGTCATCACCACCCACAGCCAACTCTTCGGCTACTCTATAACAACAAACAGTTGTGTTGACCATCACATTATATTTCCCTCCCTAGCTAAGAAGATGGGCAAGTTTGGTGTGGTGGAAACTCGATCAGCAACCCTCCGATTATGAGAAGAGAGGCCTTACCACCTGGGCATGCCGGGATATATTGATGAATAGAAGCAATAATAATTTTGGCTTTATTATAAAGTTATGGAGACTAGAATGTTCGGGAGATACAATTTATGTTGTTCTTTCTGAGTTTCCGTTTTACAATCCTTGTTTTAATCATGTTTCATTACAAGAAACGAAGTAACCAGAATCAGATTTTTCACTCTTCGAAAGTCTCGAAAATATCATTTACCTCGAATAACAGGAATTTTCGAAAAATCCTGCATTAACAAATAAATTGGACTGTATTTTAAAATGAACTTAGCTCAGAAAGGCTAAAAAACATGTACAAAACGTCAAAGTTACCGATGTCAACGCCACTAGTGGTGTAGTTGAATATCAGTGTCCTCAGTCTTTGTCTGACTTTCCTGTTATTCAGACGCTATTTTATTGTTGTTTTTATTGCGTTTCTTATCCAAGAGAATCTTTTTACTTACGATGCCAAATTTAAAAGAAACGTTATTTTGTGAGCGGAACAGATTGGGGATTGTGCAGCCACTAAAATTTTTACGGTAAGTAAGGCAAATTTATGTCGTTAGCATGGTATTAAAACCAAGCTGTTTTCTTTCAAGAGAAGTACAAAGTCATTTTAATGCTCAAGAAAAGAAAGACATCGTGAAATTGGTGCCGCCGTTTTAACGTATTTCAGAGAATCACGAGAGATGTTTTAATGATAAAAGCAAAATAATGTTCAGGAATTAGTGGTATTTCTTTTAAGTCTAGTCGTGGCTGGTGTAAGAACTTTATGAAAATAGAATGTTTATCATTACGGCGAAGGACAAGAATTAATCAAAACTTGCCATCAACTTTTAAAACAAAACATACTGAATACCAACGATATGTTATTGGTCTACATCAAAGAAATCAATATTCCCTAAACCAAATCGGTAACGCAGATGAAACGGAAGTTTTTTTCGAAATGCCGTGTAACTATACTGTAAATACCAAAGGAGAGAAACAGGTGTCAGTCAAAACCACTGGTTACGAAGAGTTAAGAGTTATTGTTATGCTATGTGTAACTACAGATGGACGAAAATTCTCACCGTTTGTCATATTAAACAGAAAAAAAAACATTGTCAAATGAAAATTTTTGCAACGATGTAATAGTTCGTACCAAAAAAAAAAAAAAAAATAGATGACATCAGAGCTGATGGAAGAGTGGCTGGGATAGGTATGGGAACGTCGGTCTGGTGAATTATTAAAACAATGGAGCATGCTTGTAATGAATGTATTTCATGACCGTCTCTCTGATAAAATCATAAGTAGGTTAAGGAACAACATTTCTGGTAGAACGACAGGTCAGTTCCAACCTCTTCATGTGTCCATCAACAAATAATTCAAAAACTGTATCCATAAGCATCTTAACACTTGGCTGAATAAAGACAATCATGTTTTGATACCGAGTGGTGTAATAAAACGTATATCAGTATCAAGAATAGTGGAGAGGATTTAAAAAGCTTGAAAAGAAGTGTTGGACATTATTATTAGACAACCGTATTTAAAATGTAGTTTATCTAATTTGAAAGATGGAACGCAAGATGACATTATTTAAGACAATAGTGAATCAAACAATGAAGATGCTTCAACTTCAGAAGATAACATTGAATCAGAAGAAACATCAGAGTATCATTCTGATTAAATAAAGAAAGCAGAAAGAAAGATTATTGTAATGAACACTTTTAATTTTCTGCATACTTTATATATATATATATATATATATATATATTTCATTTTAAATCCATCAAATATATTTTGATTCGTTAATAATCTCCTTTAAAACATATAAATATATTCACTTCTTTCTAATTATCATCCATTTTTTCCTGAAATCCCCCTTTTAAAAGTGGGGTGCATCATAAATCAGAAAACATGTTAAATTCGAAATACACAGTATAAATGCATGTTTCACGAAAGAATTAGTAAAATGTACTTGTCTTAGGATTAATGTAGGAAAACAACATTGTAGTACATCAAAAACTATTATGGCCCGGTGAGTTAAGGCGTTCGACTCGTAATCCCAGCGTCACGGTTTCGAATCCCCATCGCACCAAACATGCTCGCCCTTTCAGCCATGGCGACGTTATAATGTAACGATCAATCCCACTATTCGTTGGTAAAAGAGTAGTCCAAGAGTTGTCGGTGGGTGGTGATGACTAGATGCCTTCCCTCTAGTCTCATACTGCTAAATTAGAGACGGCTAGCGCAGATAACCCTTGTGTAGCTTTACACGAAATTCCGAAAAATAATTTATAACTGTTTGTTCAATTGAAGTTTTATCTGTCTTTCTGTGTGCGATGAGAAGTGTCTGGACAAAAATAAAACCCTTTGAAGGTGGGATCTTTCAAAGTATGGTTAACCCTAATACTTCTCCACCTGATACACGTAACAGGAGGATGTAACTACACGTGTGGTAGGACTCAAAAACGATTCGTTTTGTAACATTTTATAATGATGTACATTGCAGATTTTCAAGGCATATTTTTTGTTGAGACAGTTTTTATTTCTTGTGTTTTTGTAACATAATCAGACATTTTCCGTGATGACGAGAAAACCCACTTGTTAGAAAATTCTATATTTATAAACGGCTGGAATTGGTAGAGTAGGCATTAATAGGAGAACGAACAATGTAGTATCTTCACTTCCCATTTCAGTCGTTTTTAAATATATAATCGGACATTTTAATGTGAATACTCTAACTTTAAGGTGATGTGATTATAAATAAATTATATATTTTTTCTCACTAATCACACCTTCAGACGATAGTGTTATTGTTAAAATAGAATAGTGTTAATGTATTTAAAACGAACTAGTTCATTTAGGCTATTGTAAAGACAGTGGCGGCGCCAGGATATTTTCGTTGAAGGGGGGCTGAGAAGGGCTGAGGTAAACTGTGGAGGGGCGTTCCAAAATGCCATCATATGAAGTAGATATGGTAAATTATAGTAATGTAAATACCAAGGTACATTTCAAAAAGGTGTGCTATTTTGAACTGCGTTTTCAATGCAGTTTTCATTGGAAACTCATACTCTGATTAATAATTCATTATTACAAATTAGAAATAATCTGTTTATGAAAATATGTGTACATGTAAAAGAGGAAGCTCACCTAAATTCCACCCAAGGAAATACATAATAATAAAGAAAATCAAGATTAGCTTAGATTGAACATTTAATATACCATTAAGAATAAAGCTACCAATCAAAAGAAATATAACATAAAGATATAGTTTACATAGCAGAAACGAATTATCCCATGTGAAGTTAATACACTCTGAGGAAAAGTAAGGTCACTATCAGGTTAACTATCTTTCATCATGTTGTGTTTATAGTCAATATTACTTCAAAACAATGCGCCTGTTCTGGTGATTGGCAGCAAATTTGGATGCCTGATACACAATGCAAAATGATCTCACAGAGGACACAACATCGGCTAAATGCTTCATAGTTTTGACCTATACACAATACACTTGTACATGCATGCTATGTTTTACTTTTCAATAGAAGATAAATGAAATAATAGGTAAATACCTGTGAAACCTTTGGTTTATCAAGTAAAATCTCTGATGATCTGTTGTAACTTGAAATCAACGTGGTTGTCTAATCTTCGTCAAAGCTCAAGATAGAATGGCATTACACAGGGAGCGGCAACACAGCGCACGAGTTTCAGTGCATTCAGTATGTTGTTATGGGACGCATGACACATACTTCCGTCTTAATGAAGACGTTGAGTTCTGCAGATCTATGTCTCTTTGATGTTAATTGTTAAGCAACAACGACGATTGTGTTTTCCATATTTTATGAATATATGTAAGTAACAATATTGGGGGCTGAGGGGGCTTGGCTCATATTGGGGGGGCTCAAGCCCTTCCCCAAGCCACCTGGCGCCGCCACTGTGTAAAGATCATATAAAATCATGTTATGTTTCATAATCATGTTTTGCGTCTGCTTATCAGTTTAGAAACTTCCTACACATTTATTTGTATGCTGCTTGTGTCTCCTCTGTCAAGTGTTGAAGAATGTTAAGATGTTTTATATTACTTTAGCTGTAAAGCTTTGAACACAGTTTATTTACTTTTGTTAAGTGAATACGGCTAAATATTTGATATAGCCAATGGTAAAAGTGTAAAAGGTGAAATATAAGATGTCATTTATAATAACACTAGTAAAATTTTACAGTTCCGTTATGTATGAAACGTTTACACATTCCAAACCTCTACAACCAGTTAGTTCATATAACGAAGATAAAATATTAAAAAGGTAATGTTACTCATATCGTTTTGATAAGTAATTTTATTTTTCATATTTCAATAAAATGTAATGAAAGAAACCTTCTGACACCATGTTTATTTACGTGAATGTTTACAAGTGATCTTCTTTACTAAAACCATAGATATTTTACTAATAATTTTAATCTAGAGATATCTACAATAAAACCATACTTAATCAATTTTTGTTGATGATATATTATTTTAAATACTATCTTCTTTAATGACAGACAGGTCTCTGGAAGGAAAACTGATGAAACACCCTTCAAATCCATCAGTTTACCAAATTTTAGATAGGTGTCGGCGTTGGGTGCCCAATCCTCCCACTTACAACCTCTACAAAAACTGGGAATATATTCAACCAAATATTCAAGTTAAAACCAAGTACAACGTTTTTGAAACTTTCCAGATAAATCAGTTCTTAATATAAAAGCTAGGACTCTCGTTTTGAGTCTAAAAATAATTTTACTCTTCTTTTCAGGCTAACTGAAACCATCAAACTTTACTGGAATAACAGAATGAAAAAAAAAAAGATTTTCTTTTCGTAATTCAACTTTATCTATTTAGAGCCATTTTGAATTTTAATATTTATTTATTATTATTATTATTATAATGCCTCTCGATTCCATGAAGGAACTTAGGGCCACAATCGCTTGCGAATTCATTAACAGGCTGGTTTTTTAAGTGAGTAAATTGTTAGCCTACTGCACAACCCCCACCCAGGAGGAGAAACCTGAGCCGTCCCTAATTTTGCAGTGTAAGACTAGAGGGAAGGCAGCTAGTCATCACCACCCACCGCCAACTCTTGGGCTACTCTTTTACCAACGAATAGTGGGATTGACCGTCACATTATAATGCCCCTACGGCTGAAAGGGCGAGCATGTTTAGTGCGATTAGGATGCGAACCCGCGACCCTCGGATTACGAGTCGCACGCTTAACGCCCTCAGCCATGGCGGGCACGAATTTTAATATGCTAGGAATATATGGTAACTTATACATAAAACTGTTCTGGTTGTTTGACTCGTTCATTTATTTATCTAACTACCAGTTGATTGGTCGTTCAGTTTGTTGTTTGTTTGTTTTTACCTGTATATTGGTGAACATCACTCTATACATAAGATATTTTAAAATGTCGTTGTCTCTTTGTTAACGATAAAACATTAAAAAGCACATAAAAATTTCAGTGCAAATGAATAATTGGCATATTTTGAATAAATAAACTAACTAGATAAGAAGATGACCCCTTCTTGAAAAACTTCATAATTTAAACTGTGTCGTCAGAAGTTAATACAGAACATTTCGTTTAGACTAAACTAACATAATAAACTATGATAGTTTATCATTTTGATTAAGTGATGGATGTAATAAACAGGAGGATATTTTTCTCTTCCAGATCAAATATAACAAACAAGAACTAACCCACAACATGAATACACACACGAAGACTGACTCCTCCAAGTAGCTATGTTTGGTCTGTCTCGTTATAGGAGTAAAACCAGTGCTACGTCTTAACAATGCATAATCACAGTTAGAAATAACGTTCACAAAAATAGAAATTATATCAACAGTATGTTCACATACACACAACAAGGGTAGAATAACATTTACAATAGTAAAAATTAAATAAAGTATAGGTTTCCACAAAAAATTAGATCAACAGTGGGTTTATATATTTATAAAGTTGTAACATATTAAAAGGACAAAAAGCAACTTATTAGTCTATAAAGGATGTCCCATCCTACTCCCAACTTTAACCATCTCTTAATACTTATGTATTTATCCATAATGTTTTGAAACTCAGTTAAATATTCTGCCTCCACCACCTTTAAAGACATCTTATTCCAAAAGCGAATCATCCTGTTTGAAAAGTAATACTGTCTGAACTGCTATTGATTATAACATTGACTAAGTTTCAATTTGTGGCCCCTTGTTGTATTGTTTTTATTTTTAAACAAAAAAATGTGTAAGGAATCTATATAATCAATACTATTAATAAAATTTCATTCAGAGAAATCAAGTTTAGAGATTTCAGTCTCTCCTTATATGAAAATTCCACCATACCAGGTACCATCCTAGTGGCTCTTCTCTGAACTTTCTGTAACTGTTCAATGTCCTTCTTTAGGAAGAGAGTCCAAAAGTGTGTACAACACTCTAAATGAAACCACACAAGTGATCTATCTGTACAGTGAAACAATAGTAACCCTTGTTTTGTATTCAATATTTTTATGGATATTACCTTGAATCATACTATTTCTATTGGTAGTTACGTTACACTGTTTAGGAGACTTAAATGTTATTTTTTATCACAACACCAAATTATGTTTCTTCAACCACAGTAGTTAACGCAGTCCCATTTAAATTTTAACAATAATTTGAAGTTTGAAAACCTACATTCATCACCTTACATATTGGATAGTTAAACATCATCTGCCACATATGTGTTAAATACAACAAATGATCTAACACTTCTTGTAAGATTGCTGCATCTTTGATACAGTTAGCTAACACAAAAATGTTACGTCATCTGCAAACTTCAAAATTTTGTTAGTCATTCCAGAGTCAATATCAGTAATATAAGACACAAACAGCAGAGGACCCAGTACAGAGCCCTGTGTCACACCACTTGTGATTCAGTCAGATCTAACTCCATTTATTACTACTTTCAGCTTATTAATCTTCATCCAATTTTCTGTTCAGTTTAATAACAGTTCTTCCACACTCACAGATTTATGTTTTGTAACAAGTCTTTTCTAAGATGCTTTCTGAAAATCAAGGAAAATCAAATCCACAGTATTTCCTTCATCAACCCTTACAGTAACATCCGTAAAGAATGTCAGAATGTTCGTTAAACAAGACTTTCCCTTGGTGAAAAAAACGTTGGCTCATTGAAAGTATATCAAGCTGCTTCAAGTGACTCTGCAATGCATCTTTAAGCATGCTCTCAAAAATCTTTCCCACTACTGATGGATGACTAACTGGCCTATAATATCATGGATAATGTTCATTACCTCCTTTAAGTATTGAACTAACATTAACTAACCTCCAACCTTCTGATACTCATTCACTACTCGATAACCTATAAACATATTACCTAGTGGTTCACAATAAAATATTTAAGTTCCTGTGAAACCAAGATAAACGTTTTCTTGTCCGGGGATTTATCAACTTTGAAGTTTCCCAACATTTCTATTTCAATTTCAGAACTTAAAAGCAGATCTCTTGCATCATTATTTTCCCCAAACATTAAAAATTCTTATTGTTTGATATTACTCTCTTAGTCAGTATTCTTTCATATTCAGTTTTACTCTTTTAACTTCCTTTTTTAACCAGCTCTCTAGATTTCCTGTTTTTCCAGTAAGTTTAAATTTATTGAATTTATTAAGTTTATTCTTACTGTAATCTCTTAAACATTTATTAAAAGAAAATGACTCATTCCGTTCACGCATAATGCAATTAAATCACTATGTGTGCAGTCATTATGCTCGTCTATCAGACTTTTCTATTACAGAAGGACCAGTTTCTTTGTAGTATTGACAATTGATATTAACATAATACTAATAAAGTTAAATTTTAGATTAACTAGTATTTATTGTCAACGTTGTATTTTATAAACAGATGTTTAGAAGAATTAATTATGGAAGTTCAAATTACATATTCATAGAGAATATATATGGAACTTTCTTGTGTCCAAATTACACATTCTAAATCTTTTACAGCAAAACCCTTCATCGGACATCTTCATGAAGCGTGATCCTAAAGATCTCTATTGTCGTAGTGGTTAGTATCCCCGGATGATAGTTCCAAGAGACCAGAGTTCAAGTTCTGTTACAGCAAAAGATGCGCTTTACATTACAAATTTCTTGTAAGAGTGATAGCCAAATCTAACTATTTAAGCAGATAAGAGATGTTGTAGAGTCGGCATTGGGTGTTGTTCCATAGTTTTTCTCTATAGCTTACCAGATGAGATATATGGACATCCGCCTTCACGTAGTATTTGTATAACTAACTACAAAATTTTGAAACAAATAACACAGTTGAATACTTAAATACCTGAAAAAAATAGCATATTATGTTACATCAAAAATGCGTTATACGAAAAAGGAGAGTCATTAGAAAAGCCTGTCATTTGCTTTATTCGTAAAACTTTTGTGTTCGGAATTCATAGTCCTAAACCCATTAAGGGTGGCCATAGTTACTTCTACTAAGATAAACTTACTCATTGTAATGTCCATAATGGTAGTTTCGTAGGAGAGTCCATCTGTCAGAGATTTGTACTTCACTGCAGGATACCATAATTTTAAAATACTCCTAGTCTTGCACAACTTAAGATTGATGTCATAAAGAAATGATATAATTAGTATTTCATTTAAGATTATGTCAATATGAAGTTGGCCTGGTGAAAGAAAGTACTGAAGAGAGGGCCTTATGAGTAGCAGTATACAGAGCTGACAATTAGTGATATTTGTTATTAATTAAGCAACACCATTAACTAACTACAGTGTTACTCAAACCGTGATACATACAAGCAGACATAGGCAATCAGTTTTCCTTTCATCAAGTGAGAAGTTTTAAAACTGTGACAATAACAGACAGCCTCAGTACCATACCATAATAAGGACAGAATGAGCAAATTTTGTGGCACGATATCAGTAATATTACACGTTGTAGTCACGATGTCTGTATGGTTGGTGAAACTAATATAATGATAATATTCCTGATAAGGCTTGTAATCATCTATACGGTGATGAAATTAAATATCTTCAACAACCGGTGTTAAACAATGCTGGATGATAGTTAAAATAAAAATCTTTGTAAAACCAAAACATAACTAGTCCAGAGAAAATGATTAGTCTTCAAACAATCATTAATGGAAAATAAATGTTTAATACAGATAAACAGTGAGGATGAATGAAAGCAATCTCTCACTATAATTCCATGAGAGATTTGTTTGTTTGTTTAGAATTTCGCGAAAAGCTACACGAGGGCTATCTGCTCTAACTGCCCCTAATTTAGCAGTGTAAGATTTTATCACCGAATAATGGGATTGACTGTGCATTACAAAGCCTCCACTGCTAAAACGACGAGCATGTTTGCTGTGACAGGGATTCGAATACGCGACCCTCAGACTACGTCCCTGAGAGAAATGGTTCAAAAATGTATTATGGTGTGTTCCGTATAACGAACTGAGGATACACAGCTTCTATTGTCTTCTGTGTAATAGTACAGCTATATCAGGTAACGGTTATAATAAACCTTAAAAATAATTAAATCGGAAAATAATAAAATACACTTTATACAACTACAAATATCATAATTGTGTTAAAAATAAAATAAAAAAACGATTTAAAATGGCGCCATAATCCATTTTTTCTTTTCTCCTTGTTTCAAAGGCGAAATTGATCTGTATCAACTTTTAATGTGTAATAAAGCATTTTGAAAGCTGTTGTTTTATACGGTTACGAACTCTGGTTTATGCTTTTTGAATATCTTCTAATGTTTTCTTCATGAATTGTATTTATCTTTGTCACATTGTCGTATTTTGATGATAGTGAGGAAAACTGTCTTTAAAACAAAAGTTAAAAGAGAAATAAGCACCTTAATGCTCCAACGAGAAGATTATTCGAAATTTTTCTCTGAGGTCTATTTCTAACAGGACCGCGTTTACACTGATCGTCATTTTCATTGTACTCATACACGTTATTTGATTTTAAAACTCACATTTTTGGCTATTGTTTTCAAAGATCAGTTATAAAAAATCACTCCAGAATATATGTTGGTAAATCCATTTTCAAAAACTAAAAATATAATTTATTATATATATATATATATATATATATATATAAGCTCTACCGGTATTGAACAAAAGTTACTGAAGTCCTACCAGGTAACTTTCTTGTGTAAACGGTTTGTTTCACTTATGTGTCTGAGTCAAAAATTAATAATAAAACTTTGAAACTTTCTGGTTTAAATGTCTCTGACACGAACTTTGGCTAGGGCTTAAATTTTACGTAAAGATGCACGTGAACTAATTGCGCTAGCCTTTCTTAACTTGGCAGTGTAAGACAAAAATAAACACCGTTTACCGAAAACTCTTGGACTACTTTCATCTAGCGGGAATAACCTTTATATTCACAACGCCCCCAGGACTAAAAGGGCGCACATGTTTAGTATGGTAAGGATTCAGGCTTGCGACCCACAGATCACGATTCGAACGCCCTCACCACCAGGCCATGAGCAGTGGCGTATTTACGTAGGAAGGAGAACAGAACTCAGCCCCGTGGCCCATAGTTATAATGGCAGCCCATTAATGATTTTATTGTATGTAAAATACAAAATCATTAGCTCCTGGACCCACTTAGCCTTAAATCCGCCACTGACCACAACGAACTTTGTTGGAGTTATTTTGAAAATAGTATCAATGCAACAGTATAATGTATTAGAAGCGTTATCTATTAGTCAGTTTTAAAAGTATTGTTATTTAACAGAAAATGAAAGATTTTTCTTTCTTAATTTATTGTTTGGAAGTTGTATTAATTATTTACCTTTATATTGATGACTTCATATTAAATATACTTTCACAAACATTGGAGCATACACGTCACTGGAAAAACTAACATTTTAAAATGGAAAACGCAAGAGTTAATCCTCAATAGCCGCGGCACTTGAAATTCTTTTATGCAGAATTCAAGTAAATTAATGGATGACATTTTTTTCCTTTTATTAAATATATTTCTATGCGCCAGCAGTGCCAAGCATAAGTGAGCGTATGCATGATTTGATTTTATTACTCACTAGGACTTCTACCAGCCTACGTTCAAATTTAAATTCTTTCAGACAATAATTATTAGAATACATTAGCCTATAAGACGTTGGACGAGATCAAAATATATTAATCGATAGGATTTGGCCTCTCCGGAGTCTAAAAGTCTAACCATATCACATATCAGACAAAACATGACACACTACCATTCTATGAGCCGATACGCCGCAGCTAAAAATCGAGAGCATCAAGAAATATAAATAAACCGATCAAAATGTTCTAACATGTTATTTGTTATTGGTTAAGCCCATGCAATAAAATATTTATTTGTAATTTTTAATGAAATGACAACATACAAAGTATATCTTATTTAATCATTTGTAGAACGGGGAACAAATACGTACAAAAATAAAATATCCACTCTTTGTAAATAAACCTCAGTTTGGTCCACATCTACTAAACTTGATCTTGTGTATATCAAAAAGAAAACAACAAAAAACAGCTTGTTAAAAACTCTTCCAGTGGAGAATATATTTCATTTTTTTCCAGATCTGAATTTACAGGACATGGGCCAGGCGTGCCCAAATAAGGTACTATTACTTTGATTGGCTAGTTGGTTTGGTGTTTCATGGCGCAAAGTAACTTATCTATCTGCGCCAAACATCTGGTATAAAGTTAAAATTAAAGTAAAATCATTAATATTACAAAAACGAAATTAAGATAAAATAAGACAAAGTTTAATTTTGAATTAAAAACCCAAGTTTCATTAAATCCAATGTTTACACTTAGTCTACAGTGGTAAGAGAAAAGCTACAGTAATAGAAGTTTGAAAGGACTTTCTGTAGCATAATTGTAATTATCATAACTCACCAGGATGACTAACGGGAAACTTCAAAAAACAGAATCAGTTACCTGAAATTGGCGTTTCCAGTCCTTGTTCCGAGTTATTTGACGTTACGGCCGTTTTCAGAAAGTAAAGTAATACAAGTTTTAAACGACTTGTACCAATATTTTAATTATTATAACTTACCAGGATGATTAGTGGGTAGTTATTTGAGATGGCATTATATATATGTAAAATCGGCTGGTTTGAGTTGAGAACATGTTTATGTAGAGGAGCGAACAACATTTCGACCTTCTTCGGTCATCGTCAGGTTCACACGTTTTCGAACACTGCAAGTCATATAAACACAACATAACAATAGAAAACACTCAAATACTAAATAAAGAAAGAAACATAAACAAACGCAAAATTAAAGAAGCCTTACTTATACAACAACTTAATCCCAAAATAAACTAATACAAAGAAACACCTTTCTACCTATATTAAAAATGATATAGTAAATAATAATAATAAAATAAATAATATAAAATTATATATTGAAACATCTAAGTACGCCCTCTACATTCCAACACTCAGTTACGCAACTCCTTTCAAACATGTGGTCAGCTTCCGGTCAATTACCTCTTTCTTTCTTTGTGAACCTGACGATGACCGAAGAAGGTCGAAACGTTGTTCGCTTTTCTACGTAAAAAATGTTCTCAACCCAAACGAGCCGTTTTTACATATATATTTTTCTACAAGTGGGCTTTCTCGACATCACTGCGTTGGCACATGCTGATCAACCAACAGTGCCACCCCTCCATGCACTCGTTCATCACACAGCCTGTCATTTCTGTACAAAGAAAACTGCTGAAAAGTGACTGCATCAGCAGGTTTCAGAAATGTTTCATGTAAGGAAAGGCATACAGGATGGTAGAAAGTAATCAGTACTTTGATGTCATCCACATTAGAATTTAAACCTCGGCAGTTCCATTGTATCATGGTGTCTATTTTTATTTATGTGTAGGCGAATTAGGTGGAAAGCCCTTCTTTTTATGACCACGTCTTGTTTCTTTGTCTTTATTCGAGGGAGGCATGTCGACCTCCATTGATCGTGCCATGGGTCGAGTGGACAAGTCTTTGTTGTTGGAAGAGGATTCCAGAGACTGAGAACGTGAACGCATGATCGTCTTGCATCTTGGGGTGAAAGAAGATATATCTGAGGAAATGCCTGTACCCGAAACCAAAGGAAGTGGATCTTGGGGTTTGCTAAAATATATGTTAGAGACAGAGATGGTCATTGACGTTGTTTCATCAAATATTTTAACCATGAACGTCAAAAGACTTTTCATTTGGTTTGATAACGATCCTTTTGGAGGCAAAGAGAGATCTGTTTGCACTTCTACTGTAGTGGTGGAACAAAGTGCAGCAGCATACGTCCAAGATGAAGTGGTTGACAGCAACGTTCAAGCCTCAGGGTAAGTAATGTTTTGAATCGTCTTCAAATGCTGCACTTCTTTTATCTTCCAACCAATAAGGACAAGAAAGAAAGTAGTGTGTCATTGAGCGAGTCATTGCAATTGACGCAATGAAGATCCATTTCACACTTATAGGCATCGTGGTCCTTGCCATTGCAACGAGCACACGTCAAGGAACCACATGATGTGTTCGAGTGACTGAACTGCTGACAATGGAAACATCTGAGAGGGTTTGGAATGTAATGTTGAATCTGGCAATTAAGATAACCTACCTTGACGGTGGCAGGTGGATGCAGTGATGTAAATGTCATAAGGAGGACATTGGTTGGCATCATAATTCCATCTTTGCAACTAGAGATATGCCTCATTTCAGAAACTTCTTGGGTGGAGTAACCAGCGAGAATACCTGATTTGGGGATGTTCTTCAAATCCCTCTCAACAATAACGCCTCGTGACGAATTCAAAGTAGCATGAGGCGTAACCTCAATAGGTATATCCCCAATTACCTTTGAATGCAAGAGGAGTTCACTGTGTTGAGATGTGGATGTTTCCACCAATATGTCACCTGAGTGAAGCTTTTTGACTGACTTTGGAGAGCCAGCAAGTCCCTTCTGAATGAAAAAGAGAGACATCTGCCCTAAAAGTTTGTCTGAAAGAGAATGTATTATAAGAAAATGAGTTACAGGTGTTACAGATGTTGAAAATTGCTGTCAGAATCTTCAAAACATGGTCGTTTACTTATGGACTGTTTTTCCATTATTATATTTTTTATTAGGAGGATGCATAGTAAGAAAGAATATTTCGGTGCCACTGATCCCACCCACCATGAAGCCCTAAGAGGGGACACACTACAATGCCAAACAAAGACACTGCAGCAACGCCAGGGTTTCGTGAGCACTATACCCAAACACCAGGATCAAATACTATGTCCAAAACACCTGTTGAGAACATCCAACACTGGTACTTGGCTGACCATTATCCAAGTGGACTAGCCGATTGATTCTAGGAGCCTACCCCAAGGCTGATCGTCTACAGGAATTCAAGGCCAAAGTGGTGTGTTAGAGTTGAACCCCTCAGTCATCAGGATCTTCTCCTCCCCTTCACGGGTCACCATGCACGGCAAACATTTGGATGGATGTTTAGAGGAGGTTAACTAAAATAACAGAAACATCCCTGGAAGTCCCCTCACCATGTACAGGAAATCACACCGAAGGTCTAATACTTTGAAGATTTATATTTTGCGATCTCTTAAGCTAAAAATGATCCTCAAACGTCAGAGACTGTTATTGGGAATGCCATATCTTACTATTCAATCAGATGAAAGTGGTCAGAGTTCGCTCTGTTGACTAGATGCTTTCCTTCTAGCATATTCATTTCAAAATTAGGGATGACTAGAGATATCCTTGTCTGGTTTTGTGCGAACATTTGAACCAGATCGAGAGACCAAATGACGTATTATCGCATTATATTCTGAAGACACGATACTCAGTCGCGTATGTGGAAGTATTTAAAATGACATTAAGAATAACTTACATATCGGAAGTATATTTACTTGCGAAGGCTTAACATAAGAGTGATCTTATGTTTGTTTGGAATAAAGTACAAAGCTACACAGTGGGTCCAAGGGTATTGAAATCCAGTTTATATTGGTGTAAGTCCACAGACATGTTGCTGTGACACTGGGGTCATGGGCTCATGAAAATAAATTATGGATCTAATATTTAAAAAAAATTTACACCTCCGTATACGTACTACATCTTCCAGATATCACTACAAATTATGAATGAGTATCGGTAAACGTCCAATATAACTGAGGCGTGAGTTGGTTTTGTGATGGAACTCTAAAATCCGTAGCTGACTAACTGGGTTCCAATCTGTGCACCATCAGAAAATATTCCTCGTACTTCAAGGTGTGAGGTCAGTTATAGACAGATTTGGAGCGTGAATGGTGGATTCTGCTGACTCGTTGTCTTCCACTTAGCCTGAAGCCCAGAATTAGCAACGTCAAAGAATGGCTTAGTATATTTTCTGTAAACACACTTACAGCTGACTTCAGCCTGTCAGTACCGTCGATTGTTTCCATTTTTTTAATGCTTCTTTCTGAGACCTCTCTACTGTACAGCGATAGTCTTCAGAACCTGTTTGTCGAATTTTCTAGAGCTGTCTGCGCCGATCTTCTCGACTTTAGAAATTATACTGTAGATACGGTAGCTAGTCAACACTACCCACCACCAACTCTCGGACTACTCGAATCGAATAGTGAGATTTGCCTCTTATAGAGTCTTTATAACCTCGAAATAGGGAGTGAAATTACTTTTTATCCAGTCACGAGGTACGGAAATTATAGTTCAGGTTCACTCTCTCAGAAAGTGATCTGATAATGTAGATATTCATAGAACTCCCCCATAAAAATCTGTGCAAGTCATCACACGTGGATATAGCAGGTAAATACTGTTAAAAAGTAAACTTTCCCTTTTCACGCATTTAAAGTACTGTTAAAATTACGATCTTATAAAACACATAGGAAATTATGCAAACAACAATCCAATGAAACATAATTGCCCTCCTCCTGTGAAAAAATGTCAATGCAGTTTAAAATTTGAAATACTGTTACGGTTCTAATTCGTGACGGGTTTAAAGATTATTATTTATTTTAGCACAAAATGTCCGAGTACATCTTCAAACACACAAGTCATTTAATTAGTTACGAAAGTGTTTACTAAACTGATACATGTGAATATCTCTTAAACCCAGAGTTTCAGAAGATGCGGGGGTGCCTCCCCTTCATGGGGCGCAAATGATCCCTTAGGAGTGATTCAACGATTAAAGTAGAATCAATAGTTCAGTTGTGTAAAATACAGTATTTTAATAAATATATTTTTTGAATTACTGAAAACAATAAGTAGTTAGTACAACACATACAGTATTTTAACGTGCATTTCTACATCTCATTACTTACTCACTTTTTTCACTTATTTTAAGAAAAGTGCTGGAACAACCAAGAAATCATATTACGATAAGACATGGATGACAAAAGTTTACGAAAAGATATGTTAAACCTAAAATGACTGTAAATTGTAAAAGTACAATTATCCTCAAAATTTTTAATTATTCAGACAAATTGGCACTCAAACATTTTTATATATTTCATTGTTAAATAAGAATTAAATGACAACATTATTAATAATTAATATTTTTGATAGTGCAATAAAACAGTCTAAAAAATCTTGCATATTATACCATATTAATTTTAACAGTGAGTATACCAAGACTATTCAAAGAACATCTACGTTATCACATCAAACTCCACAATTTCAATAATACACCAGATTTCTTCATCATCAGGTCAACCTCCTACCCCCTAACTGAATAGTGCAATAATCCATTAACAATTCAAAGCATAAGTTTCAGTTTCGTACTTCCATATACAGCAAAATTATTTCAAAGATTATTCATTACCATTTTATTAATGACACTACTTTAAGTGGCTGAAAACGAAATTTTTCACAAGTTATTTTAAACTGTGATAGAAATTGTTTTTAATTGACTGAAACTTCTTAAAACGTGAAGAGTTAAATGTAAAAAACAATAATGGATTAAACGACTGGAAAAGAGGTACTAAAACCGATATAGGCCCACTTAATTAACTGCTACATTAATTAAAAGTTCAATGCTTTTCAACCATAGAAGTCCTTCAGTGGCACAGTGATATATCTGCAGACTTGCACCATTACAAACCTGGTTTCAATACCTGTGGTGGGCAGAGCACAGATAACTCACTGTGTAACATTGTTTTTAATTCTAAACAAACAATCAACAGAAAATCATGAGACGTGTTCTGACATGTCTCCAGCCATTTCTTGACTTACTGAGTGAAGCTTTTCTCAGTGTGTGTCACTACATCACTGTAAAGGATTAAATATCTATCACAAAGCAACTGTTTATATTGAATCCTAGAAATGTATAGTTCACATGCACATTACTCAAGCATCTTCTTCAATACTTAGTATGGACAGGCATAGGTAGGCATAACTCTATGAGGGTATGGAAGTAATCCATAATAAAGTATTGAAATATAAACCTGAAATAGCACATTATCATAACCTTATCTTGGCATGTATACATTCTTTACATAACTGACTACATTTGTAACATAAAATATTGTATAAATATACATTCTGATCACACATTGTTTTAACAACTGTTACTGGGAAAAATACAAACAAGGAGATTGAGACTTTATATCAGAGAGAATTTGTATATTGAAATTTCAATGTTGCACATATGTGAATGCCTAGCTATACCCGAGCAATGACAGTTGTAAAACCTGTAAAACAAGTCTATAAGCAGAAATATTGTATTCAGCATTGAGTAAAATGTTTCTCTATCTGTTTCCAATAAACTATGAAGACATTTGGATAGAAGTTTTATGCCATCAAAGTGAAACCAGAACCATAATGGTCAACAGTGTTTTTGAGTGAACATTGGAAAAGGTAATTAACTGAAGACTATGTGGTTTTATTTTCATACCTTACTTAAAAGAACATGAAATAAATGCATACATGGTATTAAGTATCTCTAAAAGTCGTGTCAGATGCATAAAACTGTACAAGGATTGGAATAAAAAATGTAGTGGCAATTGTTTCATGGTCAGGGTAGATAATACATTATCTCTATCCACTATGAAGGCTGATGTAATCATAAATAGAGTAAGACTTGAAGTTCTTCATTAATAAATTTATATTTGATGAACCGATACTATTGTACATTAAGGATTTCTTATATTGTTTATTAGCTTGCAAGTCCTTTGGTTGGTTTCAACTAAGTTTACAAACAAAGAAATATCTGACTAGTTTTAGACTCTTTGTTGGGCATATGTAAAAAGTTAATGTAGTTTTCATGATAATGCTGTGTATAGTAGAATATCTTGGCCAAAACTACTTAACTGTCATATAGAAGTGTGTAAAGATTGGTAAGACATTTATATCTTCCTTATCAATACAAATGATGAGCAGTTTATATTTATACACCAGGCCTAAGCCTATGCTTACCTTACTAATAATAAAATAATGCAGGTGTCCCAAAGTTAATAGGTCTAGATATATGTTTTTAGAAATGTTGATTGATACTTGGAAGTTGAAGATATAAGCTACAATAATGCTTTACACTTAGTATCATTGCTTCAATGAAAGCTAAGCTTGCCATTAATATACAGTTTTTTACAGATTTATGTAATCCAACTGCTAGATTTAAGCTTATACCTAAAATAAATCACAATATATCTACATGCAGCCACTGTTTGACATGCATGTTATGCTGCTGAAAACAAATTTAGATCCAGATCTAACTACATATATGCTCATCTACTAAAATCTGTTTTAGCTATGTGGCAATAATTTTATAATAAAAATGTCATACATATCACAGAACAAATACTAATACTGGGAAGTTGCCATGAAAGCTCATGTATTTAAAGAGAAATAAAAATTAATTAAATATTTTCTTCTTTGTTTTGTTCTTCTGGATGTTGATGATGGCACCCTAACTAACTTCTGGTGTGTAATAACTAACATAAATTTTCTGACTAATCTATTATATTTTGGAAAGTGCTGGGTTAATATATTTTGTTTCCATTTGTTTTTTAATACCGGATATATTTTTTCAGATTTCAGAGGTCACCTTTTATACATGATGTGACACTAGCTCATACATACAGGACACATCATTTTCCAATGGTAAAGAAAACCTGCCAAGGTATCAAAAGTTAAGTGTTTAACAGCTACCTGGTAATGCATATGAAAAACTGAAAAACTTAGGTACTGATTGAAAAGCTTGGATACTGATTCAAGTTTCTTACTAATCATCATAATTTGCTTCTGGAGGTCACAGAAAACAATCAGGTATTACCGTTATGCAAGCTAGAAAGATTGCTTAAGTCATAACAGGAAAACATTTTTAATTCTATACTTTCTTTTTAACACTACAATTATAGGTGTACAACACCAATCATCACCATGGTTGTAAGTAGCTAGAGGACACCAGGTCAGGTTCTTTCTTGCTTTTTAAAAGTTGGAGATATAAGCTGTATAATGCTTTCCATTTATCATCACTGCTTCAATGAAAGTTAAGTCTTCCAGTAATGTACAGTTCTCACTCACTCAAACACACACATATATAATTCAAAGATACATTTGAAACTCACGTTAAAACCTCAGTAAAATATGAACATTGATTGTGGTGCTAACCACCATAACAGGTAACACTGGATCCAACATATAAACAAAATGTAAAAGTATGCAAAACTCAATCTCTACCGCACACAAACGATCAACTTCATATCCAAGGAAGTCTTTCCAAGTATGTAAAACTAATATAAAGATATTATTAGTAATGTTACAATAATGGTTCACTTAATAACTTAAAAGAAACCTTTAAATTAAGAAGTAGAAATTAAAAGTATGTTGTTTTTAAAAGAAATAAATATTTTAATACAGAAAAGGACAAAAATGTTTTCAAACTGTTTATAAATATAAAAGAATTCCACATATGAATTAATTTTTTATACTTTCAATATGAATTATTATACTACAGAAGATAAAATCACATTTAAGTAAAGGAAACCAAAATTCTAAGATTTTCTGAGAAATGGTAATCATTTTCATGGATACTAAATGCATACATATGAATTGTTTTTTTTCATCAATTACAGTTGATGAACCTCAATAATGTGAAATGTATGTCATGGCCACAGAATGTAGACTTTTGTAGCAGACACCTAAAAGAAAACTGATGTTGTTATATTCCTCACAATGTAAATATTGTAATTATAAATTTTTCAACACCTGCTAATTAAACACATGACTACAGCAAACACCAAGACAATGAAGTAATGTGACTTGTAAAAAAAACGAAAAAAAAAACTAGAAAAATGTACATCTTGTTAGTGTGAACTGCCAATATAAGGCAGAAACTATAGCATTAAGGTATCACTTTAAAACATGTTACTAGTTGATTTACAGAATATACATCAAACTATCTTCTTAAACAAGACTAAATCTCTATTCTGTACTAGATAAGAATATCTTGACATGTTTTTGGACTGTTAAAATACATCAGACATGTTAGGTCTGATGAAAACTTCAAAATACTCACAGTAAGCTGACAATAAAATCAGATACATTCTCCAAGGTATGGTTAAATTATTTGAAAATCCATAATAAGTTAACTATAAAACTATATATACCCTGCTAGATCTGATGAAAACCTTTTATTCACTCACAATGTGATGGCAATAAACTCAGATATATCCTGCTAGATCAAATGAACCTTCTGAACATCCATATTCAACTCACAATAAACTCAGATATATCCTGCTAGATCAAATGAACCTTCTGAACATCCATATTCAACTCACAATAAACTCAAATATATCCTGCTAGATTAAATGAACCTTCTAAACATCCATATTCAACTCACAATAAACTCAGATATATCCTGCTGGATCAAATAAACCTTCTAAATATCCAGACTCAACTCACAATAAACTCAAGATATATCCTGCTGGATCAAATAAACCTTCTAAATATCCAGACTCAACTCACAATAAACTCAAGATATATCTTTATAGATTTGAAAAAAAAGTTTAAAAGTCCTACAGTCAGCTGACAATAAAATCAGGTATATTCTGCTGGGTCTAATGAAAGTTGTTACATACCCATAATCAGCTGACAATAAAACCAGATATACCCTCAACGATCTCGCTAAAACCTTTACATATCCACAATCAACTGACAACAGATTCAGATATATCCTGAAAAACTGGCTCAAATCATTATGAAAATACATAAGATATAGTCAGCCTGATAACACAAAGATGTTGACAAAACACTGGATGATATAATATAAGTTATGGATAAATGTAATCAAACAAATAATAAAATTTAACTATCTGGAATAAATGACTGAAGTTTCTACTTAAAGTATTTTCCAAAAGGTAATTTTAAGAAACAGAATAATTTGGCTACAAGTTGTTAGCATAAAATTATTGTAAGGAATATTTTTCTTTACAAAAGTAGAACAGGTAAAGATATTTACAAAATAATTTGTATGGAGAACAAAGAAATGCTGATTATATATCATGTAGCTCTGTTATTCTGATAATATCATTTCAGTTTTCTTTACATGAATGACACATCACTTCTCTTGTTTATAACTTTTCACTCTAAGAAGGAAGTTGATTGAGTGCTAGTCTTTTTTGTGATGTCTTTGAGCTGTTGAAATAAAAAATAAAAAATGGTCAAAAAACCACTGTAATTTCCCTGATTTTTTTCCAGATAATCATAATGAATTTTTTTTTTTACAAACGTTTCAAATGCTATTCCAAAATTTGTATTTATAAATTCAAAGAAAGTGGGATAAAATTTATAAAAACATAAAACAAAAAAACACAAAAATTTTGAAAATGTAAAAACTTCTAAAACAAGTTTGACCTGACAGCCAGTTTGGGTTAGAAATAACTTAATTTTACCTAAATTACACACAATTTTAATACATATTTGTAAAAATGAACACTGCTGTTAATAATTATGTACAACTAATTCAAAATACATTCTTGATGACAAGAAATCCGATTGAAGTAAAAATGTATCTCAAAACAACTGGTATGGGTATTAACACTTTTATTGATAAGCAAAGAACAATGTTTCAACTTTCCTAGGTCATTTTCAGGTTAACAAAAAAGTTTTGTTAACCTAAAGATGACATAAAAAGGTCAAAACGTTGTTCTCTGCTTGTCAATAAAAGTGTTAATACCCATACCAGCCGTTCTGAGATACAATGCAAAATACAATTAGAATTTTCATGATCCATTCCTATACTCTCCATTTTCTCCCAATAAATAAGCAACATGAGTTTTAACTCACACTCTTCGATGTCTTCTTCTTCTTCTGACATTTCTAAGATGTCGCTACAACATGATGTGTAAATTATTATGCTGAGGAACCCCAAGGGCAACCCAAATAGTACAGTCGTTAAGACGGGATTGCCTTTCCACATTGCCTGTATGTAGAAAATGACAACTTTAAACTGTGGATATGTTAAATCTCATGCAAACACAAAGCTTAAACTAAATAAAGTGTGCAATCTACACTTAATAAATAAATCAACATTATAATATTTATTATTTTTACACATGGAAAACCAATAATTCTCCTTACTAGCAGGTGTTGATTGAACTTTTTCAACTTAAATAACACACGGTATCAAAACATAATTCATTGGTTTGTGAACATACTATAATGAATGACATCAATCCAGAGGAATAATTTAATTAGCATCTAATAAGAAATAATGACATTTAAACTTATCAATATACTACAAATACGTATTGACATAACCCATAAAAAGACAACAGAAATAAACCTATTATAAAAAGTAAATTCCCAACTCACGGAAAGTGAGGTGCTTGCTTCAAATATAACACGTTTTAACCTATAAAGCAAAGTGTTTCCACCATAAGCCTGAAAATGTGACAAAAACAAATGGATAAATGAGTAAAAATCACAACAGTCATCAAATGTTAAAGTTTCTTAAAGTATTCTACAACTAGTGGCCAATCAATGATAAATAAATACCATTAAAACCATATAAGTATTAACCACATCTAAATTAAATTAAAAGTTAAAACGTGATTAAATGATTACAAGTATTGTGTATAAATTCCATAACTTCTGAAAATATACACACTCAAAGTACAAAGAAGGATAACAAAAATAAAAATTAAAGTTTTGTTGGTTTTAGAAGGAACAATCCTTGTTCCTTGGACATAATGCAGTATATAGTGGTATCAGAAGTACAGTCATTACAATTTCTAAATACACATATTACCCATTCCACACTTGCACCAGAAGTACTGTCATTACTGTCTCTACTTATACTGTTCCTTAACAGCACCAAGAATACAGCTATCACTTTTTCTACAAGGAACATTCCCAACTGGCATCACAAATACAGCCATTACTGTTCCTATGAAACACTCCCATTTGGAACAAGTATTAAATTCATTAGTGTCTTTACACAGAGCATTCCTCAATGGCATTAGAAGTACAGTCAATACTGTTTCTACAAAGAAAATTCAACACTGGAATTAGACATTTTGCCAATGCTGTTCTACAGTGAACATTCTCCACTTGCACCATAAGTACAGCCATTAAATACTGTCTCATCAGAGCATGTTCTTCACTGGCAATGTTAATACAATTACCATTATCTCTACAGAAAAAATTCCTATTGGCAATGAGATAGAACCAACACTGTTCTACAGTGAACATTCCTCACTGCCACCATAAGAACAACTATTATTGTCTCTGCAGATGACATTCCCCACTGGCACTAGAAGTACAGTCAACATTGTTTCACAATAAAAATTCCCCACTGGCACCATAAGTTCATCTTTTAAAGTCTCTACAGAGAACATTCTTTACTGATATAACTGTATTTAACACACACTTTATCAATAACAGATTGGGCAAAAAGGTGAAATTCTTCAGTGAAATGGAAAAATAAAACTCTGTTGTACATGTTTGAAACTTATCCTTTTCTTATCTCAGAAATATATTTCTGATAGCTACTTACCACCACTCACAAGAACTATACTTGCCCACTGCTGCCCTCTATATGAAAACTTTTTCCATACTCATGCTACAAGTCTTCTGCTCATCCCTATTGGAATTGAAATATTTCAATGTATATTTCATGTAAATCTTCACGTGTGACTTTCCAACCAATAAGAGCATGTGACACATGTGGCTCCCTCTAACTTCCTTTACCAAACTATCACTTTGAAGTTTGGCAGAAGATGTCAGCACTGGAAAAATGAGGGGGAAGAAAAGTGGGAAGTGTGAAAGAGAGGTAAGTACCTAACAAAAATAGATTTTTAACAAAGGAAAATTATTAGTTCTGATACAGTATTCACTTCCAGTCACAAGATTAGCTAGAATTTCACAATGTTCAAGAGGAGGGACTGCTGTGAAGACACAACAGAAGTTGCTCCAAAAGTGTCCGAAGGGTAGCTCGAGAAATGAGTGAATCAGATTCAAAGATCAGAAGAGGAAAACTGCACCACTTCTGAACCAGGTATAGTCTTCTACAACCTGTGAAATGTATGAAATATAAAGGTAGAAAATGAGAGATATCCATGCAAGTGAAAGAGAATGTGGAAGGAAAGTGATCCAAAGAACAGAAGAATATTGTAATTAAATCCCACAATTATAAAAGTGGGTAAACAAAGGATGTGCCCCTAGGTGTAGAGGAGCTAGAATGCAATGGACCATTACTTGGTGAGTCAACTACACTCAAAACCTGCCTGTAGAGTACAAACATCTGAATGAGAACAGGTTGAGGATCATACTGTCTTCACCTCAAACTCAAGAATAAGGTATTGAGACCCACTCTGATTTCCAGATATGTCACTAAAATTAGTTTAGAGCAATTGACCTGGGAGCTTGATATCTGGTATTGAAAGGATGTCTATTGTAAGCAATCAGCACCCCTAACTGTGAAATAGCCCAAGACCTTCCAAATGGCAATAATATTCCCATAAGAAGGAAAGATGAAGGACGGCCATGGAAAGAACCAGAACAATTCTATAAACCTACACTGCGGCCTACAACACAGATGAAGGAAATTAAGGAAGGAAAACAGACAATCTGAAACATGTATGAGGATTAATGTTAATTAGTTCACCCTAAATCCAAAAGTTGTCCGTGGTATACCAATATACCTGTGAGAGTAGGATGAGGGCTCCCAATCAAAATGATGAACTGCATATTGATGCCTCATTGCATTGTTACTGTCTACCACAAATAGGATGATATCACGTCATCTACACCACCTGCAGAACACACCACAACCACCCTACTCTGTAAATGAATGGTTATTGTTAGGAATCCATTCAGTATGATATGTCCATGGTACACCACTCCAGTGCCTTGATCTCAAAAGTGGTAAGGGCTCCCATATTCCACTTGAAGAAAGGAGGGTGACAATACAATCAAAAGTCCAAAGGAACACCATCACCAGAAGCTGTGCAGTGGATGACCACAAACCATACCAAGTTATTCATTTTAGGCATGGCATGAATAGGCACCAATTCCCTTCCACTTTACCCATTAGGTCTATGGGTGGTACACAGTCTGTGATGGGCATGTTTATGAAGAACAATTTACAAAGTCATGAATCTACAAGTAATCTTATGAAAACCTCATCTCCATGGTGAATATGCAAAGCCATAAAAAAATTTCAAGGCATCAAAACTGAACAGTCCTGAGTTAAAAATACCAGATCAGGCACAACTCACCTCATGGAACATAAGGGAAGTGGTTCAAAAGGAGGTAAGGTAAGGATATGGAAAACTATATTAACATACCAATCTGGAACTGTAGGTTACCTGGGAGGGTGACATATTGGGAAAGAATGAATAAGTATGGCACGTACAAGGAAAGTATAAACTTTATTTTATCAGGAAAAATTAAAAGTATGAGAAAAGATTACTCAATATTTCAAAAGCAAGGAAACTAAAGACATATGAGCCAGGTGAGAAATTCTGCCACATGGGACACAGTAGATTGGTCAGTGGGAAACCCCATAGTTATAGACCAACTAAAGAATACCTTCCACTGTGAAGTGAGTATGAACAGATTGGGACCAGCTAACAAAGAAATTACTCAACATGTGAAACTGGAGCTTCTTTCCAAGGACCAGACAAAAGTCAAACATGAAGACACACAATTTGAATGGGTCAGATGTAGGACATCAGTTGTTGTAACTATGGAAACCAAAAATTAGCTGGCCAATAAGGAGAAATCAGGAATATCTAACAAGGAGTGGAGTGGATGATAGAAATCACCCAATGAAGTTACTGGATGAGTGACTACACTTAAAAGATATTTGTATGACTCATCCTGTCTACCAATGAAAACAAGGGTAATGCCAACTCTGTGGGTTATATCTGATCAGGTCATGAAAGACAATCCACAACCAGACTGAAAGCATCCAACACATGATACACAATAAGTTTTGTTTTATTTTTGAATTTTGTGTAAAGCTACTCAAGGGCTATCTGTGCTAGCTGTCCATAAGTTAGCAGTGTAAGAGTAGAAGGAAGGCAGCTTGTCATCACCACTCAATGCTAATTCTTGGGCTACTCTTTTACCAATGAATAGTGGGATTGACCATCACATTATGATGCCCCCACAACTGAAAGGGCAAGCATGTTTGGTGTGATGGGGAGTTGATTCCACGACCCTCAGATTATGAGTTGAGTGCCTTATCCACATGGCCATGCAAGGCTGACACACTATAAGACAAATATGATGTGTGTGGGTCCAGAATAAGAGATCCAATGTCCAAAAATAGATCTCTTGACCAGATGCTCCCTTTGTAATTGATATGTGCTATCACCATAGAATTGTCTGAATGTACCATTACTAGACAATGTTGAGTGAGAAGAAAGAAGTGATGCAGTTTGCAAAGTATGGCTAGGAGTTTGAAAACATTGATATATAAGGAGTCCACAAATCAATGGCCCATTTCACCCTACTCCCCATCCCCTGAAGGGAAGCATTCATGAAAAGGTGTAGGTCTGGATGCAAGGGATGAAGTAGCACATTCTCTAAAGTATGAGCTTTGTCTGACCATCAAAGAAGACCATCTTGCAGGAGAATTCCAAGGAAGATTCCACTTATCGTGAAGCACCCTCTGAAGGGATTTCATATGAATATGACCTAGATGGATCAGTGACATCATAGATGATCACATTCCCAAAAGCAATAGAACATCACAAGCTGTTAAGTAACTGAGCTGAGAGGATAAGGTATATATAAAAAAAATAGGAATAAGGGATAAGATGGCACAAACATGACACACAAAATTCCTAAAAACTTCATCAGTCCAAGGCATCTCCTCAGGTTGGGAATGGGAAGGAAAATAAAGATCAAAATCCTCATCAAACTTTTCTGGAGGAAAGAGGGCAATTTCAAGGGACAAAGGATAACCAATGTAACATTTGATCTTTTGGCATATAAAAGCAGATAAAATTGCCTTTGAGTTGTCCAGACTTAAGGCCTGAGAAAAAAAAACTGCTGGTCTCTGGTGTAATCCCAGAAGAGGTAATGTTAACTTTAGAATTCATTGCACAGAGTTTCCCAAATTCAAGTACACAAAATAAAGCAATTAGAATTAACTGATACCAATAGATGAAACCAGCTGAATGAATAAACATTAACTAAAAAAACAACCACTTTGTAAGATAACAAAGTTGAACATGAAGAACTAAACAAAGGCAAAACCATGTCCAAACTCAAGTGCTGCCAAACTTCAAGGTGATAGTTCAGTAGAGGAATGTATGGGGAGTTATATGCATTACATGAACATGTCATGCTCTTATTGATTAGGAAGTGACACATGATGATTTGCATAAGAAATATTGGAATCCTTCAACTCCAACAGGGGGAAGGATGCGTGTTGAAAAATATTGCTTATAGAAGGCAGCACCAAACAAAAACAGCTGATCTTGTGAGTCAAGATAAAATACGAAATTGGGAATTGATTTCATCACTTGTGTTTATATACGTATCCTTTAAAGCCTAGTCTATTTAGCTTTTTTTAATATTTAGAAATAATAAAAATATATAAAAAATTTCTATTAATATCTTACCATCTAGATGAGGACATAATAAAGGAGGACACTTTTATTATCATATAATATTTTTAGTAATAGTAAGCATACTTTGAACTCAGTTAAGGTGAAAGATCCCACAGACATGAGAACACTGTTAATGTGAAGTGAAAACACACCAAGCTTAATAAATCACCATACAATAAAACCTTTAGTACTCATATGAATTACAGTTAATAAAGTCGTAACTCATTTAAAATATGATGTAAAATGAAAAAGAATCTGAAAGTGAAACAGACCTCCCTGACGTTGTTAAAATAACATGCTGAAGAAGGCAGAAAAAAACATTAACTTCACATTTCTGTTTTCTGTACTGAAATTATAAAAAAAGAACAGCTTCTAAAAGTGATAAACAGAACTACTACAAACGGTTGCTGATTTATTTAGAATCTGGTCTAGAAGAGAGATGATGGTTTGAGGAGATGGAATCTTTTCTTCTTCAGAATCAGGTGGCAGATAATACTCGTATGTAGAGGAGTCTACAACAATAAGGCTAGGAATAGGTAGGACTTTCATTGCAACTGAATTAGCTAGATCAGACTGGCCAAGCCATCCAAAAATGAAATGTCTGAAATGAAAAATATCAAAGAAATTTTATTTCTGTCTTGGTTGATTGTAATAATTCTTTCTTAACTACTGGGATTTTTAGCTGTTCCAAGACTTAATGAGATAAGTATGGAAGGTTTGAAGTATATATGTAAGAACACAAGAGGCTGTCTTAACAGTGAAATGAAGCTTACAGATTTTCCACATACAAGAAAACTGCTGCCTTTAATTTTAGTGTTTTAAAAAATGTTTGCAATTTGTTTTGAAAAACACATGATTTAGAAATTTTGTTATGAAACAAATATATATATATATTATTAAAACTGTTTTCCAACACTATCAAAATATTGGGGTTTCAGTTTATGACAAAGTTCAAAAAATGTTAGTAAGTGCAAGACAGACAAAAAAAATATTGATCATATGTGACAAACATATCTGTGAAACACTGCAAACAAAATGAAATTAAAATATTCTGAAAAATTTGAGAAATAAAAGTTGAAAGTGACAAAAAAAAAAGAAATTCATTGTATACACAGAAACAGTTTTTCAACAAGAAGGTTTTACTTAAACACAAAATTGTTCTGAAGAAAAAATTTATCAAAGTTATTTTTTTTTCAAGTATAAATATCACTTACTCATGATATAGATCCCTATTACTGACTGCAATGGCTTCAAGAAGGTCTTTGAATCTGAATATAAAATAAAAAATCAGTATGAACAATTAGTGGTTGTTTAGTGCTCACAATCAAATAAATAATTAAAACACAATGTTTCATATTTACACAATTTATTATAAACATAAATAGCTTCCACTCAAATGTTATTTACGTTTCAGCTCATTCTGTGTTAATTAAAAATACCAAGTTATATTTTTTTTCCTGAAAGTAACTAATAAAGAAATTAAGTTTACATTTACATTCCAGGATGAAAAGTCAATGTTTAACGTTTTTTCAACAAACAACTTATCCTATATTTAAACATATGAATAAGATAAGGAAAATGTTCGAGAATACTAAAGATAAAATACAAGAGTGGGATTTATAGAATAGAAGATGAATATGGTAGTACTTATATTAGTTAAACTAAAACTAACATAAAGTACAGATTATAAGAATATAAAGGGTTGATAAAAAAGAATAGAATAGAAACATTAGCTCCAGCAGAAAATGTACAATCAATACAATATACTTCTGTGGAATAAAGCTACAGCTTTATCTCAATCTAATAACACTACAGCTTTTATTCATTCTTCATTACAGAAGAATCATCAACTCACTCTATGTGTATGTGGTGTGAAATATTGTAAATGTTAGCCAATGAGCTGTGTAAGTAACGCTCAAATATAATACTTCATTACATGTAGAAAGTATAAGAATAAAAAATATGCATCTTGTAAGTATGTATTCTCAAAATGGCTGGTATGCGTATTAACACTTTAACTAAAGCAAAGTACAGAACAGGTTAACCTGAAAATGATCTAAGAAAATCAAATTTTGTTCTGTGATTTATTTTAAGTTTCAATACTTATATCAGCTGTTTTGATAATACATTTTTGTTTTGTTAATAACTCCTTAAGGCAACATAGGAGTTCGAGCATGTAGTTTTTAAGTAAAGCCACTGATGGTTGCAATAAACTTTTAATTGTGTAAGTATGAAACACCGTGCTTTATTTAGTTTAAAAAAAAACTTGTGTTAGAGAAATCAGAATATTTCACCACATAAACACATATCTCTAACATAGCCACATTTATGTTTCGTAAGTGACTTTAACAAAGTATTTAAAGTTGCTCAAGTGTTTTTGCACAGTTGTCGAGGTTTACAATTATTTTACCATCATGTGTAACTAAATTTGAATACTAAAGTTCCAATTAAAAACCTGGTGGTTTATTTCCTTCAAGGTCTTATTTCTTTTCTCTGATTAAGTACACAACCTATCTTCCATAAAAAAACAGTTTGTTTACTTAGTGTTTTCACAAAGGTTCTCTTTAAAAGCACCTTACACTAATAAATAAAGAGGGACTTTCAGAAACATATATTCATACACTATAACTGTTACTTATATATTTACATCACAGATACATCAGGAATGACATTTTTTCCAAATAGTCAATCAATAATGTTATCATTAAAAAAATACTTAGATGTTCATGCAGGAGCTTTCTGCTTATATTAACATAATTAGAAATTTATAATAAACTCACCACTGTTATAAACAAAATTATAGAAAGTATATACCATTAATGTGTGTGTATAAATGCTTAAGTTTTATTTTGAAGTTTCTATTTTTTTTAATTATTACTTTTACTTCTTACTGAAGTTTTACATTTTAGGCTATGGTATCTGTTTCACTGATAACCTTATAAAAAAGAATAGTAACTTCAGATAACTGGAGGAATGGCAGGATTAAAACTGACATTATGATATGATCAAGCTAATAAGAGTATACTTTACATGATAATGAAGATCACTCTTTATTTAAGACAAAACAATAAGTGAAAAGAGATGAGCACAGAGAATGTAGGTTAGCACTTAGTGAACAGATTGGTGAAAACTTTATCTATTCCAGAGACATTCTGTTCTGGAGTGAGAGATTACAATGAATTACACAAAACAATAATGTCATTCTCCTTGCTATCCATGTCAATAATGCCATTCTACTTGCTATCATATCCAAATAAGTGAAACACCTGCCTTGACTGCATGTAAGAAGCACACAAAATGAGGTCATTAGTGTGGAAAGTGGATTTCTTATATATTAATTTTTATTTACACAGATTAACTTTTTAAACTTGGTACTTTATCAAGTACAAGGTTGTAATGTCCAAAAAGACTAAAAGAAACAGTTTTAAAAAATAGATAAATCAATAAAATGCCATAGATGTAAGAGTGAAATATTACTTTGTTCACAAGAAACTAGAATTATGCAAAACCTTATAGCCTTAACTTGAAATCCGTTTGTAAACAAATTCACCATTGAGTGTATTTAAATGAACCAGTCAAAGTTTGTTTTATTTAAGTTATTAAGGTTGAGCATTTTCTGTTCTCTGCCAATAGAAATAGTAACACTTCTCCATGTGAATATGAACCACTTTATTAAACATCATGCTAAAAGCTCCAATTTTATCTTCCTTATTGTTGATTTCAGAAATATCTTTATTTCTTTCTCTCTCTCTTCTCAGGATGATTTAATCTCACAACAGATTGTATTTATTTTTAACAGTAATGACAATGTTCTTACACAAATCATAAGAAACCATTAATAGTTTTACTTACTCTTGCATTTTTAGAGTTAATTGTCCAATTTGATTCTCTTCTAACACAGCCAATACAATATATTTTTCACTTTTTAAAACCTGAGGAAAATTTCCATTAGTCACTTTGAGGAAGGCAGGAAAACGCTCCTGATTTATCCATGTCTTAAGTGTTGTGTTCAATTCTGCATCTAGTTTTCCTGAAGTAGAAACAAAAAATTAATATTCAAAAAGTGTGATCCCCACTCTTGTGCAACAAGATTTCATAAGACACAGAAATTTTATGATATTTCTGAACCAGATATTTTGCATACAACTGCAATGCAGAGAAACTACAACAGTAGCAACTGAAAAAACAAAACAGACATAAATTGGTTAGATCAAACAATTACTTAAGACAACTATAAACACTTTCAGGTCAGAAAATATCACTATGACTATACCAAAGAATTCAACATTTTAATAAAAATGTTACAGACAAGAATCAATTTAAAGGAGAACAAAGTTAGTTAAAAATTACAAAACACCTTCTCAGTGAATAACAAGTGAATGGTAGTAAAAATGAAAAAGAATAAAAAACTTCTGCATCTCTGAACACCAGAAAGATTAAATAAATATTGAATAATAAAAAACTCTTAGTTCTCCTGCAGATGGCAACTTAGATTAGAGAGCTACATTACTCTAGGAACAAAGTTAGTCGGTGTTCTTTAAAAACAAACCTTATAAATGATAAGGTTTTACACAGGTCAATAAAACTGTTACGAGTTTCACCATACTGTGACAGAAGAATTACATTAATTATACTACATACAGATATGAGATTGATAAGTTATCCTCCTAAAGCCAAGGAATACCTTTAAATTGGAATCCCTTATTGTCCTTAAACACATAGACTGATGGAGAGGATGGAACTGCCACACCTTCAACTAAAGACAGGCACTGATTATGAACAGTGAAGAAGTAGTGATAAGGTTGAAGTTCCTCAGCATTCCTCATGAAGTGATCCTATCAAGTACTAACTGTTTAGTTACAGCTTGTTACAAACTTATATAGAACACACCCATTTTACAAGCTATATCAATATCATAATTAAACACAAAATAGACATCTACAAAAAAAGAAATATAACATTACCCACTGATGAAACTATTTTTCAGTACACAAGCCACAGGCTAGTAGGATCCTACAAAACAAGCACTCAGCTTGAGGTAAGCCTAACTGTATTAATAGTATTCAACAGGGTATCATTCATCCTTTAAAAACAAACAATTAACTTGAGGTAAGCCCAATAGCATTAATAATATACAGCAGGGTACCATTTATCCTTTAAAAACAAATGCCTTGCATGACATAGAACCTATGGTATTAATATTATCCATCAGGGTCACCTCATATCCTTTAAAAACATACAATCAGCTTGAGGTAAGCCCAACTGTATTAATAACAACCTACAGCGTAACCTGTATCCTTAAAGAAACAAACTCTTTGCTTGAAGTAAGTCCTACAGTGTTAATAATATTCATCAGGGTTAATTCCTGTGTCATAAAATACAAACACACTAGCCAGGCTTTTGCATCTTAAAATCTTTCACCAACATACAACTGATAGAGTAACACAATAAAACAATACATCACGATATAATCTAATCCAACTAATTGTGCAGAGAAAGGGTTATGGTATTCAAACACCCTGCTGACATGGTAGTGATGCGTTTTTTTCTATAGAATAACTCAGTATGACACTGGCATTCACAAGGTATATTCTTACTTTAAGTTCTCCACTATCATCCAATTTTTCTCCATCCACATACAGAAATAATACTTTGTGGTCCTCACGAGCTTTTTGAAAGTCATCACAATTTTTCAGATGTCTCACAGCAGGTCTATACACAATAATAATGAAAAAACAAAACTGATAGGTTAATAAATACTCACAAAGTATTTTTAATTGGTTCCTGTGATGAACCAATTATCAAAAGCAAATCATGAATCAAGCTCTTTCTAAAATGAAGATCTAATAGATTTACAGAGATGCCAACTATTTCAAATGACTGAGCGTAAAGATTGTAGACAGAGCCCTTTCACAGTTTTAGTCCTTTTAGATTTGCCAGAAACAAGACAATCTGGTGAACGAGGCCTCTTTTTACCATCTTGTGAACAATTGCACAGGTGTTTCTAATGCACTTAAAAAACGAGAAATACCCATCTATGCAAGCGCTGATTGACTGACAAGCACTGATGATGTAACTATGGATTCCCCCTCGTATCCAGTATGGAGAAGCACCACACTCAAACTGTTGGTAGACGTAAGATACAAATATTTTTTATTATTTCAAGCACAAACATGATTATCGCAAGTAGCCATTTGGACTATGTCTTTTATTTATTATCAAAATTTATTTGTATCTCACTAGAAATTTTCTTTTCACCCCTTTCAAGCCCTAGGGGAACAATTTATCACTTTATTGTATAGGCCTATATAATATATAATAATTTGGGAGTTGCAACAAGTCATAATATTTGTCTGTATGCACGTATAGTCATAATGTATACACCAAAATCGTAATGATTATGCTCAAATCATAATGGTTGGCACCTCTGGATTTAGTTCAAGCTAATTCTTTAAAAAAATCTGATTAATATTAATTTTAACAAATATCTAAGATAAACAAAGAAACAAGAAACAAATTTAAAATTAAAGTTTAATTTTTACATTATACCAAAGTTTAGAATTAATTTCCAGACACCACTGATTGTTTATAATACAGACAAAAAAACTTTGCATTAATGTAATAATAATTTCATCTAGTAACTTTTTAATTAATATTTATGAAGTAAAAAAAAAATTCAAGACTTGAGAAAAGTAAAAATATCAAAAGAAATAGATTATTAACTTGTTAGGTCATTAAAAATGAATCTGTTTTAGTTAGTAAAGTGGTATCATTCATTAACTGTCCACCACTGCTTATAGTTTGTTTAAAAATTTGTTGATTTAAAAATCATCTTTCCAGGTTAGAATATACAAATAAAACATTCACTTATTCAACAAAAATATGGTATATATAAAAGAATAAGAAAAATATATTAAATTTTTTGGTATTTAATATACAGTGATCAAAAATAATTAGTTATTAAACTGAACATTTAAGATATATTTAGGTAATTCTAACTTACTTTTGGCAAAAAAAAAAAAAAAATCTGTTACAAATCAGTTTTACATTACAAGCTTAAATACATGATGTAAAAGCATACAGTGAAACTCAATCACCGTATGTTCATTTAGAGAAATATATCTCTTTCAGTGATGTCGAGAAAACCCACTTGTAGAGAAATATATATGCAAAAACGGCTCATTTAGGTTGAGAAAATATTTTACATAGAAGAGCAAACAACGTTTCAACCTTCTTCGGTCATTGTCAGGTTCAAGAAGGTCGAAACGTTGTTCGCTCTTCTATGTAAAATATTTTCCAAAATATCTCTTTCAATCTAGAACTTTGTGAGAAAGAGAAAAATAGATAAATTTTACCCATCCATTCTTCTGGCAAAATCAACAATTTCTTCACGTGTCCGGTCTCCTTTATATTCTATATTCTTATGACCTTTGACACTAATTAAGGAAAGAGCACAATTAATCACCATTCTCATCAACTATGATACTTATGAAAAAACAGTGACTTTAAAACATATCACAGTAACCACCGATCAGTATTGAATAGGGTACAAAAACAATTTCTTCTTTGAAACAAACCCAGAACAAAAAGTTTTAATTTGTGTGTAACTTAAAGAATGTTTTCATTTTCATTAGCACTTTTACTAATGGGTTTAGAGAACTCACAACTAATTGATGTTTATTCAAAATAACTTATAACTTTCATCAGTTAACTGACAAAACTTTTCAAAACTAAAGAGTTCAAACACTTTCCTGAAGTTGTACCAACTTTAACTACAGTCTTCTACTGTTATTCAAGTGAAACAAGTTACTAAGTAACAATATGTCTATAGAATCAGTTTTTTCAGTAATAAATGTTTATACATATATGCTGGGACCACTAATAGTCATGCAAATGAAAACTAGAAAGTAATCTATTATCAAAAGATGTTTGTTTATTGATAAGAACAAAGCTACATTATGCAGTCTACATTCTGTTTTCTGTCAGTATTGCCCAACCAATTTTCATTATTATAAGCTCTAGCATGTACTACCATATTACAGGAAGAGAAAACATTAAAATGCGTAGCATTTTATTAAAAACTAGTGATAACAAAGAATTAGACTATACAGATCAAGAATAAATAAGTAATTTATAAAGTAATGTCTCTAATTCTGTATAACAAACTAACTGGGAGTTTTTAACATCACACCTGAATGTCTAAAGAAACTGAAAACAAACTATTAACATTTAAAATTCATTTAAATATCACTTAGTTATTATTTGAGTGCCTCAATTTTTTAATTGCAATGTTGTAATTCCAATAAAATCTTATAAGGTCTGGCCATATTAAAAAATTTAGGTTAGCCCTCAATCCATATTAACTAAAATATGTAAAATATTTGTATTCATGAATAATTTTGAACATTATAATCAATACTTAAAAAATCAACTACAAAAATAAAGTAGACATTATTTATAAAATGCATGAATGCCACAAATTGTTAACTTCTAAGACCCACAAAGTTTGTGAACACAAAAACTTGAATATACTTGCAAGCATTGGTGTATTTGCTGACAAAAGAAAAACACATCCAATTTTAATTACTATAAGAACGCATATTTACTTTCTGGTGTTCATGTGAACATTTTGTAACAATGAAAGAAAGTAGGATTTATCACTTGGAGAACTTTGGAAACAAAGTGGAACCTACATGCATGTGTTTTTATAACCACTCACCTTAATCTTTGTAAACAACTGCGATATTAAGATGGTAATGTTAATACAGGAGAGTCTGATGTTTATCTTGTTTTCTCTCTTAAATCATGGATAACATTTATTTTTAAGAAAGACAGTCAAATTCTGATGTTTAACCCACAATCACTAAAAACGTCCCAATTTTTTTAGCTGTACAGAGAAAACTTTAATTGGAATAATCAACCATAAATTTAAGATAATTTCTACAAAATATACATTTCAAACAATACTAACAAAATGACGGTTGGAAAACCTCGGATACCAAATTCAGTTGCTACGCTCGTGAAACGTGTACAATCTAGCCGTCCAACTTGAATGTTTGAATCAACAAGAGACTGAGCCACTTGGTTAAAAATTGGTTCTAAATTCTTACAGTGTCCACACCAAGGTGCATAAAACTGAAACAAATTATAAAGAATACATAAAAATGATATTTCCATTGGAAATAATGACACTAACTCACAGACATAAGATATTTTTTCTTTAAAGACAAACCAGAAAGATTCTTAACCAAGTGTGCATGAAATAAGTTCAGTGGATCAACTACTTATTGGATAATGTTTGTTGTACACAAAATATCATGTGTTAAAATGTTTTTCTGTGTCTGTGAATTACCTATATCAGCCTGACTTAGACAAAATGGAGTGGAAGGTGTTTGTTTTTGTTTGATTTTTGTGCATAGCTACATGAGAGCCATCTGCACTGACCATCCTTAAGTTTGCAGTTTAAGACTAAAAGAAAGGCAGCTAGTTGTCACCAACTCTTAACTACTCGTTTACCAAAGAATAGTGAGATTGATTGTCAAATTATAATGCCCCTAACAATTTTTAAAAAAGTAAATAAAAAACCCATTGATGGAAAGTTATGTTTGTTGGTAAAATTTCTGCTTTTACATGTTGGAACAATGGAGTTTGTTAGCTTTAAAAGAAGAAACAAAATAATTTGAAAGGAAGAATGGTGCAAAAAAAGAAAAGTTCCTAAAACAGTGGTAAATTTTGTTTTACGGTATGAAGGAATATACCCAAAACTCTTTTACAAACTCAGAAAATAATGATGACAATGTGAACAAAGCAACTGACGGTTGTGAAACACATTCTTTAGTTGTTTTAGTATACTGAGAGTCAACTCAGATAAACTCTATCAAAGTTAATATTAGTTCTGTACACAATTAAATTAATACATAAAGATTTTGGAACAAGTTTCTATAAAACTGTTATAAACCTCATAAAGTCAAACTTAAATTATATAATATTATTCTATTAATAAAAACATACTTCTTTCTATACAATACTTAAATAATTGTGATGATGAAATGAGGTTGTTGAAAGTTGAATTAAAAGATTAATTACTATTAGGTGTGTGTGTGTGTGTGTGTGTGTGTGTGTGTATGAAAGACTTTAAATTTCCATATGTTTACATATGTATTTCTTAAGTGCAGTCTTTTGACATTGTCATTTAAATCAAAGCTTTACAAAAATCTACAAGTGCATAACACAGAGTTTATATGCTACACATAACATTTTCTTTATCTACAGTATTTAAAATTAAATGTGTCCAAAGTTGCAACTATAAAACAAAAACTTACAGGTTGTATAAAAGTTATAAACACAAGTACAGTAACATATTAATAATAAAAGCTAACCATTCAGTAATGTTTATAAGAGGCCACTCCCTTTGTGAAATTAAAGTTTTGCTTAATTTTTTTTAGCAAAAGTACTGGAGGGTTATCTGCACTAACTGTAATTATCTTAGAAGTAACAGACTGGAGAGAAGGCAGGAAGTCACCATCATTCACTGCTAAATTTTGGAATATCCAGATTTTAATCAAACAGTGTGATTGACCCTTACTCCATAATACCTCTATAGTTGAAAGGGAAGTATACTTATGATGGGATTCAAATTTACTATTACAATATTACCCAAGGAATCAATAAAATAAAGACCTGTGAATTTTTTCTGTATTCTAAAGATAAAAGGACAAGAAGACCCAAATCTAAAATTTGAATAAAGACAGGTTAAGCTATTACTTGAAACAATTTTACTTTTCTGAAAGGATAACTAGGCTTATAATTTGAGTTACCAACAGCACCAGTGAAAACTGGGACGTTACTAAACTGCAAGAGCATTAATTTTCTGAAAGATAAAAGATGGTTTTAAACTTTTACTTTCCTTAATAATGGGTGTATAAGGACACCTTTGAAGGACCAATATTTGCTAAAATATAGAAGTTGACTTCAGAATACAGAATAACAAAGGCTGAATTTTCATGTTAAACAGTACTGAGTTGTGTCTTATAAAACATAATTAGGTACACTAATACTTGATATAAAGTTACAGTCAATATATACTGCTAAACATAAAACACAGGATAAATCACAAGAATGTCATGTACAAAGTTCAATCTACTAGCTTACCTTTATTAACCAAACCCCTTGGTGACGAACTTCTAGAAACCTAGAGATAAAACAACTTATGAAACTAGTCATCTTAAATTATATGTTTTAAAAGTATGATCAACAAATATGGTGATTACACACATGAAATACTTACTATTTGCATGAAAAATTAAACCTAATGTACAGCTTAAGGCTACACAGAATAATCCAGAAACAACCAATTGGTAATTAAATGTAGATTTTAGAATGCAACAATAAAGCAATATTTTTTTTATGAAAATATCATACATGATTTATTCTCAATCATGTTTGGTTAGGGTAAACATTGGAACTTCACATATTCTAATTTGTCATCTGATAAAATTGCAAAAGTCATAAAACATGACATTAGTTTTTCAAATCATTTTCCAGTAAGACAGCACCACATACCATTAGATTTCGAAGAATTACACAAGTTGTTTTAAAGAGTAGTTTCCTTCTTAATGGTTCTTTCAAAAGCACCTTAGCAGAGTTTTGGAGTCCTTGTTTTTCAATTTGAAACTAGTTTTTGAAACAGGACCCCTAAAATGTTTTAGCAGTTCAGATATTTTGCTGAGTGCCTAACATTACATAAACTTAGTATTTCATAAAATTAATATAAAAGTTCAAACATATTGTTATAATTGTACTTAACTCTAGTACTAATGGATATTTACATAGCCTATCAAGAAAGATATTTAAACTTACAAGACATCTGCATGACCTCAAAGCAAATAATCCATTGATTTATTTGAAAAAAAACTTAATACATTTTCTTATGTTAATAATAAGCTACTTACTTTACACTTAAACCCAGGTTACAAAGTTTAATACAAATGCTGAAATACTCTAATAACAGCTAGTGTAATAGTTACAAGCACAGTTATTAAACTGAAACAATTTCCAAAAGTTGTTACTGAAAAAATAAGCAAATGACCCAGAATTACTCATGAATTATTTGTAGAAATTTTATGATAGCTATATACATCCAACATATGTTTAACTTGTGGCCACACATGGAGTAAGTTTGTACAGAAAAGCACCAAAAGAAAAACATTTACCGATTTCATTTTTCTACATTGAACATTCAGCAAAAACACAGTTATGCCTACTGTATAACAATTACAAAATATATTTCATATATATATATATATATATATATATATATATATACAATAAATAATTTACACATCAAAGTATGTTAACTTATGAGCATACCCACATACCAAGTTTGGGGAAAAGAAATCCAAAAAAAGAAGTAAAAAACATAATTACCTATCACTAAGTTCCAAAACACGATTTGCTTGAGCAAAACTTTCCAAAAAAGTTAGAGTGATCCCTAAGTACGAAAAAACAAAATACAATTAAAAATAAATCTTTGATATTTGTTATCCTCCAGTTATAATATGTTCTACCTTAATGATATTATTTTCATAAAGATCAGGCTCAAAGTAGTAGTATGCCAAAAGGTGTAATTTCTCAAAAGCATTTAACTTATGACTATGGTGGAAAGCTTCAAATTTACTATTTAATAACTTCACTAAATCAATGTTGGGCTACACAAGACACCCCTTATGTGGTGTTGGTGATTCATGTAAATAATAATCATATTAACTACATGGGAAATGTTAAAATATAACACACCATAGCTATAGATGGGGAAATGTATAATTTATAATTAAATGAAATACCCCTGTATACAAAGGAATGATGAAATAAAATATTTCTGTTTAATAACGTTATTTATTAAAATATTTAATATTATTATCATACTTACAATTTGCCAACACCATAAGAGAGCATGTCACAGATACTTAGATGAGGTAGAATCATAGTTTTGTGGGAGATTTATTAACAAAACTAGTTTTACGTACAATTAATTTTGCTGGTTTCACCTTTAATCATATTATTTATTGTACCTTTATGCTTCGTAAATTTGAAACTACAATCTCATACTAGTTACCACATCAGTACAGTAGTAAATCATGTTCTGTGTAAAATTTTGAAATATGAGCATTAACAGTAGTTTATTATTAAGACTGTCAGTGACAATTCCAGGCGTTAAATTATTGCAAAACTACAATACAAATCATATGCAAATTAACATCTTAAATACTTCCGCACGTCACGTCACTTCTTCATTGTCAATCCTAAATTCTCCATCGCCTTGATTTCGAATTACTATTACTATAAATTACAATTTAGAGTTTAAGCTAAGAACAGTAAACTGTTCTTCATTAATTCTGTTAGGAATGTAAAGTATAACTTAGCTATATGAACATAACAACGAAACTTAAGTAAATATGGTAAACAATTTATTTTTCTTACCCAAGTAAAACAATTTTACAATTATCTTCATTATTTCCAGCAGAGTATAGTGTATCTTATACCTAACATATACAAACAACGTCCTTGCTGCCATCTAGTGCGGTAATAAATATTTGTATTTATAAAAATTCCATTTAGTGCGGTAATAAATATTTTTATTTATAAAAATGCCATTTAGTGCGATAATAAATATTTTTATTTTTATTTCTAAAATAAAATTACAAACCTAATATGATAACTCAAGGATTACCATTTAAAAATAAAATTCATTAAATTGTAATATTACTCTGTTTTTTTGTAACATTAAATGCTATGGTTATGAATTTTGTTGCATTTAGTGAAATGATGTTATGTTTCCTTCAGAAGTATGTTTAAAATACGGTTTGGCATTTAAATATACTTATGTTTACACAATTTTATTTAAACTGTAACTGGATAAAAATGTACCATTATAAGATGTTTTTGCCTTTAGAGCACTACCAGTAATCTGTTAACAATGAATTAGTAATGAAAAGTGTAATTATTTAATGCATAAATAGTATATCGATATGCAACAACAGCATATTTACATATTGGGTTTGGTTTTGATTTCGCGCAAAATTGAACGAGAACTATCTGCGCTAGCCGTCTCTAATTTTGCAGTGTAAGTCTAGAAAAAGGCAACTAGTCATCAACACCCATCGCTAACTCTTGCGCTACTCTTTTACCAACAAATAGTGAGATTGACAGCACATTATAACGCCCCCACGACTGAAAGAGCGAACATGTTTGGTATGATGGGAATTCGAATCCACGACCCTCGGATTACGAGTCGAGTGTCTTAACCAGCTGGCCATACCGAGCCTACATATTAGGTATGGAAATATTTTATTTATGTTATATCCGTTTCTTATTAAGCGCAAAGCTTCACTATGAGGTGTCTTCGCTGAGCACACCACGAATATCGAATCCCGATTTTTAACATATAAGCCCCAAATCTAATACCTAAGACACTGGAAAGGTTGAAACTTGTGAGACATTTGTGTATACTCATAACATTTCATGTTAAGTTCATTTAAAGATAAAAATTAATTTATACTTTCTCCCATTAAATATGAGTTACTTAGTTCATATTTTAACTCAGAATAATTTAGACTTTAATTAAAACACTGAAACATAGTGAAATATACATGTATAATTATGTATGTTTAAAAAAATGAATAAACATAATTTAATGGAAAAGCTGAATGTCTAATGAAATCATACATCATATTTTTCTTCAGTTACAAAGGTTCACAAAAAATTGTTTTTGCCCGCTCTTCGTCTTCATAAATTGTATTTCCATTACCCATTCATTAATAATAATGTTTGTTTGACTGATGAGAAACAAACTGTTTCTTTGTAAGCGCAAAATTAGCAAAAGATGATACTTGTTATGTGCCCATCGCAGAGATTAAGACCCGACTTTCAACATTATAAGCCCATCAGATTAAAAACACAAAAGGTTGAATGTACAAACGAAATGAGCCGCCTTGAACAATACCAATGTGTTAGATTAAGAACTGAAAAATCCAAAACTCTTAATCCGTTTTGATTCCACCGAGGAGAATTGATGTGCTTAAAGTTTAATTTCAGAGGGCATTTTAGTAAAGTAAACAATACCCGAAATCAATCATTATCTGACCTAATAGTGGGATTTTTAGACTGTCTTGGTTTTGTATAAATTTCGCACAAAGCTACACAAGGACTATCTGCACCAGTCGTCCCTAATTTAACACTGATAGGTTAATTAACATCATCTACCGCTAACTCTTAAAATACTATTTTACTATCGTAAAGTGGAACTGACCGTAACGTTATAATATTCCCTCGTCTAAAAGCGCAAACATGTTCTATGAAGGAAATATGAGCCCCGAAGCCCTAAGATTGCAAGTTGAGCGCCCTAACAACCAGGAAAGGCCACATTTTGTTAGACTATCATTAAAATATCAAAACAGGCATTTGCTTAAAATATGTTTTGTTTGTTTTTGTTGCATTAAGCCACACAATATCTTATATATGTTCTTCTCACCATTTTTTATAAAAACAAGACTTACTGTTGAGCCACCTGGAAGGGCTAAGATTATTATATTATTGACTATTTTAGATTTCCGCGCAAAACAAAACAAAAGGCTGTTTGAGCACATATGTCTACTAATTGGAACTGATAAACTAGAGGAAGACAACTAGTGAATGGTACCCATTGACAACCCTTATCTGACTGAATAGTTGGATTTGATTGTCATTCTCATAATGCAACCAAGGCCCCAAAGAGTGGAACGCATTTAAGAGTCAATGAAAGACAAATATGTATTTTTAAAATTCGTATACCAATGACAAATTGACAGTTTATTTCGAGTAACTAAATTTTGTGATTCTTCATTATGAATCGCCTGTACGTTTCTGTAATTATTTCAACTACTGTGAAAATAATTGAATAAGATAATATTGTGTCAATTATAATTTATAAATATGAGTATATATGTAACATTAGTAAATTGTCAGTATGATTTGTAACCCAGTTAAATGATATATAATTATATAAAAATGGACTCTGAGGTTATGATAATTGAAATTTATATTTTAGCTATGAAAAGGAAAACCTCTTTTATAAAATATTATAAAATCTCCTTAGATTTCTTTGTTGTTAAGCACACAATTACATAATGGGCTATTTGTGGCCATCAAGGCTTTGTAAACCCGAATTTTTGTGTTATAAGCCCTCGTACTTGACCTTACGCCCTGGAGCAATTCCTTTTAAAATATTTATCTTTTAGGTGGTTATTATCTCAATATTTCCGTGCAAAGTATTTCTCAAGAACTGTTGAGTTTTGGTAAACTTTATAGATAAGACTTTGTGAAATTTGTAAAAAATGCAATCATCTACCCTTTCGTTTAAATAAAATTACTTTGTTTTCGAAAATAAAAAATGAAGAAAAGCTAGCTCTCTGGTTTAATTCTTTTAAGATGATATCAAACATATCGCTGTGCTGATCTTCACATAAATATATTGGTTGATGTCGTAACGATGATAAGCTTTATAAAAGTTGATAGGTAATGATGGTAAATATTTTCCAGCGAGAAAACAATGACATACATCAAATAAAAGATGTCAGGTAACTAGTAAAAACTGATAATAAGTTCCTATAGCATTATAAAAAAACCCTGATGACATTTCAGAACAAATTTCTCTAGCTTTATACAAGGCCCTGATGATGCTCCAGAATAAGTTCTTCCATCATTATACAAAGACCCTAAAGAGACTCCAAATCGAGGATTTCACTAGTGTTTTTATCCTTTTTAACACATCGTCAGCTTACAATTTGCATAAAAAGTAGTTTCAGACTCTCAATAAGCTGAATAAAACGATTCGGTTACATGAACAAATCTGGTTTAGTTTTATGTAAAGGAATGCACAATTTTAACTAACCATCATTTGTATGATGTTTGTTTGAATTTCACGCACTGTTACCGGAAGACTATCTGTTATGGTTTTTCAATGATATACTAGAGAAAAGGCAGCTAGTCGACACCGCTAACTTTTGAACTGTTCTTTACTAAAGAACTGTTTTGAATTTCGCGCAAAGCAACACAAGAGCTATCTGCGTTAGCCGTCCCTAATTTAGCAGTGTAAGACTTGAGGGAAGGCAGCTAGTCATCACCACTCACCGTCAAATCTTGCTCTCCCTTTCAGCCATAGAGGTGTTATAATGTTACGGTCAATCCCACTATTCGTTGGTAAAAGAGTAGCTCAAGAATTGGCAGTGGGTGGTGATGACAAGCTGCCTTCCCTCTAGTCTTACACTGCTAAATTAGGGACGTCTAGCGCAGATAGCTCTCGAGTAGCTTTGCGCGAAATTAAAAAACAAACAACTATTTTGCCAACGAATAATGGGATTGACCGTCACATTAGAACGCACTCACGGCTGAAAGGGTGAGCTAGTTCGGTGTGACGGGGATTCGAACCCGCGTCCTTCGGATAACGAGTCGAGTGCCTTAACAACCTGGTCGTGCCGGGCCTTACCATAGAAATGTGAAATGGACCGTCACATTATAGCACTCTCATACCAGAAAGGGCAATTATATTTGATGATGGTATTCGAGCCTATGACACTTATGTTGCTACTCAAACGTCCTAACCACCAGTTTACCCACCACTTCCATGTTACTAGTATCATTAGTATTACAGTCGCCAGTAAAAATAAATAAAATCCCTATCTTAACCGAAGTGTTGGAATTTTATTAGCATAAATTAAAAAAAAATTAACCCAATATTTTCTTAAACCCTTTGTGAATAACAGCTGGATGCAAGTGCACGTGCACCTGTCGCATCAGCTCCTGCGTTATGATTCAAAAAATGAAAAAAACGGCAAAGCATACACTGCTGGCCAAAATCTTAAGGCCAATGAACACAAAGAAAAAATATGCATTTTGCGTCGTTAGACTCAACCACTTATTTGAGTAGAGTTTCGAAAGATCAAAATAAGAAAAGGGAAAATAAAAATAAAAGACTTTTTTTTTAGCATTTAATAGGGAAAATGTGAAAATTACGAAATTAGCCTAAATACTAGCTGGTCAAAAGTTTAAGACCATACCAAAAAGAAGTTCTAAACAGGATAGAAAATGCCCAACAAGAGGTCTGAGTAGTGAGTTGCATGGCCATCATTGCGAATAACTACAAATATTCGCTTTGACATGTTCATTATAAGCGTTTGCAGAAGGCTGGATGGAATGTTATCCAAGTGGTGAAGATGGCTTCACGAAGATCATGCACTCTTTGAAATTGATGTCCATTTCTATAGACGTCCCTTGCCATCCAACCCTAAACATTTTCAATGGGGTTCAGTTCGCGCGAACACGCTGAACGATCCAAAAGAATCATATTATTCGCCATGAAAAAGTCATTTGTCCTGCGGGCATTGTGGATTGCAGCGTTTTCCTGTTGAGAGATCCAGTCATTTTCACAAAAGCGAGGGCTTTCTGTCAATAAGAATGCTCTCTCAAACATGCCAATGTAGCCAACTGCAGCTGCTGTTTGACGCCCCTATATAACCTGAAGCTCCATTGTTCCATGGAAGGAGAAAGCACCCCAGATCATGATGGAACCTCCTCCACTGTGTCGTGTACAAAATGTCTCCGGTAGGATATCCTTATTGTGCCAGTAACGTTGGATGCCATCTGGACTATCCAGGTTAATTTTTTTCTCATCAGAGAACAAAATCTTCTTCCACTTTTCTACGTCCCATGTTTGGTGCTTCTCAGGAAAATTTAACCGAGCTGTTTTGTGGTGTGGAAGGTGGCGTGGCCTTTAAAGACGTTTACGGTTTTTAAAGTCTTTCTTTCGTAGATGCCGTCTTATTGTTTTTGAACTGCATTCTGCATCCGTAAGGGCGTTAATATGGTTCGACAATCGGCTGGTGTCTTGCCGGGCAACCCGTCAAATCCTCCTGCTCAACGCCGTCGAAATTTTCTTGGGCCGACCACTTGAAATTCTCGTTCCGTTACCCTCAGGGTCTCTTAAGAAATTTGCAACAGCAGTTTTACTTCACCCAGTCTCACCAGCGATGACACGTTGAGAGAGACCTTGCTTTTGCAGCTTGACAATTCTGCCACGTTCAAACTCTGTCAAATTTTTAGCCTTCGCCATGTTTTTAACCAGTGTAACACAGGAGATGTCAGTAGGAAATGTTGACAACGCTAATGTTCGAACACAAATGACTAAATTTCGTTACGTGTTTACCGATTAACGTTTCGTTTCAGTATGGTCTTAAACCTTTGACCAGCTAGTATTTAGGCTAATTTCACAGTGTTCACATTTTCTCTATTAAATGCTAAGAACGTTTTTTTTTTTTTCCTTTTCTTATTTTCATCTTTCGAAGCTCTACTCAAATAAATAGTTGAGTCTAACAACGCAAAATGCATATTTTTTCTTTATGTTCATTGGCCTTAAGGAGGCCCGGCATGGCCTAGCGCGTAAGGCGTGCGACTCGTAATCCGAGGGTCGCGGGTTCGAGCCCGCGTCGCGCTAAACATGCTCGCCCTCCCAGCCGTGGAGGTGTATAATGTGACGGTCAATCCCACTATTCGTTGGTAAAAGAGTAGCCCAAGAGTTGGCGGTGGGTGGTGATGACTAGCTGCCTTCCCTCTAGTCTTACACTGCTAAATTAGGGACGGCTAGCACAGATAGCCCTCGAGTAGCTTTGTGCGAAATTCCCAAACAAACAAACAAACAAAATTGGCCTTAAGATTTTGGCCAGCAGTGTATTTTATCTCCAAACATTCCGGAACAAATTAATTTCATTACGAATTATATATAATTATATACATAAAAAGTGATAAAATATTAAAGAAACATAGTTATACATATTTGTTACGTTAATAGAAGAACACACACACACACATATACATGAAATAAAAAATAATTTAATGTAAAAATACTTAGTAAAAAACCGACTGTGCAGTTTAAAGTTAACAAATCGTTGGAAGCGAGTAAGCCATCTGTAACAGTTACTTTCTGGTCCTGCTTGATATGTACGTATGAAGACTCAGATATTTAACTTATTTTCAATTTGCTAAAAGAGGAATAATAAAGCCACCATAAGTGTATTTTTAAACCGCTAGTAAATTTGTTTGTTTAGAATTTCGCACAAAGCTGAACGAGGGATATCTGCGCAAGTCGTTCCTAATTTAATAGTGTTACAGGGAAGGTAGTTATTTATCACCACTTACTGGCGATTCTTGGGCTACTCTTTTACCGACGAATAGTGGGATTGACCGTCATATTATAATACTCCCACGGTTGAAATGGTGAGCATGTTTGGTGCAACGTGGATTCGAACCCGCGACTCTCAGATTACAAGTGAAGCACCCTAACCATCTTGCCATTCCGGGTCTAATGGACATCAAGGGTAAGGTCTTTGTTTAGAAACACATTCTGAATTTTGAACGAATACTTCAAAATTAATTATAGCTTGATTCGTTGGTAAAATGTGTTAAGCGTTGTCTTGTGTCGTCCCATTTCTTCATAATACACTCAGACTTTGAACAGGATGAGCAAGAAATCTGGGCACTCTCCCCTTCAAATAAAGATAGTGTCGGTGGAATACGTTGGTGTGAATATGTTTTGTAGTTACTATGAGAGAAACCTATTCATTGGATAGATGAAGAAATGTGCCACTGTCCACTGTTTATTTCTCCACATAGCTCTGTACAGAAATAGACAAATAAATTTAGTATTCCGAATATTACCTGGTTTTGAATGTAACCCAATAAGGGATGTTGATTAGAGTGTAGATTGAACTGGAACTCCCTTGAACTTAATACTTCAAAATTAAACAATTTTTCGGTCAGCTAATTTCATTTATTACAGTGACATGAAATAAATATTTCGTTGCATATATCATACTTGCACATACTAACAAAGGGTTTGATTAATAATCCAAATATCTGCCTGTTGGCCTTAATTCTCATGACACAGAATGATAGGTCTCTACGAGTGATCACCCACTGGTTCAGCGGTAAGTTTACCGATTTACAACGATAAAATCAGAGGTTCAATTTCCCTCGGTGGACGAAGCAGATAGCTCGACGTGCATTTACTATAAGAAAAAAACACAAACACTTCGCATGTGATGTGACATCCTTTTTAACACGTTAGGGACGACCTCAGTGTTTTACTTCAAATCGTTTATTTCTCGTTATCATTACTAAAATGACAATTTTTAACATCCATTTTGAATAAAAGTCTCCAGAATTTTTGCCCATCCTGTATATTAAACCCATGGGTACTTTGGGTGGTTGGCGAGATTAAGGTCTGTTGTATCAAAGTTTATTTTGATGAGAAGTCAGTGCAAAGATCACGAAACGTATCTTGATTTTGTCAGCATAGGGAAGAGATGTTTCAACTGAGGAGAACAAAATTTTTACCAAAAGTAAATCTATAAAAGAAAGAATCTGGCCAAGAAAAAATGTTTTTATAATTTATTTACATCATATATATAAAAAACATACAACTCGAATAACAAGCGAGAACAAAATAAGCGGACAGATTGTCTACGAAACGTGATTTTGAAGTTATATTTAGCCCGAAAAATTAAAGTATACACCATTCTATAAGCCCGTATCTTGTGAAACTGTTACATTCGATACTGAATCAGACTTATAGCAAACGCTTTTTTTTTTTTTTTGTAGCAAGTATGATGTACGTATTTCATATGTATTATCAACCATTACTTTATTGTGGTAGTTTAGCAAGTATTTTTTGGAATGTATTTCTAAAGCGTATTACCAAGTAGTATTTATAGATGTATCGAAAGTATATAATAAATAATAGTTACACGTATATATTATTAAGCAATACTATCTCCCAAGTAGTTCAGCTAAAAATCATGTTTCAACACCCGTGGTGGGCACATCACAGATAGCTTATTGTGTAGCTTTGTGCTTAACAACAAATTAATATTCGTTCATAAATGTATCGAAAGTATATAATAATTATACATCATATATTCAAAGTGTATTACAAAACATTGTTTGTGGATGTATTGGAAGTGTATAGTAGATAGCCATATGTTACGTATTCAAAGTACATTACCAAGCTTTGCTTATAATCATAGCCAATAAGGTAAAACACTAAGGGTTTAATACGATATTAAATATGCAAATCAGAGAGTCACGTGATTTACACAACTGATATAAAGTCATGATCAAATGGTATTTATTATAGGAATTAAACTGTGATATTTTTTGGAATATGTAGATAATGTGATGTTACCAAAAATTGGCCACGTTTTAGAATGGTGTGTAATAGTCTCATCCGACGCAAAATATTCATATACTCGGATAAAAAAAAAAAGTGTTCAAATCGGGAATTTTGAATTTCTTGGACTTGGATATTCCTTGTACTTAACGGTGTTAGAATACAGAAGAATATGGATCGAACACGGACACCAAGATCATAGAGAAAGAGAGCTGTAACAAGTCTTACCAAAGCCGTGGTAAACAAAGTGTTGCGTCTTGTAACAAATAAGAATGCACGAACACAAAAGTCAGTAGCAAAAGCTGTTCACGTGCCGCAGGCAGCAGCGTACAAAGCACTCAAGAAGGATCTCCATTGGAAAAGAAACAATTCACGTGTACGTAAGTTGCTTTCTGCGACATATCATTTCAACCATCGTATTCCTTATCATCTGATGAATGAAATGGGTATTCATGCTAGTCCTTGCTTAGACATGTAGGCCAAATCGCCGGCTTCAGCACCTATGGATTTATGGGCGATGAGATTATTTAAACAGGAACCAGGAAAAAACAAACAGAAAACATCATTCTTGTACTCTGGATGGAGAAGTTTAACCTTGCGACGGAGCTTTTTGGATAATCATCAGATGGAATCCGACAAAATGTGACAACACATACTGTAACGACGTGGTGAGTTTCCAAAATCATTTCAATATAAAGTATTAAAGCTCTGTATAATTGTTGAGAAAGTACACTTCACTTCAATAATGAGGGTTAGAAACTTTTAATGGACAGCACAAATTACGTAACGCAAATACTGTTACTCACAACTGCGTTTGCAACATATATACAAATGAAAAAACAAACAAACAACAAAACTATCCACAAAACACCATTTTTGCTTCACATTTAGATCTAGTCTGCACACAAACTGATGTAATGTACATGAAAGTTAAGGTATCACGTAGTAACAATTACATATATATATATGTTAATTCTGCCTCCACAAGGTAAAAAGCACCAGGTCGTATTTAATGTTCAAACTGAAAACTCAAGAGGCAGTTGAAACTTTTCTGCACATTAGTTTCAGCGAGCAACAAAGGTAGTTTTAAATAGTTTGAACAAAGAATGAGGACCAAGTACACTCCATTTTGTTATTACATTTAATCGTTACCATAATAATAGTCACTCATCAAGCATTATATACTAATTTAATTGTTACCGTAACTATGGTAATTTGGCTATTACAATAATGGTCACTCATTAAAGCTTTTATGCCAAATTACTTGTTACCATAACAACGATTCACTCATTAAACTTTTATGCCAAATTGCATATTACCATAACTCATTAAATCTTTAATGCCGTTTTGAAGTGCTTCAATTAAAAACATTTTCACTCATAGTTTACCTTGAAATCAGTACTTATTTACATACATTTCTATCAATAAGTATCGAAAAAATATAAATAAAGATCAAAATTCGATTAAAACTGGTTCTGTGGTGATTCTGAGGGTCACAATAACGAACAGTAATGCTTTGAACTAAGAATGCAATGTTTAAATACTTTTTATGTTTGTTTTAGAAACCACATTACCATTCTCTTCAAGACACTTGGCGATTACTTCGGTAAACTGCAGATACTGCATACCTAAGAAAAAGTGCTCGAGAAGGCCCTGACGCCTTCTTGTGGTCGTGAATAGTTTCACATATGACCCAACAGAAGATTCGTGGTCCCAAAACATTTCACACACAGACCTCAATAACGACCTCTCATTAATTCATTCTGGAATGAAACTTATGAGAAACATAACTTGTCACTGTCTAAAAATTTGTTGTAGGGATTCTCACGAATATGGAACTTCGTTAACTTAACGTCTCGCGCAATAAGTAGAGTGCAGTTTATGCTGAGAAGTCACACGTGAAAAAACAACAAAATAAAAATATTTCGTGACGGTACATCACAGAACTTACCATTTACAGTGTGAATGTTTGTGTGTGAATGTGTGGAAAGCAAATTGCTAAGGAACAAGAGAAAAAAACTGTAAACGAATAACATGGATACAATGTTAAAAGAATCATTGTATCACTTTTGACGACCAAAATTTTAGAATGTTCTTTTTTTTTTTTTACTTTTAGAATGGGGTTTCCGAACTACGGTTTAATGCAACAGGCAGACTAACATTTTGAATGTGTGTGCAACGTACTGTTGCTCTATACACCTTGAAGTGAAGTGACCACTCTTGTTATGACCAGCCTTCACATTTCAAAGTTCATTGTCCAGAAGCATTACGTGGCGATAAACAAATTATAATAAACATTACTAGATGCAGGTTCTTTGCTTCAGGGTATGCAAAAATGCTATTAAAAACTGGGGTTCTTGATCTTAACTGAACACTTTGTTTTTGTTTCTCATACATTTGCAGCATTTCAAACGTACAATAGAAGCCGCTACGTTTCGGTAACTACTAAATAAAAAACAACTCTCAAATGTAACTTCTCCATGGTTCTTCTATAATGTATGCCACCAATTACTAGCAAAATAATTTAAAATGAACCGTATGAATCAAAAGGACTAAATTACGAGACAGATAGATAGAGAGAGAGAGAGAGAGAGCACATTAAAATAAAAGATGGTCCCTAGGAGTAGATCCTAGGGTAATCTTGTAAGGGCTCTCGAGCCTAGCAACAAGACAGTAAATATAAACGAATCTTGGCGCTGCTCTTAAGGAGGCCTGCTTGTCAGGTAGCTGGTATCAATTTCCATGGAGAAATGCATAGTTTAATACAACCCACAACCTCGTAGATTATTTGCTATAATCACGTCCGTAACAGCATCAAACACGAACTGGATGTTTGTTGTGTCCGTGGCACAGGTCATGTGGCAGTATATTTCTTTAGTTGTGGACTTGTTTTTGGCTTCAAACTGAGCTTGAATGAAGGCTGCTGCCTCGCCGTATTCTTGAGCTCCTGCGGAGAAAACAGAACAAATATAAGTACGATGTGTTTATTGTATACTGTTGAAGGAGCCGAGCGAAGTTTGTGAGAAAAAACGTTTAACTGTTCGAAAGGGAGTAATAAAAAGTCGAGACTAGTAAAACAATGTATTTATATTCACTTTCCATAATAAACAACAACACACTAATCTATAACAGCTCTGTTTGTTTGTAACTGAATACTAGTCATAAAACATTCTACATTTTATACAACAGGCTGCTTTTGACTTACCTGTATACTCTGGAAAGCAGATGGTAAGTGGGGATTTCTTTATCTTATCCTCAAAGAGATCTTTCTTGTTCAAGAAGAGAATAATGGAGGTATCTGTGAACCACTTGTTGTTACAAATGGAGTCGAAGAGTTTCAAGCTTTCTTGCATACGGTTCTGAGAATAAGAATGAATGAATGTAACATAACATTAACAATTGGTATACTTTTAATTTTTGACTGAATAACGAAGGGATAAATTCAGTAGGTTTGAGCTTTCATTCCTAATATCATAACGTATTACGTTTTACATTATTATTCTCATGCATAATGTAATATATAACCACACACATAAAAAAAAAAACACTTAGGATGAGAGAATGAAAAAGTCCCCCCCTCATTATTATTTCTTGTCATCATCATTAACTCATGGATAAAGATATGTGGAAGTAGCTCTCAAACAGAAAGATATGTGGCCATGGCTCCCAAAATCGTTGGGAATATTCCATCTATCAGATGAGATCTAAATTCAGATGTCATATTGGTCAGCAGTCATGGAGAATCAGTTAAGGGTTAGGAGTTGGGTACTTGAACCCACAGTGCCTCAGCTTCTATTGCCACTTACTGTTTTTTGGTTAGTTATGGAAAGGCAGTTACCTTATGTATTTAGATATAAAATAATCTTAAAGTAGAAATAAACAATTCTAATCTTCTACACTTGTAAAACTGCCAACCTCCAACCTTTTTAAGTATTATAAGTTCATTTGCCCCAAAAAATTAAACAAAAATAACCTTGTGGTAGAAATTTTACTGATTCTTTTCATGATCATATTGTTATTGGTAATTTAGAGGTTATAAAAGATATGGACTTGAATTTGATTTTGAAAAAGGTACTAAATTTAGAAATAAAAAAAAAGAAAATGTTAAACTTTAAAAGATGAGGATAGATATTAATGATCATATTAGTGAAACCTGTGAAAAATCTCATTAATCTGTTTTGTTTCTTTTTTGAACAAAAATCTTTTATTACTTCCATAACAACTCAGTTATAACTTTAAACTTATCTAATATAAAATATATATTTCTTGTAATATCTTTAAAAATAAAATTAGTTGTAATTTTGATTTTATATGCAAAATATTATGTGTACAAAGATGAATTAATAAACTTTGTATAACAAACATATTTATACAAAATACCTTTAATAAAAATACAAGTATTAATTTGATGAAAGCCATTTACAAATAGAATATACATATTTAGATTATACTTGTTATAACTCATGTTTTTATATGCATTTATGATATTGTATAAAACCCCTATAAGTTCAGATTTGGCCCAGCATGGCCAGGTGGTTAAGACACTCAACTCATAATCTGAGGGTCTCAGGTTTGACTTCCCATCACACCAAACATGCTCACCCTTTCAGCTGTAGGGACGTTATAATGTTACAGTCAATCCCACTATTCTTTCATAAAAGAGTAGCCCAAGAGTTGGCAGCAGCCATCCATTCCATAAAGTTTCATTATTCTAGATGTTTTACTTGGGTAAATAAAAGTTACTGTTGTCAAATGATTCAGAATGTTTAATTAACTTAAATTCTTAAAGATAAGTCAAATTTGTTACTATTTATAATTTTACCAGATTATATGTATATTTAAATAGATCTGAAATATTTAATAAGGGTCTTTAATGATCTAATAGATAAATTTGTAGATACACATATAGCTATTCCAAAATTTAAATTAACTAAGTATCAACATAAAAATATATATTAAAATTTTGTATCTATAAAAGTTATATTACTTTCAAAGAACAAGCAGATAAAAAAAATCAGTAAATATTCTTCTGGATGCTAAAATCTCTTCGAATTTGGCCAAATTCTATCTCTTCTTCTATGACAATTTATTTTTGAAACAAGTACTAAACTCTTAATTTATATAGTTTTACTTTCACTTTAAAGATGATGTGATATCAATCATTAATTTAAATTTTGATCCAAATCATATCTATTCCATGTTATTTATAACAGAAAAAAATCAATAACAGTAATACTCATGAACCATACTCAGATATTAATTTTGTCAAAAGCAGAATATGATTATTTATTTTCAATAAAAGAAGGGAATTTGATCTTCCCATCTTTGGTCTACCTACCCATAACAGTCTTGATCTATCTGTACTGTTAAAACGAATTATTATTTTTCAATTAAAAAAGATATTTGACAATTTGTAATAATAGTAATTCTGTTATGGATGATGTACAGCTATTGATAAGTTAATTTAACAATAATGACTGTACAAACTACCAAATAAAAACATTTTCATGCTCTTTAATAATAAATATGTGAATACATTAAAAAGCAAGCTCTTAATTATGCGAGCCATTTTCTAGAGAACATAGAAGCTATTAGTTACTCAGGGTCATCCCTAGTGTATAAGTAACTAATCATAAAATATTTAGGTCCTTGTTTGGTATCCTTGGGTGCAAGTACCAACTTCAGGTAGCTGGGCTAACCTTAGTTTATCCAATTTATACTTGAATAATTGTTTTCAAAAGGAAGGGAGGAGAATGGGAGTTCAAATAATTATTACAGAACTATTTAAGAAACAGTCTTTAGTTCATTTAAATATCACTTTGTAACAATTATTAAAAAGAGAGGAAGTTGTGAGTCATATATTGTTGAAATACAGGGCTGTTTATTTCTACAATAAGGTTATTTTTGCTTACTTGTTGGGGTTTTGTACCTTATCAAATATCTTTTATATCTTAAAAGGGTGGAAGTTGGGAGTCTTACAAATGTAGAAATTAGGGTGATTTCTAATTTAAGGTTAATGATATATTTAAATATTAATGGTGGCTGGCATCAACTGGATTCAAGCACTCAACTACTAACCCTAACTGATTCTCAATTGCTGCTGACTAATATGATATCTGTGATGGACCTTGTCTGACACATAGAACATCTCCAACACATTTGGGAGTTAGATACAGAGGTAAGAGGATGGAGACTGGGTGTTTTACAAATGTAGAAATTAGAGTGTTTTCTACTTTAAGGTTAATGATATACAGGTAAACATCGATATAAAACGCATCGATAAAGCGCGATAATCAGTTGGGTGCGATGGGTTCTTAGGCCCCAAATTTTTTGGGGTTTCTACAGAGGCCGCCGCTTAATATTACCACTGCTTAATGTAATCAGCCGGTTAATGTGATCAAAAATCAAAAACCAAATCCACTTCAATCTTTTTGTATGGTTTTCACACCGCATATTGTGATCAAACCCCGGCCCGTTATTGTTTCAGTACTGAATTCGTATTTTAAACTTTGCCATGACATTTTTTTATCTGGTAATTATTTGACTTCAGTTTGTACTTAGATTTTAATAACTAGTAAATAAATTATCAAAATTAATTACTATATGTATTGACTTTTTAAAATTGAACTAATTTTAATCAGCGTCTAATCGTAAAAACGATCACATGATTGCTCTGACGGAACTACTTTTAGAATATCAGCCCCCATCAAAGTAATGAATTCGATAAATTTCTTTAGAATTCTGCTTTTTACATTTAATTTCAGTCTTAAAATTGAGTTTAATAAATAAAAATAAATAAAAAAATGCTATATCATTGGTGTAAGTAGTTTTGTTTGTTTTTCTTTATTTCACTACAAAACGCGTAAATTTTGCATTATCGCTCACCCCAAGGGTAAAAAAAATATATAATCAAATCGGTATAAGGCGCAATCAGATACAATGCGGTCGAATTTTTTGGACCCCAACTAGCGCCTTATATTGATGTTTGACTGTATTTAGATATTAATGGTGACTGGCATCAACTGGATTCAATCACTCAACTACTAACCCTAACTGATTCTCCATTGCTGCTGACTAATATAACATCTGTGATGGACCTTGTCTGACAGATGGAGCATCTCCAACATGTCTGGGAGCTAGGTACACAAACATTTTCTGCTATGACAAAGAGTGGTAATGGAAAAAAAAAAAATTGTGTCTACATGTAGACAAACACATTCACATAATGGAAAAAGAAAACAGTATGTAAGCTGTATTTATTCTTTCTTAATCTGAAAATTATAGATCATGGATTTAAATCTTTAACATGATCTAAACCTGGACATGGTGAAATAATATTTACAATATAAGTTGACTTAGTAAATAGTATATTTTGACAGAAGACATACAGATTATAGACTTGAGATATATTTATTAACTGAGCTCTGGCCCTCCAGGCTAGTTTCCTGAAAGGGGTGCCAAAGGCCACCTAGAAAGATCACCTGTTTTAATTACTATACAGTAGTATGCTGTCTGTCAGTCAGTCAGTAGACACTAAAATGGCATCATGTAGGGGAATCTTAATGTTGTAATTTGCACCACTGTGATGTCAGTAAAACATGCACATGCCATGAATCATGAAAATAATTATTCTGTAGGCTTCAATACAGTATGACATATTAACTTCAATAACAAAAAATAAAAATATATTTGCTACTCTTTTATGTTTGGTTTATAAACTATTGAAATGAAACAATTTCAGGAACCACATGTAACTACATCTTATTATCTTTATTCTATCAGTTGCATTCTTTTCTTACCATCAGAGTATTCTTGAGGTTTTAGAGTTGCTGATTATAATGTATTCAACAATACTTTTAACACACTTCACCATGAACAGTACTATTATATTATTGTAGTTTTACATTCTGTTCAGTTATTGTAATTTCAAATCAGGTTTTGTAACATGTGAAGTTCACAGATCTTTGATAAAGGCATAACCAACCAATGACATAATGTATTTCATGATTATATTGTTTAGTTTTCTTGTGTATTATATTTTAGCATAGGCAGGATTAGAGGAGGGGTCCATTACCACCAACTTGTTTTCTGTGGAGTATATAATATACACCTGACAATCACAATAACAATGTTGGACATTTTATCCAACCCTTACATTTTGATCCCAAATATTACAGTTACTCTTTTAATACTTATCTGTCTATCTAGTTTACTTTTGATCATAAGATAGTAAGAGTTAGATAGATGTTAGCTGATGAAATGCTGCATTTTTGAAATGCATAAGATACTAAATTCTTTCAAGATTTTTAGTTCTTGGATAATGTACACAAAACATATTCCCTGTAAGTTATAGAAATACAACGTGTATTATTCCATGGCATAATTATACAGGTATGCTAGTAGCCAAGATGTGTTTTCTCCCCCTGTTAGCAGTAAACCCAAACTTACTGTAGTTTCATCCTCATGAAGCACTTGGTCATATTCACTCATGGCTACACAAAATATAATAGCTGTGACATCTTCAAAACAGTGAATCCATTTCTTTCTTTCAGACCTTTGACCTCCAACATCAAATAACCTGAAAGGGTTGAGGGAAATTAATAAAAATGTTAATCTATTGATTGATCACAATCACAATTACAAATGGGATAAAAAAAACCCACTAAAATCAGTTAAATGATTACATGCAGGTTGTTTTAGTATTTTGCTTAAAGTATACTCAAGCCTAAGAAATATTTAACAATAATATCATTTCTAAAGCAAATTATTCTGTTTTCAATCATTCCATTACTTCACTGGAAATGCCAGGACAATTTTTCAACAATTGATGTTTTTATGTTCATGAAAAAGACAAAAACAAAGCAGCAACAGCAACATAATAAACATTCTTATTTTTTAAGATATATAACATGTTACTGTCATGAATCTATCAGTCAAACCGCTTTTACATTGGCGTGTGCTCATGTTTCTTGTCTGAAAATGTCTCGTGACAATTAGATGACCTGGTCCTAATGCTGCATCTCCAATAACTAGTTAAAAGTTTGTTTTCCAACCAATGATTTGACATAACTATCTACTCCAGCTATGAATAGACATTCTTAACGGTATATGAATGGTGTATAGTTTGTAAGTGTTTATAGACTATGGCTTTTAAAGGAACTGAAGTATTTGTGGAATATAAATTTATTTAGAGATTTTCATGAAGTATGTTTAATTTTTTTAAATGTATATAATGTAGAAAGTAGCACATTGAAAATATTATAAAAAACTAGTGAGCCATAACACCGAACAGCACAAGATGTTCCAGTCGTGACCTCAGAGGTACAAGAATTCACAGCTGTTAATTCTCATCCCAGACAAACATGGTATGTTGACAAAACCCAAATAGTTAGATAAAATACATGATAAAATGAGTCAATCTCACAAAATAAGCAGTTAATGGGACAGTGATGAAAGACTAGGGTGTATACTCTTAAAAGACCAGTGTTACATGGTTTGCCTTTATCCATCATAAGTTAATAGTCTTTAATGATTTTGCCAAAGATATCAGATAAGGACCAGTTACAAAGTGGGTTTTGTTTACAGTCTGATGGAACAGTCCACTTGTTGCTGAAAACTCCTACTTGTACCAATCAAGTTAAAATATGTAATTTGAAAGTAGACCTGCTAGACTTCCCAAACACCAAAAACGGCATATATAATTACATGTTTCTGACCCTAAACATGAACTTCTCCACACTTATCAAGTTGCTCCAAGGACCTGATCTGACTCCAGAAGAAGATGGTAGTGACCCTGAATTTACAAGAAGTTAATTGCACAAACTCCTTGTAAGTATGATATTTTTGATCTAGCCTAACGATGTTTCATTTAAGGTTAAAAATGTACTGTGTATAAAGAGTGAAGAACATTAACTGTAAATTTGAAAATGCTTAAAGTGGAATTACTTGACAATATCTTAGAAAAATTGTTAATACAGTCATACAGATTATGACCATGTTGATTTCTCATGTCTGTTTAGTTGATAACTAATTCTGTATCTATATTATGGAACATAATATGAGACCTTATTAAGGAACACCTAGATCTTCAAAACAAATATTTCAATGATTTAAGAGTTAGTAATGTTTCAAGAAAACCTTGAGAGCTTTAATATACATTAAATGCTCAATAGTGTATAAATAAAAACATTTTTTGATATGTATCCAGTTTTTCAATGTGAGCTCTTCATTCCATACAGACTTCCTCAAGTTGGTGGCTCATGTGCTCTGCTTGTGAAAGCATAACCAGAAATCTAAATAAATTTATTTGTAATGAGTGTAAAGTTGAACCAAAAGATTAAGCCCAAGAACTGCCCATGCACTCATTACAGAACTGTGCATGAACACTGCAGTCAAATCTAACTTTTCAAATGAAAAAACTAAACTAAAAACACTTACTGTTATCACGTTTTTTATAAATAGATGGTATGTACTTATAGTATGTGTGTTCCCAGTTGACTCAAAAAGTTGGTGATGTAACAGAGGGTGTGATTCTTAACTTTTGGTGTAAATAAACAAAAGTGATGATGTGGCATCAGACTGCTGAAACTAGATAACAATAATAATGTTGGTGATAAATCTAGTGCAGATGTTGAAACACACTGAGTAAAGGTGACAATATATAAAATAGCTATGAATATATACAGAGTGCAAATTATGATACTAAAGGAGAAAGTTATATTTGTATATTAACTGTAGCTGATGGTAGAAAAAAAATAACTGTTTACATACTGAGTGCTGGTAGTGATTTAAAGAAAGAAAAATATGCTTATACACTGAGTGTTGACAGTAATTAATGGAGGGAGAGGCCTATCTGTTCTCTTCCCACTACGAATATCAAAAACGAGTTTAGATCAATTAGAGTTGCAAGTCCATAGCCAAACTGCTGTGTGACTTGAGGGACATTGCACCAAGAAATGGAACTTTCAGTTCAACTATGTCCACAGTTCCAACGTTTATTGATCATAATAACTTATCATGCTAATTAATCATCTGGTTTTATGAGTTTTCATTGGTCTGCAAAAATGGTCAATAGTATACAAAAATATTCAAAATGCAAATATTTTATGTGATGTTACATGTAAAGTTACTAAACTGTTCCAGTAACAAACCACTGACTTAATAAGGCACCACTCTCTTATGCTCACTGTTATAACTCTCTTAGTTCACTTGCACAATGAAAATTTCTTCTAATCAATATTTAATTCTATAACATCAATGACAATTTATTGACCATTTTAAACAACTGTTGCAGTATCTAACAAATTTGTATTCACATGTGAAATAAATTAAAGATTGTATTTGATAAATTGTTTACAGACATAATTAAAATTCAGGATATATTTTGATGGAATTATAGGATAGGAAATGAACTATGTATCCTCACTACATCCTATCTCAGATGTGTCTGATTCCTAGGTGCTTTCTTTAGTCATGTCAAAAAGAATAATGTTTATAGAATAATTTGATTTTATACTTTCTGTTTCAATAAGCCTTTCCCAACCAAAGGCGAAGTAGTGTTTTTGGATGGTGAAAGAAGTAATAAAATATTCCTGTGTTAGTGCCAGTGTCATTACATACACTATTGGAATCTGCTATATACAAATGTTCAATCTACAGGACTACACCTCCACACTATCACACCTGTGGACTGATTACCTCTTGTTTTTATTTTATTCTAGAATCATGATTATGACTTTTTTTTTGTCATTGTCTATTTGAGGTAGAAGACCTTTTATTGATATTTTGGTCTGGTTGAAAGCAATATTATAATATTGTTCTTGTCAGAACCAAACATATTGGGTGCATCTTTGGGCTTGCTACATGTATTTGCCCCAACAGGGCTGTCAAATAGTCTATGGTTATCACATTTCACTGGCTGTAAAAGAACAGGACACAAGTCAAACATTGGTAATTGAAGACATAACAGTAACTGATGATAACAGAGCATCAAAGTTCCAGTCACGTTCAGCAGATAGCTATGGCTCCACTACATGACCTTTTTTTTTAACTATGGAGTTTTTCTGTTGATGTGGCTGGTAATAACTGTGTAAGTTCTTATTTGTTCTAGAAAATTCATAGCATGCTATATCCTATATAAGTTTCACCAAAATCAAATAAATCCCAGACTTTTTATGTTCAACTGTTACCACCAAGACGCTTCTGGTTGATGTTTGTTTCTTTAAATTTGTGCAAAGCTACACAAGGACTATCTCTGCTAACCTTCCCTAATTTAGCGTGTAAGGCTAGAAGGAAGGTAGTTAGTCATCATTACCCACTGCTCTTGGGCTACACTTTTACCAACGAATAGTGGGATTGCCCATCACATTATAACATCCCCATGGCAGAAAAGGTAAGAATATTTGGTGTGACGGGGATTTGAACCCACGACTTTTGGATTATGAGTCGAGTGCCTTAACCATTTGGCCATGCCAGACCCGCTTCTGGTTGAGGAAGAGACTCTATGTTACATTTTGTAAATTTTTGAGACTGTTTTGATATAATCATAGAGAAATTTGAAGAGAGAAATTTAAAAAGATTTATATAAAAGTAATGTTTTGATTAAATTTGTTAACACTTACTTGAAATTTAAGTTTTTAAATGAGAAATGAACTTCTACAATGCCCGTAGTTTTTACTCTTGTTCTCAGGATGTCTTGCTCTGTTGGCATATAATCCTTATCACCAAGTCGTTCTAGGTCATCCAAGAAACTGTTGCGAAAAGAAAAAACAAAAAAAAGAAGATGAAGAGAAAGATTTTCTACAGTTCAACAACAATTCATTTTAAAAGAAATTAAAAACTGTGGCTTAACTTCGTTTGAACATTCTTCCATAACGTAAAGATGGACACAACGATTACATTTTAGAAATTCTCCAAAATATGAATGATTGATGGATATAAAATTCAGTGTTTGAAAATAAGGTTTTGCACGTGTTATATACATATTTTAACACTGACAAACTTTACACTAAAAACTTTTCCAACTTTCTATTTCAGTATAAATGGTAAGCCATTAGTTCACCTAAAACCCTGTATTCTAGGAGGATATAATGAAAATTATTTTAGTTATAAGCAAATTACAAAATGAAGGAAAACATTCAATATATTTATGAGATACCTGTTGAGAAAGTTAAATGATTCACTCAAATGACAATTTTTTAAGTACGTGAAAAAGCTGTAATAAAAGCTATTAATATAATTACAAGAGTAACAGCTTAAAAATTAATTAGTGCAATAATGGAGTAATATGTTAAAAAGATGTCGGAAACTAAAAGACATTGGGAGTTTTCTCCCGGCTTCAATTTGTAAAAGACCCGGCATGGCCAGGTGCTTAAGGCACTCGACTTGTAATCCGAGGGTTGCGGGTTCGAATCCCCGTTACACTAAGCATACTTGCCCTTTCAGCAGTGGGGGCATTATAAAATGGCAATCAATCCCACTATTCGTTGGTAAAAGAGTATTCCGAGAGTTGGAGGTGGGTGGTGATGACTAACTGCCTTCCCTCTAGTTTTACACTGCTAAATTAGGGACGACTAGGGCAGATAGTTCACATGTAGCTTTGCGCGAAATTCAAAAACACAAACAATCAATTTCTTAAATATATTATGTGAAAAAAAACTCCTCTGATGTTCACTTATGAAGTTCTAGAGGTTTTATAAATGAATATGAAAACCTTAGAATTAACGAAGCATTTTTAAAATCATCTGGTGGTTAGATTACTCAGAGTCTGAGTGAAACTCCGACTTAATAAATTCACTGAAAAATCTTTAGTATAAATACTTAATTTAAAAGATGTGATTTGTTTGCACAAAAGAAAAGACAGTAATGCTTACTAAAAATCTATCCAAATTTCCTGAAGACACACTCACTACATTAAAAGTTAGAGTAGGCTATTACAAATTTGGTGAAGATGACGAAGTCAAGATTTGGATTACAAGAAGAACGAAATTGTAACAGACCATCTGAAGACAGTAGCACTGTTAAAATATCTCTTTGAAAATATTTGAGTGTAGTATAAAACTCCAATTGTCCTCTCCCTTGGTGATGTCTCAGAAGTCTAATTTGGAAAAAATGTGGGTACAAATATAGTCTTTTCAAACAATAACTATAAACAGGTCTGGCATTGGGACTGCAGAAGAAAGCACCGAGGGTATCGAACTGACAAATCAACATGATTTAACCATTAAGAATTCTTGTTTTATGTCGTTGCATAATTCTGGTTACAACTGTATGCTAAATAAGTAAAGTATTATGTATCTCTTAGTTCCAAGCTATAAAGACAATTTCTTTAGATAAGAATTTAACGTATTTCTTGTACTGGTGATCTGAACTGACTGAAAATATCCATTTGTTTTACTATTGTATTATTATAAAAAGATTATATTTTAAATTCTGCGAACAAAACACAAAACGACAGTTAAAGAAAGAAGGTCATTGTTTGTTTTCAAACGATATTTAATCATATCTTTGGTCATGAAGACAAAAATAACCTTTAACGAGTCGATCTGTTTAATATTTAAAGCGTTAATATGCATTGTTGTTGTTTTCAGTCCATACAATTTAAAACAAGTCATTTATCTTCGTCTTTTTCACAATATATTCTGTTACTGAATATTTGCATTCTTTCAGCTCCCGAAGCGTTATGAAGTAACGGGCAATTCCATTATATATTGATAAAGAGTAGCCCATAATTTTGCTGTTGGTAGTTTCGACAAGCTGCTTTCTCTGTTATCCATCACTTCAAAATTAGAGACGACTAGCGCAGATAACCCTCTAGTAGTTTTGCTCAAAACTTTAACAAAAACAATTTCACCAAATAAACCAACATCACAAATATTATATATCAACTAGCAAAGACTCGCAAAGTACTTGCGGTCAAATTCGTATCTTTACTGAATAAGCACTTATACAAGTACAGGACTTCTAGAATAACACAAAATAATTCTAATCGTAGACACCAAGATCCGTAATTTCACCTGTTTTAGGCCTAGCATTAGTTAAGCCCTTATTAAGTACGGCCCATATTTGATAAGGGAATATATTAATACTGTACCTTGTGTATGTTTTTTGCTTCAGTTATGGTTAAAATTTACCATAATAAACACTATAAATAAATAAACTTACAATGTTATTGTACGATCTTAGGTTAGACATTTATTAAAACCTTTACAAGCTTTGAAAATGTTTTAAAACAAATGGCTGCTTAAATATATTACATCTGTTGAAATTAAGTGCTCGTACATTTTCAGGACAGACAAAAATTGAGTTTTACAATTATAAATTAAAAGGAATAGAAACTTGATATCCCCGAACAAAACCTCTTGAATACAAAGCAAATCATCATGAATTAGATATTGCTAGATCTAATTAAAGTCTTCAGTCAAACCTAGGTATCACAAAAAAACCACTAAATGAAAAATGTTAAGTGAGGCTGGCTATTGAATTTGAAAACAAAGAAAAAATGAAAATATGGATGGAAGTGGACACATCACTTGTTTGACTAATTATCACATTAAAATACTAAGCCATCTCGATTTTACTTGAAGAATAAAATCCATACATTATTGGCTTCAACACTTTGTCTATCGAAGGCTTGGTGTTTGAATAGAGTTCCAGTTTTTATCATTATACTTTTTCATGAGTTAACTTTATAACACTACTTTTATGGATATTTTACAACAGAGTAACATTTTACGATTGGAAACTCTGGTTCTATTTGTTTTGCCAGTGAGGATATGTAGGGATTTTACTCTCCATGTAAAGTCTAGAAGGATTAGTCTGCTATGCGATCATTAGTTGGATCAAGTGATATATCCATTTCCATCCCTTTTTGAAGTTCATTAACTAACCCTATATAGCTTTCTTATTTAGCGACAATTTTGTTTCCTTATACTTATTTACTTTTCTTATAACATGGCATACGTGGGTTGCTAGGTTATAAAATATATTCTAAAGTCTTGCATAGAACAATAACAAAATAGGTAGTCAACGATCGTAAAGACTGTTAAAAGATGATAAAATCAGAGGTACTACTGGAACTAAGTAGGCTCTAAACTTGTTGAAGAAAGGTGATGATAAGGGAAAACAAGAAATAACGATTTTGATTATTCGGCGGTTTCCGACTTCGGACGCTCTGGTTAGCTTAAAGGCAACATTTACACCAGATATACAGCGACTATGCCAGAAACCCTTCTTATCTAACTTCTGATGGCCTGTAAAGAAGAAAATTCAGATGACTTTCATATTGCTTTAACACAATATTTTTATGCCCGAATAATTATTACTTAAATGTAAATTTCATAAGGCTATCACGAGAGATTTTTAAAAATCATGGGTATACAGTTTGGAAACCGGCAATATGAAAGACATTCAAGATAGCTTCTGTGAGGGATTAATAACCATAACTCGTGTTCTAAAGCAGATAGCACAAAAAAGTTGGTGTGTTGGTGTATATATATATATATATATATATAGATTTTGTGGTAAAGGAGGCAAGGAACTCACTGGAAATATTAGCAGCAAAATACGTCCTTACCCATTTGAATTATTCAAGATGGCGGCCGCAAGGAATAAATAACCATATCTTATGTTTTAGAGCAGATAGTAAAACTATTGATTTTGAGGTTAAGATAAAGTTTTGAGGGTAAAGGAGTTTATTCCTGTTGTATATACTACAAATAATTTTGAACTTTTAAGTATATTTAGAATTGTCATTATAATGAGAAAGTACTTCATGTATAACAAGGGATAAGCGTCTACGGATTGCTTCACGTACTTGAAAATAGACTGACAACACATTACACCCCAAAAGTATTTACGAGCATTCAATCGCGTAAGTTTATGAAAATATTTTTTTAGCAAAATTCATCACACTTTATAGTGTTAGATGATTTGAAGTTTACCTATTTACTGCTGAAACATTACACGTACGTTTAACAAAATGAACCATATAAAAGTGCATGTGCTGGAAAAAGTATATCATATTACATATTTTTCTGTCAGTCCCAGGTCAGTAGTCCAGTTTAAATAATACAGCAACACTGAACAACAGTGAAGCAGTCATGTTAATGATGGCATTGTCTCAGGTCACTTGAAAATAACATTAGGACTTTTACAAAGTGTTCCAAATAACTGGACTCCTTTACACTTACACTAAATGCAGACTGTATATCCTGATCATGACGTAAGCAGTGGTAGTTGGCACATTGTGCACGTGCAGCTCTGAACATATATGGTAAAAACAGTTCATCTTCCTCCTCGCAGCTACACTCTTTCTGGTTTACATTAGAACTGTCCAAAGAATTCAACAGTAAGTATGCAGCATAGAACGCACGTAAAATATGCCCTTTTATAGTAAAGCTGGTTGATGGCAGCTCAGCAAATGTTATGTTCTTTGAACTGTAATATTTTTAATAACAAAGCTAATCCATCTTCTTGTAAGGGACACTACCAGGTACTCCTTAGATTTTGGTGAGTAAAGTCTCCATATGAATCAAGTTCTTTCCAAAATCCCTCAAGCAGGCTAATTAGTTTGCTTTTAGTTCAGCAGTGTTATAACTACTTTACTAGCTGTGTCACTTCTAGTTAAAACATGCAGGACAGGTAAAACTTTGTACACTTCTGTATCGAATTTGTGAGCCAGGGTGCGAAGAGGTAGGTATGTACCTTATAGTGTATCCTACACCACATCTCATCCCAAGTTCTTTCAGTCTGTGACGTTGAAGCAAATTGAAATAGTAACTGCCCAGGATCAGAATAACAGTTTCACAAGATATGACTGTAATACGTTGTGCCATTTATTGTACTATACATAATATCAGCTTGCAGGTCTGGCTGTAATAAGCCTATTGATGTAATGAGGAATCCCTAAATTTTCAATGCAAATGGTTATATTATAGTATTAGGTTTCTTGAAATTGTTGAAACTGTTTGTCTTTGCTACACATAGTGAATTATTAATGACATTAATAAGGGAAGATCTTTTTTTTTTATTCGAGACAAGAACAAACAGAGCAATTACTCCTTAGGCGTAATTATAACAGAAGACCAAAAAATAAAATACATTTTATTTGTGACGATCGTTGTGCTAATATTTCTATATTACTTTAGTATTAATTTATTGATATCTGGGTATATTTGTGAAATAATTTGAATGTTTATTAAAGCGATATAGACAGCTTGAACAATAATCTCAAAGCATATTTTCGGATACCGTTGCTTCCTAAAAGGCATTTATTGCATGTGATTGTGGCCATCTTGAAATTTTCAGACAGCTAAAAAGTAATTTCATTTTTTACATCATAAATAGACTCCTTGATCCCCCAAACCTATATAGAGACACGTTAAGTCATTTTATTATTAAACATGAGATATGGCAATTTACTCCTCATGGTTTGACTTTAATGTTACAAGTTGTTTTCTTAACGTCAAACCTGTATCTAGACACCAAAATATTTGTGCACTCTGCTCTAGAACATGTGTTACGGTTATTGCTCCTCTCAGCGACCATCTTGGCAGCTATCTTGAATTTTTCCCTTATTGTCGGATTCCAAAATATCTACCCTAAACTTTTATCAACCTCATATGATGCCCTTATTATATATGAAGAATAAATCTTCGTGCACAGAAATGTTCACAGACTTTCCTCAGCCACATGACTAATAGAGAATGCTAGCCCAGTCGCCGGTTAGAAGTTTCGTTGTCTCCTCTACTTAGTGAAAAGTAGGTGTTTACTTTAATAAATCATTTGCTACACGGATGTTTAAAGTTCACTCCCTCTTCTTTTTTTTTAATACGAAATAAGTCATAACCATTGGCTCAGGATAACTGTGTAAGATAAGTAAAAGTACTGATATTTCAACCTGAGCATTATATCATATGTACATGAGCTAAAAGGTTTAGGATTAACGTATAATCATCCTGGTCTTGAGATATTGCCCAGAGAGAGACCAGCCAGTCAAAAAAAAAAACCAAAAAAAAAAACCCGCCATAAGGGCTTTCTTCAGTTCTGAATTAATTAATAAGACTTTATAATTCACTCAAAACTTAAATAGCAGAATGTGACCATTGGCATATCGAAACCCAAACCATGGATATTTCGATACGCTGTTTGGCAAGCAAACTACGAGCTCACAGATGATCCAAAGAATGAAGGCGCCATTATGGATCCTATAATACAGCAATGGTTAAGAATACTTTGTAACATACTTTTCGCGGTATTGTATTTCAGTGACCCCAATACCAAACCAACATCAGATAAACACCAAGTTCTGCCGGTAGCTCTGTCTGCCAAGTACGGGCAAGATAACACCTGTTATGATCAGAGTTAAAATTAGCGCGCGCAGCTGGTTTGATATATGACTATATAAACACATTCGTTGCATGGAACCTCTCTTTTCACTTTGTTACAATGCTGAAATATCTGACAGTAAACCGAGAGAGACAATTCTCTAACACTAAAAAACTTTGAAAAAACTTTAAATAGATTCTGTCTCTATAGGGGATAAGTGGAAAAACAGTCTTGCGTAATTTCTGTTAACCCTAAAACCATCGTAACCTTGATACATAAAATCAATTTGTGTTTGTTGGATATTTCGCTCAAAACTGTTCAAGTTTCCTCTCACAGACACCCAATTATAAAAGTGAAATGTAAAAACTAAAGCAGCTAGTCAACATTATCAACCAACTCTTGTCAGATCAAATAGTGCGATTGGCCCTTAACCGTATCTCTTATAACTCACCCACGTCCCCAAATTGTTGCGACTTAAACACCCTCAGTTCTACTGTCCGACGCGCTGATTAGCCCTTTTAAAATCTAATTTCACGGCTTACAAAATAAAATATTGCTAAAGTTACAATATGTACCGTATTAAAAGCCACTTAAACTGAACGCTGTTTAATAGTTAAAACTGCACGATAAATGTAGCTCAAATGATATTTAGAGTTAATAATATAAAGGAAATGTAATTCCAGTACCAGGTAGTGTTCACAATATAATGAAAAAATAGATAAAACATTAGTTGCTAATAGTGTAAAAGAAATTTTCTCCAATATTATCTTTAATTAACAATGCCACAAAAATAAGCTCTAACATCTTTAAAGTTGTGGGAATGTATTCTGAGCTTTAAAATGAGATTGGCTTAAAAAGCAGACATTCGGGTATAATGTTTATAGTTGATAACGTACGAGAAATATAACTTAAGTATAATATTTAATTAATAAAGAAGTGAAAACATAGTCAAATATTATTTTAGTAGCCATTGTTGTTCCAATATGATCTACATTTAACAACGTAATATTAGGTTGTCCAGAAATAAATGTCGTTTTTGAACTGCGAAATTTGGAAAAGTATAAACCAGTGTTATAAAACATGTTTTAATCAAAGTCAGCACCATTTGCTTCAACACACTTTTGCCAACATGTAACGATGCTGTTTATGCACCTGCTGTAGAAATCAGTTTCTAAGGCCAATGAACTCCCTGAAAGCTTCTTCTGCAATTGCCTGGTTTTCAAAACATTTATTATTCAAAACGTTGTCAAAGTGCTTGAAAAAGTGGAAAAACCTGTAGGATGGATGAGGTAGAACCTCGATTCCCAATTCGTTCAATTTATGGAGCATCATCCTTGACAGGTCTCATAACGCTGATTTTGTTGCTCTTCAGTCAGCTCATGTGGAACTCACTTATTCAACTTTTTCGTTTTTCCAATCGCACTCAAGTGGTTGGCAATGCTTATTTGCTTATGCCTAGATTTTCTGCAATCTCACGTACTGTTGTGCGAGGGTCTGTCTCAACTGCTTCCCTTAACATGTTTTCATCTAAGGATGGCTTCCTTCCACAACTTTCGTGGTCTTCAACACTTTCATCTCTATGTCGAAACTTTTGGAACCAACTCTGAACTATACATTCAGTAATAGATCCATGGCGGAATGCCTGGTTGAAGTTCCGTGTAGTTTCGGTAGTTTTTCTCCAAGTTTGAAGTCGTACAGGAAATTCAGACAAAAGTCCTTGTCCATGCTACCTTGGTGGTTGCAAAACTTATTATGAGTAGAGTTGAAACAGCAGACATTACAACACCTTGTAAGTGACAAAAATTGGATTAAACCAACCAACCAACGATAAGTTACTCAATATTCAGCTTCTAAATGTCACCGTGAGAATCCCGACATTTATTTCTGGACAACCTAATAATTATCTGGTTCCAGTACTATCTACAGTCAACAGTGTAGTGGTAATATGGTTCTGGTATTAAATGTAGTCAACAATGTAATGATAATATGGTTCCAGTATTATCTGTAGTAAAAAATGTTGTGATTATATGGTTCTGGGATCATCTGTAGTCAACAATGTAGTGGTGATATGGGGTTCTAATATTATCTATAGTCAACACTGTAGTGGTAATATGGTTCCAGTATTATCTGTAGTTAATAATATAGTGGTAACATGGTTCTGGTATCATCTGTAGTCAACAATGTAGTGGTGATATGGGGTTCTAGTATTATCTGTAGTCAACAATATAGTGGTAATATGGTTCCAGTATTATATGTAGTCAACAATATAGTGGTAATATGGTTCCAGTATTATCTGTAGTCAACAATGTAGTGGTAATATAGTAATGGTATTATCTGTAATAAACAATGTAGTGGTAATATAGTTATGGTATTATCTGTAATCAACAATGTAGTGGTCATATAGTTATGGTATTATCTGTAGTCAACAATGTAGTGGTCATATAGTTATGGTATTATCTGTAGTCAACAATGTAGTGGTAATATAGTTATGGTATTATCTGTAGTCAACAATGTAGTGGTAATATAGTTATGGTATTATCTGTAATCAACAATGTAGTGGTAATATAGTTATGGTATTATCTGTAATCAACAATGTAGTGGTAATATAGTTATGGTATTATCTGTAGTCAACAATGTAGTGGTCATATAGTTATGGTATTATCTGTAGTCAACAATGTAGTGGTCATATAGTTATGGTATTATCTGTAGTCAACAATGTAGTGGTCATATAGTTATGGTATTATCTGTAGTCAACAATGTAGTGGTCATATAGTTATGGTATTATCTGTAGTCAACAATGTAGTGGTCATATAGTTATGGTATTATCTGTAGTCAACAATGTAGTGGTCATATAGTTATGGTATTATCTGTAGTCAACGTTCCCTGAAAATTTTAAAAGTAAAGATAAATCTAAATGGTAGTTTAGGGGTATAGTACATGTGCTACTACCTGCCTAACAATACAATCAACAAGTATATACTAATATCCATTGCATATAATATTTTAGCTTTGACACACTAACAACTAGGTGCGAATTACAAAACTACTTGAGATTTAAATCTAATTTCAAAACTTTAATTTGCAATAAATTAATCTATCACTTTTTTACTTTAATTTAAAAATTACAACAAATTATAACCATCATAAAATGTAAACACTTAAAAAATTTCACTTACATTTTATGTCCTTTCATACTACATTCTGATACACTCAGGAACAGAATTACAAAATCCATAAAGTAACGGCCCGGCATGGCCAGGTAGTTAAGGCGCTCGACTCGTAATTTGAGGGTCGCGGGCTCGAATCCCCGTTACACCAAACATGCTCGCCCTTTCAGCTATGGGGGCATTATAATGTGACGGTCAATCCCATTTTTCGTTGGTAAAAGAACAGCCTAAGAGGTAGTGGTGGGTGGTGATGACTAGCTGCCCTCCTTCTAGTCTTACACTGTTAAATTAAGGACGGCTAGCGCAGATAGCCCTCGTGTAGCTTTGCGCAAAATTCAAAATCAAACATAAAAGTAGCAGGTTTTACCTCGTTAGTTAAGTGTTACTTCCCAGTATACTCTTCGTTGGTTTAATTTTATGTATTCAAATAGATTATTAGAAATTCTGGAATATTTAGGACCATGTATACTCTTCAAAAAAACAAACGCAAAAGGCAAAATATGAGACAAATTGTTAACAAGTTTATTCCGGGTAGTTCTGTATGACATGTGTGAAACTTTGCACATTCACTGCTAAACATCCAAAGTCTGCAAAGACGAAGTCCACGCTCACTCGGTGAAGTTTAATGTCACTCAACGTCAATAACGAGTATGCCCCCCCGTGAGGATCAATAACTGCTTGGCATCTCCTGCCCATGGAAGCGATGAGATGACGAATCACATCCTGTGAAATGGCTGTCCACTCAGCCTGCAAAGCTGCTGCAAGCTGAGGTAGAGTCTGCGGTTGAGGTTGTCACCGCAGACGTCGGTCCAACTCGTCCCAAAGATGTTCGATGGGGTTTTAATCTGGTGATCTGGAGGGCCAGGGAAGAACGTTGATGTTGTGGTGACTCAAGAAGACAGTGGTGAGTCGGGCTGTGTGAGGACGGGCGTTGTCATTTTGAGAAACGTCGTTGACGTTCACCATGATGGGTTGCACATGGGGCCAAAGAATCTCGACGACGTATCGTTGAGCCGTAATATTCCCTCGAATGTGCAAAAGTCTGTTCTGGCATTGTAGGCGATGATAGCCCACATCATGACGCTGCCACCACCAAATCTGTCAACATCCTGCACACAGTTTGCTGCAAAACGTTCACCTCGGCGACGGTAAACACGGGTCTTTCCATCCTGCCTACGAAGTATAAAACGTGATTCATCGCTGAACCAAACATGCCTCCATCGTCGATGAGGCCATACCCGATATGCCCGAGTCCACTGCAGCTGTTCTTGACGATGTTGCTGGGTGAGGATGACGCCTCTGACTGGACGTCGAGGTCGGATTCCTGCATCTCGTAGACGGTTGCGTACGGTGTGATCGGAAATCCTACGCAGCCCTGGTATGGTTGAGGCAGTAGACGTCGCATTGGTGGTCCTATCCCGAAGGTAACGTAACCGGATGTTGCGATCTTGTGCGGGCGTGGTCACACGAGGTCTGCCAGATCGTGGACGGTCACAATTTGATCCATGTTGTTGGTGACAATTCCATAGCCTTGTGATGGTGCTTGGGTGGACATTCACAGCTCTGGCAGCATCTGATCGAGATTCGCCTGCTTCCAAGCAACCAATGGCATTGTTGCGTTTACTTCAGTCAGTCTGTATTGTAACTGCATTGCGTGTCGGTGGCTTAACACTGAGCTATGGAAACCGAGAACCCGTTACTTTTATAGGGATTTTGCACATGTTGCACTTGCAGAACATGCAGATCTCTCAAACAAATTTATTAGACACGTTTGCGTTTTGGCGAAAAATCCGTTGTTTTCCTCTGTTTTCAAGGTGCACAACTTTTATTGTCATTTTGGTCTGACAATCAGTGCCTTAACACGTGTAACATCATATACTCTGAGCTTGTAACATTATTACATATATTTCTCTTTAAAATAAAAAATATCCCTTTTGCGTTTCTTGTTTTGAACAGTATATTATTCTTGTGTTTTATAGTTTTTAACTGAATTTCACCTTATCTGTTCTACATAGTAATATAGCTTAAGATCAATAAAAATAAGAGGGAACCTTCAACAGCCACGGCACTTGCAATTCTTTTAGACAGTATTATAGAAAATTAATCTATGATACTTTTCCCCTTTCTGTTAGCTTTCTTTTATGTGCGCCAGCAATACCAAGCGTGGGACGCGCGTATACTCGGTTCGATTTTATTATCCATCAAGATTTCGACCAGCCCACCCTCAAATTGATTTTTTTTTTTAGCAGGATTAGAGTAAATTAATCTATGAGCTCTTAGGCGTGATCAAACACATCAATCAAATGGGTTTCACCTCCTAAGCCCAAAACTGTAATAAGATCTCGAATCGGTCAAGAGATGACTGAGCCATGAGCTAAAAGCTCTACTTGAAAAACTCAAGAGTCATTCTATAAGCCACTATGCCGCGACTAAAACTAGTTCGGAAGTAGTAGAACGATAACACGGAAAAACAGGCAGTTAGGTCGATGAAAAAACAAATACTTTAATAAACATTATTACTTACCAATGTTTCAACTACTTCTTATCAATTTATTGTGGCGTTCAACAACACGAGCCCCGTGTGTTTTAGGGCTCGTAACGTAGCTAAATTAATGCGTAGAGTTTTATACGCGCTTTTCTATATATTAAAATACTATTGTTATTTGAAAGCCTGAACAATTCCATGCATAAACGAATTTATATTGCTCGGTACGGCCCGGCATGGCCTAGCGCGTAAGGCGTGCGACTCGTAGTCCGAGGGTCGCGGGTTCGCGCCCGCGTCGCGCTAAACATGCTCGCCCTCCCAGCCGTGGGGGTGTATAATGTGACGGTCAATCCCACTATTCGTTGGTAAAAGAGTAGCCCAAGAGTTGGCGGTGGGTGGTGATGACTAGCTGCCTTCCCTCTAGTCTTACACTGCTAAATTAGGGACGGCTAGCACAGATAGCCCTGGAGTAGCTTTGTGCGAAATTCCAAAACAAACAAACAAACAATTGCTCGGTACATTGTTGCCCGACGAAGGCTCAAGTAAGGTGGCCGAGAACTTGCAAATAAATGTAAAGTAGAGAAATACGTATGTATAATACTACAAGCCTCATGTCTCATTACTATACAGAAACAAGGTATTACAATGTAATCATGTCTCCTTCGGATTAAGAAGGGTCTTTAAACTAAGAAAACTGCATGTAACTAGTTTATATATATTTAATGCCCTCGTATTCGACTATATTTAGAGTAAAAAACTGCCGTTCATTGCAAGCCAAATATCACAACTGCTGATTTTATCTCATGCAGGAGTTTTCTTTCAGGTATGCGCGCGTCCCCCAGTAACACAGCAGTATGTCTGCGAACTTTAAACGCTAGAAATCGGATTTCGATACTCGCGGTGGGCAGAGCACAGATAATCCAGTGTGTAGCTTTGTGATTAACTAGAAGCAAACAGATATTCATGAAAAGTTTGCACAAAGGATATCTGCACTTGCCGTCCCTAATTCTGAATTGAGGGAAGACAGCCAATCAACAACACCCACTGTCAACTATTGAGCTATTCTAATCGAAAAGCATGATTTCACCATCTATTTAAAACCTCATTCAAGGACCCACAATGCGGTTTTAAAATATATATGTGTGGCCTAACCACTAGGCCACGCGTGACTCACGTACAGAAAATGAGTCCCCTCACTGAAATCAGAGGATCGTAACAAGACATAGGCCTAACATGAATAAGGTGAGATAAGAGTTGCAGTTTTTCAAGAGTTCCTTTCTAAACATGACCCACTAAAATACAATGAAACAATATATCAACTAAATTCGTGAATATGAATGAGCTGGAAACATAACCATACAGTTGATCTAACAAATTGGTTAAACCAATACATGGATGCTATATTATGTTCTTCAATGTGAAGATGTCGCTTGAAGGAATGAAAAAAAGAATTATGAAAAAATAGTTCCAGATAATAAACAGTAACATCCATCTTTGCTGTCTTTGCCACAGTAAAATGTTTCATTCAGACACGACAGCTAATCTTCGCCCGGCATGGCCAGGAGTTTAGGGCGCTCGACTTTTATTCCGAGAGTCGCAGGTTCGAATCCCTGTTACACGAAACATGTTTGCCCTTTCAGCTGTGGGTGCGTTATAATGTGATGGTCAATCCCACTACTCGTTGGTAAAAGAGTAGTCCAAGAGTTGGCGGTGGGTGTTGATGACTAGCTACCTTCCCTTTAAGTCTTACACTGCAAAATTAGGGACGACTAGCGCAGATAGCTCTCGTGAAGCATTGCGCGAAATTAAAAACAAGCAAATACTGGATTTAAATCTAATTGTACAACATATTAGTCGGGTTTTTTCTCTCAAATTCTTGTAGAAGGTTCATTGCTTTACTGAGAGCTGACTTGGACTCTACACAACAGTTTCTCTGCTGGAGTTGAGAGTAGAATTTTTATACGAGAAAATAAAGTCCGATAACATATCTGCCAACCATGTTAATTGTTCCCGCTATAATTTAATTATCTTATACAGAAGTCATTAGGTGAAGATACTAATAGCTATTTCTATCTCATGTATGAGACTTTCTGAACACTGAACAATTATGGAAAATTTCGTAATAAAATTATCAAATATGTATCAGCTTTATAACAAAACCTAGACTCCCGGAGCAACAAAGAAAACTTTGTCGCCATGGTTACCATCACTATGAAATCCAAGAGTAGATGGAGTACATATAAGCACCGAACACATGATGCCGGCGACGTGATGGTATACAATCTTATTATTGTGAAAATGGCAGAAAATAAGACGTTTTCTGACTTAAGCATTTGTTTGATAAGCGGGACTCTTTATTTGGGGAGGAGGTGTATGTAATAACAATAGAATTCAGAGAAACTGAAACAGATATTATAATAATCAGAGTAGACATATAAACAGATACACTTACAATAATCGATTTCTTTTCCTTGAACATAAATACTTTTCACTGATTCTCGGGAATATGGTTGAAGTGCACCAGTTGATGCTTAAAACATTTACTTGTAGGTAATGATTGATATTGTATAAAGCTTTTCATGGAAACATCTGATGTGCCAGAGCTTCTGGTGCCGAGATACACACATTTCTTTAAGACTAATTTTCATATTACGTCTTTCACTTTATACACTCATGTTACAACATTTACCGTAAATTCGGAGTTAACGTTCTCAGTTTATTTCTAATGGCGAACTAACAGGTGTTATTTAATTATATTAATAAAAGCCACGGGTATGGGTGCTACTAACTACTGGGTTTGTTTATTTTCTTTATGTGGAATTAAGCACAAAGCTACGCAATGAACTATCTGTGATCTGTCAGCGGGTATCGAAACCCGATTTTTAGCGATAAGTCCGCATACATACCGTTGCGCCATAGGGGAGTCAAATAACAGGTACTTTGAATTAATAATATAAACAGCATCTAAGATTCTGGCCATAACTGATTCACAACTTCTGATCAGAAAAAAGGGAAATCTGTTTCATGGTCAACACGACTAATCTTAACAAGATGGTGGAGGTCCAGCATGGCCAGGTGGTTAAAGCACTCGACTCGTAATATGATGGTCGCGGATTCGAATCTCCGTCACACCAAATATGCTCGCCCTTTCAGCCATGGGGGTGTTATAATGTAACGGTCAAACCCATTATTCGTTGGTAAAATAGTAGCCCAAGAGTTGGCGGTGGGTGGTGATGACTAAATGCCTTCCCTCTAGTCTTACACTGTAAAATTAGGGGTGGCTAACGCAGATAGCCCTCGTGTAGCTTTGCGCGAAATTAAAAAACAAACATAATGGCGGAAGTAAGTGTTAGGATTATAAAGTGTCTACATTGGACAGTGTGCAGCCCGGAACGCTAACTTCTATACAATGCTTGGTCCACTAAATAAAACAACTCGAATATTTACTGCAAAATTCAAGAAGCTTTCAGTATTAATTGTATAAGAAAATAAAACCTACACAATTCAGATCACACGAGATGTTTACAGAGAATGGTTGAATATAATAATATAAGAAATACTTCATTTTATAACGTAATCAAATCAAATAAATTTATGAGCACACATTTTACTCCCCGCTAGTACAGCGGTATGTCTACGGATTTACAACGCTAAAGTCAGGAGTTCGATTCCCCTCGGTGGGCTCAGGGGATAGCCCGACGTGGTTTTGCTACAAGAAAAGCAGAAAGCAAGAATTTTATTTTTCACAATGGTTTCTAACATCTATTATATTTATGTATTTTCCTATTAACTACGTTCAGCTCACTAGGTGGCAGTAAAAATGAGTTTCCTGGTCAGTAAAGTAAATCGTTCAACAGAGCGTATCAGTATCCATGGTGTTAAATCACTGTTAATGTGATTGAGGTAAGGAACTGAAAAGTGTACTTAATCACTTAAAAGTTTGTAAATCTAGTATATTTCATGTTATACTGCTTTTGGGTCGCAGTAGGTTGAATCAAGCTCTTTCAATGGAATGACGTAATTCATGACGTCATCATTTTACTTGCACAAAGATACGGACGTAAGGGAAGATAATAACAAAGAGAGACGGTGGGGGAGATAAAGAGATGGTTATTTTTATATGTATTTACTCACTATTTAGCACTGTCGTTTAGCTGGTACTCGTTTGACCGCGCGAAACATTCTTGGACCCCTGTGTCCATCCACAGCCGTTTCATAGCACACAGTAGCTCTTCAGAAAAGGGTTCTGTGTCTTCCATTCGAGCCACTACATCGAAAACCAACTTCGCGTCAGCCTGGGAGAGAGAAAAGAGGAATCACGAGCCGTGGTAATCACGCGGAAACCTTTAAAAATAAAACTGTACTCATCTAAACCATCAAAAAGACCAGAATTAACTTTCAGAATATTTTTTTATTAACAACACTATAGATTAACTTCAGGAAATACTTTGAAAAACATAATGATAATATGTGGGGATAAAAAATAACCATTACACTGTAAAACAACAAGAGTATTCAAAACAACACAATTACTGTGGGGTAATAAAACAGATTATTAATGTGTTACATAATCCATAATATTTTATTAGAAATTTCTCCACTAGAAGTAAACACACACATAATAACAACGAGACTTAACAATACAACAATGTATTTAAATTAACACGACTTTTGAACTGTGTTGTTTAAAAACACGGTGTTATTATATTAGTACAATAATAAATGGTGTTATAGTTCCCACAAATCTTTGTGTTTACGAAACATAATTTATGTCTTTGTGAAAAAACAAACATTGATTGTATTGATTTACATCATAAATACATAATAAATAATAAATACAGGGTTGTCAGAAAAAGATATTCCAGTGTTAGTTGTACTTAACTACAATAAACATCTTACTTAAAGTATTGATTTTGGCGTCAAAGAATACACGACTGTATTGTATTGCCCCCTAGCAGAAATTACAGCTACTGCAACCAGCACCAATCCAGAAACGCTGGCTGGAGTTCTAGGAAATCTTGGAAGACGTCTATAAACGGTTTTGAATGTCTATGGTTCACATGCTGATATTTTTACAGGTGACATAAATCTTACTATACTCATTTGATTTCTGACACCAAATCAGACTTTAGTATTCGACCTTTCAAACACAAATCAGGTCTTCTTGCATTGTAGTTATTAAAAGTTTAAATTTGTGTACATAGTAAATATCACACTTTAATGTGTATAACATCCTCCCTCTACTGGTTGATCTGTGGTAGGCTTGAGGGAGTATAATGTTAAAATTCTTGGTTCGAACCTAGTGTTTAGATACAGCAAAGACAGGCAGACCTCTGTGCATTTTTGTGATCGATACCAAACAAATAGCTCCAAATTTGTATTTTGCTGTGGACACTGTTGTTTAAAGGAAAGACCTGTTTCTCATGTTAATAACGCCTCATTCCTAAAAGTCTTCAAAAAGAGAGATCAAACGGTAAACTGAAACAAGCATCTAACCGCAGTTTAGTACTGTATATTAATACTGTACTAAGATGGTTTACTGAGCCACGCCCCACGAACAGACGTGTGTACTGTACTGTATACTACTGTTACATTAATGTGGTTTACTGAACTAGTGACAGATGTCTGTTCTGAACCAGGGGCTGACGTGTGTACTGTACTGTATACTACTGCTACATAGATGTGGTTTACTAAACCAGAAGCTGAAGTGTGTACTGTACTGTATACTACTGTTACATTAATGTGGTTTACTGAACCAGCGGCTGAAGTGTGTACTGTACTGTATACTACTGCTACATTAATGTGGTTTACTGAACCAGGGGACTGAAGTGTGTACTGTACTGTATACTACTGCTACATTAATGTGGTTTACTGAACCAGGGGCTGAAGTGTGTACTGTACTGTATACTACTGCTACATTAATGTGGTTTACTGAACCAGGGGCTGAAGTGTGTACTGTAATGTATACTACTACTACATCAATGTGGTTTACTGAACCAGGGGCTGAAATGTGTACTGTACTGTATACTATTGCTACATTAATGTGGTTTACTGAACCAGGGGCTGAAGTGTGTACTGTACTGTATACTACTGTCATATTAATGTGGTTTACTGAACCAGGGGCTGAAGTGTGTACTGTACTGTATACTACTGTTACATTAATGTGGTTTACTGAACCAGGGACTGAAGTGTGTACTGTACTGTATACTACTGCTACATTAATGTGGTTTACTGAACCAGGGGACTGAAGTGTGTACTGTACTGTATACTACTGCTACATTAATGTGGTTTACTGAACCAGGGGCTGAAGTGTGTACTGTAATGTATACTACTGCTACATTAATTTGGTTTACTGAACCAGGGGCTGAAGTGTGTACTGTACTGTATACTACTGTTACATTAATGTGGTTTACTGAACCAGGGGCTGAAGTGTGTACTGTACTGTATACTACTGTTACATTAATGTGGTTTACTGAACCAGGGGCTGAAGTGTGTACTGTACTGTATACTACTGCTACATTAATGTGGTTTACTAAACCAGGGGCTGAAGTGTGTACTGTACTGTATACTACTGCTACACTAATGTGGTTTACTGAACCAGGGGCTGAAGTGTGTACTGTAATGTATACTACTACTACATCAATGTGGTTTACTGAACCAGGGGCTGAAATGTGTACTGTACTGTATACTATTGCTACATTAATGTGGTTTACTGAACCAGGGGCTGAAGTGTGTACTGTACTGTATACTACTGCTACATTAATGTGGTTTAGTGAACCAGGGGCTGAAGTGTGTACTGTACTGTATACTACTGCTATACATTAGTAGGGTTTACATGTCTGCTCTGTCATCGAATAAATAGAATATTTTTGTGCATACATAGATAGAAACAACACCACCGAACGACTTAGGAGTTAAACCAATGAACAAATGCTGTACGATTACCTAAAAGCTCTCACCGGCGACGGGGACAAGATGCACAAATAACAAACACTACAGGTGGCTTTCAATATTCACTTTAACATTCTAATTAAACATTAGGTGTATAACAAATTCTCATTCTGAGTTTTTCATTATAACATTTCCTTAGAAATTTAATATTAATTGTTTCATTGACATTTTTATTGAAATATAATACTGATTGTTCCTGCTTGGCTTCTCCAGTTGTCCATGTTTTGGTTTCTATGCACGTGGCCTTCTTTTTAAGCCACATTTTTAACCATGATTCTATGAGTAAATTAAAAGGAACACACACACAGACTGGTACTTACCTGAGTGAGCTTATAAAAGAATTATTATAACAAAAATAGTGAGAATACTCATAGTCGATGTATATATTCCTCATAAAGTGCTGATATTTTAATCCATTAAAAGAGTAATCGTGTTTTAAAAATGCGACAATAGATGGCAATGTGTAATAATGCCTTATCAACGCCAGAAATTTTATTGACCGACGATTCTTGTTATTCAGAACAAGGTCTAATGTAATTTATCGATTTTTTTTTCTAACGTGTTGAGTGCCCAAAGGTATTTCACGAGACCAGTGTTAAAATAAGTATTGCCACAAGTTTCTCGAACTTTGGAGGAACCATAAAATCGGACTTGTCAAGTAATTAGTTAACAACCATTTCTAATGTTTCATTAAATAATAACAGAAAATTAAATTTTCGTTTCTGTAGCTCTAACACAAATAACTGAGATAAATTGCGCACCAGACGTCATGACCAGAAATTGCGCCGACAGGCAGCGACACCTTCCAGCGCAGATAGAACAGAGTCTATTTACTGATGTTACCAGTTGCCTTATAGCCGAATTCAGCCCAATTGGTAGAACCCATTTTGCTTTTTCTACGTGCACCATATAGAACTCTCTTTTCCAGCAGTCTCATTCCCTGTGAATGGTAATATAGATTTTCTGTAGTTTAGAAGAGATCCATAGTTTGCTAAAAGAGTTATTTTGGTTTCTAAAAAGATGCTTCTTCTGTGACTTTCTCGTTTAGTTTTACCTCTGCGTGCCCTGCCATGTACACAGATGATAGACACTCTTATCATGTAACTGCTTTGCTTTCTACCGTTCATCCGGGGTCCAACCACCCAGCGTTTTTCGAGGTACTAGGTATGAGAAAGTCGTGAATACTATTTAGTGGTACTGTCTACTTACGAGACCTACTCCATGCTGGATTCTCAACGGTGGGAGGGTATTTTTATACCATATTGGCCAATGTGGCACCAATATCATAAAAATGGGAACCCAATTCTAATTGGCTAATACCTCGTTTACATTCGCATGTGTTGTTTGGACAGACAGGGCTAGGGACAGAAACTTTGAATAGCGAGAGGTTGGTTACGTTGTGTTTACAATGGTAATCTTAAATATACTTTAAAAGAACATGCTATTTTGTTTCTGGCTTCGTTATAAATTATTTTTGTTCTCTTTTTTAGCTTTAGTCTCGCTGAATTTTGAGTTAATGTTTAAGAGTTAATTGATTCTCGGGCTCAACGTGACAAATGCTTTAGCAGAAGTCTTTGTTTTTGAATTTCGCGCAAAGCTACACGAGGGCTATCTGTGCTAGCCTTCCTTAATTTAGCAGTGTAAGACTAGAGGGAAGATAGCTAGTCATCACCACCCACCGCCAATTCTTGGGCTACTCTTTTACTAACAAATAGTAGGATTGCCCCTCACATTATAACACCCTCACGACTGAAAGGGCGAAGATGTCTGGTACGACAGGGATTTGAAGTCTGATTCACTGTTCTCTGTTTTAGCGACGTTTCGACTGGACATTGTGTTTGTATCAAAATTTATGAAATGTTGCGAGAAATTTGTGTGCTATGTTGTTGTTGTTGCTGTTGCTGTTTTTATCCAAATCATAGGAGAACAGAGAAATTTAAGCTATTTGTATGTTTGAAACAAGGTTCCTGAACAGGAAAGCATTAAGACAACAACAACAATAAAGGTTTAGTAACTGTTTGGATGAGAAACGGATTTTTTTTTTTGGCCTTTTCAACCCGGAATCATATGTAGGCTATAGCATGTTTGGAATTAAGTACAAAGCTACAGACTGGACTCTCTGTGCTCTGTCTACCACGGATATCAAAACCTGCAAGACGTACCGTGTGCCATTGATCTATGCTTTAACATAAATGTACAATCAAAGTTTTGGATGCTTTGATTGTTTCAAATAAAAGAAATATTTGTAGTTGGATTAGTTTCTTGATAAAGGTTACTAGTTAGTAAGTACTATTATGTAAATAAAAACAACTATAAACGAACGTATCAACTACAGGTATCAATATTTTCAATCTGAAAGACACCTACATTAAACAAGCCAACAAGGTTACAGTACAGCTGTTTTAGAACTGTTCGTCAGAAGGTGGGTAACCAATTCATTAAGCAGCACCTGCTGCCTGTGCGGCTAATTTTGTGCTAGAATTATAACACTCCCACAGCTGAATGCGCGACGCGTTCTTGGTGGCATATTGCAGCTGGGATTTTGGCCCTGACGATCTCCAGTGCTGCATGCTTACCTACAAACTACTGCACGCACGTGAGAGTTAATTATAACCTAATTCAATATCATCACCGCTAGAAGCATTTTATTAAGTATGTACAATGCATTGGTAGTTACATTGTTTCATTGTTTGCAGCTAAACACAAAGCTACGCTCACCACGAGTAAAGAAGCCCGCTTTCTAGCGCTATAACTTTGCAGCAATAGCGCTTGGTCCACTAGGGGGATACTACATGATAAAGTTCATTAAAATTATCGTTGTTTAGAATTTCGCGCAAAGTTACACGAGGGCTATCTGCGCTAGCAGTCCTTAATTTAACAAATGTGTAATACTAAAGGGAAGGTAGCTATTCATCACCACTCACTCTTGGACTAATCTTTCACCAACAAATGACCGTCACATTATAACACCCCCACGACTGAAAGGGCGAGTATGTTTGGTGTAACAAGGATACGAACCCGCGACCCTCAGATTATGAACCAAGTGCCTTAACCATCTGACCATGGCAGGCCAATTCAGTAAAGTATAAAATGATTATAAGCGTTTTGACATAACCGTATTTATAATTGTAAACTGGTTTACATTGATACTCTTACTGATATGCATACATTTTTGTGAATAACAGAATACATTTTTAAGGCTCATAATGTGGATGAGAAAATTCAATAAACAATTAACTGGTTTTGCTCTACGTTGAAATATATTCACTACTAACTTTCGAACATTTAACAACTTAAACCCTATCGGACGTTTCTAACGCGCAGCCGAAAATCCTGACGGTAAAATTTGTCTTTTTGTTTGAAAACTAATCCAGAACATCTTCGGCCCGACATGGCCAGGTGGTTAATGGACTCGACCTGTAATCTGAGGGACGTGAGTTCAAATCCCCGTCACATCAAACATGTTTGCCATTTCAACTGTGTGGGTTTATAATGTGGCGGTAAATCCAACTACCCGTTGGCCAAAAAAGTAGCCGAAGAGTTGGCGGTGGGTGTTGATGACCAACTGCCTTCCCTCTTGTCTTACACTGCTAAGTTAAGAACGGCTAGCACAGATAACCCTTGTGTAGTTTTGCGCGAAATTCAAACCAAACCAACCATCTTTTTATCCATTAAGCATTGTAGTTTGTTTTGAAACAAATTTCAGATGAACAAAATATGTTTATAACGATTTTATTCAGTGTTTTTCTTTGTGAATTCTGACAATTTGTTATATCGGTTGTTAAACAGAGATGTCGATCAAAGTGCTTTACTGCTGAAACGAGTCTTTTCAGTCAGTTAGATGAAGGAAGGAGTGATAATGATAGTGATTAGGATCTTGAATTTGACTAAGGAAGAGACAACTGGGGAAAGCAACTCACCATCAGCTGATCAGATGGGGATACCTCGCTATCCACGAAGCAGCGGTGCAAAAAGGCTCTGAAAGCGAGCCCCAGCTAGACCTGATCCACCAGAGACAGAGATAATGACAGGGATGAGGTAGACCTGATTCACTCACTAAATCTACATTCACTACCAAAGATAGAGATAATGACTGGGATGAGGTAGACCTGATCCATCTCCTAGATCTACATCCACAACCAGAAACAAATATAATGATTGGAACGAGGTATATCTACTAGATACGTCAGCTATACGTAATGACTGGGTGTTTCTGTCGAAGAACAGGTGTGATCTTGATGTGCATGCTGACATCAACGATGTCTCAATGTTCCTCAAGTGTTTCACAGTTTTGTTTACAGAAGATATAAGCAACGCTGACAAGGACTACATCAATACAAAAAATACCTGGTCGAGGTATTTGAACTGGATTCCCTTTACCCTCTAGGAGTTACGGAAGTTTCTTCCAAAGACAACATTAATGAGCATCGATTACAACCTTAGCATTCGAAATTACTTCGCCACCTACTGCTCTCTCTACATACCCTCCTAAAACGAAATCATTTCAACAGGGAAATGATCGAGGATAGTTACATTGATACATTGAAGAGAAAACAAAAATAAAGCAAACTGAAATTATATGCATTAAAGTGATAATTATTAAGATATCATGAAAATATTTCTGGCAGATTATATGTTTGAAAACTTACTGTAGTCACCGTCTGGTTATATAGAACTTTTAATGACGACTGAAGTAATTGGAACAGTAATGGTGTATCTCGTTAAAACATCAGCTTATACATTATCTATGGGGGTTTTGAGTCTTTTTCAAAACACCACACACTACAAACCTAATTTACAGGATTGTGCAAAAAAATGTTAGAACAAGAGCATATTTTATCATTCTTTCAATTTTATGTTTGTTTAGAATTAAGCACAAAGCTTATCAACGGGCTCTCTGTGCTCTGCCCACCACGAATATTGAAACCGGTTTCTAGAGACGTGAGTCCGAAGACATATCGCTGTGTCATTTTATGGGGCTACTTTCTTCCATTCCATTACAGAATGCAAAGTTCAGCATTATGGTAATGTTTTATTGATCCCTGTTGACAACTGAATGAGCCAAGGTGAAAACATCATTCTTTAGAATTACCATAAGGGTTTTTGAATAATCATACTGATCATATTTAGGGTCTGAAAGAACTGTCGTGGTACCCCTTATAGCGTCTCAATTATACAGAAAGGTACTAACATGGCACCGGTATATGCTAGGAGAAATCAATTTAATAACACTCCACAAATAAACCTTTATAAAAATCAGTGTTTAACACAATATATTGAGTTTTGTTGTCATGTCAAGGGACGAAAATCGTAGAGAATTTTCATTAGAGCGAAGAGTTCGTATAAAAGCTTTACACAATGCTGGTTAGATAGACTCTCCCACAAATCACTGTCGACTAGAAATGCTTCTTAAACACTGTTAAGACTGTTAAACTGTTAAACACTCTATTTCCTGAGACCGAGGTAGGTATATTTGAAAATAGGAAAGTAAGAGTAAAAACCTAAACTCAATGATACCGATGTTAAATATCTCTGTTTATGCAGCCTTAGGAACAGAATGTAGACTGTCACTGATCTCAAGCATAAGATAAACAACCATTTACTAAATGGTAGAAAAGTTTTCAAATCTACAGTATTAAGAAAACTCAACAAGAGTGAAATATTTGATAATGTAACAGTTAAAAAACCTTTACTTCGATCTCCAAGTGCTGTAAAGAGATTGAAGTATATTAAAACGTACAAGCATTTGGTTCAAAACAAAAGATGTACGTCCGATGGATGTAAGGTGAAAAATACCTCAATGTATAACACTTACTACGAAGCATGGGAGAGGCTGTATGATGGTTTTGGAGTGTTTTTCTGTTAAGGCGACAGTAGATATTTGCAAAATAAATGGAATAATGGACCAGCGTAAGTTCCATCACATATTCATCTGACTTGGTTTTCCCAGTTTGCATATTATTGGTAAAGGATTTTACTACCAAGATAACGTACCCAAACATTCATCCAACCTATGCAGAAATTATTTAGCTAAGAAATAAGCTGCTGAAATCATTAAAATGATGTAATGACTCAAACAGAGCCCCGATCTCAATCCAATTGAGCATGTCTGGGATTTTATAGATCTAAAACTTGACAAATCCAAAGTTACTTCCAAAAAAACTTTATGGGAGTGTATTAGAGACATTTTAAGTAAAATCTCAAAGAAAACTTTGATATAATATGTTACAACAATGCCTGAAAGACTGTTTGCAGTTATTAAAGCAAATGGAGGACACACAAAATATTAACTGTTTCTGGAGATCAAACACTTCCATTTACTTAGCTTGTTGTATTAAATATGAAAATTATAATAACATATTGATGTTTTATCTGTGATTTACCTTTCATTGTTCCTTTACAGTAGCCTGAAATCTTAATTTTGACTTTGTCTTAATGCTTTTGCTCAACACTGTAGGAGTTTGAATAATATTAACAAAGTGAGCCTAATTAATTATTCCATATTATAAGGAGAGCCGAAGGTCAAACTGAAACGAGAATTTGAGACGTAGACTAAATACGAAAAAAGTTGTAACATATGCATGTATATATATAATCATTAGTTTAAACGTTATTTTCGAAGAATCTACTTGACAAACAACAGTATAAGTCCTGTGAAGCTCTTCAGTGTGTCTCCCTAGTGGCACAGAGGCACGTCTTTTGACTCAAACCACTAGAAACCGGGTTTCGATACCTGTGGTGAACAGAGCACAGATACCCCATTGTGTAGCTTTGTGCTTAATTCTAAACAAACGAACAAGGTCTTCATTGAATAAATGTATCTTCTAAACCGGAGTAAAACCTTGTTATAAGGGAAAATGATCCACAGTATACTTTAAATAAAAGTTCAGTGACAGAGCTTTCTGTGGATTAACGTTGTATAAAATATTCTAATCAGGAAGCTGTCTCTGGACTTTCACTAGAGTAAAAAACTGTTCATCGAATGTTACGGATATTTTATAAATACTATCCCTTCATGACGAGGTGGTTAGGGCGCTCTACTGACAATCTGAGGGTCGGGTGTTAGAATCCCTGTCACATCAAACATGATCGCCATTTCAACAGTGGGGGCGTTATAATGTTACGGTCAATCCCACCATTCGTTGGTAAAAGAATAGCCCAAGAGTTGACGGTGATGACTAGCTGCCTTCTCTCTAGTCTTATACTATTAAATCAGGGGACGGCTAGCGCAGATAGCTCTTGTGTAGCTTTGCGCGAACATCGAAAAACTAACAATTATTTAGTCTTTAAATGTCATACAAATTCTTCTAATAAAAATCTCGAGTTAATACAAGATAAATGCTCATCATATATACATTTTAAACTAGTGTGTTTGTTACAACAGAAACATATCTATCAAGTTCCTTGCAATTATTAACATTCTCAGTATACCTGCAACGCTAGAAACCTTTCGATACCCGTTGTTGGCAGATCACCGATAGCCCTTTGTGTAGCCTTACGTTTAACTGCAAACAAACTATAAATATTCAGACAGCTATAACACAGTATACAGATACTTATGTGGTCGAGTGTCAGTAACAGTAAACGGATCGCTCTCTCTCCTCATTGGTCTAGTCATTTTTCTAATATTAGCCTCACCCAGCGATGTGCTTATAGCGAAATAAACTCTTGGCAAACAGACAAACGTGAACGTAAATGGAGATAATTACTGATAGAAATATTTGCTATGATTGTGGTTGGTAACAAGAACAAAATCAACATAAATATCGAAACACGAGTCCTACGTTTTGTATCTAGTATCACATTTTAGAAAATAATGCCGAATTCTGTCATTTTTGAAACACATTTAAAAAACAATTTAGGTTCTTTACATAAATGGCAAGGGAACCCATACAGAATAGACGGAAGATAAAATGATAAAAAACAACAACCTAACTATAGTAACTTATTATAATAATCACAAGAACTAAAAATCATAAACGCGGGGTTCCATATAATGTACCCATGGCCTCTGAATTGAAACACTAATTAACATCTCGGAATTATTAAAAACACAAAGTAATAATCTACAAAGAAAATACTGCACGTGGCATCAAGGTTAGCGCAGATCACAGTAAGTGGATTAGGGCGTCATTAGTATAAGAGGTTTGGGAACCATTGGTCTGAAATAATAACGCCTGATACAAAGAGCGGAGAAGATAATATTTTTACCGAATATTTCAAATATTCCTTTGCCATCTATATCCAATATCCTAAACACATTCAAAAGTAGTAACTGTAACTTATGTATCTCAGAACGGTTGGTATGGGTATTAACACTTTTATTAATAAGCAGAGAACAATGTTTCGACCTTCCTAGATCATCTTCATGTTAACAAAGATACAGTTTATTTCAAATGGGTTTCTCATCATAAAGAATAACTATATCTTAGTTAAGGGGCTTGGCATGGCCAGGTGGTTAAGGCACTCGGCTTGTAATCTGAGTGTCGTTAGTTCGCATCCCCGTCGCGCCAAACATGCTCGTCCTTTCAGTCGTGGGGGCGTTATAATGTGACGGTCAGTCCCACTATTCGTTGGTAAAAGAGTAGCCCAAGAGTTGGCGGTGGTTAGTGATGACTAGCTGCCATTTAGCTGTCGTACACTGCTATATTAGGGACGGCTAGCGCAGAGGAGCCTCGTGAAGCTTTGAGCAAAATTCAATACAAAAAAACTGTCTGGTACAATAGACTTAAATGCATTTCCCACGTATCTCTGTGGTAGATGTCATGTTTCCTCGTTCACAACACGAAATACCCCAAAAGACTGGTATTAGTCCACTTTCCCTGTTAACTCAAGTATTTCAGTATGCTGATGACATAGCGTTATGTAGCACAATGTAGTAAGACCCTACTTGCTGCCAATACAGTTAAAAATATTGTATGATAAATAGCGATTTGCTTTCAATTCTTGAGTAGTTTAGACTATCGCTTACCACAGATGTTTAAACAATGTAACACATCCATCTCTTCTACGAACAAATTTACGTTCCTTGATAGTACATCCAACAGCAAGTGCACCTGGGATTTAAATTTATTTACGTGTTACACTCTTCACGGCTGTAAAATATCCACATCCCATCTTATTTATAAAGTTTTAACTATAACTCTAATGGAATACGGTCATATAACATACAACGTGATTGATAAGAGTTTCTATAAACTATGCAAACACTTTAACTCCTCGCATTACTTACAGCATTCCACATCCATACTTTACTGTTAGATTAGTTTATTATTAGGTTGAGGAATAATTCGTAAGCGTTTTTAAATAATTTCATTCAAGCATTACATGCAAGACTATACAATACTTCAATGCATGAACACATTACACCCAAAACATTTATTATGATACTTTATTTCATGTAATACCTAGGTATATAGTATGCATTGTTGTAAACGAAATTGCAAGAAATTAAATGCGAAAAGCAGATGGTGTCGAAAATGCTCGATTTTGTCCACTTGACATTCCATTTAATGAGCTGAAAATGAAAGCAAAAATTAAAGACATATGAAAATCAAACACACCATCTATTAGAGCAAAAAATTATCTACCAAATGACATGAAATATTTTGCGAAAGCGTTTCATTTATGAATATATTTTTTAACTTGAAAAAACGCTCACGAATTATTCCTCAACCCAATACAACTATCAAAAAGTAATAAAAATTGGCTTCTAAATTCTACAAAAAAAATATAAAACTCACCAAACGGAAACCCTCTGTCTCGTCAGTGTTTTCTATCATAGCACCCCTTTACGCCACCCTCCTTATACCAAAAATAAACCTTACCCTTTCAAGTTGATGAATAGCTCTATCAACTCTATGTGAATCACCAGTTCTAGGTAGGTCAGTTTTATATTGTATGTGCTTTATTAATCTTCGCCTTTTCATTTCAATGATTCCTCTTAGTTCCTTCACTTTCCATGGTAGCTTGAGCAGTGGGTGGGTATGTTTTTCATTCTCTGCTCCGCCTAGTAAAAGTGTTGTTTTCCCTCGAGGTACTCCTGTTCCCTCCACACCCGCATCTAATGTGGCGTTAGGCATAGAATTTATTGATTCCCGCCGTACACTAACATAACTACTGCTCATTGAATGATAAGTATTCCTCAAGATACGGCAGGCATTAAGTATTCCTCATGATACGGCAGGCATTGTCCACAACGTTTTCTTATCCTTACCGATAATATTTGTGTATATGTATATCTTAATAGATTAATATATATATTTATATATATGTGTTGTAATGTTCATAGAGCATGACCGCAGCGACAGAAAATTAATTTGTTTCAAACACGCGAGTATTAAATCCAGAATTTTTACTAAAAGAATAATAATAATAGTCATATTATATGCCTTAGACTACCAGGAGGGATGTGGGGGGAGGGGCAGTAGCTCTTGCACCGAACTGTTTGCATCTGTGATCCAACAGAGTCAGGCGATGAACAAAAATAAACATACTGTTAAGTAGTTCAACATATGAGATCACTGATCACGCGCTACACAGTTAATGAAGTACTGAAGGCGTGGCGCACCTCTCGGCAGATATAAAGAGGGGGACTACACCCTCTGAAACCATCTTTTCAACATTCCGGCGATTTGGTCAATCTCACAGATACACCAGATGGAAAACCAAAAACTTGGAGCATTACTCTGAACTCTGAAAAATGCACACACCCACACATACATGCATATATATATTACTTAAAAAACTGTTGATTTCCGTCGGATTTAGTCAAAATTGAATAAAAATATTCGCGCATTGCCAAGTTACTACAAGTTAGGACAGCAGTGATTATTACCACAAACGATTAAATTAATGACTTCACTGCTATTAGTGGTTCCCGTGGGCAATAATGACTTTATTGCTCGTCTGTCTTGGAGTTTGCACTGTATTTTTTGTTTGTTTGTTATCATTTCCTGCCCTTTCTTTTATTATCTGCCGAAAAGTTAAATACTGTATGCGACGAAACAACGAATTCACGCTTTGAAACCAGATTCGGCGCCAAACTCGCGACGTGGCGCCAACATACAATTCATTAAGCGTGCATCAATAGCAACTCCTGGAAACTAATTTACCTCCACGTTTGATGAATGATGAGTCACGGAATACACATCAGACTGTATTATATAAATTGCCGAGGTAATTACTAACATAGATACGTAAAAAAAGAGTACAATTTAGAAATGAAACCAATTTTGTTGCGTGGTTTTCAATGGCTTAGGATAAATTACGATCGTAATAAAAACAATGAATCTATAATATCATTCCACGGTACAGTTTAGAAAGACGTACAGACAGATATTTTAACACTTTACGAGAATGTTCTGAATTAAAAGTCGAATATCTATAAATGTAAGCTTGGAAAAATATTAGAGGATTCAGTACTTGTGTAACCAAGGTAAAAATGTAAAAAAACACCAAAAAACAGCAACCAAATACCTACGTATATTAATGTACAAGTAATAAAAATAATTTATAAGTGTACAATTATGTAGAGATGGCAGTGCCAAAGAGAAAACAAATAAGAGTTTAGGGTTAATACTGGTGTAGATAGTTCACTCCTACATGACTTTCGATATTAATATTTTTGTTGCACTTTAAAATGCACGATTAAAAAATAGTTCGACCGACCTTGTAGCGAGAGTGTGATAAAAAGCTATACAACACAGTCTGTATCTCGATCAAGCTCTGATGTCATAGCAACTTATTACGAAATTTAAGTCGTTTGGTTTCCTACAATTGATAAAAAATTACACATATACATGGTTTATTTGTGTTTTGGAATTAAGCACAAAGCTATACAATGGGCTATATGTTCTCTGCCCACCGCTGGTATGGAAGCCCAATTTCTAGCGGTGTGAATTCGCAGACATGCCGCTGTGCCACTAGCGGCAGGTATATTTTAACTGAACTGCTACACTATGAAAACAAAGTTAGCGCATTTTGTTTCTATAATTTACGAGACTAGCCTATAAAAACTTAGCTATTATTTAACACTACAAGTTTTATTCTCTTCATTGTTTTATTTTAATTATAATTCGTTGACGAAATTATGCCAGACGTGTTTACGTCTCAAACATAACATTCAGTTACTTAATTATTCTCCAACGGGCAAATCGACAGAAAGACACGCACGTGCGTACACTTCTTTTAAATAAAGCAATCTAGCAGCAAAGAACAACTGAGTGTCTCCTTTTTGTTTGTTTTGTTTTAATTTCGCGCAAAGCTATTCGAGAGCTATCTGGGTCAGCCGTCCCTAATTTTACAGTGTAAGACTAGAAGAAAGGCAGCTAGTCATCACCACCCACCGCCAGCTCTTGGACTACTCTTTTACCAACGAATAGTGGGATTGACCATCACATTATAACGTCTCCACGGCTTAAAGGGCGAGCATGTTTGGTGCGATGAGGATGTGTACTCCCGATCCTCGGATTATAACTCGAATGTCTTAACCATCTGGCCATGCCGGGCCGGTTCCTCATATAAAAATTTTAACATATAGAACAGGGGTGGCCAAACTTGCTTAACGTAAAAGCAACATACGATAAACTTAAGATGTTTGAGAGCCAAAAGACATGAACAAATATTACACACGCGTTTTTATTGTTACATACACATTATGTCACATAACATTTATATAAATATTAATAAATACATATACGTAATAATATTTATTCATGTATGTAAATTTTTAAACTGTTAATTTGTATTAGTTTCAACAATCAAAGTTCACGTATATGTACCAATAGTTTTCAAAATCACAGCTGGTTATTGTTTTAGCTATGTTGAGCGTACTTAATACGGTAATGAACTACGAAAACATCTAAGAAAAATATGCAAATCTGCACTTCATTAACATTAAATGAGACAGCCAAAAATAAAAATAAAAGGAGTAAAAACATATTTTTAATGATATTTACTTGTCTTAGTAAATATCTGGTCAAAACATGGAGGAAAATATGTAAAACAATAAAACTAGAAGTATTTTAATCAGATACCACCTTACAAAATTTTAGTCTTATCATAATATATTTCCAATAGAAACAGACAATGATACAATTATCAGGCTATTTACTGCTAGCAGACGTCTTGTGAGTTTCCATCGTGGTTGTGAGTCGTTGAAATTCCGGCTGATATGTTGTCATGGCTATACGAATTAACTCCGTCAGGATTGCACAATGCTTCGATTTCAAAAACTTCATTACAGAGTACAGTGATTCACAGCAGTATGTTGTGCTGAAAATTAAGATGAGTCGCACACTGGTTTTCTTCTGTTCAGGATATTTTATTTCTGGAACTTGCCACCATAACTGAATTGTAGAATGGGATTTATGGAACATCTTTAGGCCCAGGTCCTCCTGTAGTTCTATTAGTTCCATTTCCACAGCAGATGATTCTGTAATTAGAGGTTCGAAAATTGGACAACCATCATTTGATCACATCAACCATGAATGGATTTACAAGAAAGGCAAAGCAGGGCTTCAGCTTCTGCAAATCCTCAATCCTGTCTAGAAAATTATTAAGCAGTCCTTGTAATTTATCTTTGGTTTCTTCCAGTTTGTGATCTTTTATTTCAATATCAGGAAATGTATTTACTCTCATTTTGAGATTGGAAAAGTAACTGAAGTTTCTTGAAAAAGTCTTATTTTATTCTGAAAGCTTAAAATTGTCTAAGTAAGATCAGAAATAATCTCATTTTTGTAGATGATTCATTATATCAGTAAAGAATACTAGATCTTGCATCCATTCATCATTTGCCAGTTGAGGATAGAATCTATTCTTCAAAAAAAGTAATAATAGGCTCCAACAGATCCACAAACCTATTTAAAACATTGCTGGTTGACAGCTACCTCACAATGCAATAGAAAAAGACATTACTTGGTTTTATCTTCACGCTCCAGTTCTTCAATAAAAATTTTGAACTGTCAGTGGGTCTTCCCATTTAAGCGTATGTAATTGACAATTTTAAGAGCAAATTTCACAACATATTCATAATTGAAGTATCTGGCTAGCAGGTGTTCACGATGAATAATTCAATGAATAGGGAGAATCTCTGGATAGCTGGGATCACTTTTCATAAGTGCAATTAATCCTGCATTTTTCCCCACCATTGCAGGTGCTAAATCTGTTGCAACACTGACATGTTAAATGTTTATCCACTTTCAAGCTCTTTCAAGCGCATTTTTAATGCCAACACCACGAGTTGTTTCTTTTAGTGCAACTAAGTCCAAGATTTCTTCTTTCACAGTTACATCAGAGGAAACATAACAAACAAATACCGCCAGTTGTGGGCTGTCTTGTATGTCTGTAGGTTCATCAAGAACTAAGCTGAATGCAAGGGAATTCTTTAAAGCATTTTGCCTGCAACATCAGCACTGATCTGGGAGATACGTCTTTCTGTAGTGTGACATGAAGCTGGTGTTTGTGCTATTAGTCGCTGAAGTTTTGTGTTATTTGGATCTAACACTGCAACAATTTCAGCTATATTCTTCTTAACAAATTATCATCAGAATATGGGCGTTTAGCACGAGCAATGTTCCATGATATAACAAAACTAGCTTTAGCCGTTGTATCAACTTCCTTACTGAACGTTGTCAACAGTGTCTGTTGGTTATTCAGTGATGACTTTAACACAGTTAACTTGTTTTTCCGTAATTCTGATTTAGGTAAATAATCAGACGAAAAGTTTTTGTGATTTGTTTGATAGCGGCGTTTTAAGTTACCTGCTTTGTAATGACTGAGTAACACATTACAGATAAGACACAAAGGTTTACCTCCTTTAACGGTGGATGCAAAATCTTCCTCCCACTCTGGCTTAAATTTTCTGTTTTTATCTTCATACTTTCGATTTTTACAATTTGATGACACAATCTTCCTTCACAAAACTTTCACAAACACTTAAAAAAATTAAAGTGAAAAGAAACAATAATTTCCAACACGCGTAACGCAACCCAACTCTATAGCGCTCAGTATCACACTAACACTCCGCTAATTTCACTGCCCGCAACACAGCCACACACACCACAATCACGCGATCGCAAGCCACACCCATTAAAACTAACATTGTTAGCACCGGCTTGTACGATTACTGATTCTCCAGTACAATTCCTCTGTAATCCTTGCTTGTATGATTACTGATTCTCCTGTACAATTCCTCTGTAATCCTTGCTTGTATGATTACTGATTCTCCAGCACAATTTCTCTGTAATCCTTACTTGTATGATTACTGATTCTCCAGTATAATTCCTTTGTGATCCTTGCTGATCTGAAATTTCTTTGATCCCTGACTCAAATCTAGAATCAAAATTAGGATTTAAATTATTAAATGTATTTACTCACCAGGAACATTAAACTTACGTTTTAATCAAGTAGACTCTCAATTTATACCCGGTAAATTATTATAAAGCTTGAAAATGTGTACTTACCTTTTATATTAATTGTGATCCAAAAAAGAGCACAGCCAACATATTTTCACGAGCCGCACGTTATATGTCAAAGAGCCGCGGTTTGGCCACATCTGATATAGAAGAACAATTCCGTTTTGGTGACGATGCGTTACTAAAATAGCTTTTATATCATGCTATTTAGTAATAAATGTATAATATCGTTGATAAGAGGATATGTGGTGAAAGTATAAAAGGAAATATACAAACTACAAAATTTATACAAAATGTTTTTTTAATATAGCGGTTCCATCCATTAATTAAAGTTGTTTTTAATTATTGCTGAAGTGTAAAATCGGAGGAAAATTAGAGAAAATGTTACCTATATAAACAGGCCACATCCCGTTATACGCTAAAATAGGTTCAAAATGTACATATTAACAAATTCATCTGGAATAAATCAAACTAATAACTCGAGCGAAGTCGGGTACTTTTCTGTAGTTTATAATAATCAAGATATATTTCGACTCAAGTTGCTTTTCTTTGTACTTAAATCCTAGGCTTTTAATTACAATACATTGATGTTTATTCTGAGATGATCATGAAGTTGTAATAAATAAACTCAATACCAACAATCACGAATATATAATTTCCAACTACAGTAACATTAAAGTCAGGTATATATTTTACATTGTAACATTAAATGTTAATATTGAAAGCCATATAGTGGTGATCTATATAGCAGTATTATTCCTATATTTTTGTTTGCATTCTTTTGGCCCAACATGAAAGCTAGTCTGTTTTATGAATATGTGTAATAAAACTAAATGTTATGTGTATTGATTTTTTTTCCTTTCCTTTACTCCATACATAATATTGAGGTTGGCTCACCGATTGTATAATGTGCACGTGCGTGTCTGTTTATTGATTTGCCAGTAGGAGAATAATTATGTAATTTAATATGTTACAGTCACCTAATGTTCGTCTATTATTGGCTAACAATTCCTATATCACCTTGTACCTAGGCTTTTTAAAAGTACACTAAATTACCGTAAGAAAGATACTTTTAGGGTTAATGATAGAACTGTTTGCATTAAAAATATGATTTTTTAAATAATTACTACTTATTACGACTTAGCGATGACCGTTTGCACTTACGTAGAGTTGATTTAGGCTTACATTAAAGACACACTAGTTGCACAGTTATCTCGATTGAAAGTAACAGGAAGAAATATGAACCGCTTGGTGGGTTGGTAAGTTTCTGGTTTGGTATATTAGCGATGGTTTCTTGCCCTTTTGAGGGGACTTGTTGATTAGAGAAACAAATGAAAGTGAGAGGTAATCATGTTGTAAATAAAGGCTAAGTGTCAATGGTGGTTTTTTAGCATGCATTTTTGTGTCAGTCATGTCCACTGATTTCCTTGTGTTACGTATTATAATTTATCCCTAAAGAGTCTCCGATTTATTATGTTACCAACGTTACGTATTACAATTTCGAATAGCCGGAAATTTGAATTTAGAAATTAATTGAATGTCGATATGTATCAAGTTTGTGATATTTGTCAACAAGATTGATACCCACAATTTTATTTTAACACAAATATAGCTTCATATACAAACAATAAAATTTATAATAACGGTTATTGCAACTAGTTATTACAAATAATGATTTACATACAACAGTTTTACAAAATTAAAAATAATAGTGAGCCTTCTATCTGAATATTTTACCAACGGTTCACAATGAACGAATAATACTATGATTGTTACATTTCGCTTAATGGCTAGCCTCACGCCGTTTATAAGCTGACTTTTCTCCAGCGAAGACATAAAATGTCCTTGTAGAAAGAGCAACGTCGTTAGTTAATTATCTGAAGTTAAACGGTCTGTATTGTTCGAAATCGATAGATATTTCTGGTCAAATATCTATAGTTTCCTGATTAATAACCCTTTATCACAGTTATAGCTTCAGAAGTTTATGCTATACTAACTGTAGCAAACCAACAACAATATTATTAAACTGTCTCTTGACGCATCGATTTATAATCTTTTGTCGATGTTCTCGAAAGTTCAGTAGGTAACAATTTAAAATATATATTACTGATTCTTATATTCAAGAATCTTCTACAAATTTAGAGAACATGCGGGATGTGCGCAATACCTATTTAACAATATAACTTACATACATATCTAAATATATAGTAAACTGAAACAAAAGTAGATATTAAAATAATGTGAAATCTATCACGCTTAGCCATTTCTACATACAGTCAATCGACTCTGACAATAGCCACTTCGTGTGGTACGAGAAGGTGCCTATATTGTATAAAACGCTTTCCTCTTCATAACTGTACTGAATAAGTCTTAGATACATGCAGGTGTTTAAAGTCCCTTTGGCACTTTTAATAACACAACGATGAATACAACAAAATATTAAACATGGTATTTTTCGACGATAATAATTTATTTTTACCATATTCAGTAAACGACTTTTTAAAAACAAATGTAATACTTGAAGTTAAACAATTTATGTCTCAACATATTGATACACAGTGTCATACACAAAGCCACAAGACTATTACACACTGCAGGAATAACGACTCTCACAACATTTATTGAACATTTTATCATTGTATTGATTGTCATACGGTCTAACAACAATTATATCACAACTCACATACATACCTTCCCAACAGGCAGCGTTCGCTCTCACCGATCACACAACGCGGACGCGCATCGCACCGATGGATTAGTCACGCCAGGCGATATCTCGCTTCACAATCGTTGTTTTCATTAGTCCGGGAGCGATTAGCGTCAAAGTGAGTATCGAGTGAAACCTTCCAAATGTGAAACAACTTGAGCTAGAAACACGAAAGGTAATTGCTACCATGGTGAACTGGAAACCACGAGCTCTCTACTTTCGTTGGCATGTCACACCACACATTAATGTGCAAGTTCAATGTGATTGAATAGTGGGGGAGTGGGGTATATCGTACCTGCTGCATCGAACTTGTGTGTTTATACAACATATCGAAAACGTATAAAACCAGCTTCAGGTAACATAAAAATGTGCTATTTTCAGTAATTACAAAAAAATTTTCTGAGGAGACACGACCCAGAACCCACATATATGTTTTTTTAAATCATCTCGTTTTACTCCAAAAATAGCACCTATTTCCTTTTGTGAGGTTTCAGCGTGTGCTATTCGTCTTGCCTCGTTTGGTACGAACGCATTTATTAGCTTTAACATGCACTAATAAAACCAGTACTGCATTTATAAACATGAATAATATCTTAATCAAGTCTCTGAAAACGCGTCAGAAACCTTAACACTTTCTGCTAGTATTTTTAAACAGATTGAAAACAGTGCGATGAACGCACCTTTACTGCGAATTGAGTGTATGTGTACACTTAAGCGCCGTTCATTTCATAAAGAGTTCACTGATCATTTACTTCTAGCACCAGGTGTGGACGCTACGTTATATATGTTGTTGCTGTGTTTGGGATTTCCTAAGCACCTTCTATATTTAACGTCAGCTCATAAAATGAAGTACTAACACGTTGCGCAGTTCAGACGTGGGAACGTAACAGTATGTACATAAGTAACAGTATGTACATAAGCAGTTTCTAAGTTACATTAACATCATATTTCACATTAAAATACACTAACCGGTAACCCGGATTTCTATTCATTCTACACAAGATAATAGGATATTCCAGGTATTAAAATATTTTAAACAGAATAATCATTTAATTAATAATGAAGCAAGTTACAAGTTTTTATTGTTCAACGATGACATCTGTATATGAAATTACTCAATTTTAAGTGTAGTTTCATATGTTGTTTTTATTAAGTCTAAGAATAAACGCCATGATATAGATTTATAGAGAAGTGTAGTGTCAACAGTGTCTTATGGAAACAGTGTTTGAAAGTTGCACATCTTCTAATAGTATAGATTACTGTATTTAAAGCATCATTTGACAGAAACCAATGTGACCACCTATAACTAACTGGCGAGCTGCTAGACAATGATTACCTAATCTAATGTGTGTATCCTTTGAAACCTTTCAGAGAGCGACAAAAGGGGCTGCATTCCTATATGGCTTCCCTAGGTCCCCTTAAGGGACTTTTTGAACTAGTACGTTATCCATTCTGCTAAGTGATACATAAGTACTGCACATTGAACTCTATATTTAAGCCCAATCACCAACGTCCTAGTACAACAAAAGACATTTCTATCCTCACAGTCTCTCTTCAAGCTGGCCACATAGGTACTATACCTGGCTTCACTAGTGCCAGCTAGAAAAGTGGGTTTTTCCGGGGTTCTCCCGTTTCCACCACATCAAAAATTGGCATAGGATCTACGGATCCCCACCGCCCTGATGGACCCTAAGTCTCATATCAGTCGTTGATCTTGTGATACTCACACTCATTGCCCGGCGCCTGTCGTCGATTCTTTTCTTCTGATACTTGTGTGTGCGTGTGTGTGAGCTTTTTTTTTTTTTTCCTGGTAGCAAGATTTAAAAGTTTCTTTTGCGGGATGAAGAAAAACAAATTTTCTGAGCACCCCCGGTAATATCTGTTCCCAAGCTCTGGCTGGGGACAGATAAACTTGAACCTGTCACGTTTTTCTTCTTCTTCTAAAAAGTACTAACATTAAACTACCTTAATGAATCGTAGTTAAATGTAACTGAACCCAGTGTATCTCAACTATTCCAACAATGCTAAGCACATGTGGTATGAACACAACATACTGTCCATTTTACAGCCTTGTGCTTAACAACAAACAAAAAAATTTGTATCTTCAGTTATTACCGAATTTAGCTGCTATTTTCTGCCACAGGCTAAACAGTGTTATTCTAAATTATCCAGCTACAACCTAACTCAACCATAATCCAATCTTCTGTGTCGTAGAGCGCAAGGTACAAGCTCTGGGGATAGAATGACTATTAATGAATATTGATAAAAGCCACAGGTGGAGGGCGCTTCTAACTTCTGGGTTTATTTTGTTTATGTGGAATTAAGCCCAAAGTTACACAATGTGCCATCGGTGCTCTGTCCACCACAGGTACCGAAACCCAGTTTCTAGTAGCGTGAGTCCGCAAACATTCCGCTGTGCCACCGAGGGGCATTTACTGGGTTGACTTTTTTCTGGCGGGCAATTCTAAACAGAAGATAGTTAATTCTAAATTTTAGGTTTAAAACACTACATACAAAATCTGATCTAACCTGACTAACGTGATGATATATAAATGATATTTATTGAAAATAGATTTTCTGAACATGGTATGAAAAGCACTGCCACCTAGAAATCCGCGCGCAAAAAAATTAAAAAATGGACGCATTGTTTTAAAAATAATAATAAAAATTCCTTTTTCTCCCCGCTTTGCATTTTTAGGGTCGCGATTATTATTGGATATCTCTTATCTGATTGGACAGGCACAAAATCTCTATACTATATTCCCAAAACATATCCATAAAACAGGACAATACTTGAACTTGTTTTTGGTAAACTTATCTTGATCTCCTCACGATCAAATCAACTACGAAGAAAAAGAGTTATACCTTTCTAACCAAGCACAAAAACCCTAACACTCAGCCAAAACGTGTTATTGGGTTAACCACAGCTCTCCTAGCGGTAGGTCACATCACAGATAGTTGTGCTGGTTGCTACTCATCTCTCTAATGAAGATGAATGACTCTAAGACGGTACACTTCAGCCAAGAATCGTTATTAAGTTAACCTCAGCGCTCCAAGCGGCAGGTTTGATAGTAAACATCTGCGTTAGAGGAGGACTGTTGCGCTTTTTGTAACGAAGTTCAAAAACAGACCGCTGTATAAACGTATTTTTCATGCATGCACATATAATACGATTGGTAGTTTTATGAACAAAATGAGTAGTGTCGCTTCCAGTTCATGTGATCAAGAAATATCGATCACAACTAGCTCCCCTTTTTTTAGATCATGAACTACACTTTGTTTCGTTTCTTGCACGTTTTCAGAATTTTCCTAAAACTTTACATTCCCTGCATCTCATCAGATCGACGAATAATTTTATGAATACAAAAAATGTTGGTTCAATTTTAACGTCGTATAATATGTATTTTCAACAGATGTAGGCAAACTCTCACCTTATTCCACCCCGTTGTTGTATACTCAAAAACTGCCCTCGCGCCACTGGCGTTTCGTACTTATGAGGATTTAAAAAATCTAGTCAAATGTAGACTTTGTAACCCTAACCACTCTTTGAATGAACGAAGTAGTGTAGCTTTCAGTTAAGTGGTTTAGTTTTTTTGAATTTCGCGTAAAGCTACCCGAGGCCCAGCACTCGACTCATAATCTGATGGTCGCGGGTTCGAATCTCCATCGCACCAAACAGGCTCGCCCTCTCAGCTGTAGAGGCGTTATAATGTACGATAAATCCTACTATTCGTTCGTAAAAGAGTAGCCCAAGGGTTAGCGATGGGTGGTAATGACTAGCTGCCTTCCCTCTAGTGTTACACTGCTAAATTAGGGATGGCTAGCGCAAATAGCTCTCGTGTAGTTTTGCGCGAATTTCAAAACAAAAGAAACAAATCTATTCGAAGGCTATCTATGAAAGCCATCTCTAATTTAGAAGTGACAGACTAGAAGGAAGGCAGCTAATCAACACCACCCATTGCCAACTCTTGGGTAACTGTTACCAACGAATAATGAGATTGACCATCACATTATAATGCTCTCATGGCTCAAAGGACGAGCATTCTCGGTGGCGAGAAATCATACCTGCGATCAATAAATTACGCTTCGAGCGCTCTGACCACCAGATCATGCCAAACTAATTTTTTTTCTTGACAGTGAAAATAAAAATATATGTTGCCGGAGTATGCATTACGGTACATATAGTGATCACATTCTAAGGTACACCTATCCAGTGACCTATAGGACCCCTTTTACCTCCTGAGCAGCTTGAATTCTTTGCTGCACGGATTAACAAGGTGCTGAAAACTTGGAAACATTCCTTAGGGATTTTGGTTTATGCTGAATCGATAGCATCACGCAATTACTGTAGATTTGTCTGTCACACATTCATGCTACGAATCTCCCGTTCCACCTGATCCCAAAGGTGCTTTAGTTGATTGAGATTTGGAGACTGTACAGGCCATTGGAGTGCACTGAAGTCGCTGTCATGTTCGTGGAACCAGCGTGAGATAATGCGTGCTCTGTGACATGGCGCATTATCCTGCTGGAAACAGCCAATGGGAAAAAGGAGGAATGTGATGGGCATGGTTAGAAACAATGCTCAGGTATGCTGTGACGGTCAAATGATGCTCAACTAGTATTAAGTAGCCTAATGTGTGCCAATAAAACATCATCCACACCATTACACCACCACCAGCAGCCTGTACCGTTGAAAAATGGTAGGATGAATCAATGCTGTTCATGCCAAGTTCTGACCCTACCATCTGTATGTTGCAGCAGAAATCGAGATTCGTCACACCAAACAACGTTTATCCAATTTTCAATCATCCAGTTTTGGTGATTCTGTGCCCACTGTAGCCTCATATTCCTGTTCTTAGCTGATAGGAGTGTAACCCGGCGTGGTCTTCTACTGCTGTAACCCATCTGTTTCAATGTTCGACTCGTTTTGCGTTCAAAGATGCCTCTCTGCACACCACTGTTGTAAATAGTGGTTATTTGAGTATATGTAACCTTCCTGTCAGCTAGAACGAGTCTGGCCATTTTCCTCTGACCTTTCCCATTAACAAGATGTCTTCGCCCACAGAAATGCTGTTCACTAGATTTTTTTCGCAACATTTTCTCTAAATTCTACAGACTGTAGTGCGTGAAAATCTCAGAAGGTCAGCAGTTTCTGAGAAATTGGAACCACCACGTCTAGCACTAACAGTCATTCCACGGTGAAAGTCGCGTAGTTTACGCGTCTTCCCCATTCTAATGTTTGGTTGAACAACAACAGAACCTATTGACTATGTTTGCATGCTTTATATATTAGGTTACAGTCACATGAATAGCTGCTTGGCTATTTGCGTTTAAGAGCAGATTTACCTAACAAAGTGGCCACTGAGTGCATAATAACCAAGCTAAAAAAAAGAGGGGGCATGTCCCCGCGTCTTTCATTAAAATTACTCCCCGTCATAAAACTCATGAGCCACCACGCACTAAAACCATCAATTATTTATAATTTTGAAAGCTGTTCTGGAACGAAATGGAATCGAAAGATAATGAAGTTAAAACATTTGTAAAGTGTATTACAAACAGCAATTATCAGTTTTGTATCGTGTTAAATACTTTACTGTACAGTTAATGCTTTTTATCAAGCATATCTACAATGAATGATTGGTTTATATTCCGAAACTCTTAATAATGATGATTAGTAGAGACCCACCATATGCAGTCAAATTAGTACCTTTGTCACAATGGTACTTCTTTAAATGCAGGATTCTAGAACATCACAAAGGAATAACTGCAAACATCAAAGTCTGCAAATCCACTTACCTTAGGCCTGGCCTGGCATAACCAGGTAGGTTAAGGCGTTCGATTCGTAATCTGAAAGTCGCGGGTTCGAATCTCCGTCGCACCAAACAGGCTCACTCTTTCATCCGTGGGGGCGTTATATAATGTACGATCAATCCCACTATTCGTTGGTAAAAGAGTAGCCCAAGGGTTGGCGATGGGTAGTGATGACTAGCTGCCTTCCCTCTAGTCTTACACTGCTAAATTGGGGACAGCTAGCGCAGATAGCTCTCGTGTAGCTTTGCGCGAAATTAAAACAAACAAACCTTAGGCCTAACATTAATTGAACCTTTATTAAGTACAGCCTATATTCGATTAAAGAGATGACACTGCAACTTGTTTACACTTTTTGTTTTAGCCAAGTTAGGGCTAAACTTTACTGCACTTAGTACCAACGATAAATAAGCTTATAATGTTATTCTACGACCTTTTTAAAAACTTGAATAAGCTATTACTATGTTGTTGCACAAAATATCTAGTAAAGCATATTTACACTCACCTTTCCTTTACATGCATTGAAATATAGTGAGCTTACATGTGCATTTAGATAGTAAAGTGCACGTGGATTTTCTGGAGAGACAAAAACTGAGTATTACTACAATATATTTACATTAATGTTGATACGTAACCCCATTTTAGACATTTCAAAAACAAATATTCAATATAAAACAGAATACTACTTGATGTGTTTCTCGTGTGTTTATTTTAAACAATTTCAAGTTCCTGGACACAACGCTTCTTCCTGTATTATTTTCAATTCTCATGATATCACAAAGACACTTATTATAACTCAGATTTCTTACACATTTACCATTAAATGTGACCACTTGAATTAATAAACATACAAGTGTGAACATTACATAGATATCACATAATTCCACTTTGTACAAAAAAAAAAGGAAAAAATCCTAATTGCATGGTATTGTCGTAAAGCGTGAGGTTAAATATACAACTTCGTAAGTTGTACTCACCAACACCAGGAGACACTGTTCAAATTTAATTACGCTTGAAAATATAGGAAGTCTAAATGACAAAGAGTCTTCTCCGAGAAATAATTTTAGGCCTATCGACGATAATTCTAGTTACTAGTTCATAGGCCCGTAGGAAGTACTGTAGAAGTTTTCTTTCCCTGTGAAATATTTCAGTGGCAATCTAAAGCTTGCAAGAACATACAAATAACATTAACCATGTCTACAGAGCTAATGGTCCGGCATGGTCAGGTGGGTTAAGGCATTCGACTCGTAATCTGAGGGTCGCGGGTTCGAATTCCCGTCACACCAAACATGCTCGCCCTTTCAGCCGTGGGGGCGTTATACTGTGACGGTTAATCCCACTATTCGTTGATAAATGAGTAACCCAAGAGTTTGCGGTGGGTGGTGGTGACTAGCTGCCTTCCCTATAGTCTTATACTGCTAAATTAGGGACGGCTAGCACAGATAGCCCTCGAGAAGCTTTGCGCAAAATTTAAAAACAAACAAACCAAAGGGCTAAATAACATTTTATTTTCTAGTTGTTTTAAAAATACTTCATTGAATATCTTGAAATTATGAATAAACAAAATATGAAAAAAGAAGTTCCTTAAAGGATTGAGGGGATCTGAAAACGAAATGCATTTGTAGAATTAACATTTTGTCAATTAGAAATATAAACAAAATATTCTAGATTTTTGAGTTGTTTTTTTTCTTTCCTAAATATGCTAGTGAGAAATAAAGTATGTACATTATACGTGTAAGATACGCAATAAAAGACGAAACAGGAGAAATTTTATCAGTACCTGCCCCTAGTGGCACAGTAGTACGTCTGGAGTCTGAACAACACAAGAAAACGAGTTTTTCCATAATCGTGGTGGACAAAGTACAGATAACCTATTGCATAGATTTTATGTTTCACTTCAAACAAACACACCCATCAATACTGGCTGACCTATATTTAGCCAGCAAGAGAATTATGAAATGTATGCGTTTTAAAAGGAAAATAGCTCGTTTCTGACGCATCTCAAACCACCCCTGGTTGATTACATCATATCTGGCAGGTCAAAAAGCAACTGCCTAGAAGGGATTAGAGGTCAAACACACTTCTCTCAAATTATAACAGAATGATTGCAGCAATTACGACAACCAGACTGATAAATCTAATAATCTGTTGTTAAGCAATGGGATATCTGGAGTGCATACCTACTGTAGGAATCGAACTCCCAATTCTGGCGTTATAAACCCTCTATCTCAAACAGTTAACAGTAAGGAACTCCATAGTTTTGTGTATTTCCGTGTTACATCAGTCTCGACTTGCGGGTTTATTTCAGCTCACGTTCATAGCAAACAAAACATTGCTTTTACTCGGTTGACTTTACGCAACTTAAAAAATGAAATAGTGTTATCCAGTTGAGTTTGTTTTTTTAATCACTTTCTAATAAAGCTGAATAATTAGCGCTTAAGCCTAATTTAATCAAATTTTGACATCAGCTACGATATTTTCAGCCTCGCTGGCTTTTTTTTGTTTTAGCTATGATGAGAAGTCCTTAAGTACTGATGAACTCACAAAGTGTTTTATGCGCTAATCATTCAGTTCTATTAGCAAGAGATTAAAAAACAAACTCAACTGAATAACACACTTTATTTCCTTTTATAAGTTATGTAAAGTCAACGGAGTAAAATCAATGTTTTGTTTGCTATGTACGTAAACTGAAATAAACCCGAGTCCACACTGATGTAGCACGAAAGTACACAAAGCTATGGAGTTCCGTACCGTTAACGGTTTGGGAGAGAGGGTTTATAACGCCAGAATTGGGAGTTCGATTCCTACAGTAGGTACACACACCAGATATCCCACTGCTTAACAACAGATTATTAGATTTATCAGTTCGGTTCTCCTAATTACTGCAATCAATTTAATCAAATATTGACATCAGCTATGATGAGAAGTCCTTAAGTACTAATGAACTCACAATGCATCTAAGTTGATGATTATTTCTTGATAAAAGAATTTTTCCATAGTGTTTTCCGACAGCCCACAGAGGGCGCCCATCCTGTATTGATTTTAAATGCTCTACATTCTTCTACATATGTTATAGTTCACAGGAAGAAGGGACTTTTAGATCAATATCGCCTGTCTGTGGTTACTTTAACAAACCCTAGCACGGCAAAACACACTCCAGTCCACACGAATATTATTATGAGGCCGTGACAGAAGCCAGGTTGAAAATGACGTTTCTTTCTTCAGTAGTACAGTTGATATAAAAAAACTCATAGAAAAGTAATTTTTTTTAACATGAGCGTTATCATTTCTTTTCGTAGTGAAGATTTTTTTGGGTGGTTGGGGAGTGGACAGATACTTTAACAGACTTCTTTTTAGGAAATATTTATCTGTAATGTTCAAGGTATTTCACGAATTACATTGTGTCAAATCTATGCATTCGACCTCACACATCAACCTTCGTATATTAAAAAAACAAAATAGCTGAAATAAGGTGGACGCATAAGCAAAGCTATAGTTATTTAATATACTCGCGGAAAGCTATACAAAGACTACCTTTGTTAGCTGTCCCAAATTTTCAACTGATAGACTGTATGGAAAGCAGCTGTTTAAAAAGTACCCACTGCCAACTCGTGAGCTACTGGGAAGAATGGGATATAAACGTTATTCCTATCACACACCCACAACTCCAAGCCCGATTATTCAGCAACGAGACGTGAGTCATGAATCTCAATTGCATGGTATGGCACGCTAACCACCAGGCACTCCACCTATCACAAACGCACTGAGGCTCTCAAAACTATGCCACTGGCCACCTGACATCTTCATGATAAACAACTGGTGGACGGAATATCAATTTTAAAAAATGGATATATGAAACGTAACTCACCAGTCACCAGAAAATTTGTCATGAAAAACTCTTTATGTAATTATAAAGATCAATGGATGAAACATTTGTTGTTGTTGCTTGTTTCATATAAATATCCATCCAAATATTACGAAACTATATTGAAATGCACCACCATTTAGATTTTCCAGTTTAAATTGGACCTAAATCAAATGATTATTAATTCTATTTCAAACGCTTTTTGCGCAAAGCTACAGAAGGGCTATCTGCACTAGCTGTATCTAAATTAGCAATGTAAGACTAGAGGGAAAGCAGCTGGTCACCACCACCTACCGTCAACTCTTGGATAACTCTTTCATCAAAGAATAGTGAGATTGACTTTCACATAAGTAACGCCCTTACGGCTGAAAAGGCGAGCATGTTTGATGTGACGAGGATTCGAACCAGTAACCCTCAGATTGCGGGTCGAGCTCCCTAACCAACTGGCCATGCCAGGCCATTGCAGGAAAAAGTAAAGTTAGACTGTCTTTGGTAAAATTAAATGTGATTTGTTTAGTTTATCAGGTAAATAAACATACTTTTTTTTCTTTTTAGAGTTTTTATTTATTTTGGTGTCAATAATTTCTAATCTATTTGGAGAGATTGTGTTAAAGGATGTTACAGAAGTTATTATACACTTTGTTCATTGAGAACAGGTTTAATTACGAACACCTTGATTTGAAAAAGTCAATAATTCAGTTACATTCACTTGTTATCGTAGTATTTCATGTAATATCAACTACTAACTATATCAACTATATAACTTACGTTTTCATTTGGAGTTGGATAAGACAATACAAATATGTACAATAGGGGCGTGCTAGGATGGTTTACATACGACACCACAGATAATATGTACTGTTATCTGATCCCTTGGTTGTAAACTCTCTATGTGAATGTAAATACAAACAATTAAACTAGTTAATGAATCTAAGTGTTCGTTTTGTAAAAAGTTCATTGATCCTTCAACCTTAGATTCAGGTATGAACACTACGTTATCTATACATGTATAAAGGTGCACAGAAAACTGTCAAAGGGAGTGTCTAAATCAAGGGAAAAAGATATATACCGAATGAAAAATAAAAGATATATTTATTACTTGGCAGGGGGGGTAAGTTCCCCTTGCACGCCAAGCGAACGTTTATGTATATATGGCTGCCAAGTTTAAACTTTAAACTATCTTTAAGTTTTAAAAGTTTAACATTTAACGTCAGGTGATAAACAAAATATATGGGGGAGGAAGTAATAAAAATTAAACAGCAAAATAAAACAAGGCAGATCTTCCTCTAAAAACTATATTTTCATGGCACGAAAAACAATAAAAGTCGCCTAACTTTCAAAATTGACCTCGAATATTGCTCGGGATTTTTCTTCTATTTTCTAAGCTTTCGTTTGCATCCTTTTATGACGTCATAGCATGTAACGTAAACAAGTACCGATAAAGCTACTCTTTGTAAATAGTTAGAGACAAAGATTAAATACCATTAAGTGGAGCAAATCATTAATTATTTACGTCATTTTAGAGTAAATAAAGCGGGGTGAGAAGTAACCGATAATTGTTTCTTGTTGAGCGCAAAGCTACACAATGGGCAATCTGTGCCATGCCCACCAGTTGAATAGAACAAAAGAACCTCATGTCAAGTTTGAAAGACTTGGAAACAAACAACTGGTCCTGGGATGTTGTTATCACGTTATGATTAGGCGTTCGTTTCACTAATGGAAATGCTTTCGTTTTAAATTATGTTTGTTTGAAAGGTATGAAAATATTTACATAACAAGAACTCGGGTGAGGCCTGCTAGGGTTAGTAAGTAGGGTGGGCGATAGGAGAAACGTATTCGTAACTCAAACCCTACAATGCACGTAAGTAAAGAATTTAGTTGTGTATGGAAAAAAGTTATATCAAGTAAATATGCACTGATATGGATTAAATATTTTATTACTTAACTTTAGGAAGGTAATCATGACGCCATTCTGAAAAGGTAGCCAATAAACCTTTGTTAGCTTCGTCTGTTGTTTTTTTTTATGATTTACTTTAACGATTGCATTAGTTAACACTTCCGGTTATGTCAAAATTCAGTTTGCTTATCTGTTAAATTTCTCGGAAAGCTACTTGATAACTGATTGCACTAGCCGTCCCGAATTTTAAAGTATAAAACGAGAGGAAAGGCTGTTAATCAATATCACCTATTACCCACTCTTGGGCTACTCTTTGCCACAAAACAGTAATTCTGACCGTCACATCATAACGCCCTTACAACTATGTTCGAGTGTATATGAAAACTAGCTGTTGTTGGCATCGAGCCAAACAAACCTCAAATCGATTTTCGCGCCACAGTAATCTCCGAAGCTCGCCTAGATGTGGCATATGTATAAGACGTAGAAATGTGTTTATTTACAAGTTACAGGAACATTCTGATCAACTGACAGTTCTTGAATAAAACTCGATGTAAAACATCATGAAACCAAACATATCGAAACGGTTGTGAATGAAAAGAACTCGCAACCTCTTGTCCTTCTACCGTTGTTTGTTTTAATGGATAAACATGTTTATTTTGTAAATTAGGTGTTAAATAAAGGAAAGCCTGCAATAATTCACAAATATAGTCTCAAAGTACAGAGCGAGATTTTGCTAAGACTGATTTATAGTCTGGCGCGTTAACAACAAGGCCACAACCAGCATGAATCTGTATGTCATAATAAGTTTGTACTACACCCCTCTAACCCACCGATAAGACAAAATATTCACGAAGGCGTGTTACCCAGCGAAAATTTCTTTGGGAAATTCGAATGTCGTTTAAAACGCTTTACATGTGGAGCAAAATTAAAACTGTTTGCTAACAAGTATTCATAAACCGCTTAAATAAATTTTATATTATGTATTAACTGGTATATTGTATTCGAGAGGGCGCTGGATTACAAAGCTTGAGAAGCATAGAGCTATTGTTTGTTTTTAGAATTAAGCACAAAGCTACATGATGGGATATTTGTGCTCTACAAACCACGAGTATCGAAACCTAGTTTTTAGTGTTGTGAGTTCGTAGACATGCCGCTGTGCCACTAAGGGCGCATAGAGCTATAAAACATACGTCGTACAAGAAAGTGGTATAAGTATTTGGACAGTAAAAGAGGGGGACAACAATGTGATATATTTAAATTTAGTCTTAGTAGGGATTGTTGGATTATAACAGATTCAAGTTAACCACACGCGAGTCACGGCCGTTCTGTGTTTTCAAATAAGATGGATTATGTCTTCCTGTCTTTAAAGATACGACATATACCTAGAATTAAGGTAACAATATCATTAAATCGGTGATATTTAAAACTAATTAAGGAGACAAATTCGAAAAAAAAATGTCTATAGCCTTCAGTCTTCATTATTATGCGAAACATTTAAAACAATAATAGAGACAAACCGAATCAGATACATGTTAAAACCTTGGCTGAGATTATGGTTTGCAGAATAGCAGACAAACAGTGGTATCTCTGGAACACTGTGTAGTGTTCGCTGTTATAGTGAATAACAGTTTATGACACTTTGGATAATAAATCCATGAAATAATTGTTATTTCACAAATTTTATGACTAACCGGTTCTGTGAAATGAAACTTTAGTACAAGTGTTTACATCCATCGATTCTGTAACACTTTGTTGTTGTTTACATGTAAAGAATTTCTACCTACCTCCCTCTCGTTGTTTGCGAAGTTTACGTTGAGATTAGGCATAGCACGAAGCATAGCTACCATTGACTGAATGGTGTTGCTAAACACCACGGGTCTGTATTGTTGAAAATCTTCTGGAGTAAACCCACTGTCGTGGATAATTCTAAAAGTGCCAAGAAACAATTTATGTTAGAAATATAAGTGTTACGAACTTTTACACTAGACTTTTTGTTAGGTTATGCAAGTATAAAGTTTTTAATATATAAATAGCACTAGTTGAAACTTAACCTGCCTGTCGTGGATGATTTCATGCTTATGGATTCAAGTACAAGATAAGTAACTAATTAATTTGTCATGACACCTTACAAAAAACACCAAATTTTACTTGAAAAAATATTATACTATTTAAAGCTAAATAAAAACCCACTTTGAAGAAACTTTAGTATCAATGTTCTTCTAAGCTAAACGAGTTATTCCCCCTTGTATAGCAGGTTCATTTTTGGAATATTTCTTTTGACATACAGTTAAATAATATCCAATCAAAAATATCTTGGGTGTGAAAAAAAATGTGCAATCCAAAAATTTGTAGTATGATGGTGGGTAAAACAAAATACGTGACTTGGCTAACTATTGAATGAATATTTGCTGTATTATTCTTATCAATGCTATAAGTGTATCTACTAGTTTAACCGCTAATTTTGATTTCATTCCTTTACGTCGTACATTCAATCCTTTTTTCGTCACATTGTTTTTCACAACTAAGGTGTTTGTAATTAGATATTGTGACTTTTTATCGATACACACCTACATACCACACCAAGTATGTGACATTCGATAGTAACCAACACTACCTCTAGGATCGCAACGCTATTACTTGGAACAAACCTTTACTTTAAAGAACCAGCCAGATTATTTAAGCTATATAGTGGCAGTTTTCTCTCTCTTAAACAGTGTTAATAGCTTCCTTTATAGTAACGCTATGGACTTTAGATTAAAAGTTTCTTGTCATCACCATTATGTAATCGGTACAGCTGTATCAAGCATCGTTATCTATTCTAACTGCTTAAGCTAATATCATGTGACACTAAACGCTCTTTAATTAGGATAATTCCAAAACAATTTAGCAACTTTGTGCTGAAAAATTGACAATTACTAAGCAATAATAACCGTTTACTCGTATGATTCTTTTGAAACTTGAGTTAGAAATCGCTAACCTAGTTTGCTTGGCCTAACCAATACTTTATATCTACACGTCCTTTCACATTATATTTTAGCTGCTCTAAATTATCCATCTTTACTCTTAGGTGAAGCTGGAGTAAAAATATTATACAAATAGCTCATACAATGTTTTGCGTAAGCGCTAGCAAATTTTTTGCTAAGTTTGAGCGTTTTTACGAAATAACTTTGCATTTGCGGCTTATATTTAAATCAAACGAGACCCCTAACTGTAGGTTCAAAAATCTATTAGAGTATCAAATTAGAAAAAAAAACCCATAGAAGTTAAATATATTTCCTGTGAGATAAAGGTTTTGTACTTTTGGTGCCAAAGAGACAAAAAAATGGAAGTGTTATATCTCAGGTTATTTCTTAACGGATTGTCTTGAAGTTTGATATGTGAAGTAAGAATCCAGTCTACTGAAAATAGGTGTCAGTTTGGATTATCAAAGTCCGAAATATTGAAGGTGGAAAATCGCTGCATTATCACTCCTGTTAATAAAATACAACTGCAGTAGGTTGGTTTGGCTGCACCACAAACCACCTTGTGTTTTAATATAATTTTTGTAGCTCAGTATAATCTACATATTTTAGCAGATGATACTGGTGTTGGCCAAGTTATAGTACATACAAATCATCTACATATATTCTGAACTGTATAAAAGTAATTTACATATATTTCAAACAGTCAGATTAGGTGTATGAGACTCCTAACTTATATCTGCTAACCAGAGTGACAGCACTCAGTCATCAGCACCTGTTGAATGTGTAGCAACAAAGGGATTGCTTGTCACAGTTATAACACTTCCCACAGCAAAAAATATCGAGTGTTTGTTTGTTTACTGTTAAACGCAATAGGAATTTTGTTCTGTCCTCGCAACGAGTAACGAAAACAGCTTGTATCGATTTTAACCAGGCGAACACGCGGAAAAATTCGGCAAAACATCAGGGCTCAAATCCTGGATCTTCCGATCTGCACTACAACACGCCCTACGTTACGCCCAGACCTTATAGGCAAAAATTTTAAAACTAGTGTGTTGAAGCTATATGTCACGTTGTCAATTTAACATTCTTTTAAATTTCAGTGGAACTTGTCATCACCTGAACTAGGGGTATGGAACTTGTCATCACCTGAACTAGGGGTATGGAACGTGTCATCACCTTAATTAGGGGTATGGAACTTGTCATCACCTGAACTAGGGTATGGAACTTGTCATCACCTGAACTAGAGGTATGGAACTTGTCAACACCTGAACTAGAGGTATGGAACTTGTCAACACCTGAACTAGAGGTATGGAACGTGTCATCACCTTAATTAGAGGTATGGAACGTGTCATCACCTGAACCAGGGGTATGGAACTTGTCATCACCTGAACTAGAGGTATGGAACGTGTCATCACCTTAGTTAGAGGTATGGAACGTGTCATCACCTTAATTAGGGGTATGGAACTTGTCATCACCTGAACTAGAGGTATGGAACTTGTCATCACCTGAACTAGGGGTATGGAACTTGTCATCACCTGAACTAGGGGTATGGAACTTGTCATCACCTGAACTAGGGGTATGGAACTTGTCATCACCTGAACTAGGGGTATGGAACTTGTCATCACCTGAACTAGGGGTATGGAACTTGTCATCACCTGAACTAGGGGTATGGAACTTGTCATCACCTGAACTAGGGGTATGGAACTTGTCATCACCTGAACTAGAGGTATGGAACTTGTCATCACCTGAACTAGGGGTATGGAACTTGTCAACACCTGAACTAGAGGTATGGAACTTGTCATCACCTGAACTAGGGGTATGGAACTTGTCATCACCTGAACTAGGGGTATGGAACTTGTCATCACCTGAACTAGGGGTATGGAACTTGTCATCACCTGAACTAGAGGTATGGAACTTGTCATCACCTGAACTAGAGGTATGGAACTTGTCATCACCTGAACTAGGGGTATGGAACTTGTCATCACCTGAACTAGGGGTATGGAACTTGTCATCACCTGAACTAGGGGTATGGAACTTGTCATCACCTGAACTAGGGGTATGGAACTTGTCATCACCTGAACTAGGGGTATGGAACTTGTCATCACCTGAACTAGGGGTATGGAACTTGTCATCACCTGAACTAGAGGTATGGAACTTGTCATCACCTGAACTAGGGGTATGGAACTTGTCATCACCTGAACTAGGGGTATGGAACTTGTCATCACCTGAACTAGGGGTATGGAACTTGTCATCACCTGAACTAGGGGTATGGAACGTGTCATCACCTTAATTAGAGGTATGGAACGTGTCATCACCTGAACTAGGAGTATGGAACTTGTCATCACCTGAACTAGAGGTATGGAACTTGTCATCACCTGAACTAGGGGTATGGAACTTGTCATCACCTGAACTAGAGGTATGGAACGTGTCATCACCTGAACTAGAGGTATGGAACTTGTCATCACCTGAACTAGAGGTATGGAACGTGTCATCACCTTAATTAGAGGTATGGAACGTGTCATCACCTGAACTAGGGGTATGGAACTTGTCATCACCTGAACTAGAGGTATGGAACTTGTCAACACCTGAACTAGAGGTATGGAACTTGTCATCACCTGAACTAGGGGTATGGAACTTGTCATCACCTGAACTAGGGTATGGAACTTGTCATCACCTGAACTAGGGGTATGGAACTTGTCATCACCTGAACTAGGGGTATGGAACTTGTCATCACCTGAACTAGGGGTATGGAACTTGTCATCACCTGAACTAGGGGTATGGAACTTGTCATCACCTGAACTAGGGGTATGGAACGTGTCATCACCTGAACTAGAGGTATGGAACGTGTCATCACCTGAACTAGGAGTATGGAACTTGTCATCACCTGAACTAGAGGTATGGAACTTGTCATCACCTGAACTAGGGGTATGGAACTTGTCATCACCTGAACTAGAGGTATGGAACTTGTCAACACCTGAACTAGGGGTATGGAACTTGTCATCACCTGAAATAGGGGTATGGAACTTGTCATCACCTTAATTAGAGGTATGGAACGTGTCATCACCTGAACTAGGGGTATGGAACTTGTCATCACCTGAACTAGAGGTATGGAACTTGTCATCACCTGAACTAGGGGTATGGAACTTGTCATCACCTGAACTAGGGGTATGGAACTTGTCATCACCTGAACTAGAGGTATGGAACTTGTCATCACCTGAACTAGGGGTATGGAACTTGTCATCACCTGAACTAGGGGTATGGAACTTGTCATCACCTGAACTAGGGGTATGGAACTTGTCATCACCTGAACTAGGGGTATGGAACTTGTCATCACCTTAATTAGGGGTATGGAACTTGTCATCACCTGAACTAGGGGTATGGAACTTGTCATCACCTGAACTAGGGGTATGGAACTTGTCATCACCTGAACTAGGGGTATGGAACTTGTCATCACCTGAACTAGTGGTATGGAACTTGTCATCACCTGAACTAGAGGTATGGAACTTGTCAACACCTGAACTAGGGGTATGGAACTTGTCATCACCTGAACTAGGGGTATGGAACTTGTCATCACCTGAACTAGGGGTATGGAACTTGTCATCACCTGAACTAGGGGTATGGAACTTGTCATCACCTGAACTAGGGGTATGGAACTTGTCATCACCTGAACTAGTGGTATGGAACGTGTCATCACCTTAATTAGAGGTATGGAACGTGTCAACACCTGAACTAGGGGTATGGAACTTGTCATCACCTGAACTAGGGGTATGGAACTTGTCATCACCTGAACTAGGGGTATGGAACGTGTCAACACCTGAACTAGGGGTATGGAACTTGTCATCACCTGAACTAGTGGTATGGAACGTGTCATCACCTTAATTAGAGGTATGGAACGTGTCAACACCTGAACTAGGGGTATGGAACTTGTCATCACCTGAACTAGGGGTATGGAACTTGTCATCACCTGAACTAGGGGTATGGAACTTGTCATCACCTGAACTAGGGGTATGGAACGTGTCATCACCTTAATTAGAGGTATGGAACGTGTCAACACCTGAACTAGGGTATGGAACTTGTCATCACCTGAACTAGGGGTATGGAACTTGTCATCACCTGAACTAGGGGTATGGAACTTGTCATCACCTGAACTAGAGGTATGGAACTTGTCATCACCTGAACTAGGGTATGGAACTTGTCATCACCTGAACTAGGGGTATGGAACTTGTCATCACCTGAACTAGGGATTGTCATCACCTGAACTTGTCATCACCTGAACTAGGGGTATGGAACTTGTCATCACCTGAACTAGGGGTATGGAACTTGTCATCACCTGAACTAGGGGTATGGAACTTGTCATCACCTGAACTAGGGGTATGGAACTTGTCATCACCTGAACTAGGGGTATGGAACTTGTCATCACCTGAACTAGGGGTATGGAACTTGTCATCACCTGAACTAGGGATATGGAACTTGTCATCACCTGAACTAGGGGTATGGAACTTCTCATCACCTGAACTAGGGGTATGGAACTTGTCATCACCTGAACTAGGGGTATGGAACTTGTCATCACCTGAACTAGGCGTATGGAACTTGTCATCACCTGAACTAGAGGTATGGAACTTGTCATCACCTGAACTAGTGGTATGGAACGTGTCATCACCTTAATTAGAGGTATGGAACTTGTTAACACCTGAACTAGGGATATGGAACTTGTCATCACCTGAAATAGGGGCATGGAACTTCTCATCACCTGAACTAGGGGTATGGAACTTGTCATCACCTGAACTAGGGGTATGGAACTTGTCATCACCTGAACTAGGCGTATGGAACTTGTCATCACCTGAACTAGAGGTATGGAACTTGTCATCACCTGAACTAGGCGTAGAATAGAAAGCCTGGATAATTTGACGTTATTTAAAACGTTTTTACGAATTAAAAAAAACAAATAAACAACAACAAAATAAATTAATATGCTTATTTTTTCCCTATCTCTCGTTATTCGTGGGGCGCATGACTTAAACATTATTAATATCAACAATAAATATTTAAAATGGTCAAAACTACTAAGCAACTATCAAAATAACCTTCTAAAACCTTGGTCAACGTTACAATGTTTTTTAAACTTCCGAAAGTACAAAGACTTGCGGGAACTTTTTCACATGACAATCTTGGGTATGTGCGTGCGTGTTTTGTTTTCAGAGCAAAACTATTGCGGGGAAACGAACCCCTGATTTTAGAGCTGCAAGTCCACAGACTTAACGCGGTCCCACCGGCTGGGTGCAGTCCTGATTCTTCCATTAAAACGTTCTCTATAACTCATAATGTTTATATACAAATCTTGGTTGGGATTGGTCCAACAGGCTCGGAGAAGTTAGGGTGCAAACAAACACACGGTTCGTTTATTCTACACATAAGATAACGTGTCAAATCACGTTGTTAATCAGCTGTTCCACCTAAACCATACTGAAATGCAGTTTGACAGGAAGATTTAACCAACGACGTTTCGTTGTAGGTGTGGAGGCATTAAATAATTCAAAGATAAATTAATCTTCTATAAAAAAAAAAGTCACCCGTCAATCCATCATATAACAATACGTAGAAATATATAATATATCTATAGCGTAAGCAAACGTTGATTAATCTGAATCTTTAACAATCTGTTTCGCGTACTATGAATAAATATACGTAAATTAAATACAATCAGATATTTAAAACAGGGCAATTAAAGAATTAAATTACGAACACCGAAAAACATGATCCGGTGCGTTTCGTACGTTGAAATGAACGACGTTTGGCATTTGTGCTCCATGGAGTGGTATTTGGATGTTGTTTGGAATCGTGGCGAAAAGTAACAATCTAAATAGAGACATTTCGGGTTAACGTTTTAACCAACATCAGGTGATAATGTGACAGTCGTTCGTGGATAGAAAGCCAATACACTTATGAAATGAAATAACGACTATTTTAGTCTAAAATACATCCTATCCATTTTGTGACTGAAAACCATCGAAACGACTAAAACAACTGTGGAATTATATCATTTTTTCTATAATTAGCGTGGGACAGGCTAAAGGTTTATCTGATGAACAAAGGAGCAATAGTTACTGTCCTTAATTGAAAAAATAAAATAAAAAACCGTGTTCCACTAATTGGTTGTCTTATAAGCTTAAAAATTCAATTTCATAACTCGGTCACACTAACCCAAGAGCTGATAACGAATACCTTTTCTGTTCTCTGTCAATCGGTATGCAAGGGCACCAGTGCAGATAACCAACCCTTACGTAACTTGCCCGCGTATCTGAAATACAATCTAAATAGCGTTTCTTGACGTAACAGCACTGCTCTCCGAGTAAGAAAGTTATACAGGGGCAATCCATTAAAATTAACCCTGCATTAACACAATGAAAATTAATTTTTGTGTGAATGAATTCGCCGACTTCACCACTAGGTGGTTATCCGCTCGTATAAAAGTTTGTTTGTTTGAAATTAAACACAAAGCTACACAGTGGGCTATCTGTGCTCTGCCCACCACCGGTATCGAAACCCGGTTTCTAGCAGGGTGAGACCACAGATATACCGCTGTGCTACTGAGGGACTCGTATGAAAGAATACCCTCCTATAAAGCTAGAGAACTCATTAATTATCGCTCGATGTGTCTCTGTAATGTTCACAAACGACCTCTATGTGGCTACTGGCGTCGCGGGTGTACAGCAATAATGAATTTGACATAGTGTTGTATTTCGAAAAATGAAATCTATGGAGGCCCGTCAGGAGAGAAGAAGGAGACAGTGATTCCCCAGAGCTGTTAAACAAATAAAATGCTTCTTATTTTCTTCTATTCATATTTATATTTACTTTGTTTAGGTCGTAAAAACGTTGAGAAACTGCATATTTTTTGTAACAAACCACTCAAATATTTATTCATGTTTCACTCTGTGTCCTCTATCGAGATTTGTATGGGATCTAGAGCATTTAAACCTTTACATTCTATCTTTTTTCACTGTATAATTTCTTTAAGAGGCGAAGGAAACAGCCGAGAGGAGCCGAATCTTATTACAGAGTTTAAACAATAATTTTGAGTCTACACGTTTAACTGTACAGATTAGGATCGAAATTTTACAAATAACCAACGAGAATCATTTTAAGAATAGTTTATAACTGCAAATCTTATTATTTTGTGACTGCTCAATGTTTTTAAGAACATGAACAATTAAAAGTTAGTTTCGTTAAATGATTCGCAGTGGCTTGATTCAAAATATGCACCAATATACCTTGATTATTCCATTTTTGTAATTCTAACAACAGCTAGGCCTTGTCTTTCCCAATGTCACTACCAAGTGTTTACAGCTGTGACAGACCGATAACTCGAATTCACTTATAAATAAATTGAAACACCTTGAATAAGTACCTGTTTTAATATTCTTGGTTACGAGGCGCGGTTAAAATATCGCCGGCCTCTTAATGTTAAATATCCAATACCATCGATCTCATTCGGTATTACACTTTCTCACTAAATAACGAGATTGTTCCTGTTTTCAGTGCGTTAATATAAATAAAACAATCTCGACAAGGTACACCTATTAACACTATATGAACAGCTTACAGAACAACCATTTAATAACAATAACATTCTGAACAATGATGTAGTGTTAAAACAATGTAACTGAATGCATGTATCCCATCTAATTCTTATGGTTCTTGAACTATCAATACCAAACTTAGCAGAAGGACTCAGGTTGGCCAGGGAATGTACTAAACTATATTGGCCTAGCCTCCTACAAAGGGGATAACAAGAGAGGCTAAAATGACTGATGAGAACCTAAGAGTGGGATTTTTATGGTCGTGGAAACCAAATCTTGCATCTTATTATTTGTTCCTAGATCCCCTGTGTTTATACCTCACTCACAAACCAGTGAGAATAATCTTAACACACATGCTCGAATACTATGAACAGATAACTAGAGTAAGTGAGGGCAACGGAGGACCTTCATCGGTACACTGGGGCCTCTGTGAATCTTAATGGCGATTTCAACCTCGTAGTAGAGCACAGATATGTTATGTGAATTCATGTAATAACAATAACTTAAACCAGGACAAAAACGTTTTTAAAACATAATGAAAAGCGAGGCTTACGTAATAAACATCGTAGGTAACAACAATAAATGTTATTAATTTGTTCGTAATTACTCTTAATTACATGTATTATTTTGCTATTTCTGAATACATTTTAATTTAATTTAACCAATTAAAAATGACTTCTTTTAAAAATGGAAGTACGTTTTTAATTTTTTACCCCTGAACATGCGTATTTTTAACGGTTAACAATTTTGTCAATTATTTTGTAAGATATATTTTAAGTCGTCACGTGTAGAACATGCGTCTATTATTGAGGACATGTTTCCAATACATATTAAAGACAAGATAAAATAACAGCAGGTAACTAAAATCATGTGTGATATTTTTAATTAATTACACAGTAGCACAAATATAGATAAACATAACGTCAAAATGGCCTTTCTAACTAGAAATCGTGACATTTAAACTAAGTGTCATATTGCCAATAGTAACGAAGCACACGTTTAATATTCTTTCAATGTTACGTTGCCATAGGTAACAAAGCACACACATTTAATATTCATTCAATGCCATGTTAGCAACAATAACTAAGCATACATTGTTAATATTCCTTCAATGTCATGTTGCTAATAGTGATAACGCACACACTTTTAATGTTAATTCTATGTAAGTCTAAAAGATGCATATTTTCTATAAATTTATAAGTTTCCTTGCTGATGATTTGAATATTAAGCGACTGTAGCTTTTACTTATTTGTCTGTACTAGGTAGCTCCCCGCTAGTACAGCGGTATGTCTTCAGATTTACAACGCTTAAACCAGGGGTTCGATTCCCCTCGGTGAGACCAGCAGATAGCCCGATGTGGCTTTGCTATAAGAAAACACTGTTACTAGGTAACAATACACACATGTTGATGAGGCAATGTATGTTTCTATTTAGTACAGTAACGACAAAACACTGGGTACCTTCCTTCCCTCTCGTCTATCAGTTGAAATTTGTGGATGGGTAGCGAAGATAGCCTTTATGTAACTTTACAGATGCATGAGCCACATGACTAACTAACGTGTTCTTATGCAGTTTTAAATCACAAACTAAACATGCGAAAAAAACCTATTCCCCCTTCCCAAAATAAATCCTGGGCGTTACATTTTTTAAAACCATGCTGCGAGGCTAACGGGTAAATAAACAATAACTTATAAGCATATGGAAAAGTTTTACAGATAGTGGAACATACTACATACTTCTAGAGAACATTAGTCTGACTTTTTCACATCAATTTTCCTTTGTTGTTTTTGTCGAGGAAGTGACGTCACTTCCTTTATACATTTGTTACTAGTTTGATTTTCTCATAATTAATTACACAGTGACACAAATAAATAGTTTTTTAACTACAAGTGTCCTAAAACAAATTCTTATACATTAAATTTTCAAAGCAAGGAAATTTTTCCCATTAATATCTTTTACTCAGTTTCAATAAAATTATGGGTCGCGAGGTTATGGTTACGAAACAAAACATTTTAATTATCTTCTAATTACACATAAACAATTATTTAGTGTTACAAGACTTCGTTTCGAAGTTCTACGTTTCGCGCGAACATTTAATAGATTTCTGTTTATAAATGTGTGACGATAAGGTCACGAATTTTACAAAACTCAGAAGACTACATGTGGATATGAAGTTTTGAAACACAAATGTACATACTACGTAACATGTTAAATATTCTTCGCAGTGGTATATGAAAATATATTGAGCTGTCATATATGCTTACCATATCCGACTCGAAACGATCAAGATGACCATAGATGTTTTCATTATTTTACAATATTGGCTTATTTACTCATAAATGAATCGCCTAATGGTTAATTCGGGGCGCTCAACTCACAATCTGCTGGTAGTGAGAGCGAAACCTGTAGCCAGATGTGCTCGCACTTTCCTCCAAGAGGACGTTATAATGTGATGGCCAACCCCACTATTCGTTAATAAAAAGTAAATCAATTGTTGGTGGTAGGCTATGTTGACTAGCTGCCTTCCCCCTAGCATACCTGTTCAAATATAGGGACTATTAGCACAGATAGCCATTGAGTAGCTTTGAGCTACAAAATCAACAGATATAACGGCATATCTGTGACTCGCAATGTTTTACGTTTGTTTCTCCTGTTGTTTTAAGATATTCTTCTAGCGATAGTATGCATAGGAACTAGTGGAAAGTCCGAAACACCAGTTTATCTTAAGCCTTGTTTAAAATTGGAATGGTTTGTATAGTACCTTATTTATTAAGACTTGTTACTGTATTGTTGATAAAATTCATCGTTTTATACAAATGATGCTCATATACTGTATACTAAACACCATCCTTATTCTACATTTATTGAGAACGTGGTTTCTATTTACATTAGTTACTGTCGCATTTGTTAACAAAGCACTCACGTTTAATATTCCTTTAATGTTACGTTGCCGTCACTAACAAGACATACCCGTTTAATATTCCTTCAATGCTATGTTACCAACAGTAATAGAGCATATCACGTTTGATATTTCAATATTTTGTTGCTATTAGTAACAAAGCGCATAGGCCTAATATCCCTTCAATGTCATCTTATTAACAGTGACAGAGCGCACGTTCAGTATTACTTCAATTACATGTTTTGAATTGTTACAAAGCATATGTGCTATATTTCTTGATTATTGTTTTTGTATGTGTATAGTATTACTAAATAAAAGAAACTTAAAAAGCTTTTTCTAATTCTGCATGTGGAGAAAAACCATGTTAAACCTAAGTAAATTATTAATCAAGTTATTTTAATAACTCATTAATGGATAATACTATAAGAGTACTCTAAAAACACCTTAAGAAACTTCTGGAATTTTGTATTAAAATTGACAAAGTAGCAATCAAGTTAATTGTGATAACAATATAGGCCTCACTAGCCAGCCATCAGATATATCACAACAAAATGATGTAGTGACTTATGAAATATGTAATTAAATATCTTGTTATCAAACAAGATTAAACCGACGCTAAGAATAATTCGTATATACCGGCAAGTCGTATAACGCAATTTCTGAAATCTCAACGTTTTTTCGCAAACGTTTTAGGCTAGAGTTTATTTCTCTTAAGTTACCTTTAACCCTTAAATGGCGGCCATCATCAGTTGATGCTGCTGCCTACAACATCCCTGCTGTTTAAGGGTTAAATGTTGATTACTAATATAAACCTTGTACTACCTGAATGTAATTAAGAACATAATAACAGTAAGCTAGCTTCTTGCTTAAAGGCTTGCTAACGCAATGTGTAAAAGTTGTATTGAAGTTGTAATACACACAGAAAAAATCCAACGTTTCTTCTATTATATATATATTTTTAATACAAAACGGCAGACTCAATTCCTGGAACACATACAACTAAAACCACTATTACCGGTTCTTGTGGAAAGTGGTCGCCCCCGTCTATTTTTCTCACGAGTCAGCTTGTCCAGCTGGACTGTCATGTATTTCTTATACCTTTAACTAGAACGGCGCGAAGCAGACCCATTTCCTAACAATGTTTTATTCGCAATGAAATAATATACAATTCCTCCAATAAAGCAGTAACAAATACAAATTAATTATGAAAAATAAACAATTTTTAGAAATTTTCATGATAAACAACATTCGTCATAATTAATTGTAAATAAATACCTATATATATATATACAAATTTAATTTTTCTAACTGAAATTAGTAGAGTAGTAAACAGTTATTACTTAAATATAACTAAATATAGAGCGCTTTTAGTCTTTCACTTAACCTTTAGTATACTGACCGTAATAGTTAAATGAAGTAATACAATGTTGTTTAACTAAGTTGAAGGAATTCTTGGAAATATTTGTTTGATATTAAATAAATCATGATTTATATATATATGTATAGTTGAAAATGTGCTTTATATATTTTATCTGTCACCACATGCTCAACACATGTTTAGCCCTACCGTCATACAGGTGTGGCCACGCCCTACCTCAAGCTCAAGACCACACCCAAAACTCAGATTTGCTGATAGTAATATTTTAAAATATCTGTGATAGGCTCAGTAAGATATAGTTTTACACCATTTGAAAATAATTAAAATTTAAAATGAATGATGCTTACTTCATTTGTTTTACGACCGTACTCTTCCCTGATTCCCCAGCACCTGTAAAATTATGAGAAATACAGTATAAATACGGTGATAATCGAACGTCATGTTTAACTACACATCAAATCAGTCTGTAATGGATTCTTTAATTAACGTAGTGTGTACTATTTCATCCGTGGAAGATAAAATTAACACACCGATTTTTTACACAAAGTACTATTACTTACACTCAGTTCTAGTATCACTTTATAAATTAGGCTTTCAACATTGGAAATAGAAATACCAAAGACTTGCACTGTTTTAGGTTATTCCTAAAAATATAGCTACTCATTCGCTTATTTTATACGTTAAGTTGCTAGCAAGTAGCTGAGGGACTTACCTAAAAGCAATAATTTTATATCTTTAGCAGCTTGAATTCCATCTTCTTTGAGATTTTTCTCAATTTGTCTACTTCGAGCCATCGCGGCTCGCTCCTCGGAACTCATTGCGCATCCCATGACGGAGGCAGCAGACCTCAGCTCGCAGCTCTGGTAAATTATATCGCGACTCCACCACAGTGCCTAAACAGTGAAACAGTCTCACCGATCAAGCACAACTAAAATCACTACTAGTAATACCAGGCTACGTATCCTGTTAAAAAGCTCTTTTAACAAAGGTGCCACAGGTATCCTATAATAACAATCAAAGTTTTTAAATTTTCTGACCAGCAATACTAATGGGTATGAAAAAAAATAGCTTGCGACCTCTTGAAGGGAAACCGTCATAAGACAGTAATGAAAAGAAATAGCAAATGGCGGTACCCAATCACGAACAAGTATAGGGTTCCCAGTTTACGGTTGCCATGGTCTCACCTCATGAGCTTTAGCGGGTGAACATGACGTCAGGAATCCGTTCTCAGCCACTCAGAAACATATGATGTTGATAACCTTTAAATAATCGACCAAGTACAAGCGTTTTCGGGTATTCAGATTAATTAATAAAGAAGTAATATCAGCTGAATAACACCTGTGATAGTCAGGAAATAATACTTAGACTCTCCAATTCCTCTCGGCAAGTGGTTTGTAAGAAGATAAAGATACGCTTTACCACGGATTTAACGAACCACACTTACAATGTAGCAGATGTTACAGCAGCTGTTTCCTTATGAAGTAACAACCGTTCCAGGCTTTCAAAGCTAGTATGCGCAAGCGTTGAAGAGTTCGCGGCTTCCTTTGTGACGTAGGATAAGAACAAACAAACCCTCCAATCTCTAATGGGAACTTTGTTTCTGCATTAAACGCAGACTTAGCATATAAATAAAATACACTACACGTACAATAATTATATGGAAGCACTGTTACTATTTTTTCCCAATTAATTTATATTTAGAAAATAGACAATTTGTTTACGTCGTGAAATAATTATTAGCACTTTTCACGATCAAAAGATAAAGATCTCATTTGCTGATTAAACTTAATACTTTGATTAACTTTAAAGTGTATTTTGAGTATTTTTATTTGTAACTGTTCTTAATTCAACATAATATTTCGGTTTGAAGAGTCTCAGTAATATCTGATATAAAACAACAATATTTCAGCTGTTACGTTAATCATGGGATGAATAAAACAACATTTACTTACATAAAGTACTTAAAACTGAGAAAAGAAATAAGAAACTGTCTTCGACAACGCACTTGTGTATTGACTATTGAATAAACGACTGTGTTAATTCTCAGTCACTGTTTTTGCTACTGGCAAAGACATCCACCTTTCTAACCATATGTTTGCCTTTATCGTATTGTTTTACATGTGGTAAACCTTAATACAGTGTAATTGCGGTAAAATAAAAATAAAATGGAACATTTAGAAATTAAAACAACAAAGTACGAAAATATCCCACTCCTCTCGTTGAATCGAAGGCCGTAATTGTCACAGAAAAATAAAGGAGTGCCATCTATTGGTAAAATTATTAAAGTCTAGAACTAAAATATTATTTTCTCCAAACATCGCGAGTTCGGTGCCCAGAAAAAGTCAGTACAAAGTGTTATATAAAGAAACAGAAATTGATAAAATGTTGACTGTTTTGTTGTGTAGCTATTTAGTGATGCCCAACATCCTGGCCCAGACATAAAACAAATTTTCTAAGAAATTAGACGTAGAAAATTCGAATATAAATGTCGTTCCTAGAGCGTTTAGTAAGACGACGTGACATATATTAAGTCCAAATAAATGTGCATAGGCAAGGGATGTGTGAGTCGTGTGCAGTCATCTTCCCCCATATTACACCCATACGAGCGCGTGTGTGTAAAGTTTGTTTATTTGCTTGCTGTGAAGCATAAGGCTACATAATGAGTATTTGTCCTGCGTTCACCTCAGATGTCAAAACTCAAGTTTTAGCGTTCTAGACCGACAGAATTTTTCGTTTAGCTGACGGTAGACATATATATGTAAAAAAACGTGTTTTAAAGGTTTAAAAATACTTTCATATGCTACGAAATTGTACCATTTGTAATAAAAGTTATAAAACTTTTATTTGAGGGGAGCATATCCCCAAAGTTTCCAATAAAGCTTTGCCATCCATTTCTTTTCTATTTTTTTTTTTTTTGCTTTAAGCGTAATACCCCCTTCAGATTTGTTTCTACGCTTCTGGTATAAATTAATTCAAGTTTATTGATATCAAGTGTGGGATATAAAGTGCTGACAAATTAGAATGTTCTCTGTGAACGACAAATTTTAACTGTAGATGGCGCTCTTTTAGTTTAAATTGTTAAAATGATTTTGAAAATGCTTTACTTTGTTTTCGGGTATTGGTACCAACTACTTAAAGGCTATTTACGTTAGCTGTTCCTAATTTGAACTGAAGAAGGCTAGAGAAAAGGAAACTAACTTAAAAGCATCACTGACAACTCTTGTGTTATTGCTGTCTGATTGAGTATTAATATTTCACTGTTAGTGTTATAAATATACGACCCAAAGCACGAGGCGCATTTCTTTTGCTGTAACGAGACATAAACACTGGACCCGCAGTTTAACAGACCAGCAAACTAACCACTTGGCCAGGGTTGTATTTTACAACATAAACGTCATGTCGCCAATAATATGAAATTACGCATCATAAAATTATTACTTGAAGTACAAAAACTTCTTGAAACTATAACATTTAAACCGATCTTAGAAATATTTTACATAATTCCACCATCAACAACAAGTTAACATTTTCCCCCTAAAACAGCTACAAAAGACAAATTCAGATATTTGTACTCTTTTGACAGACCATTAATCTGACAGACCAGCAAACACCATTATTCAAGCAAGAAGGAACAAATTCACAGTTAAAAGCTATAAATCTTATCAATTTTAGCTTGACGGGACTCGGATAAGACTGTAAGTTCAAATTCTAATTATGTAGTCAACCAACATTACGTGTTAATTACATAAAACAAATACTGCGACTGTATTTTGGTGTAAGACACGGGGCCCTGTCATATCAATAGTTAATTTGAGATAATCCTTCAATGGCCTACTCGTGTGAGAGATACTTTATGAATCTTATATTTCATTTGTTTTATTAAGTCCTGAATATCATGTATATAACGTGGAAATTCAGTTATTCGGATGTGATTGGTTTTCATTGTAGGGACAGTGCTCGTACACTTCTTCCGTTCGTTAAATTACCTGATAGTTTTAGACGTCAACTCTAGTTTGATTCTAATAAGAGAGTATTATGAAAACTAGTTCCAACAGAAAAAAAAACTCATATTTTATAGAAATTGAAAAAAAAAATCTCTTCGTTAATGCAACAGTGTTAGTGTGCGATTATCAATATTCCATGGTATAATTACAAATTAATTATTTTACGTATCTTAATAAAATTTTGTTTTCTTTTGTTATGTTGTGAACGCCTTTTAGTGTTATATCCGATTTGACATGCTTTGGATTGAAGGAAGTGTCTGGTTGGCAATGGATATGACGAACAAAGTGTCGTTAGAGTACTATTATACTCTCTTTTAATTCCAGAAAATCCTCAAAGGACCACATAAGGAAAGTAGTGTTAAAAATACAATAGGCTTAATGATAATGTATTATGATAAGTATAATTAAACTGTTTATTTTTATTCATGGTAAATATTCACGAACTAGAAGACACCATGTTTTACGTTGTTAGTTTGTTCTGGTAGAAAATACTTTTATAATAAACGTCTGGGGAATTATATATATTTCTTTGTTTCTCGTTGAAAGAACAATTCCTCTTTCAAATTCTTGTACATAAAATGATAGTAAACACATGTAACTATATTATTCAATCTATGTATCTAGAAATCAGTGCACCAGACTTGGTGTAACATTCGTGTTCCTTTACCATACACACGCACAAATAACAAGATAACTGAATCTGTAGTTTTCATTTTTGGTAAAAAAAATATCCAAAGAATCAAAAGTAACTGTTGTTGACTTCCTACCTTCCTTCAGTTTAAAAGTATGGACAGTTTGTGTAGATAATCCTCAAATATTTAAGAGGCAAATATGTTTCCACAGTAATGTGGCGACATCTATACATAATTAAAATAAAATGTCAATATAAAAGAGCTTTGTTAACTGATTAGGAAATAGTTCTCTGTACAAAGTACATAAATACATGTTAAGGATAAAATGCATATTAAAGATTAACTTTATCCATAACATGTATTTATGTATTTATCCGTACAATGATAACAATGTTAAAAAAGTCAAGCCAGTTGAAATCTCAAAGACAGAAATACACATTTTCTGTAGCTTTCCACCATCTACTATATCATATTATATTTGTATAATTTAAAAGGTAAATTACATGTACTGAAAGTCACGTGTTACTAGGTTGAAAATCTTATTTTGAATTATAGAAACCAACTAAACTATTTTATCGGTTATTTCAAGTTTTTACCATAATTTGTTTACTAATTTCGCTTGTTTTGGTTTTAACTTCACTATAATATCGTAATAAAATGAGTTATTTTATCTGTTAATTATTAATTCAATAGTTTTGGTCCAGCATCATCAGGTCAAATCTATCTATCACAGAATAGTTAGCTACAAGGTATTTATGACGAAGATTTGTCTTGCATACGGATTTTAAATGGATGTGTTACTTTGTTATTTCCAGTAACCTTTCTAGCTCAAATTACAACTTTTTCTCTTAACCGATACGTCATCGTATAATTTTCTTAGTTTTTAAAAATATTTTTTTTGAAACTTGAGGATATGTTTGAGGAGACAAAAAAATAACAAATATTAAATTGTTGTTATCATAAAAGGTAAGGTAAATTTATTATTTAATTGAAGCCTAATTTGTAAAAAAGCGATCTTCTTAAGAACTAAACAAGAAAGAGAAACAAAAAAAAAACGTTTTTTCACGGTAGATGGCTCTCGTTGTTTGCGTCCCGAAGGTACTGAGCACTTGCTGGGCGGTCCGTGCTTAATACTGGCGTTGCAGTATAGGATTTTTTAACTCATGATTAGTCTAATTTAGCATCTCGAGAAACGTAAAAACCCTTACGGAACCAAAACAAAGTGTTATTTCTAAACTATTCTCTTTTCTTCTTTGTAAAATGAAAACAACAAATGTTTTCACTTCTGAAGAATCTGTCGTCACAGGCTAACGTTGTGTTTCGTACGTAAGTGGCTTCTGTTATGTTACCACACGTATTAATGATCAATAGCTTTGTTGGTGACACAGTTTTACCACAATAAATTTAAAAATAAATTGGCTGTCACGAGATGGGGTTAGTGTAACAACAAAATAATGTGTTCAGTGAAGTGTTTAGTTTGTTTGTTTTTTTGGAATTTCGCACAAAGCTACTCGAGGGCTATCTGTGATAGCCGTCCCTAATTTAGCAGTGTAAGACTAGAGAGAAGGCAGCTAGTCATCACCACCCACCGCCAACTCTTGGGCTACTCTTTTACCAACAAATAGTGGGATTGCCCGTCACATTATAACGCCCCCACGGCTAGGAGGGTGAGCATGTTTAGCGCGACGCGGGCGCGAATCCGCGACCCTCGGATTACGAGTCGCACGCCTTACGCGCTAGGCCATGCCGGGCCTATTGTTTAGCACATTTTATAAAGTGTTTTGAAAATTAAACATCATGTCATAGTGTTGAACATTACACTAGACATTTCTCTTTGCTATAGAAGATTCTTTTATTGGTAGAAGTTTGTTTAACCTATAAACTGAACAATACAGCCTGTCTTATCAGAAACCGGACGTATATGTGAGACCTCTAGTGGCACTAACTACAAAGTATATGTCATTCTATTCAAGATTTTCATACAAGTTCTAAAATAAACAAAATGTGATGTTTTAATCCAAAGATAATCTGAAAAACAAGTAGCTACTAATAAGTACTTATTATTTGTAAAATATAAAGCAAGAAGTAAAATTATTCAATTTATTATTTTATACGTTGTTCTAATTACAAGTACTTTTTATTTACTGTACCTACCTACATAACCAGTCTTTACTATTCAATAACGTTGTTAATCTACGTTCTTCCCAGTTTTTATTTCTGTAGTAGTAACCTCACCAACATCAAAGGATGTGTCATCAATTGTTAAGGGAACTTCAAGTGGTTGCGCCCCTGGTGGATCAGCAATAAGTCTATGTGCTTAAAATGATAGAAATCGGACTCTGATACCTGCGGTGCAAAAAATACGGCAAGAATGCTCTGTATCGTTGCACATAACAACAGTCAAGTACATGATACGAATAATATCGTATTCTTAATGTTTTATTAATGCTACGCTATATTAGTTAATTTTTTGTGCTTCCACAGTTTTTATTTGTTTGGGTTTTGGTCCAATATATATATTCTCCTATATCGAAACTATGACAATCTAAACGCTTTATGTAATGGACTCTATAAATACTATATTTTTCAATATTAAGAGACGCCTAATGTTGCAATTTGTAGTGCGGATGGGGAACGATACAGCGTGACGCATGAACTTGAGAAGCAATAAATAAAAATAAATGTTATTCTTAATTATAGTTTTATTTATTCTTGAAACAAAATGTTTTTAGTTTGTTTTTTATTTCACAGGAGTTTATACAAGCATTTCAAAATTTTCTGTTTACAGTTTTGAGATCCAAGCTCAAGATTTAGATAACTTATAAATGAAGCAGTGATGAGTTGACAGGTCTGGTCGTATTGAGAAAGAATCTTCATATATCTTTAGTCCTACACATAACTGTTGTAACCTACTTTCCTATATTTCACTATGTCTTGTTTCACTTTCTTTTTCATAGGTTTAAAACAGTATTACCTTTATAAGCTTTTGTGCGTATTACTGTTTATCTCTGTTTCAGGTTCTTAAAGGACTGAAATGTTCTAAATAAATCAGTAAAACCTATAATTATTTATTATAAGTGAGGTTACGAGAGCAGGGGAGGTAAGAAGGAACAGTTGCCCCACTTTCTTGTTTTTTTGTCTTTTGGATTCCATACACGCCACACATTCCCAACAGGTAAATCAACAATTTTCTCCTTCCTCGATTTAAGTCAAAACTCTTACTTATGCTGATTAGAACGTACTGAATCATCAAATGATTGTTATAACGTTTTTGACCACAATTTCAATAATACTCCATGAAGATCTGTCAGCTTACAGTTAAGCCTAAATCGGTGTATTAAGATAACTATGCAAAATAATAAAAGTTTAAGTTTATTTATAAGAACAGTTCGTGTATGTAAAACAGGAAAGTTGTTACAATCTAAAGTTATTTTCCCTTCGGTGTCACTTGGAATGTATCACTTAGTACACAGTAACGTTTATGTATTTATTAATCATGGTTCCTGTACGGTTAACTTGAAGAATGATCACTTTACGCAGTTTGAAGCCGTTGATGCGTAATAAGAATAACTATCAAGTTCCACTAATATCTGAAACAAACAAACAAACCTTCAACAAACAGATACAATGAATTACTCACGCAGTTTGACGTTTGACGTATTTCACTTGGAAGAACATAAACTTTTATATAAATTTTATCCAAAACTGTGGAGAAACGTGCACGCACGTCTTGAAAAACAAAATGTTCGCATTTTATTTAAAGGTTACATAAAGGGCTCACTGTGACGTGTTTATTGTACAGATCAACACCTCAAATGTTTCTAGTGTTGTAAGTGTTAATGCTTATCGTTGAACTACTGAGAACGTTAAATTATAATAAATCTCGCCTGTAACACCGACACGATTTTGCTTTTTTGATACGCGACACTATGACAGAAGATATTAAATAAGAAAGAATGAAATCAAGCTGATAATAGCCACTGATTGGTCACAAACTTTACAAATACGGGTTTCCATCGTCACCAGAGGCGTTGTGAGGATTAGAGCGACATCGACGTTGGTACGAAGTTCTCAGTTACGAAACTACTAGACTCGGCTAATGACAAACTTGTTTACGGTTATTCGGAGAGATCCCTCACTATTTTGTCGGTGCCATTCACTCACTGTTTACCCAAGGCTGACAATCCGTTTCGCTTAAATTCGAGTTCTTAGTGGGCTTCAATTATTCGTTTTTATTTAATCTAATTACTGGCACACAAAACAAGCGTGTGTGCTCACACAGACCACACCTTTCTGGTTGTGTATATAAAAGTGATGTCGGCCAGAGACCATATCAAACCAGTGCTGGGATATTAAAGTGAAAATCATCGTACAAAAGTTTCTCCGAGTTTGTTCTCTAGCTAAGACACGATGAAGGCTGTGGTAAGTCCTCAAATACACTATTCGTATACATGTCTTTTACCAGCGTATTTGCAAAGCACGAGCGTTTATTGATACGTTATTTCTTTAATAATTGTTTTAGAAAATTAGTTTCCTTGTCGGTCGTCTTTTTGTCAACTTTAAAAATAAATTCCACTAAAATATATGACTTGGAGTATTAGTATTTAGATAATATAAATACTTGTCTTTATTATTCTATGAAGACGTTTAATAATTTTACTTTGACACTTTTCTAGTTCGTTGCTGTTCTATTTTTGTTGGCTGTGGCATCCGTCATGGCAGGTTATATACGTGGCGGATACGGAGGTTATGGAGGTTATGGTGGACGTGGTTATGGAGGTCATGGTGGACGTGGTTATGGTGGTTATGGTGGACGTAGTTATGGAGGTTATGGTGGACATGGCTATGGAGGTTATGGTGGACGGGGATATGGAGGTTATGGCGGACACGGTTATGGAGGCTACGGTGGATACGGGAGACATGGTGGTGGCTATGGTTATCACTAAAGAACCAATAGATTTAATCGGGTATTAAAAATACAAACGTATAAGGTAAGACATGTACGGACGCGTCACTTTATCTCTTCCAGTTTTGCTCACAAAGGTTTTGTATACAGGCGCCAACATTACTGTTTGTAAATCAGTATATTATCTGATATTTTGAAATAACTTCAAGTACTACCGTTTTTGTAAGAAGTGGTTTAATCGATTTTCAATATATCTATATATCAGAGAAAGCGTGAACGTACGAACATAATACAATTAATTTTACAATACTATCATGCTATAATTATTCATGTTAAAGTTTAATAACATTGTTTATCTTCTTGTTGTCATTTCATCAACTATTGTTTGTTAACCATACATTGTTCTTGGTGATAGAGGTTTTCATGTTTTTTTCTTAAAGGTTCCGTTCACGAGTGAAGAACAGTGCAGGCTGCATATGAACTTTACGTCACGTGAGAGAGACAAAATACGTGTTTCTTAATAGAGATTAATATTACTTATGAAAGTTGTTGTTATAAGGAAAAATATCTCTGTATTTTTTCAGATTTTCAATAAATTTTAATTGCTTGTGTATTATCTTTATCTCTCCTGATATTAACATACAGACTGTATTTAAACGGATGTTCCTAGTTTAACTCCAAAATTACATTACATTAGGTTTAAGCTATTTATTCTAACAACACTCAATACAAAGAACAAACAAAAGCAAAAAAATACAAATTTGGTTGTTTTTGTTAACGTCCAAAAACCTGCTTAGGCCAAAAGAAACGTCCCAAGTATCATGGCGGTAGGTCTTAGGACAACGCTGAAAACTGTGGTACGATTCCCTTGGTGGGCAGAGCATAGATAGCCCATTGTGTAACTTTGTGCTTAAACAAACCTTATATCCTATAAGCAAGATAAACAGTGAACTTTGGTTGTTTTGTGGTAATATCTTGTTTTCGGATTAGACCAAAAATAACAGATAAATCTGGTTGTTATTTGGTAAAGTATTGTATGTATAATAATTGATAATAATTAGATTCATGTGAACTACTATGGTTTGTGTCTTTTGTTGACTAAACAGCATTTCAATCAGTTGTGTGAACATTAATATATGTGTGACGTGTTTATCACTAGTTGATACAGCAGCATCAAACAATAAAGAATCAGTAGTTATGAAAAAATCGACATGTCTCCGTTAGTTAACTTTGAGAAACGTTTCTCTGTAAATCTAAATTATTTAAAGTACTGTTACGTACAACAAATACTACAGGATAATGGAGACCCTAAACAATAGTCAGCGTCAAACTTCTAAATAAGTACAATATACGTGAATGCCATAAAACTTCAGTGTTAATCACAAGTAATAATAAACCAGAACAGTACACTAAACAACAAAAATTTCAGTTAAACAATTCATTGTCACCTTTGTTGTATTATTCAACAAGTAAGCAATAATATTACTGTGTATACAAGTTTCACTACTCGTAAGAAACATACGGTGAAATATATAAAGATTATTAGTTTAATTCTTCTATTTGTGTTATGAACCTGGTGGTTAAGGAACTCGATTCCGGTGTGAAGGTAAGGCCTAATATTCGTTGATTAAATGGTAGTTCGAGAGTTGGTGTTGGGTAATGTTTACCAGCTATCGCAGATAGTCATCGAGTATATTTTGTGAAGTCCAAGTGACAAATAAACAAACAAACGTAGTTCCAGTGCTCTCTGGTTATCATATTCTTGTAAAATATTTCAAAAGGAAGATAAAATATTATATTAAGTATAGTTTGTAATACTTTATAATATTTATGGTACATGTGATATCTGAAACAATTGTTATATATTTATCTAAATGTAATCATGATTATAGGTTTCATAACGCTGACGCCATCAGGTAAGACTAAAATACGTCATTCAAGAACATATATATAAAACATCTTGACGATTACAATCAGAAATGTAAATATAAACTAACAGTATGTTTTTATTATACATAAAAAGTTAATGATTCTTAATGTTAGATGTATTGTGTATAGTTTGTTTGTTTGTTTTGTTGTTAATTTAAAAGCTGCAAAAATTGCTAATCCATGCTCTTTCCATAGCGTGTAGCGAAAACTGATTTTCACTGTTCTTAGCACAAGAAACTTAACGATGATCCTCCAGAAGCAATTGTTATGGCTCAAGCGCAAATCCCTATCGTTAATTAACTCTTCACCAAGAGAAATCTAACCCAGGATTTTAACTGCGCAAACCTACCGCTGACCCATCGGAAGACTTGAATGAAAGAAATAGAACAAATGTATTTTTAAATGTGATAGATATTTAATTAATATCAGAATAAATGTACTACGTTCTAGTGACAAGAGTTTGTAATTTGAAGCTAGCAACAAACTAAGGTACCAGAATGTATGTTTTAATTCTACAGAACCGTGGTCGTGCATGATGAAACAGGTATTAAAAAAGAAAAAAACCTTAACTGTAAAGTTGAACAGTATACAGTAGATAAAATGTTAAGGCAAATGTCGGAAGTATTATTCGGAACCACCTGAAAAACACGTGCAGTCAGATGTTTACGTTTATACCCAGTAGAGCTCCACCAAGAGATGTGTGTGTATTCTCATAGCAAAGCCATATCGGGCTATCTGTAGAGCCCACCGAGGGGAATCAAACCCCTAATTTTAGGGTTGTAAATCCGTATACATACCGCTGTACTATTGGGGGCGTAGCAGGAAATAGGTAATTCTTATACTACACTACATTACATTATTAGCTGGCAAAGTAAACAAACTGGGGCAATTAATTTAGAGCTGCTGATACAGAAGTCCTTTACTTTAACAACTGTATTTCATTTGTGACAAATGTTACAAACTTTACTTACTTTAGTCTTATGGTTGTTCTGAATGTTGAATACACGTGTACTTTACAGAAGAAATACGTTTTGTTTACCAAAGAAAGTTTGTGGTAGACAGGTAGAGGTATGGGCTCAAACCTCATTTAAACCTGTATATATAGATAAAGCTCTTTTTAATAGGAATGGGGCCCGGCATGGCCAAGCGTGTTAAGGCGTTCGACTCGTAATCCGAGGGTCGCGGGTTCGGATCCCGATTTCACCAAACATGCTCGCCTTTCAGCCGTGTGGGCGTTATAATGTTACGGTCAATTCCACTATTCGTTGGTAAAAGAGTAGCCCAAGAGTTGGCGGTGGGTGGTGATGACTAGCTGCCTTCCCTCTAATTTTACACTGCTAAATTATGGACGGCTAGCGCAGATAGCTTGGCCATGCCGAGCCCTACGTAATAGATACTAGAGAGCCATGACGTTCATGAAGTAGCACCAGAAGGCTTGTTACTACGTTACGTCATAACTCCGCGAGCTAACATTAGAGGACGTTGCTATAGTAAGAGGAGGAGTTTCAGTGTTTCCTGACATGTTGTCATGTCATTAATATGTAGATTTACTTACGTGTCCTACAAAGCTACAAGTAAACCCAATATTTTAAAAGATAACTATTATAGCATAGGGTATTACACAGACACACATACTGTCTTAATTCGTTCATTATTTGAATAAGGCATATTGGTGCATAGCAAGTAATTTACTGTTCACACTTTTATCTGTCCTGAAAGGATTTATTCATATTCAATGTTTAGTTTGTATAAATACTGAAGAAGAGAACAGTTATATTATTATTCTACAGTAGATTATTTTATAATTTAGTAAACACTTAACATACTGCAACATAGATTCCTATACTTAATTTGTATAACTTGCTTTTTATTAACATCGTCTGAAAAATATGGAAATTTCACCGTGATATCTCATATTATATCAATCAATTTAGTATACAATTTACTGTTTCACTTTATTTATACAGTTCTGGCCGAAATGATTCCAAATTGTTCTATGTTAACGTTATTGTGTAAGTGTCTGAAATAGTTGTTGAGTAAGTGCTCGTGTGGTAATAGAGATGGTAGCGTATGTGCGAGCTGTTATTCTGATTTGTATAAGTTGTTTTGGGCCTTTGTTCGTCAAATACACGTAAACATTTCTTTAATCACTTGTCTGGAAAACAGCTGAAGACAGGCTGTCTCTATAATAGACAAGATATAAAAGGTGGTGAAGTACATGCTTGGGCAGCTATTTGTCATGTTGGAAAAACTTTTATTTCGTATAGTGGTTTAGATATACAGTAAACTAATTTCTATCCATAGTAAGAAAAGTTGTTTTATCTTCAAAAAACTTCATTATTTAAATTTTATTATTAATAAAATATATTTATTCTTATTCAAATCCTTCTAGTGATGTTTAAAAAATTGTACTACGAACTTATTTCTTTCCCTCCAACAGCCTTGGACTACACAAACACTAAGTGCTACAACATAAAAACTGATAGAGATGATTTAGTATCGTGGCATCAGTATATATATTCCTCATGTCTTCGTAATGGAATGACACAAGCCAAACCGTCAGGACGATAACGAACAACTACCCAGTATGGCTTGGGCTGTCTAGAGAAGAGACAGTAACTTTGTCAACTTTAAGTAACCAACCACACACAGTGGAACGTAGAGTGGTCGGAATGAACGATGAAGAAAGTTTAATTTGGGATAAAACAAAGAAATGTGTTATAATTATCATTAAAACCCGAATACGTTCTATAAAAACCAAAAAGAGAAAACATATACAGAAAATCACAATAAATAAAAACATGATTACGTCTTCGTATCGATTTATCTTACGTTTTCTGAGTTTGTGCAAGATAACAATGTATTATTTTGTTCGTTTGTTTTCTTATGAGCATAATATGTACATACATATATACACACAAGAAAAAAGAAAAACTGAAACTTTAAAAACTTGCAAATAGCAATCGTAAATAAGATAATGAAACGAGGCTGGAGATACTGTAGACATTATTATTTACTATTTATGTTTACTTTTACAAGTCCTTATTTTGGCTCCATACTGTTACCTTGTAGCTAATACCTAAATTATCTCTAGTATCGTTTCCTTACGTTCATTACAATTTCTTTTTCAATTTCTAATTAATCTTATTTCAAGGGTTTTCTAAGCTCCTATTATTATAAACCAATATCGTGATTAGTGATATAAGGGTTAACTCCCTAAAGACACCTATTGTACAGTGTGTAAAACATCAAGTATGTCTATGTTATAGTCACCTTATGATCGTTTATTATTGACTGTCTAATACTGTACTTAAGGTCTTTAAAAATATCAGAATTTGTAGAAACAGCAACTTTAAGGGGTAATGATAAAAGTTAAAAATAGAATTCTAATATTTTCTAGCTTATGAAACAGAATGAACCAATTAATACCACCACAACTTTCACAGTACCTTGTGAAATATTCTACAAGAGGTTTGTTCGTGTGCAAGTTACCAAGCTTGAGGCTCGAATGGCTTGTAAGAGAAATTTGACAATAAAAAACCGATAAGATCACTCCTTCTCCTTCAAGAAATAATATAAAAATAGATATATGACCTGCGCAAGTATGAGTTGTGTAGGTTTAAGTAAAATAACATAACAGTTTTTTCCTGCAGGCTTGTGAAATAAGTATAATATGAATTGCAATAATAATAATATGAAGAACACGTGGATGACGTTTGTCTAATAATCAGTAAACCGGCTATATTTGCTGTTATCAATACTATAACTACGTTATTTATTATGAAGGTCTAGAGTACTGTTTCAATAACAAGTCTCCTTTTTAAATTTGTTTTTGCTCCTAAGTCCAACTGGAAATTTTGTGAAGTTCTTAAGCGATTTTTGGTTCATAATAAATGGCGTTCCGTGTTTTGGGACGAAAGATCGTTAAATGAGTAACTATGAAAACCCACTATCCGATTAAAATATATCAAGAACTGGCATTGCATCATGTTGATTGGTCTCTTTTTCTATAATCTTTGACACAACAATTAATTACCTTTAGTGTTGCCATCCAATACTCTTGTGCGAAACTCTATAAATATTAACAACTCTGCCCCTTGTGTACCTTCTATCTAGTAGAAATATTGTAAAAATTATCAGAAAAAAAATAGTTATTTATGTGGTTTCTAAAAATAGTAACATACAAAGTGAACTTTTGTATCTTTTTCAAAATTTTGTAAGGACCTAATTTTTTCTTTTCGAAATAAAATTTGTAAGTTTAAGCCTCTAGTGACGTGTATGCCCAAATACGTTCAAATACCAATTTTTTTAATTTGTAATTGCAAAAGGTATGCCAACAACAAGAGGAACTAATTTTGTACTCGGTGGAAACAAATTCATATTATACTTACTAAATACAAGATGGCGCTACCATATTGTGCTTTCTTAGGCTGCCATTTTATTTTGAAATAAGATGTGTGAAGTTTAGAAAATCATAATTGATCTGATATTGATGATATTAAATAACAAAACAATAATATCAAAGTTAGGGTCAAAATATACAATTCAAACTTTAAGTGAAACTAGAAGCAAAGAGATTTACTTGATTAAAAACTGGTGTTACGATACTTTAGCACTTTGAAACTTTTTGGTTCCTTGATCAAACACAAAAAAAGTTTAAATTTAATTATGATTAAAAGAAGAACATGTTCCATGAAAAAAAACAACAACCAGCCATTCACAACAAATAAAGAATAGATATTCATTACTACACAAAGTAATGATTTTAAACGCTTTTATTTAATAATGAAAGTTGACAAATAATTTCCCGCCTCCAGAGAAGAATAATTAATTTTTGCGACATCTTTAAACCATATTTTCTCAGTTCGTTTAACAGATTATTATCTCAAGATGAAAGTATGAAGGTTATAGTTTAGCAATTTCACTATTTCCACGCAATCCACTGTAAAATATAAACAGACTGATAAACAAAACATTTTGTTATCGTGAAAGATTTAAAATCACTTTCGTTATGATATTTTATAATATCACATCAAAACCCTAATATTAATTTCTAAATTTTACAATGTCAACATTAAACATGCCACAAAGTTAATGAAATATTATTTTTACATTAGTAGAAAAAACAAACAATTTGTTTTACCCCAATAAATTATGTTTACTATTAACAACACTTTGCTTTCATACTATTTCTAACAAGTAATACTAAAATTTATTTGTAAAATAAGTACTTCAAATTTCATGAATCGACATTTTTATGCTTATATAACTGTTAAACATTGAAATATACAGTAATAACCGTTTTAAAATATCGAAAATTATAATCAACGATCTCATGTCTTTATAACACATTTTACTTTACATATTTAGAACTGCAATATTAATGGAACAGAAAATAGTTATTACAATCTTATGGATAACTTGCAGTTGAATGAAGAATAAAATAAAACTGACGAAGCTGTTTGCTTTTTGTTAAGCCAAAAACTACACAATGGACAACCTGTGGTGTGTCCACCTCACCAATATCGAATATTTATTATTGATGTCTTCATTCTTATCAAAGTATCTTCCAAAGAGGGGTGTGTGACGAGGCTCATTAACATGGTTGCCAGCAACTTAACGCAAAGCTGAACTACTAAATATTGTTTTTCAAATGTTTAAATGCAATGTTTAGTTTTGAATAGATGTTTAGAATATAAAGCAAAAAATCTTACCAATGAACTAATTGTCTCAACCCCTGTCTTTCTTCTGGAAACACAAGACAACACGACCGAATTTCTCCAGCCACTTTTGTGACATCTACGTCCCTAGTTATTTTAGTCTTTACGTTTCCCACGACAACTTTTAGACTTTTTACCTTTTTTATCATCGTATTTAACAGGTTCTTCTGGTGTGATACAATTATAAAATGGGTGATCAATCGTTATGTCCAGTCTTTTGTTTCACATCCAACCAGCTTTGAAATATCTAACTTCCGATTAGACTTCTTAAAAAACAGCACAATATGATTTAAAATATGAATAGTTTGTTATGAGCACGTGGGTTAAACAGTCAGGTGTTTTTTTTTATTTGTTTTAGCACAAATTTAACTTTGTGATAACAAATCAAGTAAACTACAGATAGCTTGTAAGAGACAAAATGTATTTCATTTTTACGTAAAATTTTATTTGGAATCCCACATGGACAACTAAGAGTAATATGTTCTTGATATATTTCTCTTATAAATATCAAATCAAACTTCTAACAATGTACTTTGGCTTTATTTAACAATAGCATTGTTTGTTTTTGAATTTCGCTTCCTTATTCTTCTTTTTTATTGGTTTTCTTTTCAACCATGTTACTACATATCCTATTGTTTTATTGTATAAAGTATATTTTATTTCTGGGTAATTTCACATTATTTTGACATACATACAATGATTGAAACATTAAGCCTTGTCAGAAAAAATGTCCCGCTTCAAAGATATTTAAAATAAATCCAGTTATTTTCCTAATATTTAATTATCATTCTAAAGTAATAGATAGTGATCAAGTTTAATGAAAGTTTAAATAAAATATATCAATAAAACAGCAGTATTCTGTAACTAAGTCTAACCTGGTGCTGGTCTTACACACAGAGGGTACTAGAACTTTTCAGCGCAGTAACCTGGGTGAAGTTCACCTAACCTTAACACACAAATAACACTAGGTAACACAAATTTTGTTCCTGGATATATGAATTAAGATTTACGTGTTTTTATACTAAAGTTATACAAAAATGACCAAAAATGTTTAGAAGTGAGTAGTTTTTCAAGACTTGAGACTGTAATATAAATCAATTTCACATATCAGACCACAAAGATAGTCTCCCATCATATTTTCATTATACGCTTCTTCGTAGTGGCGTTCAAAGTTCAGTATATCTTGGTAGAAGAGCTCGCCTTGCTTCTCTGAGCATGCTCACATGTTCTTTTTGAATTTACCAAGATGAGCGTCAAGGATATGAACTTTCAGGGACATTATGCAGCCCATTTTGCCGTAGTTCCGCACCAGAGTCTCAACCAGTTCCACATAATTTTCGGCCTTGTGATTGCTCAAGGAGCTCCAAACCACTGCGACAAAGCTGCCCCAAACTTTTTTTTCCTTCACACTGAGTTTTTTGGGGAATTCTGTGCACTCCAGGATCTCTTTTATTTGTGGCCTAACGTAGACACCAGCTTTGACCTTTGCCTCAGACAGCTTAGGGAAGACGTTTCAAAGACACAAAGAAGTGAGGTTTGTTGTAAAAAAATTCGTGAAGTCTTAATTTCCTGGAGAATTCATGGAGGTCAGAAAGAAGTTCAGACTCATTAATATGGATGTTATTTGGGCAGAAGTTGAGATCTTTACTAAGGAGACTGAGTTTGCTTCAGAGTGAGTTATGTTTGAGAGATTAACAACATTAGAGATATTTAGTGATTGTTTATTGTTATTTGCACGTTTTTAGTGGTTGCTGTTATTTTTAACAGATTTGTTAGTTTGAGAATGTTTATGCGTATTAGATTACAGGGTGTTTTTGGTTTGTTCGGTTGGAGATAGAGGGAGGTTCGTCACTTGATTCATGTTGAATGTTGGTCAGTATTGGTGTAAGAGAAGGAGGAAGGAAGTACCTATCTCTTTCAGAGTGTGGGGGTTTATTGCTCAGAGTTAATGGTAGCAGAAAAAAGACTGCTTTGTTCTGATGAAGGTAATTTTACAAGTGATTTATCGTCTAGTGAAGACTGTGGAATATAACGTGTGGGGTGGTAGTGATTTGGTGTATTTTTGGATATAACAGAAGCATAACTAAACCAAATGTTGTTAGTTGTGGAATTTTTGTTTAGTCCTCTAGCAGAACTTGAAGGATCACTGTGAGACAATAAGTGAGTTTTTGATTATGTACATTGAATGATAGAAGTGATATTGTGAGATTTGGTAGCTTCTAAGAAAAAGGTAGATGTAGAATTTGAACATGGGAGAGTAAGAAGACTGATCGCTGTTCTATAAGGTTATATGTTTTGCTGCATATAGAAATAAATAATAATGATATTTGGTTACAAATTTAAAAAAATCAAATTTTGCAGGGACGCCATAAGAATTATCTGTTATGAATTGGACATCTGAATTACTAGAGACACTGAGGAAATGTGGAAAATCTTTAAAGATGTTTTAAAAAATATTTAAGCTAAATATATTCCTTATAGAAAGAAAACAGTATCAGTAAGCAAAAAAACAGGTGACTGACAAAGAATTTTACAAATAAAATTAAAGAAAAGCATCATAACGTTAAGAAGTTTAATTTAATGGTAATGACAGGAGATTTAGAAGACAATAGGAGACCAAAAAAGTTAGAAAAAAGGAAATTAGAACATTCAAATGGATCTATAGTAACATATTATTTAAATACATTAAAAGTAAACAAAACGATAGGATGGGGATAAGACCAGTTATTCACAATGACGGCCGTGCAACTCACTACCGAGTTGCGTCTTGTTGAGCATTTCCTACCCTGTTTAGGACTTATTTTTGGTATGATCTTAAACTTTTGACCAGCCAGTATTTAGGCTAACTTTATAGTGTTCACATTTTCCCTATTAAATGCTATTTTTATTTTCCCTTTTCTTATTTTCATCTTTCGAAGCTCTACTCAAATAAGTGGTTGAGTTTAACAACGCAAAATACGTATTTTTTCTTTATGTTCATTGGCCTTAAGATTTTGGTCAGCAGTGAATATAAAACAAATATTTCAGGTATCATACGTACCACAAATCTTACAAAGTATCACAAACAATACTAAGGATATGAATTTGTCTTTCGTTATGAAACAGTTTACACGGATATGATGTATATAGAGCACTACAACTACACGTGTGTGTTTGTTGAAATTAACAGATAGCTATTCGATGACTATCTACGACATCGGGTTAACAGTACCCACCGCCAACTCTTGGGCTACTTTTCGACCAACAAATATTGAGAATTACTATCACATTGCAGTTGAGTGCTTGAATCACTAAGTTCATAACACAGTATAGAGAATTAATGTCATAATCCGTATATTTTTTCATCGCATGTTTCATTATAAGTTGTAAAACTTATATACGCAGTGATATTATTGCTCACTTGTTTAATAATACATAAAGCAACAGAGGTGAAAAAGCAATGTACATTGTTTAACTGGAACTTTTGTTGTTTAGTGAACTGTATTGGTGTATTATTACTTCTGATTAACACTGAAGTATTATTACATTTACGTACATTGTGTTGTTGCTTAAAAATTTGTTGCTAGAATTCCACCTTATTTAATCTATAATTGTAAAATTTACGTCAAGTAATTGGTATAATATTCTACTGATCTTTTTGTGAGAATAACAATTTTATTATTTCAAGTTATAAGTCAATTGATTTAAGATAAAAACTCTTTTTCTACTGTGTAAAAAACTAACTACCTAAAAGATGGCGCCACTAAGAAGGTTCACTTATTCTGTCTTTATTTATTGAGATAATATGTATGTGTTTTAGAGAATTATAAATAAATTGATATTGATATTTAAATAACAAAATTATCTTACAAAATTTAAGGTTAAGGGAGAGAAGTCGGACTTTATTGAAAATAAGCAAGACATTTCATCAATTTAAAAAATCGAATTACAATATATATTTCTTATTTGAGCTCCTGGAGACTTGTTGGTTCTCTCACTGAGCAAGAAATGTCTATCAATATAATCATCATTGAAATCAAAAGTTGTTACATGAAAAAAAAAAAAAAGAGAAAAACATAAACAGAAATTCATAATAAATAGAAACATCCTGTACGTATAGATATTAATTTTTCTTAGGTTTGTTTAGTTGTACAAGATCACAATGTTCTGTTTTGTTTGTTTTCTTGTAAGCATCATTCGTACAAACATTTATTTATGCACACATATAAATAAATAAAAAACTGGAACTTTAAAAAAACCTGCAAATAATGATCGTAAATAAAATAATGAAACGAGCCTGGAGATACTGTAGACATTATTATTTATGTTTACTTGTCCTTATTTTGGCTCCATGCTGTTACCTTGTAGCTAATACCTAAATTATCCCCAGTATCATTTCCTTACGTATATTACAATCCCTTTTCCAGTTTTTAATTCATCTTGTTTGCTGACTTTTCTATGCTACTATTATTATGATACAATATCGTGATTAATTATATGGGAGTTGACTTCCTAAAGACACCTATTGTATACTGTACAAAGCATTAAGTATGTCCATGTTATAGTTACCTAATGATCATTTATTATTGTCTGGTATTTCCTGTTCAAACACTGTACTTAAGTTCTTTAAAAATATCATGCATTTGTAAAAAAGCAACTTCAAGGGGTAATGATAAAAGTTAAAAATAGGATTGTAATGTTTTCTAGCTTATGAAAATACAGAATGAAACAGTCAAATCCCCACAACTTTTACAGTACCTTATGTAGTATTCTACAAGAGGTTTCTTTGGGTGTAAGACATCAAGCTGTTTTTGTTCTAAGTTTCAGTACTTGAAACAGAAATTTTATTATCAGAACTCATAAAAATCACCCATTATCTTTGAAAAATTATCATAAAAATAGTTCTATGACCTGTGCAGGAGTTATTTCAGTAGGTTTAAATAAACTGATTATACCAGTTTTTTTGTAAACTAGTGAAATAAGAATAATATGAATTACAATAATAATAATATGAAGAACACGTGGATAACGTTTATCCAACAATCGGTAAACCGACTGTTTTTGCTATTATACTACAGCTACGTTATTTATTATAAACGCCAAGAGTGCTGTTTCAACAAGTCTACTTTTTTAAATGTTTTTGCCTGTATGTCCTATCGGAAATTTTTTGAAGTTCCTAAGCGATCTATGGTTCATGATAAATCGCGTTTCGTTTGGAGATGTGATATCGTTATATGAGTAACTGTTAATACTCAACACCCAATTAGAATGTATCAAGAACTGGCGTTGTATGTTGTTGATTAGTTCCTTTTTCTATAATCTTTAACTTAACAATTACATTCCATTAGTGCTGCTATCCAGTAGTCTTGTACTAAACTCAATAAATATTAACAACTCTGCTCTCTAGAGTTAAATCACGTACACTTTCTACGTAGTGTTAATCTTGTAAAAATAAACACAAATAAATCATTATTTATATGGGTTCTGACAATAGCAACATACAAACTGATCCTTTGTATATTTTCACTCAAAATGTTTTGACGATCTAGATTTTTTAACATAATTTGTTTATGTCTGTAGTGAAGTGTGTACCACGAAATATACCAATAGGAATTTAGTTAATCTATGATTGTTAAATGTAAGGGAAATAATTATATGGTTTCATTCAAAAAACATTTTTTACCTGTTGGAAACAAAAGCTACTTTACATACTAAATGAAAGATGGTGCTACTAGATTGTGTTTTATTTTTGAAATAATGGTGAAATTTAGAAAATCATAATTGAACTGATATTCATTATGTTAAATAACAAAATAAAATTATCAAAGTTAGGGTTAAAATATATAATTGAAACTTTCAGTGAAACTAAAAGCAAAGGGATTTATTTCATTAAAAACTGGTTTTACAATACCTTAGCTCTTTATAATTTCTTGGTTCTCTGACCAAACAAAACAAGTATTGATATATAATTGCAATTAAAACGCAAATAATGTCCCATAAAAAAGAACAGTTATTGGTAACAATAAAATAAATATATTCATGAACAAATAATCATTTTTAAAATTCTTTTATTTAACACTAAAAGTTGACAAATAAATTCCCGCCTCCAGAGAAGAAGAATAGATTTTTACGATATCTTTGAGCTATCTTTCCTCACTTCGGTTGATAGATTATTGTCCCAAAACGAAAGTATGAAGGTTACAGTTTTCCATTTTTAGCATGCAAAACACTATAAGAAATAAATAGGATGATAAACAAAATATGTCGTTATCATGAAAGAATTAAGATGACCTTTGTTGTCATATTTTGTAATATTACATCAAAACCTTAATATAAATCTTTAAATTTTCTATTGTTAACATTAACCATGCTGTTATGGTTATGAAATATTACTATAACCTTAACAACAACAACAACAAAAAAAATTTAATACCTCAATAAATTATATTTACTATTAACAACACTCAACTTTCATGCTATTTCTAACAACTAATACTGAAATGTATTTGTAAAATAAGTGCTTCAAATTTCAAGAACCGACATTTGTTTATGTTTATATAACTCTTAAACATTGAATTATACAGTTATAATCATCCTAAAAATATCTAAAACTATAATTAACACTCTAATGTATTTATAATACAGATTGCTTTACCTACTTTAGAACTGTAGTATTAATGAAACAGAAAGTAGTTATTATTTTACAATCTTAGGGATAACTTGGAGTTGATTGACGAACCAAATAAAACTGACGAAGCTGTTTGCTTCTTGTTAAGCCCCAAGCTACACAATGAGCAATCTGTGGTGTGTCCATCACGGCGATTTCGAACATTTAGTTTATAAGTACTCAAGTTTATCATTGTATTATCGAAAGATGCGTTTCTATTAGCAATAACGAAAAGTTCACCTATTAAGCACTTTTTTTTAAAGTTCAAATACAATCTCTAGTTTCAAATATCTCTTTAGAATACAAAACAAAAAATCTTACCAAATGTCTCAACTCCTATATTTCTTCTGGAGATTCTGAACATAACTGACGAATTTCTTCCACCAACCTTTGCGATATCTACGTAACCAGCCCTTCCGGCCTTTACGTTTCCACGACAACCTTTGGGTTTTTTACAACTTTATTTATCATTATTTTCAGTCGGTTCATCTGGTGTGATGTAATATGAAATGGATAATAATTCGTTATATCCGGTCTCTAGTTTCACATTCAACCAGCTTTAAAATATACAACTTTGCATTAAAATTCTTAGAGAAACGAAACAATATACTTTAAAATATGGACGCTTCCTCATGAGCACTTGAATAAAGAGTCAGGTGACTGTTTATTTATTTTAGCGCAAATCTAAATTTGTGACAAAAATTCAAGTAAACTGCAGGTAGCTTGTAGGAGACAAAGTGATTATGTTATATTCCATTTTTACACGTTTTATATCAAATTTCAGATGGAAAAATTAACAGAAATGTGTTATTGATCATTTTTTATAAATACCAAATCAAACTTCTAATAAATTTACTTTACCTTAACATAACAATGGTATTGTTTGTTTTTCTATTTTTTCTACCTTATTCTTCTATTCTACTGGTTTACTTTTCAACCATGTTTTTACATATCTTATTGTTGATTGTATAAAGTATATGTTATTTTCAGGTTATTTTATTTTATTTTCACACTCATACACTTATTGAAACAACAAGCCTCCTCAGAAAAATTGTCCTACTTCAAATGGATTTAAAATAATTTCAATTACTAACATAATATTTAATTATAATTCCAAAGTAATATAGTGACCACGTTTAATGTATGTTTAAATAAACTGTATCACTAAAATAGAATTACAGTCGAAAATTATATAGTTTAAACTAACTTTAACCAGGGGCTGAGCTCACACACAGAAGATTTTGTAGTTCATACCGACCTTATCTGAATATCTCACACAGAGGATACTGTAGTTCAAACTAACTCTTTCCTGAATATGGATTTTTATACGGGGGTTACTGTAGATCAAACTGGGATCTTACCTGGGACTGGACTCTCACACAGAGGATACTGGAACTTTATATCACAGTATCCTGGGTAAGGTTTACCTGATTTTAACATAACACACGTCTGATAGATGCTAAAACCTCCTTTCCTGAAAAGCCACTCATCACGATTACCGATTACATTCCGGTCTCTGTCCATTAGAGCTGTAACTCATTATATCAGTTACATTTAGAAGAATTGTGTTATTATTAGAACCTGAAGCCTACATTTTAAATCTAAATTGTAGTAACATTTAATAACAAATTCATTCGATTAATTTTGAAACATACTTCTTTACACTCACGTGAATCTCAAACCTCAAGATAACAAGAAAGTAAGAGTTAACAAATGTTGAAACGATCCTGTTTATAGGCCCGGCATGGTCAAGCATATTTAGGCGTTCGACTCATAATTCGAGAGTCGCGGGTTCGACTCTCGGTCTCACCAAACATGCTCGCCCTCTCAACCGTGGGTGCGTTATAAGAGATGGTCAATCCCACTATTCGTTGGTAAAAAGTTGGCGATGGGTGGTGATGACTAGCTGCCTTCCCTCTAGTGTTACACTACTAAATTAGAGACGGTGAGCCCAGATAGCCCTCCAGTAGCTTTGCGTGAAATTAAAACAAACAAAACAATCCTATTTATGACTTATAAACACAGTATAAACACTACAGGTATATGATTAGCATAAATCTCGTGTATAAAACTAACAGTGTAATTTAATACAATACTCTATGTAACAAAAATATTGATTAAACAATGAACTAAACTAAAGACTGTCTAGAATTATCTAAGTATGTTATCAGTTCTGTTTCCACTCGAATCACGTAAAGATACCTTAAGTATATCAGGAGATAATATCTCTGGGAATTACGCAGAACGTCCCACCATTGGTTCCCGGATCGGCTATTTCCCATCTAAAACCGTCTTCATTGCTCATTCTGACCACTCCACGTTTTACTGTTTGTGGTTGGAACTCACGCCAAAGATTACTAAAAGCTGAGGAATTTACTGTCTCTTCTTGAGACAGACCAAGCCATACTGAGTTGTTATTCGTTATCGTCCTGTTGGCGAAGTCCATTAGAAACTTCGCTGTTTCTTCGTCTGACGGTTTGGCTGGTGTCATTCCATAACGAAAACATGAATTTATATATTCATACCACGACACTAAATCATCTTCATCAGTTTTTATGTCTAGGGATTTACAACACTGAAATCAGGGATTCGAATCCCCTCGGTGATCTCAGCAGACAGCTCGATGCGGCTTTGCTCTGCGAATAAAACACAATCGCTTTCTCTCATCTAGGATTCTGACTACTGCCTGATGTCATCTCCAAGTGTGTCAAGAAATATACGGCTTCCATCCAGAGTTTTTCACAGCTTGAGTCGACATCTGTTACGCAGCCATGCGCCTCGAACATCGTGCTCTACGTAACGTATGTCCACTTCCCATCCAAATTAGTGTGACTTTAATCAACAATATATTTCGCGCTCGGTGGAAAGGAATTAAAATTTTTGAACACCAATTTGAGGTTTTAAAGGTATCAAACCCGAATTCCTGTCACGAATCTGTTTTTTATTTGTTTTGATGCTATCTTTCTTCTGCTAGCTAGAGGAATCGAAACCAAATTTAAGCGTATAAGTCCACAAAACTTTCAATGAGACACCGGGGTTAATATAACTATTGAAATATATATTCAGCTCTTTTCGTTACAAAATGTGGTCGATCGCTTACATTCACTGTTCACACTGCCGTTGCGTCTAAACTTTTGAGCCACTTGCAAGAAATTAAATTATAGTTATATATATATAAAGAGACACCTGATGTTCATATATTACTGGCTTACAATTCTGTTTCACCACGTACTTAAGCTTTTTAAATGAACACCAGGTGTTTTTCTTTTTTGTACAAAAACAACTACAAGTGGCTATGATAACATCGTTTATACTATAACTATGAAGATTTTTAGCTGAAGTAAAATACAGAATAAACAAATCTACTTTTAATTCACCATTCAACCTGTTCAATACCCTTTTTAGTGTTCTATAAAACGTGTGGGTGCAAAACACCAACTCGTTTGTGTTGTGGACTTTAGTGCTTTAATGGTTTCGAAGAGAAATTTGGCCACAAATGAATTCATACAATCTTTCCTTCTTTTTCAAGAATCAACATAAAAATAATCCAATGAACTACACGGTAATTGTTTTAGTAGGTTTGTCCAGGTTTGAATAAATTATTCATAGCTGTTCATTCAGCGGTCTTGCGAAACAAAAATAATACTCATAGATGGAGTTTGTCTAGCAAGTGGAAAATCTTTTTTCTTTTTTTTTTTGCTATTATAAATATTTTATCGAGTCTTGGCCATTATGGTAGCACGTACGGAATGCTGTTTCAAGGACAATTCTGTTTTATTGTGTTTTGCGTGGTTGTTCTATTATAACTTTTGTGAAATTCCTGGACGATCCCTACTCTGAACTGCTGTCGTGGTTCTTGATAAATCTCCTCCAGCGCTTTAGGGACGTAGAACCGTTTTACAAGAGCTTATCAGAACCCATTATTCGGAGTTGGCGGTGGATGGCGATGATTAGCTGCTTTCCCTAACGCACATAGCACTCGAGTGGCTTTGCGCGAAATTCAAAAAGCAAACAAACAAAATACATTTTGTTATACTTCATCAAAACCTTATTATCAATTATTAACTTTTCTTATTTCAACATGAAACATCCGACATTATTTGTGGAAACTATTATTAATTAGTCGAAAAAAAACACACTTTTTTCATACCCGAATATATCGTGTTTACTTTTAACAATATTTTTCTGTCATGACAGAAAAAACAGAACTCTAAAATATATCCTTGTTCACACAAAAATAAATTGCATCGTCCATGCAATAAAGCCCGTTGTTAAACATGTAAATTTTTCCAGAGAAGAACAACAGATTTCTATGACACTTTTGAACCATTGGTTGAAAGTTTTTTGTCTCCAGACGAATCTATGAAGGTTCTAGTTTAGTGATAAAATTGCTGGCTTGTATAAAACACTGAAGAAAATAAGTTGAGGTTGAAAAACTCAATGTGTGTTTAATGTGCAAGATATTAGATGGATTTTACTACATTTCATCAAAACCTTAATATTAATGTTTGATTTTTTTAATTTCAGCATCAAACATCCTATATTTTTTGTAAAAAATATTATTAATTAGTAGAAAAAAAACTTTTAATATCTGAATAAATGATGTTTACTATTAACAATAACATTTTCAACATATAAGACTAATTTTTTTTTGTAAATGTATGTAATGAATTAAAGTTTTTTGTTTTTTTTCTAGAACTGTTCAATATTGAACTTTAGAGAAATGATTGTGTTAATATACAAAAAATTATAATCAAAACTCTAACCATTTTGAAACATAGATCATTTAACGTAGTTTATAACTGGATATTAGGTGCACGTCTACCCTTAATTGTAACACAAATGAAACAGAAAGTAACTTTTCTTTTAGAATCTCATGAATAACATAGAGTTAGTTGACAAACAAAATAATACTGACGAAGCTGTATGATTCTTGTTAAGCTCGATGCTACACTAAGGGCAATCTGTGATGTGCCCATGATAGCCATAACGAATATTTAGAGTTTAGAAGATCCAAGATTATCACTGTATCACCTGAAGGGTACAGAGTGGGGAAAGTGCTCCTTAATATGGTTTCCAATAACACAACACAAAGTTTAACTGCAACCTTATTTTTCTGAAGTCCAGAAAAAAGTCTTTAATTTCAAACATCTGTTTAGAGTATAAAACAAAATTTTCTATCAAACAAACATTTGTTTCAATCTACATAATCTTTTTCTCTTCTGCAGATTCTAGACACCACTGACGAATTACTTAAACAAACATTTAGGCTCCAGTTCTTCTGGACTTTACTCTTTCCTTGATTACCCATGGAATTTTTACAACTTTCTTCATCATCATCTTTGATAGACTCCTCTGAAGAAATGGATAATTAGTTATTAGGTCTAGTCTGTAGCTTTACATCAACCAGGTTGAAAATATAAAACTTCCTATTAGAATCCTTGTACAACAAAACACTATAATTTAAAACATTAAGGGTTGCTTATGAGTACTTGGTTAAAGAGTCAGGTTTTTGTTTATTAGTTTTTAAAGAAATCTAAATTTGTGATAAAAATCACGTAACCTGCAGTTAGTTTGAAGGAGACAAGATGTATATTTGATATTCTGTTTTACACATGTTTTATTATCTGTTTTTGCACATGTTTTATGTAGAATCCCAGATGGACAAATTAAAAGGAATATGTTCTTCTTTTGAATTAAGCACAAAGTTACACAATGGGTTATCCGTACTCTGCCCACCACAGGTATTCAAACCCGGTTTTCAGCGTTGTAAGTCCGCAGATATATCGCTGAGCCCCTGGAAGGTCGTACGTTACAAATGAATTTCATTTATAAATATCAAAATAAACTTCTAACAATGTAATTTGGTTTTCCTTAACAATGGTCATGCTAATTTTTAATTTCTCTACCTTACTCTTGTGTTCTGGGCTCGGCATGGCCAAGCGTATTAAGGCGCGCGACTCGTAATCTGAAGGGCGCGGGTTCGCATCCCCGTCGCGCCAAACATGATCGCCCTTTCAGCCGTGGGGAGTTATAATGTGACGGTCAATCCCACTATTCGTTGGTAAAAGAGTAGCCCAAGAGTTGGCAGAGGGTGGTGATGACTAGCTGCCTTCCCTCTAGTCTTACACTGCTAAATTAGGGACGGCTAGCACAGATAGCCCTCGAGTAGCTTTGTGCGAAATTCAAAATACAATACAATACTTGTGTTCTATTGGTTTTCTTTTCAACAGTGTTATTACATGTCTTGTTTCATTGTATAAAGCATACTATATTTTAAGGGTAATTCACTTTATTCTCACATACAAATACTAACTAAAAATATGGAATTAAAAGTGTCGTTAAGAAAGCACGAAAATTAGGCTGTCAAAATTTGAAAATAAAATAATTCAATATTCAGGTAAATAACATATTATTAAGTTAGTTTTAGATAAAGTGTGTTATTATTAGAATCAGAATTCTACATCTCAGATCTAAGCTGTATTATCAGGTAATAATAAATGGCTTTGATTCGATTACTTCTGACGCAAGTTTCTTTTCAGTTACATTAACTTTAAAGTAACAAGAAACTAAAAGACAGCCATTGTTGGAATGGTCCTGTTTCTACGTTACGAACACAATGTAAACAGTACATGTACGTGATTACCATAAACCTCATGTAAAACTAATTTCGTACAACACACAGATAACCAACTGTAGGTTTGTGGTTAGAAACAAAGAATCTAACATAACTATTGAAGTAGAGCACTCACCGTAACGATTAGAAAATAAAACAATTGTTCTTACGCATGGGCAGAAATTAGATTACTGTACATCTAAACCATCATAAATATTTGTATTTGCCTTTGAGAACACATAGACCTACCTTCGAAACTTTCTTTGATAACTGCATCACTATCTTCTGGTGCCTCCGAGCGGACACAATAATAACTATAGAAAATTGCAAGAATTAGGTATTTATATAAATTGTGTATGTATATGTGCGAAATTTACAGAAGATCTTGAAAAGCATTTTCTCCAGTTTTAATTGTTTAGTTATATTCCTATAATCTCTCAGTATTGTTGAAATTGAGATTATATATCTATATATCCAAGGATGTTACAAAAATGCACAGGATTTCATCGGGTGTCATAACTTTTTCACATGACTGTATATGTGCGAAATGTTCATTTAAATATTATCACTAATACAAAGAAATACTATAATTTACTACACACAACTTAATAGGATTAAAGATAGAATGTATCTGGTACAGTTGGATGAACACGACAGTGAAGATATACACCTTTATCAAATATCACATCCTTCACCATCTTTCTCCCCCCGCTGGTACACCGGTAAGTCTATGGATTTACAATGCTAAAATAAGGGGTTAGATTCCTCTAGGTAGACTCAGCAGACACCCCATTGTGTCTTTGCTATAAGAAAAGAAAAAACAACACACATCAATTTAATTTTGATTTTCTAAAACATATTCTTTTTATCTTAATAGAGAACGACAGAATACGTGAACCACATGTTTGCACCAAGAATCGCATTTTGGTTTTTCACAGAGTACAAAAGGGTTTTTCTCTTAAATAAATTAATTTATAATCTAAAATCATAAAATTGTTATTCTAACAAGTTATCAAACTGGAAAAAGCACATCATATTAATCATCTACTCGAGTAATTTGTATAATTAGACGATATTCTGGAGATCAGAAATAAACAGAAAACAATTTTATGAGACACTTGTAGAAAGATGTGTGATCCAGCATTGCACGTATCAGAAAAAAAAAAACCCTCACCAAAACACAAATAATGCCAAAATATAACATCAAATTATTGTGACTAAAGCCTACACCTTTATATCAATTCATATTAAACATTAAGTACTTTAATAACCTCCGCAAAGCAGTGTGGTATGCTGTCCATAATGTTATAGAGGAAATACAGCGAGATTTTATCGAAAGTGGCCACCAGAAGGCGCCGTAACTCAGCTGCAGTATCTGATTTAAGGTTGTGATTAGCAATATTTCGGCTCTTTTCTTGAAGTTTTCTCTGGCTATGGAAATGTTAGAGATAACATCTCTGGTAGAGATAACCCTGTACATTACATGCACTTCAGACAGTGGCATTGTCATCCAGAAACACAAAGCTGCTGTCAAATCTTGTCCTAGTATATATACTTATCAAAAAAAGAAACGCTAAAGGAATATTTTTGTTATTTTAAAGAGAAATATATGTAATAACGTTACAAGCTCAGAGTATGTGATGTTACACGTGTTAAGGCACTGCTTGACAGGCTAAAATGACAATAAAAGTTGGGCAAATTGAAAACGGAGAAAAACATCGGATATTTCGCGTCCAATAAATTTGTTTGAGAGATCTTCATGTTCTGCAAGTGCAACATGTGCAAAATCCCTATAAAAGTGACGGGTTCTCGGTTTCCATAGCTCAGTGTTAAGCCACCGACACGCAATACAGTTACGCCAAGACTGACTGAAGCACAACGGAACAACGCCATTGGTCGCTTGGAAGCAAGCGAATCTCGATCAGATGTTGCCAGAGCTGTGAATGTCCACCCAAGCACCATCACAAGATATGGAATCGTCACCAACAACATGGATCAACTCGTGACCGTCCACGATCTGGCAGACCTCGTGTGATCACGCCCGCACAAGATCGCTACATCCGGTTACGTCACCTTTGGGATAGGACCACCACTGCAACGTCTACTGCCTAGGCTGCGTAGGATTTCCGATCAGACTGTATGCAACCGTCTACGAGATTCTTAGGCCCCATGTGCAACCCATCATGGTGAACGTCAACGACGTTTTTCAACATGACAACGCCCGTCCTCACACAGCCCGACTCACCACTGTCTTCTTTAGACACCACAACATCAACGTTCTTCCCTGGCCCTCCATATCACCAGATTTAAACTCCATCGAACATCTTTGGGACGAGTTGGACCGACGTCTGCGAGGGCGACAACCTCAACCGCAGACTCTACCTCAGCTTGCAGCAGCTTTGCAGGCTAAGTGGACAGCCATTCCACAGGATGTGATTGTAATACTATAATAGCAGTGACTTCTGGTTAATATCAGTTTGTAGATAGCCCTTTTTGAAAAAGCATATTGTTTGCTTAGTCTTCTATTCACTATTAATCTGTATACCCTACAATGTTGTTGTTTTGAAATAAGCACAAAGCGACAAAACAGACTATTTGCGCTCCGCCCACCACGGGTATCCAACACTGATGTTGAGCATTGTAAGTCCGCGGTCATACTGCTGTACCACTGGAGCCATCCTGGAATGAATATGTTCATACCATTCCCGTTGTAAGATGTTGCAAGACTTGTTTCGACTTTGATGTGTTAGCATGATCAAAACACGGTCATATCATAGAATTTCCTTGTAAAACGTTTCTTTAGTTCAATGAGATTTCAGGATTCAGGTTACAGTATATTGGGGTACCCAACTGGTTCCGGTAATTGCCGTTTGTTGCATACTGTTTCTGAACTGGTGAATAATTTGATGCAGTATAACTTCTAGCACATGAGAAGACATAACTACACCGAGTACAGAAAGTTACATATTACAAATACTTTCGCTGTATGGGTGGTTTTAGGACATCTATTTCTCCGTATGTAAAACATCAAAATATTTATTCATATTTAATAAACAGTTCAAACAATCGTGTTGACAATTTTTGTTGAGCTGTGTTATGTTACTTCTGTGATAAAAACTGTTATTATGGATATTGGTAAAATTAAAACGAAGTAAAAATGTTAAAATACCAGCATTGTAAGCTTAAAATAAGACAGCTAACGTATACAGTTAAAACAAGCAAAATAATAAAATGAAAGTCATAAAAGTATCATCAGAACTCAGCAAAAGAAACTTGGAATACTACTTGTAAAATAATGGAAGCTCAATCAATTTAACTTTAAATACTAAACTAGATTAATATAAACATGGTTAAATTACTCACACACTGCACTTCGCACAGAGACATATCATATCCAGCCAAGGGTATGTTGAAGTCCTGGGCCATTACCAAATTCACCGAAAGAAAAGACAAATGTCTGTCTTAACACAGCATCAGTGAAGTAATAGAAGTCTTCCATGTAAGAAAACATGCCTCATGATCGATTAGTAGATCCGAGTTTCGTGTACATTAGTGTCCAGACGACATACCAATTGAACGTTTATAAGCCCTAAAAGAAGTGGGAATCCAGGAAGTGACAAAACTACTGAACACTATTTATGACACGGGTGAAATACCGGAAGATTTTAAAAAATCAGTCTTTATTGCATTGCCGAAAAAGGCCGGAACAACTGACTGTGAACAGCACAGGATAATTAGTCTAATGAGTCATCTTACTAAGGTTCTTTTAAGAGTGCTTATGTCTAGAATGAGGAATAAGATAAGACCAGATATTTCTGATACTTAGTTTGGATTAAACGGCGATAAAGGCACTAGAAATGCAATTTTCGCTCTAAACATGCTCATGGAAATATCACTGAAAGTACAAAAGGATTTATATCTATGTTTTATCGATAATTCTAAAGCCTTTGACAAAGTTAGACATGGTGACCTATTCGACATGTTGTCAGACCTGAACATCGATGCTAAATATCGAGGAATCCTTAGAAACCTTTACTGGCAGCAAATGGCAGCTGTCAAAATTGAAAATTAATTGAGTGAAAATAGACCAATTGAAAGAGGGGTGAGGCAGGGATGTGTATTTTCACCAGATCTTTTTAACTTATACAGCTAAATAATCCTACGAAACATCAATGAACATCAGGGAGTCAATATAGGCGGATGCAATATCAACAACTTGCGCTATGCTGATGACACAGTCCTTATTGCGGACTCCGAACGAAATCTACAGACTCTCCTTGTAAAAACAGTAGTCGTGAGTGAAGAAAAAGGCTTGCAGTTAAACTCAAAGAAATCAGAGTGCATGGTTATCTCAAAACAATCAATTACACCCACATGTAGCATAACCGGCAAGGACGTGAGAATAAAACAAGTCGAAAGCTTCAAATATCTTGGATATACTATAATATCAAATGCAAAGAGTGACACAGAAATAAAGAAAAGAATTGCAATGTCCAAGGATACTTTCTATAAAATAAAGTCCATATTCACAAACAGGAACATAACAAATGTCACTAAAATTAACACCTTGAAATCATATGTATGGTCTGTTCTCTTATATGGCTGTAAGAGCTGGACACTGAACAAAGATACAGAGAAGAGATTAGAAGCTGCTGAAATGTGGTTCCTTAGAAGGATGATAAAAATATCATGGACTGGAAGAAAAACAAATGTAGAGGTCATAGAACTGGCAGGATACAAAAGGTCCCACGTGAAAACTATAAGAAAGAGACAAATGGAATTTCTAGGACACATCTGTAGGAAGAATGGGATAGAGAAACAGTTGCTATGTGGAAAAATAGAAGGGAGGAAAAGCAGAGGGTGTCAAAGAACTAAATATATCGACAGCCTCAATAACTATGTCACCAAGAACTCAATGAGCAACATCGAGTTGATAAGGAGGATTGACAACAGAGAAGTCTGGCATGCCATGGTCGTCGATGTCTGCCGCAGATTTGACACATGAAGAAGAAGAAGTGTAATAAAAGTTGAGTTGTATACTTGACTCACTTGTATCAACTGAACGAGAAGTAAAAGAGATATTTTAACATTTTTACCAATCGTCTTGGGAGGTAACATATAGAACCGTCCTGTTTTACACATCATTCTAAATGTAGAAAAAAGATCAAACTTTAATGATACAGGGGTCAAAGAATCTAAACCTTTGCCCCAGAATATCAATTGCTTAATATCACCTAATTGTCGTACAGAAAAATTAACTTAAAAAATTATTCCGTAAAACAGAAAGTTTACACAGCTCACACACCCTGTAAAGAAGGTTATAATTTATAGTACTATATGACGTACAACAGCAAGAAAAAATGTTAACATATATGTAATCTTTTTCATCTCGAAACATTTCGATGTGTCAAATTATTTCCATCTATTTTGGATTAATAGCGTTTGGTTTGTTTTTCAATAGATAGCACTACAATAAATGAATGAATTAATTTCGTCGTTTATGTGAGCTATTAATCTACTCTGCGCATAGGTATGGCTAGAGTAACAATTACAGCTTAGAGACGTAATCGTAGAAACATATATATATATATACAAACAGAATATGGATATTCTCTTAAGCTGTGAAACAAAAACTGAAGTATTTACTTTAGTTCAGAACTCGAACGTGTGTGTGCTGAAGAAATCAAGTTCTGATCCCGACTACCGTGACCCTTGACAGCAAGAGAAAGGTCGACAAGTGACATTTCAGCTGGTAAGGTATTAATATGGGTGAAACCGCGACCAACATAAGTTACGCATCTGACTTTTGTTTTTGTGCAAATATTTAAAATTCATAACCACGTTCATCTTACAATTATAGTTTTTATATAACAATACCTGTAAAGTTTTAAATTTCTTACCGTTTTTCTTAATTTGCTCTTTAGGTCTTTGTATATAAAAGCCTATTATTGGAATGTGTTTCTGTAAAAGAATTAATTTTTAAATTACAGTTACTCAACCTTTCCCACCACTCAGTGGGACAGAGGTAAATCTGTGGATTTGTAAGCTATAAATAAGATAACAATATCCGTAGCAGATACTACATATGACTATCGTGTTGGCTGTGCTTAACTAAAAATAAACAAATCATTAGAAACTTTGCTCTCTAATCGGTTAACGGTAATCATAATGACTTCAAGCGATAAAATACAGAGTTCTATTCCTCGTGGTGAACAGAGTGCAGGTGGCCATTATATAGCTTTGATTATTATTTGATTGAATATTATTAAGATAAAAAAAACAGTTTCGTTCTTTAAATATCGTAAAATGCTTCAAGTTTCCTGTTTAATTTGTTATTTATCTGATATTTTGTTTAAAGATTTTATTGCTTGTGTAAATAGTTCTTAGGTTTTAATTTGTTTAATATCTTCCATTTAACCAATACAACATTGTTCTACTTAAAACGTTTCTATATTGTAATATTTTTGTTTGTTGTTTAAAGATGATTAAAAAAAATAACATAAAAAAGAGATACTTTATGTTTTGATCCTTAGTTTGCAAAATTTTATAATATTTATTTAATAAAACAAAACGTCTGTAATCATCCGATGTGGTATTGTTCTAATTAATAAAGTACCAGTCACATACAGTACAAACTATTAGTTGTAGTTTCATGTCATTTCTATATAAACCAAACATCTATGTTAAAGATTTAGGCTTCTTTAAAGGTTACTTCTTCTACGTTGTCTTCTTCTTATAACATTTTTATTGAACCGAGAAATGAAGATCTCAAACTTGGGACCCTAAAAACATATCTCTCCATTTGTCAACCACACATAATATTGCTATGACTTACAAGCCACACATGTACAACGTTTCAGAAATCAGATTTCCAGTTCTTCATGACGCCATATTTGATTTGTGAACTATGATTACAAGATCTGTTTGAAAAGTTAGAATTTACTGATATTCTTTCTTCTACGAATATTATTTCAAGCTTTGGAAAAAATCTTATTAATGTGAACTAATACAGTTTGTATCTGTTATTGATGAAACAACATTTTAGTGAATGTGTGATGAGATGTTTCAATATTTTCACATGAAAACCGCCATGTTTATTTCTAATTGATACAGTTGTATTTCATCAAAAACACCTTAGGTGTGAAAAAAGTGTGGACAAAAAAAGGAATGAACGTGCTACTTGAAAGGAAGTGAATCAAAATTGGCCAAACTGAAAGCTGCACTTTTATCATAAATAATAATTTTAAAGCAAAAGTTCCAGTTAAACAATGTGTATTGTTTCTTTGTTAACTTTTTTTATTGTTTACTGTATTATTAAACAACTGTTTGTTTGTTTGGGAATTTCGCACAAAGCTACTCGAGGGCTATCTGTGCTGGCCGTTCCTAATTTAGCAGTGTAAGACTAGAGGGAAGGCAGCTAGTCATCACCACCCTCTGCCAACTCTTGGGCTACTCTTTTACCAACGAATAGTGGGATTGACCGTCACATTATAACGCCCCTATGGCTGAAAGGGGTGAGCATATTTGGTGTGACAGGGATTCGAACCCGCGACCATCGGATTACGAGTCGCACGCTTTACGCGCTTGGCCATGCCAGGCCTATTACACAAGTGAGCAATGTTATTCCTGTGTACGCAAGTCTCACTATTTATATTGAAACATACGGTGAAAACATACATTATTAGATTAATTCTTCTATGTTGTGTTATGAACCTGATGGTTAAGGAACTCGACTATGGTGTGATGGAAAATTCCAATATTCGTTGATTAAAGAGTAACCCAAGAGTTGGCGATGGGTACTGTTTACCAGCTATCGCACATAATCATAGAGTAGCTTTGTTTGAAATTCACAAATAAACGTAGTTGCGGGGCTCTGTTGTTTATGAATTGTTGTTGTTTCTAGAATTAAGCACAAAGCTACACAACGGACCAACGCGGTCATTAAAACCAGAGTTTTGGCGTTGTAAGTACACAAACATGTCGATTTGCTTCTGTGAAGCTTCATAAAGGTAGATAAGGTACTATATTTATTATTTTTTGTGGTACTTTATAAGATTTATGGTACGTGAAGATAATTTCATTCAGTTCTTTCTCTACACTTACAATGGAGTACGGTAACAGAAGGGCACGACTTGATTACTCTACTAAACCTGGAATAAACTAGAGGAGTGTGGCCCATCAGTGGATATGGAGAAAAAATACTTAGTAGCCGTTCCATCTGCTGTTCTAGGGTTTGATAATGATATTGAAGTCAATTGCCCACTAAAAACTAAGAGAATGACTCCCTTACAGGCTGCACTGTCAGTTAAAGATTTCTGATCTACTTAACTTGATAATACTTTGAAACTTAAAGATACACATACATACTATAACCAAGTGCACGGTCAACTTCATATAACTGGTAAAATATTTTGTGATTTAGTTATTTATACATCTATCGACATAAGTATCGAACGAATCCCTCGAGATGGAATTTTTGAAACGATAAAATGCTCCCTAAACTGGATCGGTTTTATTTGCAGAGAAATAAATAGATCCAAGAATGAAAAGGAGCACGGTTTTACTAGAATCAAACTATGTTCTTGAGGCCAAAAGAAAGGTGAAATCGAACAGAAAACAAAGAAATTCAGTTTTCTGAAAGGTTTCTTTGAACCTATGTTTTTATATTTGTCATGTTTTGTTTGAGATATCATTGCCCTTATAATTTCCGTTTTACATTGTGTGTTTACCGTCAAACAAATTATTTTTTATCTAATTATATCATCAATCATCCTTTAAAATATTAATGTTTGTTGTTGTTTTTCCAGTAAAAATCAAATGTTTTTAGTGTAAATAAAAGTTACAAAAATATTTGCTTTTTCGCTATAGGCCCGATGGTCGCGGGTTCGAATCCCTGTCACACCAAATATGCTCACCCCTTTCAGCCAAAGGGGCGTTATTATGTGACGGTCAATCCCACTATTCGTTGGTAAAAAAGTAGCCCAAGAGTTGGCGGTGGGTGGTGATGACTAGCTGCCTTCCCTCTAGTCTTACACTACTAAATTAGGGACAGCTAGCACAGATAGCCCTCGCGTAGCTTTGCGCAAAATTCAAAAGCAAACCAAACCAACTTTGTACACCCTATATCCTGGACAGTTCATTTGGTTATTGCGACACAATAAATTAGTGTGTAATCAGTTGAAATCTCTTTAAGCTGTTCTTTCTCTTTCAAAGGCAAATCGTTAATATTTGCAAAGTTAAAATAGAGACTTTGAATACTCAGTAATTTTTATTTAAATGAGGAGGAAAGTCTCCTCAATAGTTGTGCACGAATCAGATATGTGCAGCAAGACTGAAATTTTTGCATCTTCACTCAAGGAAACTTCATTCATAAGTAAAAAAAATCACTGAGATTTTCAAAGCGATAAAGTTCTTCCATAAGTATACATTCATCCCAAAATCTTAGCTTACTTTAAAGCGCTTCCATTTTACTTTGAGCTTTAAAGTATGTTACCCTGTTACCCTGCATTGCAGCATTCACTTCATTCAGATAGGCAAATACGATGGAAAGGTAAGCCACCCTCTTTATTCAGCATTTGTTCTTTAATTTGTGTGCAAGTTCAAAATGGCATATAGCTTACAGGAAATCTATCTCCTCACTCAGTTCGTAAAACCGAGCAAGCACTTTTCTCGAAAAAGTCATCTGACTTCAACATGAAGCAGCAAATTTTTATACAAACTTCCCATATCCTCACCGGGTAAACTGAAGATCATCATATTGAGTGGTCTTGATTTTGTAAAATTAACTATTTTTATGACATCATCCATACCTCGTTTAAGTCTTCTGCCTTTCGTTTCATTGCAAGTACATGACAATGAAGATAGCAGTGGATGCTATTAACCCGATATTCGTGTTTTTCTTTTTTATTAGTGCATCTGAAAATTTTCCAATCATAGCTGCAGTCCCATCAGTGCAAATACTTTAGCAAAGGTGCCAATAGATCTCATGTTCTTCTATAAATAAATCGAGCAGTTTAAATATTTCTTCGCCTGTGTTTGAGTCGGCAAAGATTTGCAAATTATCATGTCTTCTTCAAAACCAGCTTCGTGAATATAGCGAACAAACACAAGCAACATCGAATAACCTGCGACATCTGTTGATTCATCCATCTGAAGCGAAAAAGTTGGACTCGCGTTTACTCGCCTTATTAACTCCATTGAGCAATTTGCTGATACATCCTTGATTTTTCGAGAAACCGAGTTGTCAGAAACGTGCATAGAGATAATGTTTTTAAGAAATCTTTCATCAATCATGCACTCTACTTTTGCACATAGTTTTATCAAATCTCCTGCAATTTTATGAGCTTTACCTGCTCTTGCAATACGGTAACTAATGCGATATGAAGCAATAAGTGGACCTTTGTTGTCCTGATAGTCAAACGAATGAAATGTAGCTTTTCTTGCATTTAATTATGAACACTTTATTTTGAAATACTTGGAAGCTGGATTTTTTTAATTGGGAGTGTTTGGTTTCTAGATGTCGTTTTAACTTTGCTGGATGTAAACTACTGTTACTCAACACTGTTCTACATTCAACATACAATCCACTAGGTTCATCTTCATTACCTGTCCATGTAAAACCATATCCAATAAAACTTTCATCATACTTTATTTTCTTTCTTGTTTCGGTACTTCTTACATCATCCTGCATTAAAGTCCTTGTACAAGAGGGAAACGCAGATGAATTGATATTAGACCTAGGCCTAGGAATATTTTTTTTTTCGTATCAGATTTATTACTGTTATTCAGCCATTTATCCATTATAAGGGTGACAACCAATTATTAATTTGTCTATAAACGTATTCTTATATCTTTGGCACTCCAAAAGTATTTTCACGGACACAGAATAGCATTTTTATGAAAACTCGCTCGAGCACTTGAGTTTTATCGTCATACAATGCCACGCTGACCTAAGATCAGTGTTGCCATAACGAAGTCAGAAATAAATGTACTTTGAAATTGATACAATTGATTCTGCATGTAATTTCATCACAATGTTTCAAATTTGAACAAGATTCATCTATTTTTACTTCATTTATATTTGGTATATAAAGCCCAAAAATATCTTTACCATAGAATATTTAATTTGCTTGTGGGGTACATCTATCATAAAGAACAATACACTACAAAGATAAATCTGTAAAACAACTCAAATTACACTTAAGATAATAAGGCCATAATGTTATGAATTCAAGAATAACAAATATTCCACAACAGTTCTCTGTAGCTTGTTAATAAATTTGAATATTAGCAATCTTTCTGTGTTGATTATTAACAGAAAAATATATCAGGCATCCCTTAAGTAATGTCTGATTTCAGTTTCAGAAAAAGATAAAAGATTTCAAATGCTTGTAATGTTATTTAATCAATAATATATCTTCCATTATTATAAAAGATTTGAAATGCTTATAATGTTATTTAATCAATAATATATTTTCTATTATTATTAATTACTTCTTGCCAACGATGCACAAGCTTCTCAAAGTGAATCACACCAATAATATCCCACCAAATGCTTAACAAGACTTTCCTAGGGTGGAGATCCATTTTGAGCTGAGCTTTAGCCAGTGTACCTGACCTGATCCATTGTCTGCGGCACTTAACAATTTCATAAAATATCCACTTTTCATTCCCAGTCACTAACCTGCCGAAAAAAGTGAGTTACGTTAACGAGAATGCAGAGAAGTGCAAATGTCCACTTTTGCTCTGAGGTTGGCTTCTGTAAAATGATGGAGGACCCATTTTCCAAGTTTTGACACCTTTCCAAGTTGTTGCAGATGACGATGAACTGTTGTGGGTTGAATTAAGCTTCTGTGCTAGCTCTTCAACTGTTACAGAACAATCTTCAAGTGAAGCCAGCAGCAAGTCATCATTAAATTCGACGGGACGACCTGAACGTGGCGCATCACTTAAGCTGTGGTCACCCGATCTGAACTTCTGAAACCACTTTTGATATTTTTTTTCATTGAGAAGTCTGTATCATAAACATCTTGAATGTTACGTGTAGTTTCTACTGCAGTATTACCTTTTTTAAACTTATAAAGCAATATATACCTAATGTACTCCTCAGACACATTCTTCTTCATAAGGGTTTATTTGATTAATAATGTAAAAAGTGGAGTTGAATTAGATTCTTTTATTTGTCTGAACATTTTTGTATACGTCCTACTACATATTTTAGTCATTAAAGCTTTCTACAAAGACATAAATGATGATGCACTTTCTGTATTAAAATTTCGGACCTTGCTTGTGGAATGACCTGATATTTACTCTTATTAATTTTATGTTTCGACTGGCTTGCATGCATTCATAAATATTAGCTTGACTAATCGTGTAAGAAAAAATCGTAGGACTTATAAATGGAGAATTAATTACATGCATGTCACGTGAAAGCTTATCAATGTAAAACGGATGGCACTATACACAGGCTCCGCCTTTACACTGGATTATCAGCTGATTGAAATATAAAATGTTCATACAGTAGTGTCATTTATTGGTATAAATCAATAACAATTAACAATGGATACTGAAAACCGAAGTTTAATTGTGAAGATAAAGATGGTTGGTAAAACATGAAACATTTTATTTACAAGGTTTGGAATAACTTATCTTCAGAGAAACCTGAAAACATTGTTACAAAGATGATTATTACTAAAATTATAATAATTAAATTACTTAGTTATGAAGAAAAGCGGTAATGGACAGATAAAACAATGTTTATATATATTACACAACAGCCGAGTTAAGTTTGAAAATGTAAAACAATATTAAATCTAAAGATCGTCAATTGTCTGAGGTTCTTACTTTCCTCTCATTATCTCATTTCCTTTTTATGGGTTCGCTACCAATTGAAAACCAACTCTATTCCCTAATAAAATACTACATTCTTGAAATACAGCTTAGAATGATATACAAATCTAGACTCCGCGTTAAACACCTATTTCGGTACAAAGATCAAGCACCTAAACTTCTTCGTTCATGGACAAAACGAGACGACATTTAAAAACTTGAGCCTGTGAACATTTACAAGTATTTGGCAGAACCAAATATCCACTACTTAAAACCAGCCACTTAACCATTCGTACAGATTCTGAAACCGTAGGTCATAATAGTTCATTTAACAATTTCTCTTACATCACCACAGGATCTTCAGATCTTGAAATAAACGTTAAATAACGTCTGTTGATAGCTGAAGACCGCGAAGCTCTTGACATTTCATAAAGCTCTCTAGATCTTTTTTTCAATTTTCATATTTAATTGAGTGTATATATATATATATACAGCATTGTTTTATCCGTCCATTTACTGCTTTTCTTAATAACTAAGTAAACTTAAGATTAAATTATTATATTATAATTTAGTATTAATCATCTTTATACTACCATTTTAAGATTTTGCTGAAAATGACATAAGTTATTCCGGAACGCTCGAACTTAGTAATAATTAGCTCTGAAGAAAACACGTTATATACCAATAGGCCGAACACATCAGAAACATCAACAATTTGATTATCAAAACGAATCGCTTATCTAAAACTACTTGCAGTACAAAACATAGGATGCAACTCAGCCATCAATATCAAACTATACTTAGCTTATATACGCCCCTCAATCAAATATGGGTGACATGACACCTATAATATGTCCAGCAGAACAATCAAGAAGTTTCAACTTGTAGAAAACAGGAATTTAAAATTGGCTTTACGGTTTCCAAAATTTACACTTGCCAATAAAAATTACATACAAAAAACACGCAGCATGCAATTAATCAGCGAAATATTAAAATATCTAACTTTTAATTACCACAGAAAAACACAAGCAAGAAATCCTTTAACAGAAACCCTGCACACAAAACAATTTTCCTACACAATAAGCATTTAACATCAAACAGCACTCGCAAGAAACACTTCTTTTTTAACCCATTAACTCCAAGTGCTGTAGAATTTTGTATCTCAGAAGGCTGGTATTGGTATTAACACTTTTATTGATAAGCAGAGAACAATGTTTCAAGTTAATAAAGAGAGAGTTTGCAAATGACCGTCACGCATTTCTGAGGAACGAAAGTATAAACTAGTACGGAATTGTAGGGGACGTTGCACTTGGATGTTAGGTTATTAATTAGTATAGGTTTAAAGGTGTTCCTTTATATTGATTTAATTTTGATTTTTAGTTGTTGTATAAATAGGGCTTCTTTGATTTTCCCTTTGTTTATACATGTACATTTGTTTCCCTACTTAGTATCTGGGAGTTTTCTACGGTTATGTTGTGTTTATTTTATTTGAAGTGTTCAAAAACCTGCGAAGGTGTTTCTTTTGTGTGTGTGTGTTTTGAATCTAGTTTCCATTTTTCTGTTTCATTTTCCAATGTACAAGCAGTGGCAGCTGTAACATTGTATTTTATAAATTATGTTGGTGTTGTGTTTGTCAGTGTAGTTTTTACATAATACGAACTTAAGTTCCTGGTTTCTGAATACATTTGGTGTTTACTGGAATGTTGTGTTTTGTTATAAGTATTTTCAAATGTTGATAATTTTTTCACTGATGTCAGGAACATATGGTATGCAACAGTATAAGGTTTTGTAGTTTGTTGAATCTTGGGATTTATTGTTGTTTGTTTGTTGTTGGTCTAGGTGTGTGCGTATAATATTTTGCACGGTTTTGGAGGAAATTTGTTGATGTTAATGAAGTGTTGTTTAATTTGTGTTATTTCATCGTTACATTTACCTGGTGAACATTGTTTTGTGGCTGTATTTATTTCGTTTCTTAATATTGAGTTTTTGTTTTGTTTCATGTGCTGAGTCCCAGGGAATGTATAATCCAGTATGCGTGATGTTTCTGTTGATTTGTGTTTTGAATTGTGTATCAATTCTAGTGATTTTGAGGTAAAAAAATGTTATTTGGCTAGTTTTTCCTGTTCACAGGTGAACTTAATGCTGGGGTATATCGATTTAATGTGGTTGCAAAAGCTAAGTGTGTGTTCTGTAGAGGTGAATCCTGCAGTTATGTCATCAACATATCTGTACCAGTATAGTGGTGAGTGTTAGGCTGAATTGATAGCTTCAGATCCAATCTGTGTCAGAAAAATGTTAGCTTGAACTGGTGACACGGGATTCCCCATACTTAGGCTATTTATTTGTAGGTAGTTTTGGTCATGAACATAAAGATAGTTTGGGTGGTAATGAATTCTATAAGGGTTGCTAACTGTTTGCTGGAGATGTGTATCAACGAGTTGAAGTCTTGGATATAAAGCTTTATAGTTATCTTGCAGGCTTCAGTCGTTGGGACTTTTGTGAAGAGGAAGAAAACTGGCCATTAAGGCTTTATGATTTAGTTGATTAAGAATATTTTTAATGTTAAAAAATTATTTTAAAAAGGAGCCGGCTGATGTTATATATTTTGAAAATGACCACTCTATATATTTACCGAGGTTGTAGTTAAATGATTCATAGGTTGATATTATGAATCATAATGGACAATCGGGCTTGTGTTTGTTTGTTTATAAATTTGGGGCAAAACTATACGTAGGCTATCACTAATTTACCAACTAGTCATCACCACTAACCGCTAACTCTTGGGCTACTCTTTTACCAACGAATAGTGGGATTGGCTATACATTATAACGCCCCCACGGCTGAAAAGGCGAGCATGTTTTGTGCGACGGTTATTCGAACCCGCTACCCTTCGATAACGTGTCTCGAATGCCTTAAATCACCTGGACAGCCTAGGGTTTGTGAGATTTGTGGTGCCATATATTTTTGGTGTGCGTGATTATCTCTTTCGTTAGTAAGAATAAAGTGTTCTGAAATTGTATTGGTCTTATTTCATCTGCAGTAGTATTTTTTTAAATTGGTTTTAATGAGTTTTTGTTGGATTTGTGTTTATTAGTTTAAATTTGTTTGTATTTGATAAGATGTTAAATTTTTGAATATATTCATTTGTGTTCTTTATAACTGTAGCATTGCTTTGTTTCTGCACATCATTTATTTTTTTATATTTCGAGTTTAACATAACTTTTAGTAGTTTTTCTGTAAATTACAACCCCGCAAATACAGCGGTTTGTCTCCGGATTTACAACGCTAAAATCAAGGGTTCGATTCCCCTCGGTGGGCTCAGCAGATAGCCCGATGTGGCTTTGCTGTAAGGAAACAGACACACACTGTAAATTATGGATAAGAAGTTAATCCGCGTATAACGTTTCATGACGTCATACTTGTACTTCCAGTGTTTGTAAACAAATAGCACGGCTTCGAAATTTTTTCTCAATTTCTGGCCACAAATGACAGTTTTTCACTTGAATACTCGGTAGACACATGAAAAACTGATAATACGGAATTACTTCTGACGCTATTCATCACTTTATAACTCTGTAAACATCAAATTTACGTTTGACCTCTTCACCTTTGTTTTGCTCCACAACACGCAGCAAATTCAGATGCCAATACTTGTTCTGTACATTTAAATGCAGAAAAGTAAAGTTATCCGTTATTGGAAACGGAGGGAAAACAGCAAAATGGTGACCCCCTATTGCAAATCTACATACACACAGGATAAACATTTACATTTTGAAGGTTGCACATCCGGAAATAAAAAAGCTTTTTTCCAGTATCATACATATAAGCAAGAGTTTAATTATGGTATGATGTTACAATGTTTTATTACTTTGTCCAGAATAGTTTAACACTTAAATTAGTTTCATTTGCATTTTAATCTTCTATAAATAACCTTAGAAATGTATTTCATTCTTATTTAGGATGAAATAAGATCACAGGATACAATGTTTGTGATAATTTCTTCACCAATGACAAAAGGAAGGCGTGAACTTGCCTGGCAGTTCTTTGAAAAGAAAATGGTTGAACTACCAAAGAGTTATGAAGGAGAGTTTCTAATACACAACTCGTTAAGGTAGGTAGAATAAAATTAAATAATTTACAAAATTAGAATAGAAACTCTTACACCAAAAATATCAGGAATAATATTTCACTGGCACATTTTTAGGCCATAAATCAGAATAGCTTTTGTCTTTGTAGAAACACCGTATAGGGAAGAAATAATAACTGGACATCTCTTCTGAAGTATACAAATTAAATACGAGAATAGATATTGCAATTTTAATAAACAGTATTCACTAAATGAAGCAAAATTGATTTAAAACTTGTCTTTAAGAGAGTGGTTTATGATGTATTACTGAGAATGAGTATAAATTTAAATGAAAACATAAATCTGCTTGTGTCTTAATTGGCTGTAGAGTTTTAGTGCAGTATAATTTAAACCTACGATACCATAGAAAACATTTAGATGTTGTAAATTGTTCAGAAGTACTGATCTCTAACAATTATTTATTAGGAACAGTAGTGTACATACAAATTAAAATTAAAATCAGGTGTCTAGTCATTTGAACTTGTAGTGATAAAAGAAAGAATGACGTACAACTTATAGAGACGAATCTAAACGTTTATTACAAATTTAAGTACATACATTTTCACATCAAATTTTGAAGGAATATAACAGAATAGAGATATAATACAATTGTTGTTGAACATTACCCCAAGATAATGTGTTACAAATCATAGCAAAGAAATAAAATTAAAAAACAAATAAATAAAACATGTTTTATTCAAATATTGATGTATATATCATCTTCTTCTGAATATGCAACTTTCGAAAATATTCATTACGTGATAGATGAACATAAAAAAGAAAATTAGTGAAAGAAACAACACTATTTTGATATTCCTACGTATTAGAATATTTTGTTTTTCAATAAAAGTTGTATACATAAAAAGAAAGAAATTGCTGGTGATTATATAAACAAGATTTTTAGAGAAGAAACATTCTTAAAAACGATTGTAATAATATATTATTCTAGTGAAGTTTCAAGCCTGAAGGTGAAAAAATAAATTAGACTTTTCAAGAAGCTGTTTTGGTTTTTAGTTCAAATATATATTGGGCTACTGGCTATGTCCAACGTGGGAAATCGAATCCCTGGTTTTACCATTGCCGGTAACCCACCATTGTTCTGTCGAGAAAGAATATTAAGAGATAACAGTTATTGCTTATTAACAGTTCTAAATAGTACGCTAGGTGTGCTTGATCGTTGTTTTTTTAATTCGCACAAAGCTACACAAGAGCCATCTGCGCTGACCTTCCCTAATTTAACAGTGTAAAACTAGAGGGAAGGCAGTTAGACTTCATCACCCGTCCTCAAATCTTTGGCTACTCTTTTAGCAACGAATAGTGGGATTGACCGTCACATTATAACGCCCCCATGGCTGAAAGAGCGAGGATTCAGAAAGAAGTATCAGAGATTAAAAGAAGCAACCCTCAACTACAGATACCACAAAATTTAAAAATTCAGTTGTGACGTTTGCGCATTTCATTATTATAGATACCTACAGGTGATGTTAATACAAACTCAGATAGAATAGTAGTAATGCAAACACAGCTGGACTAAATGTTAAGGCCAATGAAAAAAAAAATTCATTTTGCGTTGTTAGACTCAACCACTTATTTGAGTTGAGCTTCGAAAAATGAAAATAAGAAAAGGGAAAATAATAACTTTTTTAGTAATTAATTGGGAAAATGTGAACACTACGAAATTAGCCTAAAAGCCCTCGCTTGTGTAGAAATGATTGGATCTTTCAACAGGACAACGCTGCAATCCAAAATGTCCGTGGGACAAAGGACATTTTCATGGCGAATAACTTGATTATTTTAGACCATACAGCGTCTTCGACCGAAAATGTTTTGCGGTGGATGGCAAGGGAAGTCTCTAGAAATGGACGTCAATTCCAAACAGTGCATGATTTTCGTCAAGTCATCTTCACCTCTTGGTATAATTTTCCACCCAGTCTTCTGCAAACGTTTATATCGACCGTGCCAAAGCGAATGTTTGCTGTTATTCGCAATGACGGCCGTGCAACTCACGACTGAGACCTCTTGTTGGGCATTTCCTACCCTGTTTAGAACCTTTTTTTGTATGGTCTTAAACGTTTGACCAGCTAGTATTTAGGCTAGTTTCATAGTGTTCACAATTTCCCTGTTAAATGTTAAATAGTTTTTTATTTTTATTTTCCGTTTTCTTATTTTCATCTTTCGAAGCTCAACTCAAATAAGTGATTGAGTCTAACAACGTAAAATACGTATTTTTTCTTTATGTTTATTGGCCTTAAGATTTTAGCCAGCAGTCTATAAAGAATTAGTTTAAAATAGAACAAAACACTGGTCATTTCATTTTACCCTTTATGTCTGTTAATACAGGAAACGATGGATGTAGATAATCTGTTTATGATGGAATAATAAGAACTACTTTCAGTATTGTGAGGTGCTATTAGTGAAACTGTTTAAAGAATCTTTTTTCTTTCAAAACAAAAAGTCGTATATAACAGTATTTCAAACCTGTTATTTAAACAAGCTAGTCTAGTTAGTTCAGTAGAAACAATACTTCTCTTCTGCTGGTTATAAATAACAAAAGTAAATCTACACGATAACTACTTTTTTGAAAGACAGGATGTGATTTAAAGGATAGGTTTGACAGTTTGTATTTCTTACTTTAAATATCAATAAAGCAAGAAGCTTAAAAGCTTCAAACTAACTTTATGGTTTCACGTTGTTTACAGTACTAATGTATTTGGTCCTTGCTGTTTGTTGCCCATTTGAAATGATGTCTAAATATGTTAGACTTCTGAGAAATCTGAATTACATTATTTAACTCAATTGTGTACTAGTATGTTTTAATTGATTATAACAAACTACATAGCAAATAAGTCCAAGTATTTTATGTTAGTGCTAGTGATTTATTCATTGTTGTTGTAGAAACTACTGCGTAATCAGTTGTTATTCTAACATTTATAACGAAGAATTTAAATTTAAGATGCCACTCATTCTATATTTGATCTTTTGCTTTAAACTGTTCAATTCTGTATTAAGACAGCTGTATAAGGTATTCCAGTTTAAGTTAATGGGGAGATATAAGTTAAGACCATCTGATTATTACAAAGAGATTATATCAAAACTGTCCATTAAAGCTTTATGGGTTAGTTGATCAATAATATGTTTAAAGTTAAAAGGGTCTTTTAAAAAAAAGCCAGCTCATGTTACATACTTGGGTAATGTCCATGATATCTATTTAGTGAAGTTGTAGTTGAATGATTCACAGGCTGACATTATAGATTGCATTTTGTATAGTTGGTTTTCTTGTGTTTTGTGTGTATTGGCTTATATTTGTTTGTATCTAACGAGATGTTATTCGTTCTTTTAATGTACTGATTTGCGTTCATTATAACTTGCACTACCTTTGATTGTCAATGAAATTGCGGTCAAACCTTTCTTCTTTGTCGTGGCTTTTTATGTTCTTATGTTGGTGTTTTCAGTTTCTATAGAATAGATCATTAGTCTTCTGGCTTAGCCTTCTAGACAGGCTTTGATTTTGATGGATGGATTACTTCATGGTGTTATTGCATGCAAAATTCCGTCCTTTTTTAAGCATATGTATCTCTTCAGTGTTCAATTGTTGGTCATATCAGTTAATTATGGTGTTGGTTCATAGTTTCTCGTGTCAGCATCATTTTGTTTGTTGGCACACCTTAGCTGATCTAGTTTCTTGTTGTAGCAGGTCTTCTTGACACCTTAGCTGATCTAGTTTCTTGTTGTAGCAGGTCTTCTTGACACCTTAGCTGATCTAGTTTCTTGTTGTAGCAGGTCTTCTTGACACCTTAGCTGATCTAGTTTCTTGTTGTAGCTGGTCTTCTTTTCCTTGTCTTTCTTACTGTTGGTTAGATTGATGTTACACTGTGTGAGTCCGCAAATGTCTGATTGAATGCAACAGGTCAGTTGATGGTCTAAATTCATCTTGTTCCTTTTGCAAGTCATTGAGTTCTTTGCATTTTGACTTTAACAAAACTGTTAGCAGTTTTTATCTTGGCTAGGTTTTAACAGAACGTATTGTCAATTTCATCGTACTTTATTGCAAAATAAAAAAACTACTGGGTGAAATTGTTTGAAGTTTGACAATAATGTTCATCAAAGTATGTAGTTGTAAAGAAATACGATATTAAACTTTGATTTTTTTCTATTACTTCACCTAAAAGATGATTTTCATTTCAGTATGAAAATATTATTTATTAAATCACTTTTCACATTTCAATTGCGTAATCTCTAGAACATCTTAAATTAACATCAAAAGTCTTAAGGTAAATGTATGTATTTTAACATGTAATTTTCTTTTTTATCACTAAATCTATCTACTTATTCTCAATTATTATTTAACCTGATTATATTAACTAATACCCTTGTGAATATAAAAAGTTATTGTTGATACAATCTAATTATAAATGTGCTTGTGTTAACCAAATGGCATTTGCTCATGTCCTGTAAACTCGTGAACGTAAGGCACCTTTTTTGGACATGTTAGTGACTATAGATCAAAAATGGGTATTTTATAAAAATGTTAAGCGCCGAGAAAATGGCTCAGTGCAGGTAAACAGGCTAAAGCACAGCCCAAAATGGACCTCCACCTCAGGAAGCCTTGTTAAGCGTTTGGTGGGATATTGTTGATGTGATTCATTTTGAGTTGCTGTCACTAAATGTAACGAGTACATCACATTTATATTGTATAAAGTTAGAGCGCTTAAATGTTGCACTGTAAGTTCTGCCTGATACATTTTAAACTTTTAATTAATAAGTGGACTTACTAAACATAGTTCAGACTTTATGGATCTAATAGGTGTTAGTATCTTGTCCACTGTTTCTTAATTTTTCTTTACTGAACTCCTTTAGGAAGCTTCAGACACTGAGGGCATAACAGAGTTGGCCAGATCTTTAATGTTGTGTAGAAATGCATCCATAAGACTTTTAGTATTTTGGTTTTCTATTAAATGCATTCTAAAAGTTTCTCCAATGGGTTTCATATCCTAAAAGCTTTGATAATGTTAGTAAATTTTAACTGTACAACCCAAATAAAGAAGAGTGTCCATTTTGTTTTTTATGATGTTTCTTCCAGTAGTTTTGGCATGTTATTAAGCAGCACTTCTAGCTTCAACTACCAGTTTTCAAATTACTGATTTAGGTGATACTTTCTCTATAGTCTTTCCTTGTACATTTTTTACTAGTTTTATTATTTCATAACATAATTTCTTCACTATAGGAATGAAAGAGATGATGAGTGGAACATCATTCAAGCAATTTATATGATTCTGAGAAAATGATACATGTGTGTATGTGTGTGAATATATCTATACGTATATATAAAATAAGCATAAGAATTTAGTAAAGAATCCGTTGTGAGTCCTAACTGTCACCTTGAAGTCATAATGGATAATGCTTATGGCAATAGCTCCCTAATGCATTGAAGGTGTCACAGCTACCAGACAAAATCCAAGTGTTGATATTAAACTAGTCATCAAATATGAAAAATCAACTAAACGTGTGTAATTATCTGGTTGCACATGCACATCTCAACTCCTATTGCCTTTCACCGTCTTCAGCCAGTAGTTGGAAGACAGTTACCCGTACTTTATTATAGTTGCTAAACTAAAATGAAACCAATTTAACACTTTATTTCTATACAGTAATAAACTCTTCTATTACAAAATTAATAAAAGAAAATAATAAAAGCCCTTACATAAAACTACAATTCCTATCATTATGTTTCCTACATTTCCAACTTCCTCCTTATTCATTGAAAAGTCCCATCTGTTTGGATTCTTGTACGTGGTGAGGGGACCTCTCAGAGAAGATTCTGTTCTTTCAATTTACTTTCTATGGGATCTGAACATCCACCCATGTCGTTTTGCCATGCATGAAGACCCTTGAAGAAGAGGAAAGAATCTTTGTGATTGAGGGGTCTAACCCTAACACACCACGTTGGCTTTGAATTTCTGTAGACGGGCGGCCTTTAGGTGACTCCCCAGGGTCAATCAACTGTTCCACTTGGGCTAGGGTCAAACAAGTACCAGTGTTGGATGTTCGTAACAGGTGTTGTGGACATTATATCAGATGCTAGAGTTTGGGCCTTGTGTTCGTAAAACACTAGCGTTGCTGCAGTGTACTTGTTTGGCACTGTAGCGTGTCCCCTCGCTCATGGTGGGTGGAGTCAGTAAACAATAAAATTTTCTTACCTTATTTTGGAACCTCCAAATATGAATTTAAATAAAATAATAAAATAGTGAAAAATCAGTCCATAAATGAATGACAACGTTTTGAAGATTCTGAGCAGCAATCTTCAATTTCTGTGACATCTGTACCTCATTTTCTTTTACTACATTCTCTTTCACACACATCTTTAGTGCAAATGTCATCCTTTTTTATTCGTAATGGACTAGAGGAATTTTTCTGCTCTCCTAAATCAGTCAAAACCTTCACACTGGTGGCACGTTGGTGAAAACATGCACTTTTAAACATAGTGAACTCTTCTTTCATTCGAAGGCCATTGGGGATTAGACCCATTGAGGTTACTCCCCATGCTATTTTGAATTCTGCTCAAGGAGTTATTGCTGAGAGGGATTTGAAGAACATCTCCGAGTCAGAGATCCTCATTGGCTTCTTCACCCAAGCAATTTCTGCAAAAAGGTGATCTCCATGTGCAAGTATGAAATTATGATGCCGACCAATGTTTTAATTTTGACAGTTACGTCACCACGTTCACCTGCAACCATGAAGATAGGTTATCTTAATTGCAAGGTCGAGCCATATGTTCTGAACTCTCTCGGAAGTTTTCAATGTCAGCAGTTTGGTCATGCAAGACATGTCACGGTTCCTTGCAGTGTGCTCGTTGCAGTAACAAGGATCATAATACTTATGAGTGCGATCCAGATCCTCATTGTGTTAGCTGTAATAGCTTTCACCCATCCTACTTTCGTTCATGTCCCAAGTGGGTGAAAGAAAAAGAGGTATTGTATTTGAAAACGATCCAAAACATTTTTTACCCTGAGACTTGGAAGTTACTGTCCACCACTTCATCTCAGACGTTTGCTGCTGCACTTCTTTCTACTACAGCAGTGGGAGTGCAGTCGAATCTCTCTGTGCCTCGAAAAGAATAGTTCTCCAAACAAATGAAAGGTGTTTTGACCTCCATGGTTAAAAAGTTGATGAATCAACTTCAATACCCATTTTTACCCCTTACATATATTCAAACAAACCCCAAAATCCACATTCTTTGGTTCCAGATACATCTGGATTTTATTGGATGCATCTTCTTCCCCACCACATGATGCAAAACAATCATTTGTTCATGTTCTCAGTCACTGGATTCCACTTCCAACAGCAAAGACCTGCCCAAGTGACCCAGAGCAGGATCCATGGAGGTCCATAGACCTACCCGAATAAGGACAGTAAGAAAGAAAGACGTGGTCATAAACAGAAGGGTCCTCTACCGAATTCGCCTACACGTAAATAAAAATGGCCACCCTGATACAATGGAACTGTTGAGGTTTACGTTCTAATCTGAATGACATCAAAACACTGATTGCTTCTTACCATCCTGTATATATTTCCTTACATGAATAATTTTTGAATCCTGCCGATACAGTCACCTTTCGGCAGTTTCATTTGCACAGAAAAAGAGGTTGTGTGTGCACGAGTGCATGGAGGGGTGGCACAACTGGTCAATCAATATATACCCACCCTATCTTTGCCACTCAAAACACTCTTTGAGGCCGTAGCCATCCGTGTTTCCTGGGTCATACAATCACTGTTTGTTCTCTCTACCTGTCACCTGGAGATACCTGTGATCAATCAGACCTTGATGTTGTTGTTGAACAGTCGTTGTCTCCCTTTCTAATCCTTGGGGACTTTATTGGACATAATCCCCTCTGATGAGGTGCTGATATTAATGAAAGGGGTCGTTCAGTAAAATTTATGCTCTCAGATCACAACTTTTTACTGTTCAACACTTGTCCTTATACTTATTTTCACGTACCTAGTCAGGCTTTTACTGCTATTGATCTCTCAAGTTGCTCCCCTTCCCTATTCTCCGAATTTTCGTGGAGGGTTAACAGTAACCCACAAGGCACTGATCATTTTCAGAAAGACTGGTCATGGTCGATGCCACCCGACCCGCGTGTCCCAGTTGATGCTGGATCAAGCCAACTGGCCCTTTTTCACTGCTGTTGCATTGCTTGATCCTGCCATTTATAAACGACTGCATAGCAACAGTGATTGACTGTATTATACAGGAATCTACTCAACGTATTCCTAAGGTCTTGACACGTTCTCCACAATATCCTCGTTCGTGGTGGAATCCAGCATGCCACATGAAATGGAAGGTTCAAAAACACGCCTGGGATACCAACATCTTCAAGAACGAGGTCCTGGCAGAGCCATAGACCAGAAACCCATACTCTAGTTTCGATGGAATAAGAGCACAATATACACTATATGGCAGTCCTGTTCAGTGAGTTTGTGTGGCCTACCACTTCGTGCCTACGCTGTTGTTGCTCCGTATCGGTAAAATATTGCTTCCTGTGGACCATGGAGAAAGTTATTCAGGCTTATCTTTGAGCAAAACTGATCTTTTTTCACACATCAAGCAGTTACGAGTCAAACGTACAAGAGCACTGAACATCCTCTGTGTCCTCTCTTCCACCACTTGGGGAGTGGATCAATGTTCTATACTAAAGATATACTACAGGCCCAAATTTATGTAGACACCCGATTGTCACACACATATGTACTAGTTGAATATCTCATTCCAATACCATGAGTATAAATACAACATTGGTCCCCCCTTGCTGCTATAACAGCCTCCACACTTCTGGAAAAGCTTTCCACTAGATTTTGAAATATGGCTGCGAAGGCTCGCTCCTATTCAGCCACAAGAGCATAAGTGAGCCGAGCAAGAAGGCTTGGCTCGAAGTCATCGTTCTAATTCATCCCAAAGGTCTTCGATAAGATTGACGTCAGGACTCTGTACAGGCCAGTCAATTTCTTTCATACCAGCCTCAGCAAATCATGTCTTTATAGACCTTACTTTGTGCACGGGGTCATTGTCATGCAGAAACAAAATAGAACCTTTCCCAAACTGTTGCCACAATGTTGGAGGTACACAATTCTCTAAAATGTTATTTTATGCTGTAGCATCATGATTTCTTTTCACTGGAACTAAAGAGCCTAGCCTTAACCATGAAAACAGCTCCAGACCATTGTTCCTCTTTCACAAAACTTTGCAGTTGACTCTATGCATCCAAGCAGGAAGTGCTCTCCTGGTATCCCTCCAAACTCAGATTCGTCCGTCAGACTGCTAGATAGTGAAATGTGATTGATCACTCCAGAGAACACGTTTCCACTCCTCCAAAGTCCAATGGCAGTGTGATTTACACCACTCCAGTAGACACTTGGCACTGCAAGTGGTGATCTTAGGCTTTTGAGTGGCTGCTCGGCCATGGAAACCCATTTTATGATGTTCCTGATGAACAGTTTTTGTGCTGACGTTCCTTCCAGAGGTAGTTTGGAACTCGTTAGGGGTGTTGCAACAATGAGCTTGTGTGGCCTACCACTTCATGCCTGAGCTGTTGTTGCTCCAAAACAATTCCACAGCACTTACAGTTAACCAGGGCAGCTCTAATAGGGCAGACATTTAACGAACTGACTTGTTCAAAAAGTAGCATCCTGTGACAGTGCCACGTTGAAAGTCACTGAGCTCTTCAGTACGGCCCATTCTACTGCCAGTGTTTATCTACGGAGATTGCATGGCTGTATTCTTGATTTTATGCACCTGTTAGCAATGGTTATGGCTGAAATAGCAGAACCCACTAATTAGAAGGGGTGTCCTTTCAGCCAGGTTGTGTATATTGGGCTCTTACTCGATTAAACTAGAGTATGGGTCTCTGGTCTATGGCTCTGCCAGGACCTCGGCCTTGTAGATGTTGGACTCCGTTCATCATAGGGAATTCGACTCTCTTCCAGGGCTTTCCTTACCTCTCCAGTCTGGAGCTTGTACACAGAGTCTCATAAACCTCCTCTACACCTCTGCTGTTTGCGACTGTCTTTACTTTATGCTCCGAAACTTCAATTCTTATCACAGCATGCTACCTGGAGATGTGTTTTCATTCCTCAATTTGCCATGCTTTTTCAGAACAGACGATCTGTAATTGCTCCTTTTGGCCTTTGTATCCAGATGCAGTGGATGAATTGGGACTGACTTGGATAACATTGTTCTCTCCACTGGTTATCGCATCCCACTATGAATTATTACCATCTCCAAATGTTACCTTTCTTTAAGACACCTGAGAAAAGCGGATACTCACGACTGGAAGTACCATCTTTTATTTACTGGGCATCTTTCTAACCATCGCTCTATTCCCATTTATACAGATGAGCCGAAGTCAGGTGACTCTGTCGGCTCTGCCATGTTTGTTGTGTTTCGGTGGTTGCACACAGAATTCTCCTCTACAGTTTCTGTGTTCGCTGCTGAACTGTATGCCATTTCCCTTGCCCTGGATCACATAGAAGCTAAGCAGTACTCAAACTGTACTTTTTATATTGACTCGCTTAATTCTCTACTGGCTTTGGAATAACTTCACGTTAGTTCTCATCCTGTTCTCGCCGATATTCAAACTGACTGGCCTATTCCTCTTTAACACCTATTTCTATCCAGTTCTTGTGGATATCAGGCCATGTTGGTATTCGCGGGAACAAACTTCCCAACATCGCAGCTAAGTCTACCAGCTCTCGTGCTATTGCTATGGTTCAACGTGGTGGTTGGCATTCATCTTCCAGTGAGCAACATGAAAATAAGCTTTTCCAGATAAAACCCTCTATTGGATTTCGGCCATCTTGTTCAAAGTTGTCTCAACTAGACTACGCGTTGATCATAGTTTTTAATTCATCGTTTTTTTATCTGGGACTGATGCACCAATGTGTGGTCTGTGTGACACTCAGGTCACAATAGCCCACATTTTACTGTTATTATCCCGTTTTGTGAGTTTCTCCCTGACGTTAAACAATGTCATTAGCGATGGTGACACTGTCCCCCTTTCAAATGTTTTTAGATTTGTAAAGATCATTGGCCTTTTTAATGCTATTTAATTTTTTAATTTTTAAATTACACTTTGTTTTTAACATGATTCCTTTTAAGAATTAAAGAACAATTAGTTCGATACGAAATTAGAAAATTATTTTTATATGTTATTATTTTTCATGTAAGACTAACAAGTGGAGGTTTAGACTGATAGATAGTGTATGCCCATCAAAATGTGCGCCCCATTTCTTCAATCACCTCCAAAACTTAGGGTACATTTTATGTCCCAAGATAAAGCTTGTATCCAATCTTTTCAATTGGTGGAGCGTTTTTTACATTTCTTTGTACTTGTTTATGTTTAGTACAAACTGATATTAGTCACAGCTTTGGATTTGCTTTTTTAATGTAGTCGTTCTATTTGATTTTGTTTTAGTTTATTTCACTAAACTCTTCAGTATTAAGGTTCTATATATGTTCCACGAATATGAATTGTTGAACGTTATGTCAACAAATATTAAAATATTTATAAAATAAATTTTCTATACAAGAATACCTTTTTCGTCACAATAGCAGTATTTCCCAAACAATGTCCCACACAACAAGGATGTTTAATTTCATTTAAATAGTTAAGTTGATACTTTTTGTATTGTAACTTATTATGAAATATTTTCCTATGTATTATAATTAAATAATAATGATTTTACATTAAAGAACAATTATAGATGATGCTGTATCTATTACATATCTTGGTGTTTATTTTTTGAATTTCTCGCAAAGCTAGTCATCACAACTCACCGCCAACTCTTGGGATACTCTTTTACCAACGAATAGCGGGATTGATAGTCACAATTGTAACGTCCCCATAGCTGAAAGGGCGAGCATGTTTAGTGCGAGGGGGATTTGAACCCGCGACTTTTAGATTACGAGTCGAACGCCTAAGTCCACCTGACCATGCCTGGCGTTCCTGAACTGAGGTGTTTACTGAAAAACAACAACTTGTGTTACAATATATTCTATTTAAGAAGCAGTACATGATGTGCAGGCATACAGAAACAACTACACTGGATTTTGATCAACAAATATATATTAAAATTACGGAACAGATACTGTAAGTATATTAAACGTTAATTATTAACATTCACGTAAGTATGCCAGAAAGTTATTTACAAACTCCAATTCTGAGATAAAAGACAGCAAGATGATTATTAGAGAATACTCTAGTTACAAGACCTTGAAAACCAAGAGCAAAACCAGAACTAACAGAATTTAGTAGATGGAAGTAAAACCACAGTTTCTTTTGGTTTGCAAACGTACGTTGTGAGATGATTTGTATTTAGTTTTTGATGGAGAAATGTAAATTGTGACAAAAGGTATAAGGTTGTGCACAAAATGGTCAGTTGCGTTGAAGGTTCTGTTATAAATTGACATCTTTGTTGTCGTTGGACTTCACACACATTCTCAACTTTCCGGTACCATGTCTATACCAATTTGCATTGTTTGAACATCAAGTCCACATCCCTATGTTTACTTTAATTTTTTTCTCAGAACAAGAAACAAGTATGAATTAGTGCTGAAAGTGTGTTTACCTTTTTTGAGACACCCTTTTATGTTGGAATTGATTTTGGGGGTTAGTTTTCACAATTTAAAGCTAGTAATGATTATCTTGTTTGATAACATCACTGAAATTCTGCTCCTGATAAAAGCTCAAAATTGTGTTTTTCTTTCACTAGAGTTTCATTTCGTGGAATAATGTCAATGTCTAAGCTGCAGCAGAGTTTCTAAAGTTTAAACTTCTTATGAGTTAAATCTTCTTGTGTACAACTGATACCAATTGTTAGTTACTGGAATATTGTTCTCATGCATCTATTACAAAGATAGAAGTCTGAGGCAGAAGAAATCTCTTTATACAATTGTGGCACAGTGGCTGGAATGGAACCTGTGAAACGTAAAGAGAGCCTTAACAACGAAGGCAACTAAGTTGTTCTATAAATCTCTCATCTGAGATCTTCAAGAAGGTGTAGTCTTTTTTCTGTGGATGATTGTTCTTCGTGGTATTTGCATGTGAAGTTGTTGTGTGAGACGACGCTTCTGTGAGTGTATCTCGTGATTCAGAAGGTTGTTTGCTGTAAGAAATCATGGTGTTAGTGAGCTTACCTTTTTTTTTTTGTAAAAACATGCAGTAAAGGTTTATGAGGTTTGGTATAGCTTTGCACGTGGCACAGATAGCACTAAAATGCTATAACTGGTCATGACAATTTGACCATCTCAATGGGATATTTTGTGAATCTGAGGGAGAACTGTTGGTCACCAGGTTATCCACTTGGTTCGAGTCCTAAAGGGAAAGTGTAAGGAAGTGTATATACCTGTTTTATAAAACCTTGTTCATTCAGTTAGGCCGGATGTATGACCAGATTAAGCTAGTGCGGGGCCTGTAACATATTATAAAGGGGCCCTAAATTCAAAGAACAAACATAAATATTAAAATATAAATTTTTTAACTTGCATAAAGAATTGTATTTTTTCATTTGTTATATAGCCAGATAATACCAGAAAAATAGCTGACATTTCAGTAATAGAATTACTTACATGTAGAAAACAGTTTCAAACGTCAAAAGTAACAAAATTGCAATAACGTGGATAATGTTTCTCCAACAATCGGTAAACCGACTGTTTTTACTATTATACTATAGCTACGTTATTTATTATGAAGGCCTAAACTGCAGTTTCAACAACAAGTCTCCTTTTTAAATATGTTTTTGCCTGTACGTCCTATCGGAAATTTTTTGAAGTTCCTAATCGATCTATGGTTCATAATAAATCGCGTTTCGTTTGGAGATGTGATATAGTTATATGAATAACTGTTAATACTCAACACCCAATTAGAATGTATCAAAAGCTGGCGTTGTATGTTGTTGATTAGTTGCTTTTTTCTATAATCTTTGACTTAACAATTACGTACCATTAGTGCTGCATTCCAGTAGTCTTGTACTAAATTCAATAAATATTAACAACTCTGCCCCTAGTGTTAAATCACGTACACTTTTTACGAAGTGTTAATCTTGTAAAAATTAACAAAAATAAATCGTTATTTATATGGGTTCTGACAATAGCAACATACAAACTGAACCTTTGTATATTTTCTTCTGAAAATTTTGTGACGATCTAGATTTTTTTAATATAATTTGTTTATGTCTGTAGTGAAGTGTGTACCACCAAATATACCAATAGGAATTGAGTGAAAGATGGTGCTAATAGATTGCGTTTTATTTTTAAAATAAAGGTGAATTTTAGAAAATCATAATTGAACTGATATTCATTATGTTAAATTACAAAATAATATTATCAAAGTTAGGGTTAAAATATACAATTCAAACTTTAAGTGAAACTAAAAGCAAAAGGATTTATTTGATTAAAAACTGGTTTTACAATACCTTAGCTCTTTAAAATTTCGTGGTTTTCTGACCAAACAGAAAAGTATTGATATATAATTGCGATTAAAACGCAAATATGTTCCATAAAAAATAATAAACAGTTATTGATAACAATAAAACAAATATATTCATGAACAAATAATCATTTTTAAAATTCTTTTATTTAACACTAAAAGTTGACAAATAAATTCCCGCCTCCAGAGAAGAAGAATAGATTTTTACGATATCTGTGAGCTATCTTTCCTCACTTGGGTTGATAGGTTATTGTCCGAAGACGAAAGTATAAAGGTTACAGTTTTCCATTTTTGGCATGCAAGACACTATGAAAAATAAATAGGCTGATAAATAGAATATGTCGTTATCATGAAAGAATAAATTTTCTATTGTTAACATTAACCATGCTATTATGGTTATGAAATATTATTATAACATTAACAACAACAACAACAAATTTAATACCTCAATAAATTATATTTACTATTAACAACACTCAACTTTCATGCTATTTCTAACAACTAATACTGAAATGTATTTGTAAAATAAGTGCTTCAAATTTCAAGAACCGACATTTTTTTATGTTTATATAACTCTTAAACATTGAATTATACAGTAATAATCATCCTAAAAATATCGAAAACTATAATTAACGCTCTAATGTCTTTATAATACAGATTGCCTTACCTACTTTAGAAGTGTAATATTAATGAAACAGAAAGTAGTTATTATTTTACAATCTTAGGGATAACTTGGAGTTGATTGACGAACCAAATAAAACTGACGAAGCTGTTTGCTTCTTGTTAAGCCCGAAGCTACACAATAAGCAATCTGTGGTGTGTCCATCACGGCGATATCGAACATTTAGTTTATAAGTACTTGAGTTTATCATTGTATTATCCAGAGAAGATGTGTTTCCTTTAGCAATAACGAAAAGTTCACCTGTTAAGCACTTTTTTTTAAAGTTCAAATGCAATCTCTACTTTCAAATATCTCTTTAGAATACAAAACAAAAAATCTTACCAAATGTCTCAACTCCTATATTTCGTCTGGAGATTCTGAACATAACTGACGAATTTCTTCCACCAACCTTTGCGATATCTACGTAACCAGCCCTTCCGGCCTTTACGTTTTCCACGACAACCTTTGTGTTTTTTACAACTTTCTTTATCATTATTTTCAGTCGGTTCATCTGGTGTGATGTAATATGAAATGGATAATAATTCGTTATATCCGGTCTCTAGTTTTACATTCAACCAGCTTCGAAATATACAACTTCGTATCAAAATTCTTAGAGAAACGAAACAATATACTTTAAAATATGAACGCTTCCTCATGAGCACTTGAATAAAGGGTCAGGTGTCTGTTTATTTATTTTAGCGCAAATCTAAATTTCTGACAAAAAATCAAGTAAACTGCAGGTAGCTTGTAGGAGACAAAATGATTATGTTATATTCCATTTTTACACGTTTTATATCGAATCTCAGATGGAAAAATTTTTAGAAATGTATTATTGATCATTTTTTATAAATACCAAATCAAACTTCTAATAAATTTACTTTACCTTAACTTAACAATGATATTGTTTGTTTTCTATTTTTTCTGCCTTATTCTTCTATTCTACTGGTTTTCTTTTCAACCATGTATTTACATATTTTATTGTTGATTGTATAAAGTATATGTTATTTTCAGGTTATTTTATTTTATTTTCACACACATACACTTATTGAAACAACAAGCCTCCTCAGAAAAATTGTCCTACTTCAAAGGGATTTAAAATAATTTCAATTACTAACATAATATTTAATTATAATTCCAAAGTAAGAGATAGTGACCAAGTTTAATGTGTGTTTAAATAAACTGTATCACTAAAATAGCAGTACTGTCGAACATTATATAGTTTAAACTAACTTTAACCAGGGGTTGAGCTCACACACAGAAGATTTTGTAGTTCATACCGACCTTATATGAATATCTCACACAGAGGATACTGTAGTTCAAACTAACTCTTTCCTGAAAATGGATTTTTATAAAAGCCACTCATCACGATTACCGATTACATTCCGGTCTCTGGCCATTAGAACTGTACCACATTATATCAGTTACATTTAGGAGAATTGTGTTATTATTAGAACCTGAAGCCTACATTTTAGATCTAAATTGTAGTAATATTTAATAACAAATTGATTGGATTAAGTTTGAAACATAATTCTTTACACTCACGTGAATCTCAAACCTCAAGATAACAAGAAAGTAAGAGTTAACGAATGTTGAAACGATCCTGTTTATAGGCCCGGCATGGTCAAGCATATTTAGGCGTTCGACTCATAATTCGAGAGTCGCGGGTTCGACTCTCGGTCGCACCAAACATGCTCGTCCTCTCAATCGTGGGTGCGTTATAATGTGATGGTCAATCCCTCTATTCGTTGGTAAAAAGTAGCTCAAGAGTTGGCGGTGGGTGGTGATGACTAGCTGCCTTTCCTCTAGTATTACACTACTAAATTAGAGACGGCGAGCCCAGATAGCCCCCTAGTAGCTTTGCGTGAAATTAAAACAAACAAACAAACAAACAAAACAATCCTATTTATAACTTATAAACACAGTGTAAACACTACAGGTATATGATTAGCATAAATCTCGTGTATAAAACTAACAGTGCAATTTAATACAATACTCTATGTAACAAAAATATTGATTAAACAATGAACTAAACTAAAGACTGTCTAGAATTATCTAAGTATGTTATCAGGTCTGTTTCCACTCGAATCACGTAAAGATACCTTAAGTATATCAGGAGATAATACCTCTGGGAATTTCGCAGAGCGTCCCACTATTGGTTTCCGCATCGGCTATTTCCCATCTGAAACCGTATTCATTGCTCATTCTGACCACTCCACGTTTTACTGTTTGTGGTTGGGACTCACGCCAAAGATTACTAAAAGCTGAGGAATTTACTGTCTCTTCTTGAGACAGACCAAGCCATATTTAGTTGTTATTCGTTATCGTCCTGTTGGCGAAGTCCATTAGAAACTTCGCTGTTTCTTCGTCTGACGGTTTGGCTTTTGTCATTCCATAACGAAAACATGAATTTATATATTCATACCACGACACTAAATCATCTTCATCAGTTTTTATGTTGTAGCATGTAGTGTTGATACAGTCCAAAGCTGCAATGGGAACAGTTGAAGGAAAAAAACATAAGTCTGTAGTATTGATGTAATATTTAATTTGTAACTACTTCAAATATTCCTGTAAGTCTCTTGTTCTTTCTTTCACTTTGAGAAAATATTATCACAAATTACTATCATTTTATTTGTTTGTTTATTGTTAAGCACAAAGCATCACAATGGGTAATATATAAAACAACTGTTCTAATTCATGGACAGAAATCAGTTTACTGTGTATCTAAACCAGTATAAATATTTATAGTTGTTTTTGAAAACAGACAGACCTACCTTTTAATCGTTCTTTGATAACTGCATTATCCGGCAACTCCAATATCACATTTAGGATCGGACACAATAGTAACTATGGAAAATATCAAGAATTAGGTATTTGTACAAATTGTGTGTATGTATACATATATATATATATATCCGACGTGGTTCATTTGAAATATTATTGCTAGTTAGTACAAAGGAATCATATAATGTACCACACACTTAACAGGATTAAAGATGCAATGTCAATGTCTCTTAAGTTGTTGAAGTATCTTGGTCAAGACGAATACAAGGATATAACCTTTTGTCGAATGTCTGATGTAAAAACAAAATTAATTATAATTTCTTATTAAGGGCAGCTGTGTATGAGCCAAGCCTAAAACTTTCAAAATCTATACTATTCTTCTTTAACTATAGGCAGTTGAAGGTCAGAAACCAGTGCGCATGACCATAATAAGAAGTAGATTTAATATCTCGTAACCAAGATAGATTTTTTTTGGCAATAGTTTAACAGTAGAAGACTGAATGATAAAAGTAAATATTCCCAACTCTTTTACCAATGAAAATGGGATTGATCGAAACATTATAACTCCTGCACGGCAGAAAAAGCAAGATTGTTTGATTTTAACGGGTAATCGAACTCATGACCCTCAGATAACGAATGAAGTGCTCTAATTTCCCCTAGTAATGCCGGATGTAACCTGCAGAAAGATGTTTAACTCAGTATTTAACTTATCAAAACAAATCCTTACCAAAACATATGTATATGTATAAATTTATATTAGTCCGTATTATATATTTAGTTCCTCGTTTGTCCTCTTCAGACATTAATAATCTCTACAAGGCAACTTGGTACGCTTTCGACAAAATTATTCATATAACATGCCGAAATAGCATTCCATCTAAAAGGCGATGCAACTCAGTTGCAATAGTTTGTTTTTGGACGTGGTTAGCAAGTATCTGGGTCAGTCCTGCCCAATAATCCTCAAATGTACTGCATTCTGAAGTTATATCTGTCAGTGGCAATCTTGTAATATCTTCCTAGTTACAATAATCCTGTACAATACACGGACTGTGTGCAGTGGTATTGTTTTGGTTTTGTTTGTTTGTTTTTAATTTCGCGCAAAGCTACTCGAGAGCTATCTGCGCTAGCCGTCCCTAATTTAGCAGTGTAAGATGAGAGGGAAGGCAAATAGTTATCACCACCCACCGCTATCTCTTGGGTTTCTCTTTCACCAACGAATAGTGGAACTGACTGTCACATTATAATGCCCCCCGGCTGGGAGGGCGAGCATGTTTGGTTTGATTAGGATTCGAACCCCCGACCCTCGGCTTATGAGTCTAACGCCTTAACACGCTTGGCCATGCCAGGCCTATTGACGTTTTCTACGAGTACATAAATAACAGTTATTTTCATCATTATTAATAGCTACACAGATGCGTATTGCACCACCTTTTAATAAACATAATAATGAAAAAGTCAATTTTTACTTCTGGCTTCAGACAGACAAAGTTGATAAAGAGGTGGGACGTTGTAGGCCTTTTTGATTTTAAATAATCAAGGCCAAAGTAATTGAGATAAAGCCAGGTGGATGGTGTGGCCCTTGTGAAAATTGTGATCTACTTTCGCCGTTACCTAAAAAAAAAAACAGGGAATTTTATTTTGTAAATTAATTTTTGTTGGCAAAAGAAAACTGTAGTTAGCAATAGATTAATGCATCCTATTTTTATGCCACGATGTTGAAAGTTTGTTTTATTGCTGCGTTTTCACTGACTTGGGTTTATCTTGTCAACAAAAGTAAATTAAACTAGATTTTAAACTGTAATCACTTGTACATACTATTAAAAATCCCAATATTCAAAACATTAGTACTTCCACTCGAAGTTCGAAATCACATTTTTTTCTATCAATGTTAGCACAATAGAAAAAGAAATTTCTCCGTGTGTTTTTTATAATAATTGCACGTGCATGGACTGCATGAAGTTGTTACTAACTGAAAAATCAGAACTTATCTACTGATATCTAGTAATATAGTATATCACCCAATCCCGTACATCACAAGTTATAGAATGTCACAACTTGATATCAGACATGCATGAGTTAGGATAACAAAAAAGACCAACAAACTAGAAACCATGTAATATTGTTTCAAAGAATAACAAAACAAAACAAAAAATTAAATATGATTTTCTTATTTTAGGGGGAAAGTGAGGTAAGACAGTCTTTGGTAAACCTATATATGAGTTGTTTAGTTTCTCAGGTGAATAGCCATAAATTTTCTCTTTTAAGTGTTTTTATTCATTTTGGTGTTAATGATTTCTGATCTATTTGGAGAGATTGTATTATAGGATGGGACAGAAGGTACTGTACATGTGCACTTACTTCATTGAGAACAGGTTTAATTACGTACAACTTTCTTTGAAAAGCTCAATAGTTAAGTTACTTTCACTTGCCCTAGTAATAGTTCATTTGGTATCATCCAGTACTATACTAACCATTTCAAGTATATAGTAAGATGTAACCAACCTGTATAATTTACGTTTTGGTTTGAAGTTAAATAAGACAATACAAATACGTACAAAAGGGTGACAGGAACCAGACTGCAAGACCACCAATGTAACTAACAACACTATACAATATCGGTTTAACATTTTTATTTCAACAATATAAAATATTGACACAATATTGAAACTTTAACTGGCGACAGTTACCCAATTGCCACAATTGTTGTCTTATATGGAACGTTTAAAAAGAAGAGATTTACTGACATTGTAATGTTTACTCTAGATACTATAGTGAGAAGTACTTTAATATTATGTCACATGTGCAAGACATTTCCCAAAATCCTACATAAATATCAAAACTTTCAGTGGTATACTTACACATAAAGTCACACCGTAACGCATCATGTGCACCAGCTTAATCGAGGTTGGAGTTTCTTTCCTAAAGAAGTTCAGTCGGCTTCTTAGAGCGAAATAATATTCTAACCTCACGTATATTTATATACTGTTGAAATATGTATTGATAATTATCAACAGATGGGCCCTGTTAATTGGTAACAGCTGTTCGAGGCTAATTTATCAGGGATCTTGTTCTCGGAAGTAAAACACCGCCCTAATATGATTCACTAGTGTATTTGATTGCTGAGAAGGGCCAATGATGTGGAGTGGGGTGTACCAAAACTGGCTGAGCGTTGCCAAAGGAAATGAGAACAGAAGTCATCTGGTGTTCAGCCATTGCAAAATTTCTATTAAGAAACGGCAAGTATCCTGTTCCACAGAACATAAAACCTTTTATTGTTTAACAGTAAAGTGAACAATAGTGGGAACATTGTTATTGATTATAAAATTCACATTGTTTTGAACACAATTACGAGAAGATTCTCTATCCAGTGACGTAAATAAGTGACTTTACTAAAGAAATGGTACTGTTAAACATTGAAATATTTTAAACATATGATAGTACCAAATTATATATTTAGATACGAATTTCAGTTTCGCACAAAGCTAAACGAGGGCTATCTATGCTAGCAGTGACAGACTACTACCAACTTTATAAAATTTAACAAACAAAGTCTAAAAGAGTGAGTATTTTCGACACTGGGTATTCGAATCCCCGACATTTATATTGCGAATCGAGCGCCATAAAAACAAGGGTTTGGTTGTTTTTAATTTCGCCCAAAGCGCCACTCACCGCCACCTCTTGGGCTACTCTTTTACCAACGAATAGTGGAATTAGCGTCACATTATAACGCCCTCGCAGCTGAAAGAGCTAGCATATTTGGTGTGACGAGGATTCGAACCCACTCCCTCAGATCACTAGTCGAGTTCTTTAACCACCTGGGCATGCCGGACGAAGAACAAGGGTATGGGAAGTCAATGATGGATGTTTCGTAATTACTTTAAATACTATAATTAGCGTTAAAACCTCAAAAAGGTAGCTTAGAATATTTTAACTACAAAAATAATATTAGATGTTAAACAAACAGTATATTTATGTGATCAAAAATTTATAAAGAACAGAGTTAAATGATAGCAACATCATGGAATGTAAGGTTATATGTGCAGGATATGTGTGATAACATTGTGAAATGAAACTGTTTTGAAAAAAAAGCTTAAATATAAGAATAAACACATCACCTTATAATAATAATAATAATAATAATAATAATAATAATAATAATAATAATAATAATAATAGTAATGAAGTCAAAACACTAAGAATCTGGAATGGTTTAATCCAATGACAACATGGAAGGTTTGATGTTATTATTTAGTGTTAGAAGATCATTGAAAATGTTTAGATTCATTTAATAAAATCTTCATGATCTCTGGTTCAAGAGTGTAGAATTTTAAAGTTTTCTATTAATATGGATGAAAGACTCGAATGGCATATGTTCACATCACGCTGGAATTTCCATCCTATTGGGCCCGATATAACCAAGCGTGTTAAAGCATGCGACTCGTAATCTGCGGGTCGCGGGTTCGCATCACCGTCGAGCCAAACATGCTCGCCCTTTCAGCCGTGGGGGCGTTATAATGTGAAGGTCAATACCACTATTCTTTGATAAAAGAGTAGCCGAAGAGTTGGCTGTGGGTGGTGATGACAGCTGCCTTCTCTCTTGTCTTACACTACTAAATTAGGGACGGCTAGCACAGATAGCCCTCGATTATCTTTTTGTGAAATTAAAAAAACAAAACAAATATGCTATCGTGTGTCCTTATTTGAAAATGATAAAGTTTCATAAATATAGTTAGTTTACAGATGCACAAATGATTTTGTAGCACGTGTAGCTGAAAAGATACAATAATGTACCCTTCAAAGAAAGAAACGCAAAAGGCAAAATTTGAGACAAATTGTTAACACGTTTATTCCGGGAAGTTCTGTATGACATGTGTGAAACTTTGCACATTCACTGCTAAACATCCAACGTCTGCAAAGTCGAAGTCCACGCTCACTTGTTGAAGTTTAACGTCACTCAATGTCAATAACGACTATGACCCCGTGAGCATCAATAACTACTTGGCATCTCCTGCCCATGGAAGCGATGAGATAACAAATCCCATCCTGTGGAATGGCTGTCCACTCAGCCTGCAAAGGTGCTGCAAGCTGAGGTAGAGTCTGCGGTTGAGGTTGTTGCCGTCGCAGACGTCGATCCAACTCGTCCCAAAGATGTTCTATGGGGTTTAAATCTGGTGATATGGAGGGCAAGGGAAGAACGTTGATTTTGTGGTGTCTCAAGAAGACAGTGGTGAGTCGGGATGTGTGAGGACGGGCGTTGTCATGTTGAAAAATGTCGTTGACGTTCACCATGATGGGTTGCACATGGGGCCTAAGAATCTCGTAGACGATTGCATACAGTTTGATCGGGAATCTTACGCAGCCCTGGTATGGTTGAGGCAGTAGACGTTGCAGTGGTGGTCCTATCACAAAGGTGACGAAACCGGATGTAGCAATCTTGTGCGGGCGTGGTCACACGAGGTCTGCCAGATCGTGGACAGTTACGAGTTGATCCATGTTGTTGGTGACGATTTCATAGCCTTGTGATGGTGCTTGGGTGGACATTCACAGCTCCAGCAACATCTAGTCGAGATTTGCCTGCTTCCAAGCGACCAATGGCGTTATTGCGTTGTGCTTCAGTCAGTCTTGGCGTAACTGTATTGCGTGTCGGTGGCTTAACACTGAGCTATGGAAACCGAGAACTTGTCACTTTTATAGGGATTTTGCACTTGTTGCACTTTCAGGACATGCAGATCTCTCAAACAAATTTATTGGACACGAATGCGTCTTGGCGAAAAATTCGATGTTTTCCTCCGTTTTCAAAGTGCACAACTTTTATTGTCATTTTGGTCTGACAATCAGTGCCTTAACACGTGTAGCATCACATACTCTAAGCCTGTAACGTTATTACATGCATTTCTTTTTAAAATAAAATAAAATATTCCTTTTGCGTTTCTTTTTTTGAAGAGTATAGTGAACTTTAATCTTAAAGGTTACTTTAGTGGTGGGTAATATTTCTTGATTATGTTTCCTATTTGAGATCTGAGTTTAAAACTTTGTTTTAAGAAAGTTATTAGAACATTGGATGTCTTGAGACAAATGTGTTACTTCTTGGTAGGTCCTATTTTGTTTGTTTAAAATGTTCATTTGATAGAGTGTAAGAGGGTAGCCATTAATTTGTAATATGTTAAAAAAATTAGGATTTTTTAATGAAAACACACGTAGTCAGAACAGATACCATATCATATTTTTAGAAGATTTAGAACCAGTTTATGTTTCAAGGAATCTTACATAAAAACAAAGTTATTGTTTTCTACATGTAATATCTATACATTACTGTTGTTAAGTAGCGTATTTAAGTAAGGAACTAAAGGGGGCTCATCCCCAGGGTCTATGATCATAATGAAGGCCCACTGGTAATTTTATTGTAAAATTACGCGGGATTTAGGACCCACAAGTATTATTAGTCCTTTGACCCACGCAACCAGGTGGTAAGAAAGAACGGATAACCATTACCATCGTATCACCACAAATCTGTACAATGGTCTATCTGTGCTCTACCAACCTCAAGTATCTCAACCCGGTTTATAGTAGCGTGAGTCCCCAGACATGGTGCGTGCCAAAGGTGGGGGGAGAAGGCTTTAAATAGTCCAAGCTACTTGAGTTACATACATGTAGTTAAAACAATGAGACATTCTTATCAAAAATACTTTTATCCATACATATATACAGGTTCAGCTGAGGGTTTAGTCCACATCTCTTGCACAACCTTTATTTGATCAACAAAACGTACATTGTTGGCCAAAATCTTAAGGCCAATAAACATAAAGATGAAATATGCATTTTGCGTTGTTAGATTCAACCACTTATTTGAGTAGAGCTCCGAAAGATGAAATAAAAAAAGGGAAAATAAAAATAAAAACTTTTTTAGCATTTAATAGGGAAAATGTGAACAATATGAAGTTAGCCTAAATACTAGTTGTTCAAAAATTTAAGACCATACTGAAACGAAGCGTTAATCGGTAAACACGTAACGACATTTAGTCATTGGTGTTCTTTTATCAACGAATAGTGGGAATGACCGTCTCATTATAAAGTTCCCACGGCTAAAAGATCAAGCATATTTGGTGCGACCGGGAATCGAACCCGCTCCCCTGAAATTACGAGTCAAACACTTTAACCCACCTAGCAAAGCCTGGTCCGTAAGTGTTGTATACACTACATTATATTATTAGCTGACATTAGTTACTTGAAAATAAACAACTCGATGTACGTAGTTTAGAATTAAACATACTAAAACTTTTAACTTTAGCAGCTGTATGAATACACAATCCACCTGTTTCAAATGTTACAAGCTTTTCGTACATTGGTCTTATGGTTCTTCTGAATGTTTCATACATATCTACTTTACAGATGAAATACACAGCTGGACAAAATATTAAGGGCAATGCATTTTTGCGTTGCCAAAAGTTAGCGGTGGGTGGTGATGACTAGTTGCTTTCCCTCTAGTCTTACACTGCTAAATTAAGGACGGCTAGCGCAGATAGCTCTCGAGTAGCTTTGCGCAAAATTCACAACAAACAAACAATAGTTATCGGTTTCTTGGTAGAGCCCTGCTAGATGTTAACGTAACCATCTGACTGCACGTGTATTTCAGGTGGTTCTGAATGATGCTTCCTACATTTGCCTTACTTTTGTCTACTCTATAATGTCCCACTTTGTACCTCTGTTTTCTCTTATTTTAATACTTGTTTCGTCATGCACGACCACGGATCTGCCGAAATAAAACCAACATTCTAGTAAGAAGAATTTCCGCTATTCATGGGTGGTGATTTAAAAAAAATAAAAAACAAGTACACTTACTCTGATACTAATTTAAATAAACCAATACAGTTAAAAAGACATTTATTTTATTTCTCCCAGTGAAGTTCTTCACAGGGTCAAAGGTAAATTTGTGGACTTACAGTGTTAAAATCCGTGGTTCGATTACTCTCAGTGAACTCAACGCAGAAAATTCATGGTTGTGATTTACGCTCGAGCCATAATAATTTCTCTCACGGTATCATCGCTAAGTCTGTTGTGCTTAGAACAATGAAAATCGGTTTTCTCTACCCACTGTGGACTGAACTTAGATAAACCATTTATACAGCTTTAAGATGAACAACAAACACGCAAAAAAAATTTAAAACTGCTAATATAAAGAACCATTAACGTTTAATGTATGACAAAGACATACAGCTTGTTTGTATTACGTTCTTGATCGTAAGGAACAAAACACTGCTTGAATGGCTTTAGTGTCTGGTCAACTGTTACAGCAATATCATTGTCTTTCATTGCACTGCTAATGTTATTTCCTTCCAAATTATACTTATAATTCCATTTATTAAGCCCTATTTTCATACCTATTACTGCTGGTCAGAAAATTTAACAAAGTTTGAATGTGCATACAGGATACCTGTGGTACCATGGTTAAAAGAGCTTTTTTAACAGGACACGTAATTTAGTATTACTAGTAGTGATTTTAAATGTATTTGATCGGAATGACTGTTTCACTGTTTAGGCTCGTTATAATTGTGGTAGAGACGCAATATAATCTACCTTGTGTAAAATAATTGAAACAAATGGTGATTTTACAATATTTTAAGCTTGGCGGCCGGTGTAGGCTCGCTGGACCCGTTCATTTCCTTTAATAGCCATTTCTTTCACACAGATGGAGTCATTAGCTGTATTTTGCAGTACGGTCGATCTATTTTTGGAATATATGACGAAATTTTGAGGAATATTACGTCATTCGAAATTGCGTTAGAAGAGCAAGGAGACCAGTCAGAAAACAACTTCTTAACAACTCAATGAAGAAAAAACGGTATCAATGGGGTCTGAAATACAAGAACTGGATGCATGAACAATGGAAGAAGGTGTTATTCAATGACGAGACTAATTTCTTCGTACAGGGTCAAAGACGTCTGCATGTTCGCAGATCTCCAGCTGAGAACCTTTGAGAATCTCACATCAATCAGTTTGTAAAACATCCCTTGAAGAAGATGTTTTGGGGCTTTTTCAGCAACTATGACGTCGAAGGCTTACACATCGTAGAAGGAATAATGCGAGAACCACAGTACATCGAAGTTTTGCAAAGAAGAGTCGTTCTAGAATTGAAAAAGAGATTTCCAAATGGATCTGACAATTTCCAGCAAGATCTGGATTTGTGCCACACTTTAAAATTTGTGAAGAATTTTATGACTACAACTCGAATAAAGGTGATGGACTGGCCTGGAAACTCTTCGGGCTTAAATCTTATTGAAAATCTTTGGGCAATTTGTAAAGAAAGACTTCGAGAAAAAGACTGTACTACGAAAGATAAGCTAATTGAGGCCATAATTGAGGTGTGGTACCGCGATCCGAAAATTAGTAAAGATTGCAGTCAACTACTGAACTCGATGCCAAAGCGGATTAATGATTTTCTGAAAAATAAAGGCGGTCATACCATGTGTTAATTTGTGAGTAATTTTTGGACTCCCAGAAAGAAAACGCAAAAAAATTGAAAGAATCGCAATTTTCCGTCTTGTTTCAATTAATTTGCACAATAATGTACGAGCTGAGGTCTGCTGCCTCATTCATTGGATGTATAAGTGTCAGGACGTGATGGTTTGAAGTAGAAAAACTGACAAAAACCTCAAATAAAAGAAACTAAAGATGGAATTCAAGCCGTTAGAATATAATGTTATCATTTTCAATTTTAGGTAAGTTACTTATCTATTCACTAGTAGTTTATGTGTATCATAGTACTATTAGTATTTGTGGGCCTAATTTATAGAGTCGTTGTAATAGTAGTACGCTTTATAAAACAAGAGAGAATTCTCAATAGCCAAAGTATTAATAATGTAGTGGAACTTGCCTGATGAACAATTTGCAGATCCGAGTTTTGTCTACGCTTAGTAATGAAAATTGAGTTACATACTTCACTCACTAGACCAAAGTGGACAAAAATTAAAATAAAATTCTTACATTTTCACCTGTTATCTTTGGAGGTAACAGGCGGAACCGTCCTTTTAAATTGAAAGAAATTGAAACAGCTACACCTAACCCATCTGTATCGATTATTTTACATCACCACGTCGTAACACGGCAAAAACCTCATAAGAAAACACGACTGTAAAACAGGTCTTTAACACAGCCACACACCCTTTAGATTAGGTTATAATTTAAAGTAATGTAGCTCGTACAACAAGGAAAGTAAGCGTTAATAACGAAATATATATATATATACCACTCTCTAAGTGGTAATTAAGTCCACTCTCGTTTTGGTCACTTCCGTGAACCTTGACGTCAAGAGAGAGGTCTACGAATGACATTACAGGTAATACCATAGGTGAAATCTTGACCAACGTGAGCTACGTTTAACGTATCTGAATTTTCTTTCTGTGAAAATTTAAGCTTGTAAACACATTCTAGATTACTTTCATTTAATAATTAGAGTTTTAGCACTATATATTCTGTAGAGGGTGTTTTTTTTCTTGTTTCTTTTAACTTATTTTACTATTTGGACGTTATAACGTTATATAAAAATAACTTTTAGCTAGAACGTGTTTCTGCACTAATATTTCTATCAGTGTTCCCTCAGTGGAAGATTGATAAATATGTGGATATATTAGCTATAAAACAGGGTTTCGATACTTGTAGTTAGCATACCACAGATGGCCTGTTGTGTAGCTTTGTGCTTAAATAAAAATAAACAAACCATTACAGATTTTGTTCCATAGTGGGTTAGCAGTTGTTTTCAGCATTTCTTACACTAAAATACAGGAGTAAATTCCTCTTGAACGGAACGCATACGGCCATTATGCAGCTTTGTGTTAACATAAGTACAATTTCACATTTTAAATATTGTGAATTTTTTAAAGAATCATGTTTATTTTGTAATTTAATGTTTTGTTAAAGGTTTTTATTAAACTTGTATTAATAATGTATTATTATTATTATAACTGCTTGTGTAAAATATACTTAGGTTATCATTTGTTTAATATCTTCCACTTAACCAGTATGACGTTGTTCTTTTTAAAATTTTTCTATATTGTAATATTTTTGTTTGTTATTTAAATATGTTTACTTGATTTATATTGAAGTTTATATTCAAAACATGTTGTTTCATTATAGAGAAGCTACACAATAAAATGTTTGTAATAATTCCATCGACGGATGTCGAACTGTAGATTTTTAGACTTTACGTCTGTAAAGTTTGCTTATTTTTTAATTTTGCGCAAAGCTACAAGAAGGCTATCAAACGTAGCCGTCCATAATTTAACAGTGTAAGACTAGAGGGAAAGCAGCTAGTCATCACCACTCACCGCCAACTTTTGGGCTACTCTTTTACCAAAGAGTAATGGGGTTGACGGTCACAATGGAGTGGTCCCACGACTGAAAGACCGAGCATATTTGGTGGATAGGGGTTCGAATCCGCAACCCTCAGATTACGAGTCGTGCGTCTTGATCACTTGGCAATGCCGAGCCGTCTCTAAAGTTTGAACTGACTCACGCGTAATGAAAGTTGTTATAGTCAACTTGACTTAATAGTAAACTACAAATATATAAAGTACATTCCAGAAAACAAACGTTCAGTAGAATATCTTAGATTTGCGAATAGATAGGTTCATTTAAGACTTTTAAAAATATGGGGATTTCCTCCTTCCGTGGGAAAATCCTGAATAAAAAACAACATGAAAACCTGATATTTTATGGAAGTGATCCTTTGTTTGCAAACTTGTATAATATTTGTAGTGAGAAAAAAGACGTCTGTATCAGTATTAGTTGTGGAACTACATGGTTTCTAGAGAAACCATAGACCTAGAGCAGAGAATTAACCATCTTTAAATATTGCATCTTCTAAGTTTTGTTACAACATTTTTGTGGAATAGAGAAATAACGATCTCACACATGGGACCCCAAGAACATCCATTCCAGGTGTCGACCATACGTAATATCGTTTAACAACTTACAAGTAACACGCCTGCAGTGTTTAAGAAATTGGATAATGCATTCTTTATCTCATTTTTCTCGATGTATTAATTGCTCGATACCTGTTTGAATGTGAGAGGTTAAATATTTAGTGATATATTTCCTCCGGATATATCCTTTCAAGTTTTGATAAGAATCCTATTTATGTGAACTACTACAGTTTGTTTCTTTTCTTAACAAAACAGCATTTCCGTCGGTTCTGTGAACATTGATATATGTGTGACGTCGTGTTTATCGCTAGTGGATACAGCAGCATCTATCAACAGAGATTCAGTAGTTATTACAAAACTCTACATGTTTCGGCGAATTAAATTAACTTTGAGAAATGTTTCCCTATAAATCTAAATTATTTAAAGTACTGTTACGTACAACAAATACTGCAGAATAATATAGACCCTAAACAATAAACTTCTAAATAAGTGCGATATACGTGAATTTCATAAAACTTCAGAGTTAATCAGAAGTAAAAATAAACCAGTACAGCGAACTCAACAAAAAAAGTTCCAGTTTTAAAAAAAGTACATTGCGTCTTTCTCACCTAATGTATTATTAAACAAGTAAGCATTAATATTTCTGTGTATATAAGTTTACTTACTTCTCATGAAGCATACAATGTGAATATATACAGACTGTTATTGACTTCTATTGCAACATTGTGAAAATATTGTTTTTGGAATTTCGCACAAAGCTACTCGAGGGCTATCTGTGAAGCCGTCCTTAATTTTGCAATGTAAGACTAGAGGGAAGGCAGCTAGTCATCACCACCCACCGCCAACTCTTGGGCTACTCTGCTACCAAAGAATAGTGGGATTGATCGTGACATTATAACGCCCCCACGGCTGGGAGGGCGAGCATGTTTGGCACGACTCGGGCGCGAACTTGAGACCCTCACATTACGAAGCGCACGCCTTAAGGCGCTAGGCCATGCCAGGCCCTCAACATTGTGAAACATGATAAGATGATATTTTTCTTTCGTGGAGGGAAAAATTCTTGGGGCCCTGAGTCTGAGATCGTCACTTCTCGGTTCCATTAAAATGTTATAACAAGAAGACTACTCAGAAGAAGCAACATTATACGATATCTAAGCCTTTGATATAGATGTTTGTTTTTCCTAGACGGGACATGAATCTATAACTAATAGTTTGGTATGTACGTGATGAGCACATTATTTTATTAACTGAAACAATTCAACATCCGACGTGTGGTTTTTTAAAACAAAAATTACAGAAGTTTTTAACATCAAATATTACTCTTTCATGTCCTTTAGTCGTGATTTTCCAACCTTTATAGACCTTTCTGTAATATACGTCTCAGATCTGTTTTCTCTAATGTTCTTTATATCTCTGTGGTTTACTGTTTAAATCAAATTGACAATAACCAGTTACATGTTGGACAGGCCAGTGGTAAATTTACGGGCATAAAGTGTTAAAATTTAGGGTTTAATTCCTGCCATTGGAAAAATTACAAACCCATCATTGTGTATCTTTCCTCTAACACTTTTGAACAACAAATAAAATGAGACAATATAGAAACGTTTAATTTGAGCAGTGTAATACTGACTGGAAGTTTATATATAAATAGATATCTAATAATCCTTTGCATAAGCAATTACAGTACTAAATAAATAAAATCCTTAGAAACATATCAACTATAAAACAACTAAAACCCTTTAATCCATTATTGTTACAAGCCAAGAGGAAACCTTGAACAAAATATCAAATTACAAATAAACCCGATCCTTTCAACAATCAACATTGTTTCAAAATGAAACTGCTGTCTATGGTACTACAAAATTATATAATGACCACCTGCACACTGTTCACTATGAGAAACAGAACTCCATATTTTAGTACTTGAAGTCATTATGATGACCGTAAAGCGACAAGAGAGAAAAGTTTCTAATGATTTCTTTATTTTTAATTGAGCACAGCCAACACGATAATCATATGTAGTATCTGCTACGGATACCGTCATCTGGTTTATAGCTTATAAATCCACAGATTTACCTCTGGCCCACTGAGTGGTGGGAAAGGTTGAGTAACTGTAATATAAAAATTCATACTTTTACAGAAACAGATTCCAGTAATAGGCTTTTATATACAAATACGCAAAGAGCAAATTAAGAAAAACAGTAAGAAATTTAAAACTTTACAGATATTGTTATATAAAAACTATAATTGTAAGATGAACGTGCTTATGAATTTTCAATATTTTCATAAAAAGAAAAGTCAGATACCTCGCTTATGTAGGTCACCGTTTCACCTGACTAGTTTAAACGTCGCTTGTTGATCTTTCTCTTGCCGTTAGGGGTCACGGTATTCGGGATCTGAACTTGATTTCTTAAGCACACATACATTGTTTTTTTGTTTGTTTTTGAATTTCGCACAAAGCTATTCACGGGCTATCTGTGCTAGCCGTCCCTGATTTAGCAGTGTATAACTCAAGTACAGTCATGTACAGTCCGTTCCAATACCAATTTATTTAATCTATAATTGTAAAATGTAAGCCAAATAGTTAATATCGTTTTCTTTTGATCCTTTGCATTACAACAAGAGGAAAATCAATTTTGTACCCGATAGAAACAACCGCGCACACTACATACAAAATAAAAGATGGCGCCACCAGTCTGTGTCTTCTTATGACATATTTTGCTTTGAAATAATGTGTGAGTTTTAGAAAGTCATAATTCAACAATTAAATAAGAATGTAAAATTATTCAAGTTAGGGCTAAGGTATAAAATTTAACGTTTAAGTGAAACTAGAACCAAAAAGAGGTTATTTAATTAAAAACTGGTTTTACAATACTTTTTTAACTTGACGGTTCCCTGACCACACACAAAAACTGTTCAAATATAATTGTTATTAAAGCACGAACATGTTGTACAATGAAAAAGGTGAGCAATCATGTATAAAAATGGAAAATAGATATTCATGGCCATACAAAGTAATCATTTTCTATTTGCTTTTATTACACATTGATAGCTAACAGATAATTTCCCGCTTCCAGAGATAAAGAATAGATTTCTGCGACATCTTTAAATCATCTCACCTCAGTTCAGTTGATCGATTATAACCTCAAGACGAAAGTTTGAAGGTTATAGTTTAGCGATTCCTTTACCAGCGTAGTAAACTATGTAAGAAATAAATAGACTGATTAAACAAAATATGTTGTTATGGTGAAAATATTTAAGAGGACTTTTATTTTTTCATTTTTTTCATAACAATATTTGTAAAATGACATCAAAACATCAATATAAATCTTTAAATATTATAATGTTAACATTCAATACGCTATAATGTTTATGAAATGCTATTACAACATTACAAAAAAAAAACATTTTTAATACCCAGTAAATTATGTTTACTATAAACAACACTTTGCTTTCATGCTATTTCTAACAACTAATTGCGTTAATTATGAAATGAGCTTCTTTTCACTCACATGAACCTCAAACCTCAAGGTAACCACAAACTAACATACAGACATTATTGGAACGGTCCTGTTTCTTAGTTAGGAACACATTGTAAACATTACGGATATGTGATTACCATAAAACTCATTTATAAAACTAACAGTGTAATCAATACACTATGCAACAAAATTATTAAAGAAACAATGAATTACACCAAAATCTGTATAAAATTATCTCAATATGTTATCAGGTTTGTTTCTAGTTAGAACTTGCTAAGATACCAGAAATATATTAGGAGATTTTGAACATAATGCCATTGGGAATTTCGCAAAGCGTCCAACCAACGGTACACAGATCGGTTATTTCCCACTGTCTTCATCGCTCATTCTAACCACTCCACGTTCTACTGTGTGTGGTTGGAACTCACGCCAAAGATTACTTAAAGCTGCCAAACTTACTGTTTCTTCTGAAGACAGACCAAGCCACACTGGGAAGTTATTCGTTATCGTCCTGTTGGCCAAGTCCTTTAGGAACTTCGCTGTTTCTTTCTTTGATGGTTTGAGTGGTGTCATTCCATTAAAACGACAGGAGAAAAATATATATTAATACCACTACATTGTATCATTTCCATCAGCTTTTATGTTGTAACACGAAGTGTTCGTACAGTCCAAAGCTGCAATACACTTGAAGGAGAAGAAATAAGTCTGTACCCCTGGCGTTATGTTTTCAGTTAAGTATTTTTAAAAGTTTATTAACACCCCAGAAGAATTTGAATACAGATATGTTGATTTTACAAATAATTATATTTGAATAATAATATAATAGTGATAATAGTTTATAAGTCATCAGTTATATGGTTGAAACATGGAGGGGAATGTTCTTGGGGTTCTCAGTCTGAGATCGTCACTTCTGGCTTTCATAAAAATGTTATAACAGGAAGACAGTGCAAAAGAACCAATATTTAACTATGCCTAATTCTCTAATCTATGTCTATCGTTTTTTCGGAAAAGCACTTGGTCCCACAACAAATAGTTTGCGATAACACATGATTAACACGTTATTAACAGGAAAAAATGCAGCATGGGATGATTACAGACATTTTGTTTCTCAAAACAAAAATTATACAGTGATGTCGAGAAAACCCACTTCTAGAGAAATATATATGTAAAATCGGCTCCTTTGGTTTGAGAAAATATTTTACATAGAAGAGCGAACAACGTTTCGACTTTCTTCAGTCATCGTCAGGTTCACGTTGTTCGCTCTTCTACGTAAAATATTTTCTCAACCCAAACGAGCCGATTTTGCACATATAAAAATTATACACGTTTGCCAACAAAGGGTCACACCCGTAAAACATTACAATTTTATGGGTTTTTTCATTCGTGCTTTTACTTCTGAGAAGGGCAATCCCCACATCTATAGAAGTGATTTATGGTCCTTTTTGCTCATAAATCTCAGATTTTCTACGGAACATTTATTTTCTGCAATTTTCTATGTATGTTTATAATTTATTATTTATTCAAGTTGACAATAACAACTTACCTGCCGAGTGGATCAGTTCTTTAGTGTACACGAACCTCGGATGTGCTAACTGATCATCAGGCATGTTCTGTTACAGGGAAGACTTCAATTACTTTACTGGTACTGTGTTAACCAGTTGTTGTTTTTCTCGGTAAATGTGATAACGGTCCAGAACTTCAATATCCCCTAGGCTCAAACAAACATGTATGTCTGTCACACGTGCGAATTTTACTTTTTTTTAGTTTACAAGGATAGGAGATCACACTGAATTGTTAAAAAGATCTGTTTAAAACGTTTTCCATTTTGGTAAGAAAGATATATTAAATGTTTTCCCATACTCTTCTTTACAGTCACATTCGTACACAATAAAATCTTACACTTGTGTTATGATTGTATATTATAATTTTTTTTCTCTAAAGCAGCATGAAAGAATTACATGTACTGCAGCTATTGAGAGTTCCCTCTTGTTTTATAAAGCGTACTACTATTACAACGACTTTATAAATTAGGCCTACAAATACCAAGAGTAATATAATACATATAAACTCTTAATGAATAGATAAGTAACTTACCTAAAATGAAAAAAAAAATTATTGTCTTTTATCAGCTTGAATATAGCGGACACGGTTATGGAGGCTACTGTGTGTACGGGGGACATGGTGGTGGCTATGGTTATCACTAAAGAACCAATAGATTTAATCGGGTATTAAAAATACAAACGTATAAGGTAAGACATGTACGGACACGTCACTTTATCTCTTCCAGTTTTACTCACAAAGGTTTTGTATACAGGCGCCAACATTACTATTTGTAAATCAGTATATTATCTGTTATTTTGAAATAACTTCAAGTACTACCGTTTTTGTAAGAAGTGGTACAATCGATTTTCAATATATATATGTCAGAGAAAGCGTGAATGTACAAAGATAATACAGTTAATTTTACAACACTATCATGCCATAGTTATTCATGTTAAAGTTTAATAACATTGTTTATCTTCTTGTTGTCATTTCATCAACTATTGTTTGTTAACCATACATTGTTCTTGGTTAATAGAGGTTTTCATGTTTTTTTCTTCAAGGTTCCGTTCACGAGTGAAGAACAGTGCAGGCTGCCTTTGAACTTTACGTCACGTGAGAGAGACAAAATACGTGTTTCTTAATAGAGATGAATTTTACTTACAAATATTGTTCTTATAAGGACAAATATCTCTGTATTTTTTTTCAGATTTTCAATAAATTTTAATTGCTTGTGTATTATCTTTACCTTTTCTGATATTAACATACATACTGTATTCAAATGGATATTCTTAGTTTAACTCCAAAATTACATTACATTAGGTTTAAGTTATTTATTCTAACAACACTCAATACAAATAACAAACAAACCGAAGAAAAAAACAAATTTGGTTGTTTTTGTTAACGTTCAAAAACCTGGTTAGGCCAAAAAAAACGTCCCCAGTATCATGGCGGTAGGTCTTATGACAACGCTGAAAACTGTGGTACGATTCTCTTGGTGGGCAGAGCATAGATGGCCCATTGTGTAACTTTATGCTTAAACAAACTTTATGTCCTATAAGCAAGATAAACAGTGAACTTTGGTTGTTTTGTGGTAATATCTTGTTTTCGGATTAGACCAAAAATAACAGATAAGTCTGGTTGCTATTTGGTAAAGTGTTGTATGTAATGATATTCCTTTCTCTGCTTTCAAGCTTTGATAATAATTAGATTCATGTGAACTACTATAGTTTGTGTCTTTTGTTGACTAAACAGCATTTCAGTCAGTTCTGTGGACATTAATATATGTGTGACGTGTTTATCTCTAGTTGATACAGCAGCATCTAACAATAAATCACAAAAATCGACATGTCTCCGTTAGTTAACTTTGAGAAACGTTTCTTTGTACATCTCTATTATTTGAAGTACTGTTACGTACTACAGGATAATGGAGACCCTAAACAATAGTCAGCGTTAAACTTCGAAAGAAGTACGATATACGTGAATACCATAAAACTTGAGTGTTAATCACAATAATAATCCAGAACAGTACACTAAACAACAAAATTTTGAGTTAAACAATGTACATTGATTCATTGTCACATTTTTTAATGTATTATTCAACAAGTAATTAATAATATTACTGTGTATACAAGTTTCAGTACTCGTAAGAAACGTACGGTGAAAACATATAAAGATTATTAGTTTAATTCTTCTATTTGTGTTATGAACCTGGTACTTAAGGAACTCGATTCTGGTGTGAAGGTAAGGCCTAATATTCGTTGATTAAATGGTAGTTCAAGAGATGGTGTTGGGTAATGTTTACCAGCTATCGCAGATAGTCATCGAGTATATTTTGTGAAGTCCAAGTAACAAACAAACACACAAACGTAGTTTCAGTGCTCTCTGATCATCATATTCGTGTAAAATATTTCAAAAAGGAAGATAAAATATTATATTAAGTATAGTTTGTAATACTTTATAATATTTATGGCACATGTGATATCTGAAACAATTGTTATATATTTATCTAAATGTAATCATGATTATAGGTTTCATACCGCTGGCGCCATCAGGAAAGACTAAAATACGTCATTCAAGAACAGATATATAAAACATCTTGACGATTACAATCAGAAATGTAGATACAAACTAACAGTATGTTTTTATTGTATATAAAAAGTTAATGGTTCTTAATGTTTGATGTATTGTGTATAGTTTGTTTGTTTGTTGTTAATTTAAAAGCCGCAAAAATTGCTAATCCATGCTCTTTCCATAACGTGTAGCGAAAACTGATTTTCACTGTTCTTAGCACAAGAGACTGAGCGATGATCCTCCAGAAGCAATTGTTATGGCTCAAGCGCAAATCCCTATTGTTAATTAACTCTTCACCAAGAGAAATCTAACCCAGGATTTTAACTGCGCAAACCTACCGCTGACCCATCGGAAGACTTGAATGAAAGAAATAGAACAAATGTATTTTTAAATGTGATAGATATTTAATTAATATCAGAATAAGTGTACTACATTCCAGTGACAAGTGTTTTCAGTTTGAAGCTTGTAACAATCTAAGCTATCAGAATGTAGGTTTTAATTCTGCAGAACCGTAATCGTGCATATCGAAACAGGTATTGAAAAAGAAAAAACCTCAACAGTAAAGTTGAACAGTATACAGTAGAAAAATGTTAAGGCAAATGCAAGAAGCATCGTTCAGAACCACTTGAAAAACACGTGCAGTTAGATGGTTACGTTAATACCTAGCAGAGCTCTAGCAAGAGATGTGTGTGTTTTCTCATAGCGGTGGGTGGTGATGACAAGCTGCCTTCCCTCTAATCTTACACTGCTAAATTAGGGACGGCTAGCGCAGATAGCTTGGCCATGCCGGGCCCTACGTATTAGATACTTGAGAGCCATGACGTTCATGAAGTAGCACCAGAAGGCTTGTTACAACGTAACGTCATTACTTCGCGAGCTAACATTAGAGGACGTTGCTATAATCAGGGAAGTAGTTTCAGTGTTTCCTGACATGTTGTCATGTCATTAATATGTAGATTTACTTACGTGTCCTACAAAGCTACAAGTAAACCCATTATTTTAAAAGATAACTATTATAGCATAGGGTATTACATACGTCTCACATACTGTCTTAATTTGTTCACTATTTGAATAAGGCATATTGGTGCAGAGCCAGTAATTTACTGTTAATACTTTTAATACTTTTATCTGTTCTGAAAGGATTTATTCATATTCAATCTTTAGTTTGTATAAATACTGAAGAAGAGAACAGTTATATTATTATTCTACAGAAGATTATTTTATAATTTAGTACACACTTAACATACTGCAACATAGATTCCTATACTTAATTTGTATAACTTGCTTTTTATTAATATCGTCTGAAAAATATGGAAATTTCACCGTGATATCTCATATTATATCAATCAATTTAATGTACAATTTACTGTTTCACTTTATTTATACAGTTCTGGCCGAAATGATTCCAAATTGTTCTATGTTAACGTTATTGTGTAAGTGTCTAAAGTGTTGTTGAGTAAGCGCTCGTGTGGTTAATGAGATGGTTGCGTATGTACGAGCTGTTATTCTGATTTGTATAAGTTGTTTTGGACCTTTGTTCGTCAAACACACGTAAACATCACTTCAATCACTTGTCTGGAAAACAGCTAAAGACAGGCTGTCTCTATATTAGAGAACAAATAAAAGGTGGGGAAGTACATGCTTGGTCAGATATTTGTCATGTTGGAAAAACTTTTATTTCGAAAAATGGTTTAGATATACAGCAAACTAATTTCTATCCATGAATAAGAAAGGTTGTTTTATCTTCCAAACACTTAATTATTTACATTTTATTATCAATAAAATATATTTATTCTTATTCAAATCCTTCTAGTGATGTTTAAAAATTTGTACTACGAACTTATTTCTTTTCCTCCAACAGCCTTGGACTGTACAAACACTACGTGCTACAACATAAAAACTGATAGAGATGATTTTGTATCGTGGCATCAGTACATATAATCCTCATGTCTTCGTAATGGAATGACACCAACCAAACCGTCAGTGCGATAACGAACAACTACCCAGTGTGACTTGGTTTGTCTAGGGAAGAGACAGTAACTTCGTCAGCTTTAAGTAACGTTTGGCGTAAGTCCCAACCACACACAGTAGAACGTAGAGTGGTCAGAGTGAACGATGAGAAAAGTTTAATTTGGGATATAACTAAGAAATGTGTTATAATTATCATTAAAACCCGAATACGTTCTATAAAAACCAAAAAGAGAAAAACGTAAACAGAAAATCACAATAAATAAAAACATGATTACGTGTTCGTATCGATTTATTTTGTGTTTTCTGAGTTTGTGCAAGATAACAATGTATTATTTTCTTCGTTTGTTTTCTTATGAGCATAATATGCACATGCATATATATATACACAAGGAAAAAGAAAAACTAAAACTTTAAAAACCTGCAAATAGCAATCGTAAATAGGATAATGACACGATGCTGGAGATACTGTAGACATTATTATTTACTATTTATGTTTACTTTTACAAGTCCTTATTTTGGCTCCATACTGTTACTTTGTAGCTAATACCTAAATTATCTCTAGTATCGTTTCCTTACGTTTTTTACAATCTCTTTTTCAATTTTTAATTAATCTTGTTTCAAGGGTTTTCTGTGCTCCTATTATTATGAATCAATATCGTGATTAGTGAGATAAGGGTTAACTCCCTAAAGACACCTATTGTATAGTGTACAAAACATCAAGTATATCTTTGTTATAGTCACCTAATGATCGTTTATTATTGACTGTCTAATACTGTACTTAAGTTCTTTAAAAAAATTCATAATTTGTAAAAAAAGCAACTATAAGGGGTAATGATAAAAGTTAAAAATAGAATTCTAATATTTTCTAGCTTATGAAACAGAATGAACCAATCAATACCACCACAACTTTCCCAGTACCTTGTGTAGTATTCTACAAGAGGTTTGTTCGTGTGCAAGTTACCAAGCTTCAGGCTCGAATGGCTTGTAAGAGAAATTTGACAATAAAAAACCGATAAGATCACTCCTTCTCCTTCAAGAAATAATATAAAAATAGATATATGACATGCGCAAGTATGATTTGTGTAGGTTTAAGGAAAATAACATAACAGTTTTTTCCTGCAGGCTTGTGAAATAAGAATAACATGAATTACAATAATGATAATATGAAGAACACGTGGATGACATTTGTCTAATAATCGGTAAACCGGCTGTTTTTGCTGTTATCAATACTATAACTACGTTATTTATTATGAAGGTCTAGAGTGTTGTTTCAATAACAAGTCTTCTTTTTAAATATGTTTTTGCTCCTAAGTCCAACTGGAAATTTTGTGAAGTTCTTAAGTGATCTTTGGTTCATAATTAATGGCGTTCCGTATTTTGGGACGAAAGATCGTTAAATGAGTAACTATGAAAACCCACTATCCGATTAAAATATATCAAGAACTGGCATTGCATCATGTTGATTGGTCTCTTTTTCTATAATGTTTGACATAACAATTAAGTACCTTTAGGTTTGCCATCCAATAGTCTTGTGCGAAACTCTATAAATATTAACAACTCTGCCCAAATACCTTCTATCTAGTAGTAATATTGTAAAAATTATCAGAAAAAAATAGTTATTTATGTGGCTTCTAAAAATAGTAACATACAAAGTGAACTTTTATGTTCAAAAAAATTTTCAAAATTTTGTAGGGACCTAATTTTTTCTTTTCGAAATATAATTTGTAAGTTTAAGCTTCTAGTGACGTGTATACCCAAGTACGTACAAATACCAGTTTATTTAATTTGTAATTGTAAAATGTATGTCAACAACAAGAGGAAATAATTTTGTACCCAGTGGAAACAAAATCATATTCGACTTACTAAATACAAGATGGCGCTACCATATTGTGTTTTCTTAGGCTGCCATTTTATATAGAAATAAGATGTGTGAAGTTTAGAAAATCATAATTGATCTGATATTGATGATATTAATTATCCAAGTCACAAAAGTAAAGTTTGAAGAAAAAAATAAATATTTTCTGTTAACTTTAGGCATAAACAATTGGGAAATAACACTTTCTTCTCAGTTACAAAAAAAGTAAAAAATTTCATATATAGTGTAATTGGTCACAGATCACGATTACCGCTTACATTTTGGTCTCTGTGTGTTTTCTTATAGCAAAGCCACATTGAAATATCTGCTGAGTCCACGGAGAGGAATCGACCCCTTGCTTTTAGCGTTGTAAATCCCGAGACATACCGCTATACTAGCGGATGACTTGTGGTTTCTCCCCATGAGAATTGTATCCTTTAAATAAATTCCACTCCTGTTGTATAAAAAAATCTACTACACAAAACGTAACCAACTGTTTAGCCACTTCAAGGTTTTTAAGAACAGCGATCTTCTCCCCTGCCTGTTCACAAAATTTATGAACTGCGTTATCGTCCTGAATTCTTGTGGATAGCAGGTGTCGCTATTGCATTACGTAAGGTTGGCTGTAAAAACAAAATGAATTAATTAATTAAGTTACATTTAGCAAACCTATGTTATTATCAGAATCTGAAGACTACATTTTAGGTCTAAACTGTAGAAACAGATAATAATAAATGGCTTTCACTGGGTTAATTATGAAATAAGCTTCTTTTCACTCACGTGAACCTCAAACCTCAAAGTAACGGGAAATTAAAATACAGACATTATTGTAACGGTCCTGTTTCTTCGTTGGGAACACATTGTAAACATTACGGATAAGTGATAACCATAAAGCTCATTTTTAAAACTAAGAGTGTAATTTAGTGCAATGCAACACACTGCGCAACAAAATTATTGAAGAAACGATGAATTACACCAAAGTCTGTGTAAAATTATCTCAATATGTTATCAGATTTGTTTCTAGTTAGATCTTGCAAAGATACCATAAATATGTCAGGAGATTTTGAACATAATGCCATTGGGAATTTCGCAAAGCGTCCAACCAACGGTACCCGGATCGGTTATCTCCCAACGTATTCATCGCTTATTCTAACCACTCCACGTTCTACTGTTTTTGATTGGGACTTACATCAAAGATTACTAAAAGGTGACGAATTTACTGTCTCTTCTTGAGACAGACCAAGCCACACTTTGTAATCGTCCACTTGGGCAAGTCTATAAGGAACTTTGCTGTTTCTTTGTTTGATGGTTTGACTAGTGTCATTTCGTTTAAGAGTATATGAGGTATATACATATTTATAACACGACCGTAAAGCATCTCTATCAGATTTTATGTTGAAGCACGTAGTGTCGGTAAAATCGAAAGCTGTTGGAAGAAAAGAAATAAGTCTGTGGTGCATACGTCACGTTCTCAGTTAAGTATTTAAAAAAATTTTCAAACATACAGGATTTGAATACAGACAAACTGGTTTTATTAATAATCATATTTAAATAATGTAGTTCTTTGGAGTTTTCGTTATAAAACACTGTAAATATTCTTAAATATTTGTAACTACTTCATAATATCACTGTACGTCTCTCGTTCTTTTTTTTACTTTAAGAAAATATTGTCACAAAATACTAACATTTTGTATGTTGTTGAGCACAAAACATCATAATGGGTAATATATAAAACAACCGTTCTTACTCATGGATAGAATTTAGTTTACTGTATATCTAAACCATTATAAATACTTGTTTTTGAAAACAGACAGACCTACCTTCTAATCGTTCTTTGATAATTGCATCACAATCTTCCAACGGGGATTTGCGACGCTACAATCAGTGATTCGTTTCACCTTGGTGGACTCAGCAGATAGCTCAATGTGGTTTTGCTATTCGAAAGCACACACACATCTTCGGGCGGCCTCGATATCCCTTATACAAGCGAAAACAATAATAACTATTGAAATATGCTTCAAATAGGTATTTCTAAAAATCGTGTGTGTACATGTGCGGAGTGTTTCATCACTGTTGAAAGTTCGAGCACGTTCGATGTGAGGGAAATTCGAACTCGCAAATCCAAGATTATGAAACAAGCTATATAACCTCTCTGACATGCTAGACTTCATTCGTAGAAAGATGCCCAACTCACAATTCAACTTATCACAAATCCTTACAAAAACATATATATATATGTATACACTGCAGGCCAAAATCTTAAGGCTAATGAATATAAAGAAAAAAATATGCATTATGCGTTTTTAGACTCAACCACTTATTGAAGTCGACGTTGAGCAGGAGGATTCAACGGGTTGTTCGGCAAGACACCAGCCGATCGTCGAACCAAATTAAGACCCTTCCGGACGCCAAATGAAGCTCAAGAAAAATAAGACGGTATCTAAGAGATACCGTAATTTTTTAAGGCTTTAAAAAACGTAAACTTCACCAAAGGCCACGTCTTCTTCCACACCACGAAACAGCTCGATAAAACTTTGATGAGAAGCACAAAACATGGGACGTAGAAAAGTGGACGAAGGTTTTCTGATAAGAAAAACTTTAACCTGGATGGTTAACATTGCTTGCAATGTTACTGGCACGAAAAGGATATTCCACCGGAGACATTTTCTATACGACAAAATGGAGGAGGCTCCATCATGATCTAGGGTGCTTTTTCCTTCCATGGAACAATGGAGCTTTAGGTTATACGGGGGCGTCAAACAGCAGCTGCAGCTGGCTACATTAGCATGTTGGAGAGAGCATCCTTATTGACTGTAGGCACTCGCTCGTGTTGAAATGACTTTGTCTTCCCGAAGGACAAGGTTGCAATCCACTATGCCTGCAGAACAAAGGACTTTTTCATGGCGAATATCGTGATTCTCTTGGATCATCCAGCGTGTTCGCACGAACTGAACCTCATTGAAAATTGTTTGGGGAGAATGGCAAGGGGATTATCGAAATGGACTTCAATTTCAAATAGTGCATGATCTTCGTGAAGCCATCTTCACCACTTGGAATAATATTCCAGCCAGCCTTCTGCAAACGCTTATATCGACCATGCCAAACCGAATGTTTGCAGTTATTCACAATTATGGCCGTGCAACTCGCTACTGAGACCTCTTGTTGGGCATTTTCTACCTTATTTAAGTCTTCTTTTTCGTATGGTTTTAAACTTTTGACCAGCTAATATTTCGGCTAATTTCATTGTTCTCACATTTTCCCTATTGAATACTAAAAGAGTTCATTGGCCTTGAGATTTTGGCCAGCAGTGTATATATAGCTTTATATTAGTCCGTATTACATATGCAGGGCCCGGCATGGCCAGGTGGTTAAGGCACTCGGCTCGTAATATAAAGGTTGCGGGTTCGAATCCCTGTCGCACCAATCATATTCCCCTTTAAACCCTGAAGGCGTTACAATGTGAAGGTCAGTCCCATTATTCGTTGGTAAAAGAGTAGCCCAAGAGATGGCGGTTGGTGGTGAAGAATAGCTACCTTCCCTCTAGTCTCACATTGCTAAATTAGCGACGGCAAGCGAAATTCAAAAACAAACAAATTATTTTTATTAACTTTCGGTCTTACACTTTTAGCCTATCGTCGAAAACTATTTATCTCGGTTACCAGTCATTAATTCTATTTCTTATTATGGTCATGCGCATTAGTTACTGGCCTTCAACTGGCTATGGTTGGTGAATAATAGTGATGTGTGTGTGTGTGGTTATGTGTGCAAAGCTAAATCGGGCTATCTGCCGAGTCCAACGAGAGGAATCGAACTCCTGATTTTAGCGTTGTAAATCCATAGACTTACCGTTATACCAACGGTGGATGAAAGATAATGAAGGATGTGACATTTGATAAAGGGTATATCCTCGTTGTCGTGTTGATGCAACCAAACAGACACCTCTATATCTTAAGATACATTCTACTTTTAATCCTATTATGCAGCTTGTAGTAAATTATAGCATTTCTTTGTATTACCGATAATATTTCAAATGAACCATTTCTCACATATACATACACTATTTGCCTAAATACCTAATTCTTGATATTTTCTATAGTTACTATTGAGTCCGTCGGAGGCGTGTGTGTGTTTTTCTTACAGCAACGCCACATTGAGCCGTCTACTGAGCCCACCGAGAGGAATCGAACTCCTAATTTTAGTGTTGTACACCCGTACACGTACCGGAGGCATCAAAAGATGGTAATGCAGTTATCAAAAAAGGTTTCGAATGCAGGCCTCACCAAAGGGGAGTCAGAAAAGCTACAGTCACGGAGCACGGGGTCAATTAGGGGGCACGGGAAAATATGGGATAAATGACAGCGTTGGCCAGGGAAGGCCAGGTGGGTTAAGACGTTCGACTCGTAATCTGAGGGTCACGGGTTCGAATCCACGTCATACCAATCATATTCGCTCTTTCAGCAGTGGAGGCACTATATTGTGACTGTCAATCCCACTTTCCTTTGGTAAAACAGCAGCCCAAGAGTTGGCGGTGGGTAGTGATGACTAGTTACCTTCCCTCCAGTCTTACACTACTAAATTAGGAACGTCTAGCTTGTGTAGTTTTGCGCGAAATTAAAAAATAATAATAATGTATTTTCATTTTCATAATATGCTTAAGGAAAAATCGCAGCTCTGCAGAAAATCGCTTTGCGTCAAAAATATACCTTTTTATCCAAAAAAATATAAATTCTCAACACATTTGGCCTCCACCCATAACTATCCCCGGGTCCGACTTGTCTTTTCACGACCCTGTTTGAAGGTAGGTTGTATGTTCTCAAAGACAAATACAAATATTTATGTATAGATTAGGTTTAGATGTACAGTAATCTTATTTCTATCATACGTAAGAACAATTGTTTTATTTTCTAATCGTTACGGTGAGTGCTTTACTTCAATAGTTATGTTAGATTCTTTGTTTCTAACCAGAAACCTACAGTTGGTTATCTGTGTATTGTACGAAATATCCCTGTTAGTTTTATACATGAAATTTATGGTAATCACATACATGTACTGTTTACATTGTGCTCGTAACGTAGAAACAGGACCAGTCCAACATGGCAGTCTTTTAGTTTCTTGTTACCTTAAAGTTAATGTGACTGAAAAGAAACTTGCGTCAGAAGCAATCGAATCAAAGCCATTTATTATTACCTGTTAATACAGCTTAGATCTGAGATGTAGGATTCAGATTCTAATAATAACACACTTTCTCTAAAAGTAACTTAATAATATGTTAATTTCCTGAACATTGAGTTAATTGTTTGTTTTTTTAAATTTTCACAGACAAACTTTCGTGCTTCCTTAACGACACCTTTAATTCCATAGTTTTGAATTAGAGTTTGTATGTGAAAATAAAATGAATTTTGTTGAATAATATTGTTAAAAATAAACCAATAGAATACAAGAGTAAAGTAGAAGAATTAAAAAACAAACAATGCCATTGTTAAATAAAACCAAAGTACATTGTTAGAAGTTTGTTTTGATATTTATAAAATAAATTCATCAAGAATCCATCTGGGATTCCAAATAAGACATGTGTAAAAGTAGAATATCAGACATACATTTTGTATACTTTAAACTGCAGCTTAGTTTATTTTTATCACAAGTTTAGATTTGTGTTAAAAAAATAAACAAAAATCTGTCTCTTTAACCAAGTACTCATGAGCAGCCGTTCATATTTTAAATTATAATGCTTTGTTTTGTAAGGATTCTAATAGGAAGTTGTATATTTTGAAGCTGGTTGAATGTAAAACTACAGACTAGACCTAATAACTAATTATCCACTTCATCATCACATTTCATCAGAGGAGTCTGTCAAAGATGATGACAAAGAAAATTGTAAAAAGTCCAAGAGTAATTATGGAAAAAGGAAAGTCCGGAAGAACTGGGGCCTAAATGTTTGTTTACGTAATTCGTCAATAGTGTTTTGAATCTGCAAAAGAAAAAAAAGATGATGTAGATTGAAACAATTGTTTGTTTGATAGGAAATTTTGTTTTATATTCTAAACAGATGTTTGAAATTAAAGACTTTTCTGGACTTCAGAAAAATAAGGTTGCAGTTAAACTTTGTGTTGTGTTATTGGAAACCATATTAAGGAGCACTTTCCCCACTCTGTACCCTTCGGGTGATACAGTGATAATCTTGAATCTTCTAAACTCTAAATATTCGTTATGGCTATCATGGGCACATCACAGATTTCCTTAAGTGTAGCATCGAGCTTAACAAGAATCATACAGCTTCGTCAGTATTATTTTGTTTGTCAACTAACTTTATGTTATTGATGAGATTCTAAAAGAATAGTTACTTTCTGTTTAATTTGTGTTACAATTAAGGGTAGACGTGCACCGAATATCCAGAAATAAAATATGTTAAACGTTCTGTGTTCCAACATGACTAGAGTTTTAATTATACTTTTTTGTACATTAGCACGATCATTTCTCTAAATTTCAGTATTGAACAGTTCTAGAAAACAAAATAAAAACTTTAATTCATTAAATTTGAAGCACTTATTTTATAAAAAAGTTAGTTTTATATGTTGAAAATGTTATTGTTAATAGTAAACATCATTTATTCAGGTATTAAAAAGTGTTTTTTTCTACTAATTAATAATATTTTTTTTACAAATAATGCAGCATGTTTGATGCTGAAATGAGAAAAATCAAAAATTAATATTAAGGTTTTGATGAAATGTGGTAAAATCCATCTAATATCTTGCACATTAAAAACACATTGAGTTTTTCAACTTCAACTTATTTTCTTCAGTGTTTTATACAAGCCAGCAATGTTATCACTAAACTAGAACCTTCATAGATTCGTCTGGAGACAAAAAACTCTCAACCAATGGTTCAAAGGTGTCATAGAAATCTGTTGTTCTTCTCTGGAAAAATTTACATGTTTAACAACAGGCTTTATTGCATGGACGATGTCATTTATTTTTGTGTGAACAAGGATATCTTTTAGAGTTCTGTTTGTTTTTTTTTCGGAAAGAAACAACGGGAACTTCAGGAAATATCTGTTTAAGACGACTGTAAAGCTGTAGTAGATGAAAATGTTTTTTTCAGGATTCATGAAACATTTGTGAGTTTAAAATGGTAGGTAATAACAAGAGGAATTGTAGTTGAAAGTTTACTATAACTCTGGTTTATAATGTGTTGGGTTTTTTTTTTTGCCGAATGTTGTTAGCCTTCTCAATTTGTTTGTTGATTTCGGTATCTTTGTAATATGGTTAGTTTTAGATCCTTAGTATGTTTTCTGTAATTTGTTCTATCTGAGCATATTTTCTGTATTCTAAGAGTTTGACTGCAGATAATGTTTCGTTTATTGTGAGAGGGGTGACAGCTTTCATAGTGAAGATACTGTGGTCTGTCTGTAGGCTTTTTGTACAAGTCTCTTTCTAAAATGCCGTTTTTTAGAGAAACTATTACATCAAGGAAATTAATCAATGTAGGCGAACAATCACAAGTAAACTTAATTATTTTGTGAAAGGAGTTTGCAAGTGTGATAAATTCTTTCAGTTATTGAAGATCGGCTGTCCAAATGAAAAAGTCCCGGCATTGCCAGGTGGGTTCAGGCGTTTAATCTGAGGGTCGAGGGTTCGAATCCCCGTCGCACCAAATATACTCGCCTTTTCAACCGTGTAGCCTTTTTTAAATTGACAGTCAATTCAACTATTCATTGCTAAAAGAGTAGCCCAAGAATTGACGGTGGGTAATGATGACTAGCTGCCTTCCCACTGCTAAATTAGGGATGGCTAGCGCAGATAGCCCTCGTGTAGTTTTGTGCAAAATTCAAAAAACAAAACAACAAACCAAATGAAAAATATGTCGCCTATGTAACGTCTCCAAGTATGAGGTTTTACAGGGCAGAGTTGTAAAAGCTAGTTTTCAATATGAACCATAAAGATATTGGCATAATTGGGAGCCATTCTGGTACCTATTGCACTACGATTAACTTGAATTTAGTGTTCGTTAATAAATTCGAAATTGTTCAGAGTTAGAACTAGAATGGCAAGATCGATTAGTGTTTGAGATTCTGATGGGTTTGACATGTTTAATGTGGACTTTAGTGTTTCTTGCCCTTCATCATGTGGGATGTTGGTGTAATTGGAAGAAACGATCATTGTGCAAAGAAGATATTTTGTGGTAACTGTCCGTCAGTGTTAAAATATTCTGTGATGTTGAGAAAGTGGGTAGTATCCTTTATGCAACAGGGGAGGTAACAGAGGATTATTTTAATGTGTTGGTCAACAAAAGCAGACAGTTTTGCAGTAGCCATGTTTATATTAGAAATTATGGGTGGACCAGGATTGTTTGGTTTGTGTATTTCGGGTAAAAGATAAAATTTACCTGAAGAAGCTTATCTGGGCATCAAATACTGAAAGTTGTATTTGTTGATTTTATTGTATTTGAGAAGTTATTTAAGTTTATCAGTTATGGTTTTAATAAACTGAATTGTAGGATCATGTGAGAAATTAAAGTTCTCTAGTTGGTGGTTAGCTTCCGTGATAGTCATTTTTATCAAGGATAACAATGGCTCCACCTTTGTCTGCTGGCTTTACTGTGATATTGTTATTCGATTTAAGATTGTTTAACACATTTCTTTTGTAGTGGTTAATGTTATTAGGACATTACTTGGAAAATTTTAAGGACTGTATTTTGTGAATTATTATAATTCATTGATATAGATTTCTAGAAGTGGTTCTATGTTTGGTAGAGGTGTCCATAAACCTTTTCTTTAAAGTTAGGTGTATATTGATTTACAATTGTGCGAGATTTGTTGTAAGAAAAATTCATGAAGTCTTAATTTACTGGAGAATTCATGGAGGTTAGAAAGAAGTTCAGACTCATTAATATAGATGTTATTTGGGCAGAAGTTGAGATCTTTACTAAGAAGACTGAGTTTGCTTCAGAGAGAGTTATGTTTGAGAGATTAACAACATTAGAAATATTTAGTGATTGTTTATTGTTATTTGCACGTTTTTAGTGGTTGCTGTTATTTTTAATAGATTTGTTAGTTTGAGAATGTTCATGCGTATTAGATTACAGAGTGTTTTTAGTTTGTTCGGTTGGAGATAGAGGGAGTTTTGCGTATTTACAAGACTATTTAATATCGTGGTAGTTTCTTTATGATTAGAAGGGATTCTGTTAGAAACGATTTCTGTATTGGCGTTGTCAGTAGAAAGCTGTTTTTTGTTATTCCTTTTGAGAAGAAATGTATTAGTTTTATTTGTGAATATTTTCAGTTCTTCTTTCACCTCCTCCAAAGAGTTGTATAGATGATAATAATGGAAAATTTCTATGTCAAGAATATCGACAGTTTTGACACAATGTTTCAGTGATATTCACGAGTTCTAAGGAGGTGTTTTCAAGGATCTGTTGTCAATTGTTCCAGAAGTTATCATGTGCTCCTATTGTTATCGGTGCTTTTTATGTGAGAAATTCAGGTATGTTTGTTTTTTATCTTATGTGCTAGCGACTTGACATGTTGATAATGTTTTGTGTGTTTCTCAGTGAGTTTTCTAAGTTTTTAAAATAGTTGTTTTCTAGCTTATGAAAATACAGAATGAAACAGTCAATACCCCCACAACTTTTACAGTACCTTGTGTAGTATTCTACAAGAGGTTTCTTTGGGTGTAAGACACCAAGCTGTTTTTGTTCTAAGTTTCAGTACTTGAAAGAGAAATATTATTATCAGAACTAATAAAATCACCCATTTTCTTTGAATAATTATCGTATAAATAGTTCTATGACTAGTGTAGGAGTTATTTCAGTAGGTTTAACTAAACTGATTAGACCAGTTTGTTTGTAAACTTGCATTAATTAATTAATATGAATTACAATAATAAAAATAAGAAAAACACGTGGATAACGTTTGTCCAACAATCGGTAAAGCGACTATTTTTTACTATTATACTAAAGCTACGTTATTTATTATGAAGGCCAAAAGTGTTGTTTCAACAACAAGTCTCCTTTTTAAATATGTTTTTGCCTGTACGTCCTATCGGAAATTTTTTGAAGTTCCTAAGCGATCTATGGTTCATGATAAATCGAGTTTCGTTTGGAGATGTGATATCGTTATGTGAGTAACTGTTAATACTCAACACCCAATTAGAATGTATCAAAAGCTAACGTTGTATGTTATTGATTAGTTGCTTTTTTCTATAATCTTCGACTTAACAATTACGTACCTTTAGTGCTGCTGTCCAGTAGTCTTGTACTAAACTCAATAAATATTAACAACTCTGCCCTCTAGAGTTAAATCACGTACACTTTCTACGTAGTGTTAATCTTGTAAAAATAAACAAAAATAAATCGTTATTTTCTGGGTTCTGACAATAGAAACATACAAACGGAACCTTTGTATATTTTCTTCTCAAAATTTTGTGACGATCTAGATTTTTTTACCATAATTTGTTTATGTCTGTAGTGAAGTGTGTACCACCAAATATACCAATAGGAATTGAGTTAATCTCCGATTGTTAAATGTAAGGGAAATAATTATATGGTTTCATTCAAAAAACGTTTTTACCTAGTGGAAACAAAAGCTACTCTGCATATTAAATGAAAGATAGTGCTACTAGATTGTGTTTTATTTTTGAAATAATGGTGAATTTTAGAAAACCATAATTGAACTGATATTCATTATGTTAAATAAAATAATATTATCAAAGTCAGGGTTAAAATATACAATTCAAACTTTAAATGAAACTAAAAGCAAAGGAATTTATTTGATTAAAAACTGGTTTTACAATACCTTAGCTCTTTAAAATGTCGTGGTTCTCTGACCAAACAAAAAAAGTATTGATATATAATTGCGATTAAAACGCAAATATGTTCCATAAAAATAATAAACAGTTATTGATAACAATAAAACAAATATATTCATGAAAAAATAACCATTTTTTTTTTTTTTTAATTTAACACTTAAAGTTGACAAATAAATTCCCGCCTCCAGAGAAGAAGAAAGATTTTTACGAATGCTTTGAGCTATCTTTCCTCACTTGGGTTGATAGATTATTATCACAAGACGACAATATGAAGGTTACAGTTTACTGATTCCATTTTTAGCATGCAAAACGCTATAAGAAATAAATAGGATGATAAACAAAATATGTCGTTATCATGAAAGAATTAAGATGACCTTTGTTGTCATATTTTGTAATATTACATCAAAACCTTAAAATTAATATTTAAATTTTCTATTGTTAACATTAATCATGCTATTATGGTTATGAAATATTATTATAACATTAACAACGAAAAAAGATTTAATACCTTAATAAATCATGTTTACAATTAACAACACTCTACTTTCATGATATTTCTAACAACTAATACTGAAATGTATTTGTAAAATAAGTGCTTCAAATTTCAAAAACCGACATTTCTTTATGTTTATATTACTCTTAAACATTGAACTATACAGTAATAATCATCTTAAATATATCGAAAACTACAATTAACGCTCTAATGTCTTTATAATACAGGTTGCTTTACCTACTTTAGAAGTGTAATATTAATGAAACAGAAAGTAGTTATTATTTTACAATCTTAGGGATAACTTGGAGTTGATTCAGGAACCAAATAAAACTGACGAAGCTGTTTGCTTCTTGTTAAACCCGAAGCTTCACAATGAGCAATCTGTGGTGAGTCCATCACAGATATATCGAACATTTAGTTTATAAGTACTCTATGCAATCTCTAGTTTCAAATATTTCTATAGAATACAAAACAAAAAATCTTACCAAATGTCAACTCCACAATTTCGTCTTGAGATACTGAATATATGTGACGAATTTCTTCGACAAACCTTTGCGATATCTACGTAACCAGCGCTTCTGTCCTTTACGTTTTCCACGACAACCTTTGGGTTTTTCACAACTTTCTTTATCGTTATTTTCAGTCGCGTAATCTGGTGTGATGTAATATGAAACGGATAATAATTCGTTATATCTGGTCTCTAGTTTTACATTCAACCAGCTTTAAAATATAAAATTTCGTATCGAAATTCTTAGAGAAACGATACAATATACTTTAATATGTAAACGCTTCCTCATGAGCACTTGAATAAAGAGTCAGGTGTCTGTTTATTTATTTTAGCGCAAATCTAAATTTGTGACAAAAATTCAAGTAAACTGCAGGTAGTTTGTAGGAGACAAAATGATTATGTTATATTCCATTTTTACAAGTTTTATATCAAATCTCAGATGGAAAAATTAATAGAAATGTGTTATTGATCATTTTTTATAAATACTAAATCAAACTTCTAATAAATTTAATATACCTTAACTTAACAATGGTATTGTTTGTTTTCTATTTTTTTCTACCTAATTTTCCTACTCTATTGGTTTACTTTTCAACCATGTTTTTACATATCTTATTGTTGATTGTATAAAGTTCATGTTATTTTCAGGTTATTTTATTTTATTTCCACACATATACACTTATTGAAACAACAAGCCTCCTCAAAAATTGTCCTACTTCAAAGAGATTTAAAGCAATTTCAATTACTAACATAATGTTTAATTATAATTCCAAAGTAATAGATAGTGACCAAGTTTAATGCATGTTTAAATAAACTGTATCATTAAAATAGCATTACAATCGAAAATTATATAGTTTAAACTAACTTTAATCTGGGGCTGAGCTCACACACAAAAGATTTTGTAGTTCATACCGATATTAACTGAATATCTCACACAGAGGACACTGTAGTTCAAACTAACTCTTTCCTGAAAATGGACTTTTATACGGGGGTTACGGTAGATCAAACTGGGATCTTACCTGGGACTGGACTCTCACACAGAGGATACTGGAACTTTATATCACAGTATCCTGGGTAAAGTTCACCTGATTTTAACATAACACACGTCTCATAGATGCTAAAACGTCCTTTCCTGAAAGGCCACTCATCACGATTACCGATTACATTCCGGTCTCTGTCCATTAGAACTGTGCCGTTCAAATAAATCCCGGTCCTGATGTATAAATAATCCATTGAAAGAAACGTAGCCAACTGTTTAGCAAGTTCAGGTGTGTTGGGAACAGCGATCTTTTCCCCTGCAAGTTCACAGAATTTATAAACGGCGTTTTCACCCTGGATTCTTGTTGGATATAGAGTGTAGCATGTGTCGTTAACGCAGTACGTAAGGTTGGCTGTAAAAAGAAAATAAATTATTTCTTTTACCTCTATGTTTAAGTTGTTACCACATTATATCAGTTACATTTAGAAGAATTGTGTTATTATTAGAACCTGAATCCTACATTTTAGATCTAAATTGTAGTAATATTTAATAACAAATTTATTCGATTAATTTAGAAACATACTTCTTCACACTCACATGAATCTCAAACCTCAAGATAACAAGAAAGTAAGAGTTAACTAATGTTGAAATGATCCTGTTTATAGGCCCGGCATGGCCAAGCGTATTAAGGCGATCGATTCATAATCCGAGAGTCGCGGGTTCGAATCCCGGTCGCACTAAACATGCTCGCCCTCTCAGCCGTGGGTGCGTTATAAAGTGATGGACAATCCCACTATTCGTTGGTAAAAAAGTAGCCCAAGAGTTGGTGGTGGGTGGTGATGACTAGCTGCCATCCCTCTAGTCTTACATGACTAAATTAGGGACAGCGAGCCCAGATAGCCCTCCAGTAGCTTTGTGCGAAATTAAAAAAACAAACAAACAAAACAATCCTATTTATAAGTTATAAAAACAGTGTAAACACTACAGGTATATGACTAGCATAAATCTCGTGTATAAAACTAACAGTGTAATTTAATACAATACCCTATGTAACAAAAAATATTAATTAAACAATGAACTAAACTAAAGACTGTCTAGAATTATCTAAGTATGTTATCAGGTCTGTTTACACTCGAACCACGTAAAAATACCTTAAGTATATCAGGAGATAATACCTTTAGGAATTTCGCAGAGCGTCCAACCATTGGTTTCCGGATCGGCTATTTCCCATCTGAAACCGTCATCGTTGCTCATTCTGACCACTCCACGTTTTACTGTTTGTGGTTGGAAATCACGCCAAATATTGCTGAAAGCTGACGAATTTACTGTATCTTCTTGAGACAGACCAAGCCATACTGGGTTGTCATTCGTTATCGACCTGTTGGCCAAATCCATTAGGAACTTCGCTGTTTCTTCGTCTGACGGTTTGGCTGGTGTCATTCCATAACGAAAACAGGTGGAGTGTGCATACTGATTCCACGACATTAAATAGGTTCCTTCAGTTTTTATATTGTAGCACGTTGTTTCCGTACAGTCCAAAGCTGCAATAGAAACAATTGAAGGAAAAGAAGTAAGTCTGTAGTATTGATGTAATATTCTCAGTGAAGTATTTTTAAAAGCATATAAATACCACCAGAATAATTTAAATACGGAGATATTGATCTTATCAATAATCATGTTTACATGATGTAGTTTTTTAAATTTTTGTAACTACTTCAAATATTCCTGTAAGTCTCTTGTTCTTTCTTTCACTTTGAGAAAATATTATCACAAATTACTATCATTTTATTTGTTTCTTTATTGTTAAGCACAAAGCATCACGATGGGTAATACACAAAACAACTGTTCTTATTCATGAATAGAAACCAGTTTACTGTGTATCTAAACCATTATAAATATTTATACTTGTTTTTGAAAACAGACAGACCTACCTTCCAATCGTTCTTTGATAACTGCATCACTATCTTCCGACAACCCCAATACCACATTTAGGATTGGACACAATAGTAACTATGGAAAATATCAAGAATTAGGTATTTGTACAAATTGTGTGTGTATATATATATATATATATGCGGCGTGGTTCATTTGAAATATTATTGCTAGTTAAAACAAAAAAATCCTATAATGTACTACACACTTAACAGGATTAAAGGTACAATGTCAATGTCTCTTAAGCTGTTGAAGTATGTTGGTCAAGACGAATACGAGGATATAACCTTTTGTCGAATCTCCGATGTAAAACACAAATTAATTATAATTTCATATTAAGGGCAGATTCGTATGAGCCGAGCCTAAAACTTTCAAAATCTATATTCTTCTTCTTTAACTATAGCCGGTTGAAGGTCAGTAACCAGTGCGCATGTCCATAATATGAAGTAGATTTAATAACTCGAAACCAAGATGGATATTTTTGGTGATAGTCTAAAAGTAGAAGACTGAAAGATAAAAGTAAATATTTTAATTTCACGCAAAGCTACTAGGGGGCTATCTGCGCTAGCCGTCCCTAATTTAGCAGTGTAAGATGAGAGGGAAAGCAGATAATCATCATCACCTACCGCCAACTTTTGGGCTACTCTTTCACCAACGAATAGTGGGACTGACTGTCAAATTATAATGCCCCGCCCCAGGCTGGGAGGGCGAGCATGTTTGGTGCGACCAGGATTTGAACCCTCAACCCTCTACTTTTGAGTCTTACGCCTTAATACGCTTGGCCATGCCAGGCCTATTGACGTTTTCTACGAGTACATAAATAACAGTTATTTTCATCATTATTAATATTTACTCAGACTTATACTGCACCACCTTTTAATGAACATAATAATGAAAAAGTCCCTTTTTACTTCTGGCTTCAGACAGACAAAGTTGATAAAGAGGTGGGACATTGTAGGTCTTTTGGTTTTTAAATAATCAAGGCCAAAATGAAAATTGTGATCTACTTTCGCCATTACCTGAAAAAAACAGGGAATTTTATTTTGTAATTTAGTTTTTGTTGGCAAAAAAAACTGTAGTTAGCAACACTAGATTGATACATCCTCATTTTATGCCACGATGTTGAAAGTTTGTTTTGTTGCTGCGTTTTCACTGACTTGGGTTTATTTTGTCAACAAAAGTAAATTAAACTAGATTTTAAACTGTAATCACTTGTACATACTATAAAAAATCCCAATATTCAAAACATTAGTACTTCCACTCAAAGTTCGAAATCACATTTTCTTTATCAATGTTAGTACAATAGAAAAAGAAATTTCGTCGTGTGTTTTTTTAGAATAATTGCACGTGCATGGACTGCATGAAGTTGTTACTAACTAAAAAGTTAGAACTTATCTACTGATATCTGGTAATATAGTATATCACCCAATCCCGTACATCACAAGTTATAGAATGTCATCACAACTTGACATCAGACATGCATGAGTTAGGATCACAAAAAAGACCAATAAACTAGAAACCATGTAATATTGTTTCAAAGAATAACAAAACAAAACAAAAAATTAAATATGATTTTCTTATTTTAGGGGGAAGTGAGGTAAGACAGTGTTTGGTAACCTATATATGAGTTGTTAATTTCTCAGGTGAATAGACATAAATTTTCTCTTTTTGGAGTTTTTATTCATTTTGGTGTTAATGATTTCTGATCTATTTGGAGAGATTGTATTATAGGATGGGACAGAAGTTACTGTACGTGTGCACTTACTTCATTGAGAACAGGTTTAATTCCGTACAACTTTCTTTGAAAAGCTCAATAGTTAAGTTACTTTCACTTGCCCTAGTAATAGTTCATTTGGTATCATCCAGTACTATACTAACCATTTCAAGTATATAGTAAGATGTAACCAACCTGTATAATTTACGTTTTGGTTTGAAGTTAAATAAGACAATACAAATACGTAGAAAAGGGTGACAGGACCAAACTGCAAGACCACCAATGTAACTAACAACACTATACAGTATCGGTTTAACATTTTTATTACAACAATATAAAATAATGACACAATATTGAAACTTTAACTGGCGACAGTTACCCAATTGCCACCATTGTTGTCTTATACAGAACGTTTAAAAAGAAGAGATTTACTGACATTGTAATGTTTACTTTCGATACTATAGTGAGAAGTACTTTAATATCATGTCACATGTGCAAGACATTTCCCAAAATCCTACATAAATATCAAAACTTTCAGTGGTATACTTACACATAAAGTCACACCGTAACGCATCATGTGCACCAGCTTAATCGAGGTTGGAGTTTCTTTCCTAAAGAAGTTCAGTCGGCTTCTTAGAGCTAAATAATATTCTAACCTCACGTATATTTATATACTGTTGAAATATGTATTGATAATTATCAACAGATGGGCCCTGTTAATTGGTAACAGCTGTTGGGGCTAATTTATCCGGAATCTTCTTCTCTGAAGTAAAGCACCGCCCTAATATGATTCACTAGTGTATTGTTTGCTGAGAAGGGCCAATGATGTGGAGTGGGGTGAACCCAAACTGGCTGAGCGTTGCCAAAGGAAATGAAAACAGAAGTCATCTGGCGTTCAGCCATTGCAGAATTTCTATCAAAAAAAAGGCAAAAATCCTGTTCGACAGAACATAAAACCTATTATTGTTTAACAGTAAAGTGAACAATAGTGGGAACATTGTTATTGAATATAAAATTCACATTGTTTTGAACACAATTACGAGAAGATTCTCTATCCAGTGACGTATATAACTGACTTTACTAAAGAAATGGTACTGTTAAACATTGAAATATTTTAAACATATGGTAGTACCAAACTATATATTTAGATACGAATTTCAGTTTCGCACAAAGCTAAACGAGGGCTATCTTTGCTAGCAGTGACAGACTACTATCAACTTTATAAAATTTAACACTCAAAGTCTAAAAGAGTGAGTATTTTCGACACTGGGTATTCGAATCCTCGACTTTTATATTGCGAATCGAGCGCCATAAAAACAAGTGTTTGGTTGTTTTTAATTTCGCCCAAAGCGCCACTCGCCGCCAACTCTTGGGCTACTCTTTTACCAACGAATAGTGGGATTAGCGTCACATTATAACGCCTTCGCAGCTGAAAGAGCTAGCATATTTGGTGTGACGAGGATTTGAACCCTACTCCCTCAGATTACTAGTCGAGTTCCTTAACCACCTGGTCATGCCGGACGAAGAACAAGGGTATGGGAAGTCAATGATGGATGTTTCGTAATTACTTTAAATACTATAATTAGCGTTAAAACCTCAAAAAGGTAGCTTAGAATATTTTAACTACAAAAATAATATTAGATGTTAAACAAACAGTATATTTATGTGATCAAAAATTTATAAAGAACAGAGTTAAATGATAGCAATATCATGGAATGGAATGTTATATGTGCAGGATATGTGTGATAACATTGTGAAATGAAACTGTTTTGAAAAAAAGCTTAAATAAAAGAATAAACACATCATATTTAAAAAATAATAATAATGAAGTCAAAACACTAAGAATCTGGAATTGTTTAATCCAATGACAACATGGAAGGTTTGATGTTATTATTTAGTGTTAGGTGATCATTGAAAATGTTTAAATTCATTTAATAAAATCTTCAACATTTCTGGTTCAAGAGTATATAATTTTAAAGTTTTCTATTAATATGGATGAAATACTCGAATGGTATAATTAGCATATGTTCACATCTCGCTGGAATTTCCTTGCTGTTGGGCCCGGCATGGCCAAGCGTGTTAAGGTGTGCGACTCGTAATCTAAGGGTCGCGGGTTCGCATCTCCGTCGCGCCAAACATGCTCGCTCTTTCAGCCGTGGGGCGTTACAGCGTGATGGTCAATACCACTATTCGTTGATAAAAAGAGTAGCCGAAGAGTTGGCTGTGGGTGGTGAAGACAGCTGCCTTCCCTCTTGTCTTACACTACAAAATTAGGGACGGCTAGCACAGATAGCCCTCGATTATCTTTTTGTGAAATTAAAAAAACAAAACAAATATGCTATCGTGTGTCCGTATTTGAAAATGATACAGTTTCATAAATATAGTTAGTTTACAGATGCACAAATGATTTTGTAGCACGTGTAGCTGAAAAGAGACAATAATGTACTCTTCAAAAAAAGAAACGCAAAAGGCAAATATGAGACAAATTGTTAACAAGTTTATTCCGGGTAGTTCGGTATGACATGTGTGAAACTTTGCACATTCACTGCTAAACATCCAAAGTCTGCAAAGGCGAAGTCCACGCTCACTTGTTGAAGTTTAACGTCACTCAACGTCAATAACGAGTATGCCCCCCGTGAGCATCAATAACTGCTTGGCATCTCCTGCCCATGGAATTGATGAGATAACAAATCCCATCCTGTGGAATGGCTGTCCACTCAGCCTGCAAAGGTGCTGCAAGCTGAGGTAGAGTCTGCGGTTGAGGTTGTCGCCGTCGTAGACGTCGGTCCAACTCGTCCCAAAGATGTTCGATGGGGTTTAAATCTGGTGATCTGGAGGGCCAGATAAGGACGTTGATGTTGTGGTGTCTCAAGAAGACAATGGTGAGTTGGGATGTGTGAGGACGGGCGTTGTCATGTTGAAAAACCTCGTTGACGTTCACAATGATGGGTTGCACATGGGGCCTAAGAATCTCGTAGACGGTTGCACACAGTCTGATCGGAAATCCTACGCAGCCCTGGTATGGTTGAGACAGTAGACGTTGCAGTGGTGGTCCTATCCCAAAGGTGACGTAACCGGATATTGCGATCTTAGGCGGGCGTAATCACACGAGGTCTGCCAGATCGTGGACGGTCACGAGTTGATCCATGTTGTTGGTGACGATTCCATAGCCTTGTGATGGTGCATGGGTGGACATTCACAGCTCTAGTAACATCTGATCGAGATTTGCCTGCTTCCAAGCAACCAATGGCGTTGTTGCGTTGTGCTTCAGTCAGTCTTGGCGTAACTGTATTGCGTGTCTGTGGCTTAACACTGAGCAATGGAAACCGAGAACTTGTCACTTTTATAGGGATTTTGCATATGTTGCACTTGCAGAACATGCAGATCTTTCAAACAAATTTATTGGACACGGATGCGTTTTGGCGAAAAATCTGATGTTTTCCTCCGTTTTCAAAGTGCACAACTTTTATTGTTATTTTGGTCTGACAATCAGTGCCTTAACACGTGTAACATCACATACTCTGAGCTTGTAATGTTATTACATGCATTTCTTTTTAAAATAAAATAAAATATTCCTTTGCGTTTCGTTTTTTGAAGAGTATAGTTAACTTTAATCTTAAAGGTTACTTTAGTGGTGGGTACTATTTCTTGATTATGTTTCCAATTTGAGATCTGAGTTTAAAACTTTGTTTTAAAAAAGTGATTAGAACATTGGATGTCTTGAGACAATTGTGTCACTTCTTGGTAGGTCCTATTTTGTTTGTTCAAAATGTTCATTTGATAGAGTGTAAGAGGGTAGCCATTAATTTGTAATATGTTAAAAAATTTAGAATTTCTGAATGAAAATACACGTAGTCAGAACAGATACCATATCCTATTTTTAGAAGATTTAGAACCAGTTTATGTTTGAAGGAATCTGATATGAAACAAACGAAATGAGTGTAAAAGTCAATAAATGTTATCTTACAGTAAACAAAGATGAAGAAGGGATTGTTTATTTTGTTGATTTGAACGTCTAAATACTACTTGAGTTACATACATGTAGTTAAAACAATGAGACATTTTTATCAAAAATACTTTTATCCATACATATATACAGGTTCAGCTGAGGGTTTAGTCTACATCTCTAGCAAAACCTTTCATTTGATCAACAAAACGTACACTGTTGGCCAAAATCTTAAGGCCAATGAACATAAAGACGAAATATGCATTTTACGCTGTTAGACTCAACCATTTATTTGAGTAGAGCTTCGAAAGACGAAATAAAAAAAGCGAAAATAAAAACAAAAACTTTTATGGCATTTAATAGGGAAAATGTGAACAGTATGAAGTTAGCCAAAATAAAAGTTGTTCAAAAATTTAAGACCATACTGAAATGAAGTGTTAATCGGTAAACACGTAACGACATTTAGTAATTTGTGTTCTTTTATCAACGAATAGTGGGAATGACCGTCTCATTACAAAGTTCCCACGGCTAAAAGGGCAAGCATATGTGGTGCGACCGAGAATCGAACCCGCTGCCCTGCGATTACGAGTCAAACGCTTTAACCCACCTGGCAATGCCTGGTCCGTAAGTGTTGTATAAACTGCATTATATAATTAACTGACATTAGTTACCTGAAAGTAAACAACCCGATGTACGTGGTTTAGAATTAAACATTCTGAAACTTTTAACTTTACCAGCTGTATGAATACACATTCCACCTGTTTCAAATGTTACAAGCTTTCCGTACATTGGTCTCATGGTTCTTCTGAATGTTTCATACATATCTACTTTACAGATGAAATACACAGCTGGACAAAATATTAAGGGCAATGCATTTTTGCGTTGCCAAAAGTTAGCGGTGGGTGGTGATGACTAGTTGCTTTCCCTCTAGTCTTACACTGCTAAATTAAGGACGGCTAGCGTAGATAGCCCTCGAGTAGCTTTGCGCAAAATTCTCAACAAACAAACAATAGTTACCTGTTTCTTGCTGGAGCCCTGCTAGATGTTAACGTAATCATCTGACTGCACGTGTATTTCAGATGGTTTTGAATGATGCTTCCTACATTTCCCTTGATTTTTATCTACTCTATAATGTTCCACTTTGTACCTCTGTTTTTGTACCTCTGTTTTCTCTTATTTTAATACTTGTTTCGTCATGCACGACCACGGATCTGCAGAAATAAAACCAACATTCTGGTAAGAAGAATTTCCGTTATCAATGGGTGCTGATTTAAAAAGCCCCCCAAAAAAACAAGTACACTTACTCTGATACAAATTTAAATAAACCAATACAGTTAAAAAGACATTTATTTTATTTCTCCCAGTGAAGTTCTTCACAGGGTCAAAGGTAAATTTGTGGACTTACAGCGCTAAAATCCGTGGTTCGATTTCTCGCAGTGAACTCAACGCAGAAAATTCATGGGAATTCAACGCTCGAGCCATAATAATTTTTCTCACGGTATCATCGCGAAGTCTGTTGTGCTTAGAACAATGAAAATCGGATTTCTCTACCCACTGTGGACTGAACTTAGATAAACCATTTATACAGCTTTAAGATGAACAACAAACAAGCAAAAGAAATTGAAAACTGCTGATATAAAGAACCATTAACGTTTAATGTATGATAAAGACATACAGCTTGTTTGTATTACGTTCTTGATCGTAAGGAACAAAACACTGCTTGAATAGCTTTAGTGTCTGGTCAACTGTTACAGCAATATCATTGTCTTTCATGGCACTGCTAATGTTATTTCCTTCCAAATTATACTTATAATTCCATTTATTAAGCCCTTTTTTCATACCTATTACTGCTGGTCAGAAAATTTAACAAAGTTTGAATGTGCTTACAGGATACCTGTGGTATCATGGTTAAAAGAGCTTTTTTAACAGGACACGTAATTTAGTATTACTAGTAGTGATTTTAGGTGTATTTGATCGGAGTGACTGTTTCACTGTTTAGGCTCGTTATAACTGTGGTAGAGACGCAATATAACCTACCTGAGCCACACCCTTGTGTAAAATAATTGAAACAAATGGTCATTTTACAATATTTTAAGCTTGGCGGCCGGTGTAGGCTCGCTGGACCCGTTCATTTCCTTTAATAGCCATTTTTTTCACACAGATGGCGTCATTAGCTGTGTTTTGCAGTACGGTCGATCTATTTTTGGAATATATGACGAAATTTTGAGGAATATTACGTCATTCGAAATTGCGTTAGAAGAGCAAGGAGACCAGTCAGAAAACAACTTCTTAACAACTCAATGAAGAAAAAACGGTATCAATGGGGTCTGAAATACAAGAACTGGATGCATGAACAATGGAAGAAGGTGTTATTCAATGACGAGACTAATTTCTTCGTACAGGGTCAAAGAAGTCTGCATGTTCGCAGATCTCCAGCTGAGAACCTTTGAGAATCTCACATCAATCAGTTTGTAAAACATCCCTTGAAGAAGATGTTTTGCGGCTTTTTCAGCTACTATGGCGTCGAAGGCTTACACATCGTAGAAGGAATAATGCGAGAACCACAGTACATCGAAGTTTTGCAAAGAAGAGTCGTTCTAGAATTGAAAAAGAGATTTCCAAGTGGATCTGACAATTTCCAGCAAGATCTGGATTTGTGCCACACTTTAAAATGTGTGAAGAATTTTATGACTACAACTCGAATAAAGGTGATGGACTGGCCTGGAAAATCTCCGGGCTTAAATCTTATTGAAAATCTTTGGGCAATTTGTGAAGAAAGACTTCGAGGAAAAGACTGTACTACGAAAGATAAGCTAATTGAGGCCATAATTGAGGTGTGGTACCGCGATCCGAAAATTAGTAAAGATTGCAGTCAACTTGTGGACTCGATGTCAAAGGGGATTAATGATCTTCTGAAAATTAAAGGCGGTCATATCATGTGTTAATTTATGAGTAATTTTTAGACTCCCAGAAAGAAAACGCAAAAAAATGGAAAGAATCGTAATTTTCCGTCTTGTTTCAATTAATTTGCACAATAATGTACGAGCTGAGGTCTGCTGCCTCATTCATTGGATGTATAAGTGTCAGGACGTGATGGTTTGAAGTAGAAAAACTGACAAAAACCTCAAATAAAAGAAACTAAAGATGGAATTCAAGCCGTTAAAATATAATGTTATCATTTTCAATTTTAGGTAAGATACTTATTTATTCACTAGTAGTTTATGTGTATCATAGTACTATTAGTATTTGTGGGCCTAATTTATAGAGTCGTTGTGATAGTTGTACGCTTTATAAAACAAGAGGGAACTCTCAATAGCCAAAGTATTAAAAATGTAATAGAAGTCTTCCTTGTAGGGGAACATGCCTGATGAACAATTAGCAGATCCGAGTTTCGTGTACGCTAAAGTAATGAAAATTGAGTTACATACTTCACTCACTAGACCAAAGTGAACAAAAATTAAAATAAAATTCTAACATTTTCACCTGTTATCTTTGGAGGTAACAGGCGGAACCGTCCTTTTAAATTGAAAGAAATTGAAACAGCTACACCTAACCCATCTGTATCGATTATTTTACATCACCACGTCGTAACACGGCAAAAACGTCATAAGAAAACACGACTGTAAAACAGGTCTTTAACTCAGCCACACACCCTTTAGATTAGGTTATAATTTAAAGTAATGTAGCTCGTACAACAAGGAAAGTAAGCGTTAATAACGAAATATATATATATAATGATTTCTTTCGAAATTTTTCAATGTGTTTGACTGTTTGCTTTGTTTTTTAACCATATTTTTACTACAATAGATGGCACTGCAGCATGTTGAATAAATTAGCTTTTTAAGTTCGGCATAGAAAGAACCTGACTATGGTTTACCACATTTATATCCTCTATTAAGCAAATCACATACAGTATTTTATTTATTCTTCGATGAAAATGTAACAGTTTAAAAATTTTACAGCCAAAAATTTAAATTATCTTGCCTTGAGTAAAAAACACAAACAAACTATAGAGATTTACCTTAATGCAAAACTCTGACATGTGTATATTCAGTTTACTCTCGTTCGGGTCACTTCCGTTAAACGTAGCTCACGTTGGTCAAGATTTCACCTATAGTATTACCTGAAATGACATTCGTAGACCTTTCTCTTGACGCATTCTAGATTACTTTCATTTAATAATCAGAGTTTTAGCACTATATATTCTGTAGAGGGTGTTTTTTTCTTGTTTTTTTAAACTTATTTTGCTATTTGGACGTTATATAAAAATAACTTTTAGCTAGAACGTGTTTCTGCACTAAGATTTCTGTCAGATGTTCCCTCAGTGAAAGATTGATAAATATGTGGATATATTAGCTATAAAACAGGGTTTCGATACTTGTAGTTAGCATACCACAGATTGCCTGTTGTGTAGCTTTGTGCTTAAATAAAAATAAACAAACATATTTATTTTGTTCCATAGTAGGTTAGCAGTAGTTTTCAGCATTTCTAACACTAAAATACATGAGTATATTCCTCGTGAACAAAACGCAGGCGGCCATTATATAGCTTTGTGTTAACATAAACGCAATTTCATATTTTAAATATTGTGAATTTTTTAAAGAATCATGTTTAATTTGTAATTTAATGTTTTGTTTAAGGTTTTTATTGGACTTGTATTAATAATGTATTATTATTATTATTTTAGATGTTTTGTAGTTTAATTTTTTTTAAATATTTGTTTATTTAGTATTTTAATTGCTTGTGTAAAATGTTCTTAGGTTTTTATTTGTTTAATGTCTTCCACTTAATCAGAAAGACGTTGTTCTATTTAAAACATTTCTATATTGTAATATTTTTGTTCGTTTTTTAAATATGTTTACTTGATTTATATTGAAGTTTATATTCAAAACCTGTTGTTTCATTATAGAAAAGCTACATAATAAAATGTTTGTAATAATTCTATCGACGAGTGTCGAACTGTAGATTTTTACACTTTACGTCTGTAAAGTTTGTTTATTTTTAATTTTGCTCAAAGCTACAAGAAGGCTATCTACACTAGCCGTCCCTAATTTAACAGTGTAAGACTAGAGTGAAAGGAGCTAGTCATCACCACCCACCGCCAACTTTTGGGCTACTCTTTTACCAAAGAGTAATGGGGTTGACGGCCACATTGGAGTGGCCCCACGACTGAAAGACCGAGCATATTTGGTGGATAGGGGTTCGTATCCGCAACCCTCAGATTACGAGTCGTGCGTCTTGATCACTTGGCCATGCCGAGCCGTCTCTAAAGTTTAAACTGACTCACGCGTAATGAAAGTTGTTATTGTCAACTTGACTAAATAGTAAACTACAAATATATAAAGTACATTCCAGAAAACAAACGTTCAGTAGAATATCTTAGATTTGTGAATAGATAGGTTCATTAAAGACTTTTAAAGATATGGCGATTTCCTCCTTTCGTGGGAAAATCCTGAATAAAAAACATCATGAAAACCTGATATTTTATGGGTGTGATCCTTTGTTTACAAACCTATATAATATTTGTAGTGAGAAACAAGACGTCTGTATTAGTATTAGTTGTGGAACTACATGGTTTCTAGAAAAACCATAGACCTAGAGCAGAGAATTAACCATCTTTAAATATTGCATCTTCTAAGTTTTGTTACAACATTTTTATGGAATAGAGAAATAACGATTTCCCACAAGGGACCCCAAGAACATCCATTCTAGGTGTCGACCATACGTAATATCGTTTAATAACTTACAAGTAACTTGCCTGCAGTGTTTAAAAAATTGGATTATGCATTCTTTATCTTATTGTTGTCGATGTGTTAATTGCTCGAGACCTGTTTGAATGTGAGAGGTTAAATATTTAGTGACATATTACCTCCGGATATATCCTTTCAAGTTTTGATAAGAATCCTATTTATGTGAACTACTAAAGTTTGTTTCTTTTCTTAAGGAAACAGCATTTCAGTCAGTTCTGTGAACATTAATATATGTGTGACGTCGTGTTTATCGCTAGTTGATACAGCAGCATCTATCAACAGAGATTCAGTAGTTATTACAAAATTCTACATGTTTCGGCGAATTAAATTAACTTTGAGAAACGTTTCCCTATAAATCTAAATTATTTAAAGTACTGTTACGTACAACAAATACTGCAGAATAATATAGACCCTAAACAATAAACTTCTAAATAAGTGCCATATACGTGAATGTCATAAAACTTCAGTTAATCAGAAGCAATAATAAACCAGTACAGCGAACTAAACAACAAAAGTTTCAATTAAAAAGAAAGTACATTGCGTCTTTGTCACCTGGTGTATTATTAAACAAGTGAGCATTAATATTTCTGTTTATATAAGTTTACTTACTTCTGATGAAACATACGGAGAGAATATATACAGACTGTTATATGACTTCTATTGCAACATTGTGAAACATGGTAAGATAATATTTTTTCGTAAAGGGAAAAATTCTTGGGGTCCTGAATCTGAGATCGTCACTTCTCGGTTCCATTAAAATGTTATAACAAGAAGACTACTCAGAAGAAGCAACATTATACGATATCTAAACCTTTGATAAAGATGTTTGTTTTTCCTAGACGGAACATGAATCTATAACTAATAGTTTGGTATGTACGTCATAAACACATTATTTTATTAACTGAAACAATTCAACATCCGACGTGTTGTTTTTTAAAACAAAAATTACAGATGTTTTTAAACATCAAATATCACTCTTTCATGTCCTTTAGTCGTGATTTTCCAACCTTTATAGACCTTTCTATAATATACGTCTCAGATCTGTTTTCTCAAATGTTCTTTATATCTCTGTGGTTTACTGTTTAAATCAAATTGACAATAACCAGTTACATGTTGGACAGGCGATTGGTAAATTTACGGGCATAAAGTGTTAAAATTTAGGGTTTAATTCCTGTCATTGGAAAGATTACACTCACCTCATTGTGTAGCTTTCCTCTAAGAAACACTTTTGAACAACAAATAAAATAACAATATAAAAATGTTTAATTTGAGCAGTGTAATACTGACTGGAAGATTATATATAAATAGAAATCTAATAATCCTTTGCATAAGCAATTACACTACTAAATAAATAAAATCCGTAGAAACATATCAACTATAAAACAACTAAAACCCTTTAATCCATTATTGTTACAAGCCATGAGAAAACCTTGAACAAAATATCAAATTACAAAGTAAATAAGATCCCTTCAACAATCAACATTGTTTAAAAATGAAACTGCTGTTTATGGTACTACAAAGCTATATAATGACCACCTGCACTCTGTTCACTATGAGAAACAGAACTCCGTATTTTAGTGCTTGAAGTCATTATGATTACACTTAACCGATGAGAGAGCAAAGTTTCAAATTATTTGTTTAATTTTAGTGAAGCACAGCCAACACGATAGTCATATGTTGTATCTGCTACGGATATTGTCATCTGGTTTATAGCTTATAAATCCACAGATTTACCTCTGGCCCACTGAGTGGTGGGAAAGGTTGAGTAACTGTAATATAAAAATTAATACTTGTACAGAAACACATTCCAATAATAGGTTTTTATATACAGAGACCTGAAGAGCAAATTAAGGAAAACAGTGAGAAATTTAAAACTTTACAGGTATTGTTATATAAAAACTATAATTGTAAGATTAACGTGGTTATGAATTTTCAATATATTCATAAAAAGAAAAGTCAGATACCTGGCTCATGTAGGTCACGGTTTCACCCATATTAATACCTGACTAGTTGAAATGTCACTTGTCGATCTTTCTCTTGCCGTAAGGGGACACGGTAGTCGGGATCTGAACTTGATTTCTTAAGCACACATACACTATTTGTTTGTTTGTTTTTGAATTTCGCACAAAGCTATCCGAGGGCTATCTGTGCTAGCCGTCCCTAATTTAGCAGTGTATACCCCATGTATAGTCATGTATACCCCAGTCCGTTCCAATACCAATTTATTTAATCTATAATTGTAAAATGTAAGCCAAATAGTTAATATGGTTTTCTATTGATCTTTTGCATTACAACAACAAGAGGAAAATCAATTTTGTACCTGATAGAAACAACCGCGCACAGTACATAAAAAATTAAAGATGGCGCCACCAGTCTAAGTCTTCTTATGTCATATTTTGCCTTGAAATAAAGTGTGAATTTTAGAAAGTCATAATTCAACTATTAAATAAGAATGCAAAATTATTCAAGTTAGGGTTAAGGTATACAATTCAACGTTTAAGTGAAACTAGAACCAAAAAGAGGTTATTTAATTAAAAACCGGTATTACGATACTTTATACAACTTGACGGTTCCCTGAGCACACACAAAAACTCTTCAAATATAATTGTGATTAAAGCACGAACATGTTGCATGATAAAAAGTGACCAATCATGTATAACAAATGGAAAATAGATATTCATGCCCAAACAAAGTAATAATTTTGTATTTGCTTTTTTTACACATTGAAAGCTGACAGATAATTTCCCGCTTCCAGAGAAGAAAAATAGATTTCTGCGACATCTTTAAATCATCTTTCCTCAGTTCAGTTGATCGATTAACTCCAGACGAAAGTTTGAAGGTTATACTTTAACGATTCCTTTATCAGCGTAGTAAACTCTGTAAGAAATAAATAGACTGATTAAACAAAATATGTTGTTATCGTGAAAAAATTTTAAAGGACTTTTATTTTTTCATTTTTTTCATAACAATATTTGTAATATGACATCAAAACCTCAATATTTATCTTTAAATGTTAACATATATTGTTAACATTCAATACGTTATAATGTTAATGAAATGCTTTTACGACACTACAAGAAAAAAGAAACATTTTTAATACCCCAGTAAATTATGTTTACTATAAACAACACTTTGCTTTCATGCTATTTCTAACAACTAATTGCGTTAATTATGAAATGAGCTTCTTTTCACTCACATGAACCTCAAACCTCAAGGTAACCACAAACTAACATACAGACATTATTGGAACGGTCCTGTTTCTTAGTTAGGAACACATTGTAAACATTACGGATATGTGATTACCATAAAACTCATTTATAAAACTAACAGTGTAATTTAGTGCAAATCAATACACTATGAAACAAAACTATTAAAGAAACAATGAATTAACCAAAGTTTGTATAAAATAATCTCAATATATTATCTGATTTGTTTCTAGTTAGATCTTGCAAAGATAACGTAAATATGTCAGGAGATTTTGAACATAATGCCACTGGGAATTTAGCAAAGTGTCTAACCAACGGTACCCGAATCGGTTATCTCACAACGTATTCATCGCTTATTCTAACCACTCCACGTTCTACTGTTTGTGACTGGAACTCACGTCAAAGATTACTAAAAGCTGCTGAACTTACTGTCTCTTCTTGAGACAGACCAACCACACTGCGAAGTTATTCGTTGTCGTCCTGTTGGCCAAGTCCTTCAGGAACTTCGCTGTTTCTTTCTTTGATGGTTTTGGTGGTGTCATTCCATTAAAACGACATGAGGAAAATATATATTAATACCACTACATTGTATCATTTCCATCAGCTTTTATGTTGTAACACGAAGTGTTCGTACAGTCCAAAGCTGCAATACACTTGAAGGAAAAGAAATAAGTCTGTACCCCTGGCGTAATGTTTTCAGTTAAATATTTTTAAAAGTTTATTAACACCCCAGAAGAATTTGAATATAGATATATTGATTTTACAAATAATTATATTTGAATAATAATATAAGAGCAATAATAGTTCTTTGAAGTTTTGAATCGCTGTAAGTCTCTTGTTCTTTCTTTCACTTTAAGAAAATATTGTCACAAATTACTAACATTTTGTATGTTTTTAAGCACAAACATCATAATGGGTATTATATAAAAGAACTATTCTTACTCATGGATAGAATTTAGATTACTGTGTATCTAAATCATTATAAATATTTATGTTTTTGAAATCAGACAGACCTACCATGTAGACTTTCTTTGATAACCGCATCACTATCTTCCGGCCTCTCCGTTATCCCATACACAAGCGGACACAATAGTAACTTTGGAAAATTGAAGGAAATTGCTACTATTATGTATTTCTTAAAACATTTCAGGATAAAAGAATACCTAACGGGTACATTATTGGAACAAAGATATGGCCATCATGGATGTAGAACCAGAAACAGTGACTTTTCTTTAAATACGAGGACCTACTAGAACTAAGATCACAAAGACGTTAACATGAATGCCAAGTGATGAATAAGAAAAGTCAACAAAATCTACTGTGTCAGTATATAGGAAGATCACTCAATAGGTACCTCATACAACACTGGGTCTAGATGTTAGTATACAGGTAGATCAGTCAATATGTACTTCATGCAACATAGGGTCTAGATGTCAGTATATAGATAGATCAGTCAATAGGTACTTCATGCATATAGGGCAAAGATGTCAGTATACGCGTAGATCAGTAAGTTTGTACTTCATGCAAAATAAGGTCCAGATGAAGACAAGGATGAACCGTTCTGGAGGTAAGGAGGGACAGACGAACTGTTGGTATGGACTACATAAAAAGAACAGTCTTTGTTTATGGTAAAAATATTGTAAACATTTTTCTTGAGGAGGGTTTAATGTCATGATATAAAATAGATTTAAATTAGATATTAACAAATAAAAGCAGATGATTATTGGAAGTTGTGTTTGTAACTCATTGATGTCGAGAACAGATGATTTAATAATAAATATATAAACAGTGCGAAATGAACGAAAAACAGGAGACAGAAAAATACAATAGTAGAAGAGAATAAGGTCACGGCCAACGAAAAATAAGTGTCAATTTAACTTCGTTATAAGTGATAAATCTAACATTTAATATATCAGAGTAAGGCTAACAGTATAAAATTATATAGCAAAAACAATATATTCTGTCAAAGAGTAATTTTAGAGTAACTGATTCAGCCTGATTCAACTTTGACACAAGGAACAGTGATAGTTTTAAGAAAGAAGATGAAACGATCACTGGAAGAACAGAATACGACTGTGATAAGTAAGTGAATTATACAGAGAATACTAGTAAAAAATAAATGTGGAAAAGTAATTCGACTTGTCAACTAATAAACTAAAAGCATAAGTTGACTTTTGGCAAGAATAAGCAAACCATATAGTTTCTATGGTATAGCTGTAATAGTTAGAATATATAGAATGTCGTACAAACGTTAAATTAGTTTCGAATATATATATATATATATAGATAGATAGATAATTTTGAAAAAAAGGGGAGTGCATGCTGTTCATTTATTGTTGAATTTATCGTCAACAAGTCACAGACACCTACTGTAGGATAATCCTAAGCCCAAACGACAGCATATCTTATATTACTATTAAGAAGTAAAATCCTTTAACTGACAATTGGCAAACACAACATTTAACATCTGAAATACTAACATATTGATATACTTCCTTTTCGTAAGCATTGACTTATTGATAATTGCTGACTTTTTCATAACCACAAACATGTTGATAAATACTGACTTGTTTTCCAATTTAAACTTTTAAACAATCTATTGCTGGTATCCTTGCGTTGTATTCACGTAACCATCTGACAGTATTTATTTTTCAGGTGGTTCCGAACGATGCTTCCTACATTTGCCTTGAAGTTTATCTACAGTATACTGTTCAACTTTGCAGTAATGGTTTCTGTTTTCTTAATACCTGTTTCGTTATGCACGACTACGGTTCTGTAGAATTAAAACCTACATTCTGGTAGCTTAGTTTCTTGCTAGCTTCATACTACAAACTCTTGTTACAAAATGGTTCCAGTTGTATGAAACCTATAACCATGATTACAGTTAGATAAATACATAGCAATTGTTTCAGATATCACATGTACCATAAATGTTATAAAGTATAACAAACTAACCTTAATATAATATTTTATCTTTACGAAATATTCTACACGAATATGATAACCATAAAGCACATTGTTTGTTTGTTACTTGAACTTTACGCAAAGCTATTCGATGGTTATACTTCATAAATATCACCCACAGCAAATTCTTGGGCTACTCTTTAATCAACGAATATTACAACATACCTTCACACTGGAATCGAGATACTTAACACAGAATAGAGGAATTAATGTAATAATCTGTACATGTTCTAACCGTATGTTTCTTATAAGTAGTGAAACTTGTATATACAGTAATATTATTGCTCACTTCTTTAATAATACATTAAATAACAAAGGTGACAATGATTCAATGTACATTTTTGTTGTTTAGTGTACTGTACTGGTTTATTATTACTTTTGATTAACTCTGAAGCTTTATTACATTCTCTTATATTGTACTCATTGAGAAGATTAACGCTGACTATTGTTTAGGGTCTTCATTATCCTGCAATATTTGTTGTACGTAACAGTACAGTACGTCACATAATTTGGGTTTAAAAGGTTTGCTTTGTTTTGAATTTCGCACAAGCTACACGAGGGCTATCTGCGCTCACCGTCCCTAATTTAGGAGTGTAAGACTAGAGGGAAGAAAGCTCGTCATCACCACCCCCACCCACCGCCAACTCTTTGACTTCTCTTTTACCAACGAATGGTGGGATAGACAGTCACATTATAACGCCCCCATGGCTGAAAGGGCGAGCATGTTTGGTGCAATAGATAATTCGAACTCGAGACTCTCAGATTACAAGTCGAGTACCTTAACCATTGGCCATGGCAGACCATATTTAAAGTAAATATATTTTAAAGTTAACAATTATCGCAAACATGTCGAGTTTTGTGATAACTACTGAATCTTTATTGTTAGATGTTGCTGTATCAACTAGTGATAAACTCGACGTCACATATATTAATGTTCACAGAACTGACTGAAATGCTGTTTCGTTAAGAAAAGACACAAACTGTAGCAGTTCACATGAATAGAAATATTATCAAAACTTGAAAGGTTATACCCAAAGAAAATATATCACTTTAATATTCAACTTCTCACATTCAAACATGCCTCGAGCAATTAACACATCAAGAGCGATAAAATAAAGGATGCATAATCCAATTTTTCAGACCCTGCGGGTGTATTGTTTTTTAGTCATTAGTTATATGGTTGACAAATGGAGGGGGATGTTCTTGGGGTTCTAAGTCTGAGATCGTCACTTCTGGGTTTCATTAAAATGTTATAACACGAAGACAGGGTAAAAGAACCAATATTTAACAATGCCTAATTCCCTAATTTATATCTATACTTTTCCTGAAAAGCACTTGGTCCCACAACAAATAGTTTGCGATAACACATGATTAACACGTTATTAACAGGAAAAAATACGGCATGGGATGATTACAGACATTTTATTTCTCAAAACAAAAATTATTCAGTGATGTCCAAAAAACTTACTTGTAGAGAAATATATATTTAAAATCGGCTCGTTTGGGTTAAGAAAATATTTTACGTGGAAGAGCGAACAACGTCAAGACTTTCTTCAGTCATCATCAGGTTCACCGAAGAAGGTGGAAACGTTGTTCGCTCTTCTACGTAAAATACTTTCTCAAACCAAACGAGCCGATTTTACTCATAAAAAAAATATACAACTTTGCCAACAAAGGGTCACACCCGTAAAACATTACATTTTTATGGTTTTTTTATTCGTGCTTTTACTACGGAGAAGGGCAATCTCCACATCTATAGAAGTGATTTATGGTTCTTTTTGCTCATAAATCTCAGATTTTCTACGGAACGTTTGCTTTCTGGAATTTTCTTTATATGTTTATAATTTATTATTTATTCAATTTGACAATAACAACTTAACTGCCGGGTGGATCACTTCTTTAGTCTAAATGAACCTCGGATGTGCAAACTGGTCATCAGGCATGTTCTGTTAAAGGGAACACTTCAATTACTTTACTGGTACTGTGTTAAGACAGACAGTTGTTGTTTCTCTCGGTAAATGTGATAACGGTCCAGAACTTCAATATTCCCTAGGCTGAAACAAACATGTATGCCTGTCACACGTGCGAATTGTACTTTATTTTCTTTTAGTTTACAAGGATAGGAGATCACACTGAATTGTTAAAAAGATCTGTTTAAAACGTTTTCCATTTTGGTAAGAAAGATATATTAAATGTTTTCCCATACTCTTCTTTACAGTCAAATTCGTACATAATAAAATCTTACCCTTGTGTTATGATTGTTATGATTAATGTATTATTAAACAAGTGACCAATAATATTTCCGTGTATACAAGCTTCACTACTTCTAATACGGTGAGAACATACGCAGACTATTAGATCAATTCTTCTATACTGTGTTAAGAACCTGGTGGTTAAGGAAGTCGACTATAGTGTGATGATAAGGACTAATATTCGTTGATTAAAGCGTAGCCTAAGAGTTGGCGGTTGGTATTGTTTATCAGTTATCGCACATAGTCATCGAGTACCTTTGTATTAAGTTCAACAACCAAATTTAGTTCCAGTGCTCTCTTGTTATTATGAAAGAAGATAAATTATTATCTTCAGTATACTTTGTAATACTGTATAATATTTATGGTACATGTGATATCTGAAACATTTGTTATATATTGATCTAAATGTAATCATGATTATAGGTCTCATACCGTTGGAGCCATTAGGTTTAACTTTGTTATGTTATTAGAAACCATATTAATGACCCTTGTCACCCCCTCTCTCCTATGTGGAAGTTACAGTGGTAAAATTGAGTGCTTACAAACTCTATATATTTGATATAGCTGTGATGGACACACCACACGTTTCCCATAGTGCAGCTTTAAGCTTAACAAGAAGCATACAGCTTCATCGGTTTTATTTTGCTCGTCAATCAACTGTAAGTTATCTATAAGAGTGTAAAATAATAACTATTACCTGTTTCATTAATATTACAGTTCTAAAGTAGGTAAAGCAATTTGTATTATAAAGACATTACAGCTTTGATTATAGTTTTCGATATTTTTAGGATGATTATTACTGTATAGTTCAAGGTTCAAGAGTTATATAAACAAAAAAAATGTCTGTTCTTCAAATTTGATGCACTTATTTTACAAATAAATTTCAGTGTTAGTTGTTATAAATAGCATGAAAGTAGAGTGTTGTTAATAGTAAACATAACTTATTAGGATATTAAAAAATTTGTTTTTTTCTGTTGATGTCATAATAATATTTCATAACCATTATAGCAAGGTTAATGTTAACAATGGAAAATTTAGAGATTTATATTAAGATTTTGATGTAATGTTACAAAATGTGATAACAACGGTCATCTTAATTTTTTTCACGATAACAACATGTGCAATCGGTGACATTGTTATCCTGGAATACAAAGCTATTGCCATATCTCGCCCCAGCATGTGGTACAAATATTATCTACGTGTGATGTCTATAGGAGACGCCGTTGTCGTTTCCTTGAAGTATGTAAAAAAGTAGCGTTCCACCATGAGAAATAGCTGCCCAAATACGTACTGCACCGTCTCCTGTATTTTCTCTGTTGCAAAGACTGTCTTTCCTCATCTTTTCTCCAGGCAAACGACGAATCACAAATCCTACCATCAGCTTTAACAACCCGAAAACACGACTCATCTGATAAATAAGACATATCGTCAGTGTCCTAAATATAAGATGGTTTCTTTTCTTTGTTGCCCAAGTAATACGGTAATAGCGATGACTTCTGGTTAATATCAGTTTACAGACGGCCCTTTCCTTGATGACGAGAAACCCACTTAAAGTAAAAATGTATCTCACAACAGTTGGTATGGATGTTAATGCTTTTACTAATAAAGCAGTGAACGACATTTCGACCTTCGTAGGTCATATTTGAACACTTTGGAAAACTTATCTCCTTCATGGTTAGACTCTACCATTTCTCAAACTATAGGCCTAAAATTAAAATCAATCATAATTATGAACAGCTGATATATTTGTCTCATTGTAAATTTCCTCACTAAATTCAAGAGAATCATTTGACGGTTTGCCAAAAAATTCACACTAAAAGTCTTTTCTCTTTATATCCACTAATAGAACCTCATGTATTAAATCTCTTTCCTATTTGCTTTCTCATACTTTATCATGCTTTCTCAACATAATGTAACTCAAATATTACATTTTAAGCCACACTCCCAGTTTTATTTAGTGCTTTATTTCCACTAAATCGTCTGTAACCCTGTATTTCACAGGCATTTCTGTCAATAAAATCATTTACATTTCACCGTGTTTCAGGTATTTCCATAATATCAAAATCATACTTACCTACCAGTACTCTAGATTTATCATTTACTCTCAACGGTCCTCTTGTCAATTTACTATAAACAGCCCTCTTGTCTATTTGCCATCAATAGCCTTCTTGTATATTTACCATCAACGGCACTCGTGTCTTCCTTCTGAGAAAATAACAACGATTTTAAATAGACGTTTTAACGCATAAATTGAATAAGACGCCTTTAAGTAGCAAATAAAATAATATTACAATACAAAACGTTTTAAGTAGAACAATGTCATATTAATTACAATTTAGGCTTTCAACAAATGGAAGTTTAATAACCCTTTAAATTGAACATTAAAATACACGATAAACAAATCCTATTTAATATACCTACGAAATACAACACAATTAAAATCATATAGTGTGTGTGTGTTTTTTTTTTATAGCAAAGTCACATCGGGCTATCTGCTGAGCCCACCGAGGAGAATCGAACCTCTCATTTTAGCGTTAGAAATCCGAAGACATACCCCTGTACAAGCGGGAGACTAAAATCATATGAAAATTTAATAACGCAAGTCAAACAAAAACCCTGAAACGATTCACAATATTTATAAATAAACTGTAATATTGTTGTTTTTGTTTATCCAAACCCACAGAATGGCCATCTGCTCTTTGTTCACCACGATGAATCGAACACAGTACTTCACCGTTAGATTTCTGTTTGTTTCTTTTGGAATTTCGCACAAAGCTACTCGAGGGCTCTCTGTGCTAGCCGTCCCTAATTGAGCAGTGTAAGACTAAAGGGAAGGCATCTAGTCATCACCACCCACCCCCAACTCTTGGGCAACTCTTTTACCAACGAATAGTGGGATTGACTGTTACATTACAGCGCCCCCACGGCTGGGAGAGCGAGCATGTTTGGGGCGACTTGGGCCCGATCCCGCGACCCTTAGATTACGAAGCGCACGCCTTAACGCGCTTGGCCATGCCGGGCCCCACCGTTAGCAGTCAGTAAATTACCACTAGTCCACCAGGAAACAAAATCGCTAATGATTTGCTTTTCATTGTTTTTAATTAAGCACAAAACTACACATTAGACTATCTAACCTAGTTGCGGGTTCGAATCCCCGTCACACCAAACATACTCGCCCTTTCAGCCGTGAGTGCGTTATAATGTGATGGTCAATTCCACCATTCGTTGGTAGAAGAATAGTCCAAGAGTTGGCGATAGGTGGTGATAACTAGCTGCTTTCCCTCTAGTCCTACACTGCTAAATTAGGGAGGGCTAACGCGGATAGCCATTGTGTAGCTTTGCGCGAAATTCAAAACAAAACAAATAGGCCGCTGTACAAGTACGGATGTCCCGTCACTTATGACATACATATCTAATATTATCTGGGATAAAATTCGCCAGCAACAACACACAGCAATTAAAGCAGAATTTTCGCTGCCGAAATATTCCATGTCCCTTGATAAAGATGGGCATATTTTTAAATATAATCAACGCTGCGTAATAGAGGTATTCTTTCTCATAACTCCCGAGAATTATATTAGTTTTTCATAACTCCCAAGTATATGTCAGTAATATCAAAGAGCGCATGTATTAACAAAACATTTTACAATAAGTTATATACATACACTAGCTAGACAAAAGCCTAACTAGCACTAGCAGTCACGTGGCAAACACACATATCACCTCAACACTTCATGAAACTGTAATCAGTATACTCTAACATTAATATAACAGTGATTCAAAACAGTAATTATATACGCTAACAAAGTATTTTGTTTATCATTACAACATCTCGAGCCTGGCCCGAGAAAGCGGGTTTTCTCCAAGTACTCCGTCTGTTCCATGCAAATGAGTCGTTTATCGTCTAAGTCCAAGAGACTTTTTTATTGTTTTATTATAATTAATTTAATATAATTATAAGAAGTTTGTATTTATCAACAACTGCAGAAACATAAACTTTAGAACTTTGTTCTGACTTTCTTTTCCTAGCTTTTTCTCGACCCCGCTGGTATAGCGATAAGTTTAGGGATTTACAACACTAAAATTAGGGATTCGATTTCCCTCGATGATCTCAGCAAACAGCTCGATGCGGCTTTGCACTGCGAATAAAACAGAATCGCTTTCTCTCATCTAGGATTCTGACTACTGCCTAATGTCATCTCTAAGTGTGTCAAGAAATATACGGCTTCCATCCAGAGTTTTTCACAGCTTGAGTCGGCATCTGTCACGCAGTCATGCGCTTCGAACATCGTGCTCTACGTAACGTATGTCCACTTCCCATCCAAATTAGTGTGACTTTAATCAACAATATATTTCGCGCTCGGTGGAAAGGAACTAAAGTTTTTGAACACTAATTTTGAGGTTTGAAAAGTATCAAACCCGAATTCCTGCCACGAATCTGTTTTTTATTTGTTTTGATGCTATCTTTGTTCCGCCAGCTAGAGGAATCGAAACCAAATTTTAAGCGTATAAGTCCACAAAACTTTAAATGAGGCATCTGGGTCGATATAACTATTGAAATTTATAATCAGCTCTTTTCGTTACAAAATGTGGTCGATCGCTTATATTCACTATTTATACTGCCGTTGTGTCTCAACTTTTGAGCCACTTGCAAGAAATGTAATTATAGTTATATATATATAAAGAGACACCTGATGTTCATATATTACTGGCTTACAATTCTGTTTCACCACGTACTTAAGCTTTTTAAATGAACACCAGGTGTTATGATAGCCATAATGAATATTTAGAGTTTAAAAGATCGAAGATTATCACTGTATCACCCGAAGGGTACGGAGTGAGGAAAGTGCTCCATAATGTGGTTTCCAATAATACAACACAAAGTTTAACTATAACCTTTTTTTTAAGTCCAGAAAAAAATCTTAATTTCAAACATCTGTTTAGAATATAAAACAAAATTTTCTATCAAACAAACAATTGTTTTAATCTACATAATCTTTTTCTCTTCTGCAGATTCTAGACACCACTGACGAATTACTTAAACAAACATTTAGGCCTCAGTTCTTCCGGACTTTACTTTTTCCTTGATTACCCATGGAATTTTTACAACTTTCTTCATCATCATCTTTGATAGACTCCTCTGAAGAAATGGATAATTAGTTATTAAGTCTAGTCTGTAGCTTTACATCAACCAGCTTGAAAATATAAAACTTCCTATTAGAATCCTTATACAACAAAACACTATAATTTACAACATTAAGGGTTGCTTATAAGTACTTGGTTAAAGAGTCAGGTTTTTGTTTATTAGTTTTTAAAGAAATCTAAATTTGTGATAAAAATCACGTAACCTGCAGTTAGTTTGAAGGAGACAAGATGTATATTTGATATTCTGTTTTACACATGTTTTATTATCTGTTTTTGCACATGTTTTATGTAGAATCCCAGATGGACAAATTAAAAGGAATATGTTCTTCTTTTGAATTAAGCACAAAGTTACACAATGGGCTATCCGTACTCTGCCCACCACGGGTATTCAAACCCGGTTTTCAGCGTTGTAAGTCCGCAGATATATCGCTGAGCCCCTGGAAGGTCGTACGTTACAAATGAATTTCATTTATAAATATCAAAATAAACTTCTAACAATGTAATTTGGTTTTCCTTAACAATCGTCATGCTAATTTTTAATTTCTCTACCTTACTCTTGTGTTCTGGCCTCGGCATGGCCAAGCGTATTAATGCGCGCGACTCGTAATCTGAAGGGCGCAGGTTCGCATCCCCGTCGCGCCAAACATGATCCCCCTTTCAGCCGTGGGGGAGTTATAATGTGACGGTCAATCCCACTATTCGTTGGTAAAAGAGTAGCATAAGAGTTGGCAGAGGGTGGTGATGACCAGCTGCCTTCCCTCTAGTCTCACACTGCTAAATTAGGGACGGCTAGCACAGATAGCCCTCGAGTAGCTTTGAGCGAAATTCAAAATACAATACAATACTTGTGTTCTATTGGTTTTCTTTTCAACAGTGTTATTACATGTCTTGTTTCATTGTATAAAGCATACTATATTTTAAGGGTAATTCATTTTATTCTCACATACAAATACTAATTAAAAATATGGAATTAAAAGTGTCGTTAAGAAAGCACGAAAATTAGGCTGTTAAAATTTGAAAATAAAATAATTCAATATTCAGGTAAATAACATATTATTAAGTTACTCTTAGATAAAGTGTGTTATTATTAGAATCTGAATTCTACATTTTAGATCTAAACTGTATTAACAGGTAATAACAAATGGCTTTGATTCGATTACTTCTGACGCAAGTTTCTTTTCAGTTACATTAACTTTAAAGTAACAAGAAACTAAAAGACAGCCATTGTTGGAATGGTCCTGTTTCTACGTTACGAACACAATGTAAACAGTACATATACGTGATTACCATAAACCTCATGCAAAACTAATATCGTACAATACACAGATAACCAACTGTAGGTTTGTGGTTAGAAACAAAGAATCTAACATAACTATTGAAGTAGAGCACTCACCGTAACGATTAGAAAATAAAACAATTGTTCTTACGCATGGGCTGAAATTAGATTACTGTATATCTAAACCATCATAAATATTTCTATTTGCCTCTGAGAACACATAGACCTACCTTCGAAACTTTCTTTGATAACTGCATCACTATCTTCTGGTGCCTCCGAGCGGACACAATAATAACTATAGAAAATTGCAAGAATTAGGTGTTTATATAAATTGTGTATGTATATGTGCGAAATTTACAGAAGATCTTGAAAAGCATTTTCTTCAGTTTTAATTGTTTAGTTATATTCCTATAATCTCTCAGTATTGTTGAAATTGAGATTATATATCTATATATCCAAGGATGTTACAAAAATGCACAGGATTTCATCGGGTGTCATAACTTTTTCACATGTGCGAAATGTTCATTTAAATATTATCACTAATACAAAAAAATACTATAATTTAGTACACACAACTTAATAGGATTAAAGATAGAATGTATCTGGTACAGTTGGATGAACACGACAGTGAGGATATACACCTTTATAAAATATCACATCCTTCACCATCTTTCTTCCCCCGCTGGTACACCGGTAAGTCTATGGATTTACAATGCTAAAATAAGGGGTTCGATTTCTCTAGGTAGACTCAGCAGACACTTCATTGTGTCTTTGCTATAAGAAAAGAAAAAACAACACACATCAATTTAATTTTGATTTTCTAAAACATATTTTTTTTATCTTAATAGAGAACGACAGAATACGTGAACCACATGTTGGCACCAAGTATCGCATCTTTGTTTTTACAGAGTACAAAAGGGTTTTTCTCTTAAATAAATTGATATATAATCTAAAATCATAAAATTGTTATTCTTACAAGTTCTCACACTGGAAAAAGCACATTATATTAATCATCTACTCGAGTAATTTGTATAATTAGACGATATTCTGGAGATCAGAGATAAACAAAAAACAATTTTATGAGACACTTGTAGAAAGATGTGTGATTTAGCATTTCACGTATCAGAAAAAAAACCCTCACCAAAATACAAATAATGCCAAAATATAACATCAAATTATCATGACTAAAGCCTACACCTTTATATCAATTCATATTAAACATTCAGTACTTTAATAACCTCCGCAAATTAGTGTGGTATGCTCTCGATAATGTTATAGAGGAAATACAGCGTAATCTTATCTAAAGTGGCCACCAGAAGGCGCCTCAACTCAGCTGCAGTATCTGATTTAAGGTTGTGAGTAGCAATATTTCGGCTTTTTTCTTGAAGTTTTCTCTGGCTATGGAAATGTTAGAGATAACATCTCTGGTAGAGATAACCCTGTACATTACATGCACTTCAGACAGTGACATTGTCATCCAGAAACACAAAGCTGCTGTCAAATCTTGTCCTAGTATATATACTTTTCAAAAAAAGAAATGCAAAAGGAATATTTTTGTTATTTTAACGAAAAATATATGTAATAACGTTACAAGCTCAGAGTATGTGACGTTACACGTGTTAAGGCACTGATTGACAGGCAAAAATGACAATAAAAGTTGGGCAAATTGAAAACGGAGGAAAACATCGGATATTTCGCGTGCAATAACTTTGTTTGAGAGATCTTCATGTTCTGCAAGTGCAACAAGTGCAAAACCCCTAAAAAAGTGACAAGTTCTCGGTTTCCATAGCTCAGTGTTAAGCCACCGACACGCAATACAGTTACGTCAAGACTGACTGAAGCACAACGGAAGAACGCCATTGGTCGCTTGGAAGCAAGCGAATCTCGATCAGATGTTGCCATAGATGTGAATGTCCACCCAAGCACCATCACAAGGCTATGGAATCGTCACCAACAACATGGATCAACTCGTAACCGTCCACGATCTGGCAGATCTCGTGTGACCACGCCCGCACAAGATCGCTACATCCGGTTACGTCACCTTTGGGATAGGACCACCACTGCAACGTCTACTGTCTCAACCATACCAGGGCTGCGTAGGATTTCCGATCAGACTGTGTGCAACCGTCTACGAGATTCTTAGGCCCCATGTGCAACCCATCATGGTGAACGTCAACGACGTTTTTCAACATGACAACGCCCGTCCTCACACATCCCGACTCACCACTGTCTTCTTCAGGCATCACAACATCAACGTTCTTTTCTGGTTCTCCAGATCACCAGATTTAAACCCCATCGAACATCTTTGGGACGAGTTGGACCGACGTGTGCGAGGGCGACAACCTCAACCGCAGACTCTACCTCAGCTTGCAGCAGCTTTGCAGGCTGAGTGGACAGCTATTCCACAGGATGTGATTGTAATACTATAATAGCAGTGACTTCTGGTTAATATCAGTTTGTAGATAGCCATTTTTGAAAAATCATATTGTTTGCTTAGTCTTCTATTCATTATTATTCTGTATACCCTACAATGTTGTTGTTTTGAAATAAGCACAAAGCGATAAAACAGACTATTTGCGCTCTGCCTACCACGGGTATCCAACACTGATGTTGAGCATTGTATGTCCGCAGACATACTGCTGTACCACTGGAGCCATCCTGGAATGAATATGTTCATACCATTCCCGTTGTAAGATGTTGCAAGACTTTGATGTGTTAGAATGATCAAAACACGGTCATATCATAGAATTTCCTTGTAAAACGTTTCTTTAGTTCAATGAAATTTCAGGATTCAGGTTACAGTATATTGGGGTACCCAACTGGTTCCGGTAATTGCCGTTTTTTGCATACTGTTTCTGAACTGGTGAATAATTTGATGTCATGTAACTTCTAGCACATGACAAGACATAACTACACCGAGTACAGAAAGTTACATATTACAAATACTTTCGATGGATGGGTGGTTTTAGGACATCTATTTCTCCGTATGTAAAACATCAAAATATTTATTCATATTTAATAAACAGTTCAAACAATCGTGTTGACTATGTTTCTTGAGCTGTGTGATGTTACCTCTGTGATAAAAACTGTTATTATGGATATTGGTAAAATTAAAACGAAGTAGAAATGTTAAAATAGAAGCATTGTAATCTTAAAATAAAAGAGCTAACGTATACAGTTAAAACAAGCAAAATAATAAAATGAAAGTCATAAAAATATCATCAGAACTCAGCGAAAAGAAACTTGGAATACTACTTGTAAAATAATGGAAGCTCAATCAATTTAACTTTAAATACTAAACTAGAATAATATAAACATGGTTAAAATACTCACGCCATTACTAAATTCACCGAAAGAAAAGACAAATGTCTGTCTTAACACAGCATCAGTGAAGTAATAGAAGTCTTCCCTGTAAGAAAACATGCCTCATGATCGATTAGTAGATCCGAGTTTTGTGTACACTAGTGTCCAGACAACATACCCATTGAACGTTTATAAGTTCTAAAAGAAGTGGGAATCCAGGAAGTGACAAAACTACTGAACACTATTTATGACACGGGTGAAATACCGGAAGACTTTAAAAAATCAGTCTTTATTGCATTGCCGAAAAAGCCCGGAACAACTGACTGTGAACAGCACAGGATAATTAGTCTAATGAGTCATCTTACCAAGGTTCTTTTAAGAGTGCTCATGTCTAGAATGAGGAATAAGATAAGACCAGATATTTCTGATACTCTGTTTGGAGTAAAAGCCGATAAAGGCACTAGAAATGCAATTTTCGCTCTGAACATGCTCATGGAAAGATCACTGGAAGTACAAAAGGATTTATATCTATGTTTTATCGATTATTCTAAAGCCTTTGACAAAGTTAGACATGGTGACCTATTCAACATGTTGTCAGACCTGAACATCGATGCTAAAGATCTAGGAATCCTTAGAAACCTTTACTGGCAGCAAATGGCAGCTAAATGGAACCCACTCCCTCAGATTACTAGTCGAGTTACTTAACCACCTGGGCATGCCGGACGAAGAACAAGGGTATGGGAAGTCAATGATGGATGTTTCGTAATTACTTTAAATACTATCATAAGTGTTATAACCTCAAAAAGGTAGCTTAGGATATTCTAACTACAAAAATAATATTAGATGTTAAACAAACAGTATATTTATGTGATCAAAAGTTTATAAAGAACGGAGTAAATGATAGCAACATCATGGAATGTAAGGTTATATGTGCAGGATATGTGTGATAACATTGTGAAATGAAACTGTTTTGAAAAAAAGCTTAAATAAAAGAATAAACACATCATATTTAAAAAATAATAATAATGAAGTCAAAACACTAAGAATCTGGAATTGTTTAATCCAATGACAACATGGAAGGTTTGATGTTATTATTTAGTGTTAGGTGATCATTGAAAATGTTTAGATTCATTTAATAAAATCTTCATGATCTCTGGTTCAAGAGTATAGAATTTTAAAGTTTTCTATTAATATGGATGAAAGACTCGAATGGTATAATTAGCATATGTCAACATCACGCTGGAAGTTCCATCCTATTGGGCCCGACATGACCAAGCGTGTTAAAGCATGCGACTCGTAATCTGCGGGTCGCGGGTTCGCATCCCCGTCGCGCCAAACATGCTCGCCCTTTCAGCCGTGGGGGCGTTATAATGTGAAGGTCAATACTATTCGTTGATAAGGGAATAGCCGAAGAGTTGACTGTGGATGGTGATGACAGCTGCCTTCCCTCTTGTCTTACACTACTAAATTACGGACGGCTAGCACAGATAGCCCTCGATTATCTTTTTGTGAAATTAAAAAAACAAAACAAATATGCTATCGTGTGTCCTTATTTGAAAATGATACAGTTTCATAAATATAGTTAGTTTACAGATGCACAGATGATTTTGTAGCACGTGTAGCTGAAAAGAGACAATAATGTACCCTTCAAAGAAAGAAACGCAAAACGCAAAATATGAGACAAATTGTTAACAAGTTTATTCCGGGTAGTTCACTATGACATGTGTGAAACTTTGCACATTCACTGCTAAACATCCAAAGTCTGCAAAGGCGAAGTCCACGCTCACTTGTTGAAGTTTAAAGTCACTCAACATCAATAACGAGTATGCCCCCCCGTGAGCATCAATAACTACTTGGCATCTCCTGCCAATGGAAGCAATGAGATGACAAATCACATCCTGTGGAATGGCTGTCCACTCAGCCTGCAAAGGTGCTGCAAGCTGAGGTAGAGTCTGCGGTTAAGGTTGTTGCCGTCGCAGACGTCGATCCAACTCGTCCCAAAGATGTTCGATGGGGTTTAAATCTGGTGATATGGAGGGCCAGGGAAGAACGTTGATGTTGTGGTGTCTCAAGAAGACAGTGGTGAATCGGGATGTGTGAGGACGGGCGTTGTCATGTTGAAAAACGTCGTTGACGTTCACCATGATGGATTGCACATGGGGCCTAAGACTTTCGTAGACGGTTGCATACAGTCTGATCGGAAATCTTACGCAGCCCTGGTATGGTTGAGGCAATAGACGTTGCAGTGGTGGTCCTGTCCCATAGGTGACGTAACCGGATGTAGCAATTTTGTGCGGGCGTGGTCACACGAGGTCTGCCAGATCGTGGACAGTTACGAGTTGATCCATGTTGTTGGTGACGATTCCATAGCCTTGTGATGGTGCTTGGGTGCACATTCACAGCTCTAGCAACATCTAATCGAGATTTGCCTGCTTCCAAGCGACCAATGGCGTTGTTGCGTTGTGCTTCAGTCAGTCTTGGCGTAACTGTATTGCGTGTCGGTGGCTTAACACTGAGCTATGGAAACCGAGAACTTGTCACTTTTATAGGGATTTTGCACTTGTTGCACTTGCAGAACATGCAGATCTCTCAAACAAACTTATTGGACACAATGCGTCTTGGCGAAAAATTCGATGTTTTCCTCCGTTTTCAGAGTGCACAACTTTTATTGTTATTTTGGTCTGACAATCAGTCCCTTAACACGTGTAGCATCACATACTCTGAGCTTGTAACGTTATTACATGCATTTCTTTTTAAAATAAAATAAAATATTCCTTTTGCGTTTCTTTTTTTGAAGAGTACAGTTAACTTTAATCTTAAAGGTTACTTTAGTGGTGGGTAATATTTCTTGATTATGTTTCCTCTTTGAGATCTGAGTTTAAAACTTTGTTTTAAGAAAGTCATTAGAACATTGGATGTCTTGAGACAAATGTGTCACTTCTTGGTAGGTCCTATTTTGTTTGTTTAAAATGTTCATTTGATAGAGTGTAAGAGGGTAGCGATTAATTTGTAATGTGTTAAAAAATTAGAATTTTTGAATGAAAACACACGTAGTCAGAACAGATACCATATCCTATTTTTAGAAGATTTAGAACCAGTTTATGTTTCAAGGAATATTATATAAAAACTAAGTTATTGTTTTTTACATGTAATATCTATACATTACTGTTGTTAAGTAGCGTATTTAAGTAAGGAACTAAAGGGGGCTCATCCACAGGGTCTATGATCATAATGAAGGCCCATTGGTAATTTTATTGTAAAATTACGCAGGATTTAGGACCCACAAGTATTATTAGTCCTTTGACCCACGCAACCAGGTGGTAAGAAAGAACGGATAACCATTACCATCGTATCACCACAAATCTGTACAATGGTCTATCTGTGCTCTACCAACCTCAAGTATCTCAACCCGGTTTATAGTAGCGTGAGTCCCCAGACATGGTGCGTGCCAAAGGTGGGGGGAGAAGGCTTTAAATAGTCTAAGCTACTTGAGTTACATACATGTAGTTAAAACAATGAGACATTCTTATCAAAAATACTTTTATCCATACATATATACAGGTTCAGCTGAGGGTTTAGTCCACATCTCTTGCACAACCTTTATTTGATCAACAAAACGTACACTGCTGGCCAAAATCTTGAGGCCAATGAACATAAAGAAGAAATATGCATTTTGCGTTGTTATAATTCAACCACTTATTTGAGTAGAGCTTCGAAAGATGAAATAAAAAAAGGGAAGATAAAAATAAAAACTTTTTTAGCATTTAATAGGGAAAATGTGAACACTGTAAAGTTAGCCTAAATACTAGCTGTTCAAAAATTTAAGACCATACTCAAACGAAGCGTTAATCGGTAAACACGTAACGACATTTGGTCATTTGTGTTCTTTTATCAACGAACAGTGAGAATGACCGTATCATTAAAAAGTTCCCACGGCTAAAAGGGTAAGTATATTTGGTGCAACCGGAATTCGAACCCGCGCCCTTGAGATTACGAGTCAAACGCTTTAACCCACCTGGCACTGCCTAGTCCATAATTGTTGTATACACTACATTATATTATTAGCTGACATTAGTTACTTGAAAATAAAGTAAACAACTCGATGTACGTAGTTTAGAATTAAACATACTAAAACTTTTAACTTTAGCAGCTGTATGAATACACATTCCACCTGTTTTAAATGTTACAAGCTTTCCGTACATTGGTCTCATGGTTCTTCTGAATGTTTCATACATATCTACTTTACAGATGAAATACACAGCTGGACAAAATATTAAGGGCAATGAACATAAAGAAAAAATATGCATTTTTGCGTTGCCAAAAGTTAGCGGTGGGTAGTGATGACTAGCTGCCTTCCCTCTTGTCTTACACTGCTAAATTAGGGACGGCTAGCGCAGATAGCTCTCGAGTAGCTTTGCGCAAAATTCACAACAAACAAACAACAGTTATCTGTTTGCTAGAGCCCTGCTAGATGTTAACGTAACCATCTGACTGCACGTGTATTTCAGGTGGTTCTGAATGATGCTTCCTACATTTGCCTTACTTTTGTCTACTCTATAATGTCCCACTTTGTACCTCTGTTTTCTCTTATTTTAATACTTGTTTCGTCATGCACGACCACGGATCTGCCGAAATAAAACCAACATTCTAGTAAGAAGAATTTCCGCTATTCATGGGTGGTGATTTAAAAAAAAAATAAAAAACAAGTACACTTACTCTGATACTAATTTAAATAAACCAATACAGTTAAAAAAGACATTTATTTTATTTCTCCCAGTGAAGTTCTTCACAGGGTCAAAGGTAAATTTGTGGACTTACAGCGTTAAAATCCGTGGTTCGATTACTCTCAGTGAACTCAACGCAGAAAATTCATGGTTGTGATTTACGCTCGAGCCATAATAATTTTCTCACGGTATCATTGCTAAGTCTGTTGTGCTTAGAACAATGAAAATCGGTTTTCTCTACCCACTGTGGACTGAACTTAGATAAACCATTTATACAGCTTTAAGATGAACAACAAACACGCAAAAGAAATTTAAAACTGCTAATATAAAGAACTATTAACGTTTAATGTATCATAAAGACATACAGCTTGTTTCTATTACGTTCTCCATCGTTAGGAACAAAACACTGCTTGAATGGCTTTAGTGTCTGGTCAACTGTTACAGCAATATCATTGTCTTTCATGGCACTGCTAATGTTATTTCCTTCCAAATTATACTTATAATTCCATTTATTAAGCCCTTTTTTCATACCTATTACTGCTGGTCAGAAAATTTAACAAAGTTTGAATGTGCTTACAGGATACCTGTGGTACCTTTGTTAAAAGAGCTATTTTAACAGGACACGTAATTTAGTATTACTAGTAGTGATTGTAGATGTATTTGATCGGAGTGACTGTTTTACTATTTAGGCTCGTTATAACTGTGGTAGAGACTCAATATAACCTACCAGAGCCACACCCTTGTGTAAAATAATTGAAACAAATGGTCATTTTACAATATTTTAAGCTTGGCGGCCGGTGTAGGCTCGCTGGACCCGTTCATTTCCTTTAATAGCCATTTTTTTCACACAAATGGCGTCATTAGCTGTGTTTTGCAGTACGGCCGATCTATTTTTGGAATATATAACGAAATTTTGAGGAATATTACGTCATTCGAATTTGCGTTAGAAGAGCAAGGAGACCAGTCAGAAAACAACTTCTTAACAACTCAATGAAGAAAAAACGGTATCAATGGGGGTCTGAAATACAAGAACTGGATGCATGAACAATGGAAGAAGGTGTTATTCAATGACGAGACTAATTTCTTCGTACAGGGTCAAAGACGTCTGCATGTTCGCAGATCTCCAGCTGAGAAACTTTGAGAATCTCACATCAATCAGTTTGTAAAACATCCCTTGAAGAAGATGTTTTGGGGCTTTTTCAGCTACTATGGCGTCGAAGGCTTACACATCGTAGAAGGAATAATGCGAGAACCACAGTACATCGAAGTTTTGCAAAGAAGAGTCGTTCCAGAATTGAAAAAGAGATTTCCAAATGGATCTGACATTTTCCAGCAAGATCTGGCTTTGTGCCACACTTTGAAATTTGTGAAGAATTTTATGTCTACAACGCGAATAAAGGTGATGGACTGGCCTGGAAACTCTCCGGGCTTAAATCCTATTGAAAACCTTTGGGCAATTTGTAAAGAAAGACTTCGAGGAAAAGATTGTACTACGAAAGATAAGCTAATTGAGGCCATAATTGAGGTGTGGTACCGCGATCCAAAAATTAGTAAAGATTGCAGTCAACTAGTGGACTCGATGCCAAAGCGGATTAATGATCTTCTGAAAAATAAAGGCGGTCATATCATGTGTTAATTTGTGAGTAATATTTGGATTCCCAGAAACAAAACGCAAAAAATTGAAAGAATCGTAATTTTCCGTCTTGTTTCAATTAATTTGCACAATGGTGTACGAGCTGAGGTCTGCTGCCTCATTCATTGGATGTATAAAGTGTCAGGACGTGATGGTTTGAAGAAGAAAAACTGACAAAAACCTCAAAGAAAAGAAACTCAAGATGGAATTCAAGCCGTTAAAATATAATGTTATCATTTTTAATTTTAGGTAAGTTACTTATCTATTCACTAGTAGTTTATGTGTATCATAGTACTATTAGTATTTGTAGGCCTAATTTATAGAGTCGTTGTAATAGTAGTACGCTTTATAAAACAAGAGGGAATTCTCAATAGCCAAAGTATCAATAATGTAATAGAAGTCTTCCCTGTAGTGGAACATGCCTGATTAACAATTAGCAAATCCGAGTTTCGTCTACGCTAAAGTAATAAAAATTGAGTTATATACTTCACTCACTAGTCCAAAGTGAACAAAAATTAAAATAAAATTCTAACATTTTCACCTGTTATCTTTGAAAGTAACACGCGCAATCGTCCTTTTTCATAAAGAATTCTAAGACTATAAAAAAGTGAAACTTTAATGACGCGTCTATCAAGAAATTGAAACAGCTTCACCTTACCCATTCGTATCGATTACTTTACATCACTGCGTCGTAACTCGGCAAAAACGTCTTTAGAAAACACGACTGTAAAACAGGTCTTTGACACAGCCACGCACCCTTTAGATTAGTTTATAATTTAAAGTAATGTAGCTCGTACAACAAGAAAGGAAAGCGTTAATAACGAAATATATATATATATATTTGTTTGCTTTGTTTTTATTTATACATGTATTAGAAAAGATGGCACTGCAGCATGTTGAATTAATTAGCTTTTTAAGTTCGGCATAGAAAGAACGTGACTGTGGTTTATCACATTTATATCCTCTATTAAGCAAATCACATACAGTATTTTATTTATTCTTCAATGAAAATTTAACAGTTTAAAAAATTTTACAGACAAAAATTTAAATTCTCTTGAGTTGAGTAAAAAACACAAACAAACTGTAGAGTTTTACCTCAATGCAAGACTCTGACATGTGTATATTAAGTCCACTCTCGTTCTGGTCACTTCGGTGAACCTTGACGTCAAGAGAGAGGTCTACGAATAACATTTCAGGTAATACTATAAGTGAAATCTTGACCAACATGAGCTACGTTTAACGAATCTGAATTATCTTTTTGTGAAAATTTAAGCTTGAAAACACATTCTAGATTACTTTCATTTTATAATTAGAGTTTTAGCACTATATATTCTGTAGAGGGTGTTTTTTCTTGTGTTTTTTTTTAACTTATTTTGCTATTTGGACGTTATATAAAAATAACTTTTAGCTAGAACGTGTTTCTGCACTAATATTTCTATTAGAGTGTTCCCTCAGTGGAAGATTCATAAATATGTGGATATATCAGCTGTAAAACAGGGTTTCGATACTTGAAGTTAGCATACCACAGATAACCTATTGTGTAGCTTTGTGCTTAAATAAAAATAAACAAACCATTACAGATTTTGTTCCATAGTAGGTTAGCAGTAGTTTTCAGCATTTCTAACACTAAAATACCTGAGTATATTCCTCGTGAACAGAACGCAGGCGGCCATTATATAGCTTTGTGTTAACATAAACACAATTTTATATTTTAAATGTTGTGAATTTTTTAAAGAATCATGTTTAATTTGTAATTTAATGTTTTGTTTAAGGTTTTTATTGGACTTGTATTAATAATGTATAATTATTATTCTTTTCGATGTTTTGAAGTTTACTTTTTTTAAAATATTTGTTTATTTAGTATTTTAATTGCTTGTGTAAAATATTCTTAGGTTTTTATTTGTTTAGTGTCTACCACTTAATCAAAATGACGTTGTTCTATTTAAAACATTTCTATATTGTAATATTTTTGTTTGTTTTTTTAAATATGTTTCCTTGATATATATTGAAATTTATATTCAAAACCTGTTGTTTCATTAGAGAAAAGCTACATAATAAAATGTATGTAATAATTCCATCGACGGATGTCGAACTGTAGATGTTTACACTTTACGTCTGTAAAGTTTGTTTATTTTTAATTTTGCGCAAAGCTACAAGAAAGCCATCTACACTAGCCGTCCCTAATTTAACAGGGTAAGATTAGAGTGAAAGCAGCTAGTTATCACCACCCACCGACAACTTTTGGGCTACCCTTTTACCAAAGAGTAATTGGGTTGACGGTTACATTGGAGTGGCCCCACGACTGAAAGACCGAGCATATTTGGTGGATAGGGGTTCGTATCAGCAACCCTCAGATTACGAGTCGTGCGTCTTGATCACTTGGCCATGCCGAGCCGTCTCTAAAGTTTAAACTGACTCACGCGTAATGAAAGTTGTTATTGTCAACTTGACTAAATAGTAAACTACAAATATATAAAGTACATTCCAGAAAACAAACGTTCAGTAGAATATCTAAGATTTGTGAATAGATAGGTCATTAAAGACTTTTAAAGATATGGAGATTTCCTCCTTTCGTGGGAAAATCCTGAATAAAAAACAACATGAAAACCTGATATCTTATGGGTGTGATTCTTTGTTTGCAAACTTGTATAATATTTGTAGTGGGAAACAAGACGTCTGTATTAGTATTAGTTTTGGAACTACATGGTTTCTAGAAAAACCATAGACCTAGAGCAGAGAATTAACCATCTTTAAATATTGCATCTTCTAAGTTGTCTTCTTCTTACAACATTTTTATGGAATAGAGAAATAACGATCTCACACAAGGGACCTCTAGAATATCCATTCCAGATGTCGACCATACGTAATATCGTTTAATAACTTACAAGTAACACGCCTGCATTGTTTAAAAAATTGAATTATGCATTCTTTATCTTATTGTTCTCGATGTGTCAATTGCTCGAGACCTGTTTGAATGTGAGAGGTTAAATATTTAGTGACATATTTCCTCCGGATATATCCTTTCAAGTTTTGATAAGAATCCTATTTATGTGAACTACTAAAGTTTGTTTCTTTTCTTAAGGAAACAGCATTTCAGTCAGTTCTGTGAACATTAATATATGTGTGACGTCGTGTTTATCGCTAGTTGATACAGCAGCATATATCAACAGATATTCAGTAGTTACTACAAAACTCTACATGTTTCGGCGAATTAAATTAACTTTGAGAAACGTTTCCCTGTAAATCTAAATTATTTAAAGTACTGTTACGTACAACAAATACTGCAGAATAATATAGACCCTAAACAATAAACTTCTAAATAAGTGCAATATACGTGAATGTCATAAAACTTCAGTTAATCAGAAGTAATAATAAACCAGTACAGCGAACTAAACAACAAAAGTTCCAGTTAAAAAAAAAGTACATTGCGTCTTTGTCACCTGGTGTATTATTAAACAAGTGAGCATTAATATTTCTGTGTATATAAGTTTACTTACTTCTCATGAAGCATACAGTGTGAATATATACAGACTGTTATTGACTTCCATTGCACCATTGTGAAGTTGTTGTTTTTGGAATTTCGCACACAGCTACTCGAGGGCTATCTGTCTTAGCCGTCCGTAATTTAGCAGTGTAAGACTAGAGGGAAGGCAGCTAGTCATCACCACCCACCACCAACTCTTGGGCTACTCTGTTACCAACGAATAGTGGGATTGACCGTCACCTTATAACGCCCCCACGGATGGGGGGGGGCGAGCATGTTTGGCACGACTCGGGCGCGAACCCGCGACCCTCAGATTACGAAGCGCACGCCTTAACGCTCTAGGCCATGAAAGACCCTCAACATTGTGAAACATGATAAGATAATATTTTTTCGTAAAGGGAAAAATTCTTGGGGTCCTGAGTCTGAGATCGTCACTTCTCGGTTCCATTAAAATGTTATAACAAGAAGACTACTCAGAAGAAGCAACATTATACGATATCTAAACCTTTGATATAGATGTTTGTTTTTCCTAGACGGGACATGAATCTATAACTAATAGTTTGGTATGTACGTGATAAACACATTATTTTATTAACTGAAACAATTCAACATCCGACGTGTTGTTTTTTTAAACAAAAATTACAGATGTTTTTAAACATCAAATATCACTCTTTCATGTCCTTTAGTCGTGATTTTCCAACCTTTATAGACCTTTCTATAATATACGTCTCAGATCTATTTTCTCGAATGTTCTTTATATCTCTGTGGTTTACTGTTTAAATCAAATTGACAATAACGAGTTACATGTTGGACAGGCCAGTGGTAAATTTACCGGCATAAAGTGTTAAAATTTAGGGTTTAATTCCTGTCATTGGAAAGATTACAAACCCCTCATTGCGTAGCTTTCCTCTAAGAAACACTTTTGAACAACAAATAAAATAACAATATAAAAACGTTTAAGTTGAGCAGTGTAATACTGACTGGAAGATTATATATAAATAGAAATCTAATAATCCTTTGCATAAGCAATTACAGTACTAAATAAATAAAATCCTCAGAAACATATCAACTATAAAACAACTAAAACCCTTTAATCCATTATTGTTACAAGCCAAGAGGAAACCTTGAACAAAATATCAAATTACAAAGTAAATAAGATCCCTTCAACAATCAACATTGTTTAAAAATGAAACTGCTGTTTATGGTACTACAAAGCTATAAAATGACCACCTGCACTCTGTTCACTATGAGAAACAGAACTCCGTATTTTAGTGCTTGAAGTCATTATGATTACCGTTAACCGATTAGAGAGTAAAGTTTCTAATTGCTTGTTTATTTTTAGTGAAGCACAGCCAACACGATAGTCATATGTAGTATCTGCTACGGATATTGTCATCTGGTTTATAGCTTATAAATCCACAGATTTACCTCTGGCCCACTGAGTGGTGGGAAAGGTGAGTAACTGTAATATAAAAATTAATACTTGTACAGAAACACATTCCAATAATAGGCTTTTATATACAGAGACCTAAAGAGCAAATTAAGGAAAACAGTGAGAAATTTAAAACTTTACAGGTATTGTTATATGAAAACTATAATTGTAAGATTAACGTGCTTATGAATTTTCAATATATTCATAAAAAGAAAAGTCAGATACCTGGCTCATGTAGGTCACGGTTTCACCCATATTAATACCTTACTAGTTGAAATGTCACTTGTCGATCTTTCTCTTGCCGTAAGGGGTCACGGTAGTCGGGATCTGAACTTGATTTCTTAAGCACACATACACTATTTGTTTGTTTGTTTTTGAATTTCGCACAAAGCTATTCGAGGGCTATCTGCGCTAACCGTCCCTAATTTAGCAGTGTATACCCCATGTATAGTCATGTGAACCCCAGTCCGTTCCAATACCAATTTATTAAATCTATAATTGTAAAATGTAAGCCAAATAGTTAATATGGTTTTCTATTGATCTTTTGCATTACAACAACAAGAGGAAAATCAATTTTGTACCCGATAGAAACAACAGCGCACAGTACATAAAAAATAAAAGATGGCGCCACCAGACTAAGTCTTCTTATGCCATATTTTGCCTTGAAATAATGTGCGAATTTTGCAAAGTCATAATTCAACTATTAAATAAGAATGCAAAATTATTCAAGTTAGGGTTAAGGTATACAATTCAACGTTTAAGTGAAACTAGAACCAAAAGAGGTTATTTAATTAAAAACCGGTATTACGATACTTTATACAACTTGACGGTTCCATGACCACACACAAAAACTCTTCAAATATAATTGTGATTAAAGCACGAACATGTTGTATGATAAAAAAGTGAGCAATCATGTATAACAAATGGAAAATAGATATTCATGGCCAAACAAAGTAATAATTTTGTATTTGCTTTTATTACACATTGATAGCTAACAGATAATTTCCCGCTTCCAGAGATAAAGAATAGATTTCTGCGACATCTTTAAATCATATTTCCTCAGTTCAGTTGATCGATTATTAACTCAAAACGAAAAGTTGAAGGTTATACTTTAGCGATTTTGTTATCAGCGTAGTAAACTCTGTAAGAAATAAATAGACTGATTAAACAAAATATGTTTTTATGGTGAAAAAATTTAAGAGGACTTTTATTTTTCATTTTTTTCATAACAATATTTCTAATATGACATCAAAACATCAATATTAATCTTTAAATATTATAATGTTAACCTTCAATATGTTATAATGTTTATGAAATGCTATTACAACATTACAAAAAAGAAACATTTTTAATGCCCCAGTAAATTATGTTTACTATAAACAACACTTTGCTTTCATGCTATTTCTAACAACTAATTGGGTTAATTATGAAATAAGCTTCTTTTCACTCACATGAACCTCAAACCTCAAGGTAACCACAAATTAACATTCAGACATTATTGTAACGGTCCTGTTTCTTAGTTAGGAACACATTGTAAACATTACGGATATGTGATTACCATAAAACTCATTTATAAAACTAACAGTGTAATTTAGTGCAAATCAATACACTATACAACAAAACTATTAAAGAAACAATAAATTAACCAAAGTCTGTATAAAATTATCTCAATATATTATCAGATTTGTTTCTAGTTAGATCTTGCAAAGATACCAGAAATATATTCGGAGATTTTGAACATAATGCCATTGGGAATTTCGCAAAGCATCTAACCAACGGTACCCGGATCGGTTATGTCCCAACGTATTCATCGCTTATTCTAACCACTCCACGTTCTACTGTTTGTGATTGGAACTCACGTCAAAGATTACTAAAAGCTGCCGAACTTACTGTCCCTTCTTGAGACAGACCAAGCCACACTGGGAAGTTATTCGTTATCGTTCTGTTTGCCAAGTCCTTTAGGAACTTCGCTGTTTCTTTCTTTGATGGTTTGAGTGGTGTCATTCCATTAAAACGACATGAGGAAAATATATATTAACACCACCACATTGTATCATTTCCTTCAGCTTTTCTGTTGTAACACGAAGTGTTCGTTCAGTCCAAAGCTGCAATACACTTGAAGGAAAAGAAACAAGTCTGTATTCCTGGCGTAATGTTTTCAGTTAAGTATTTCTAAAAGTTTATTAACACCCCAGAAGAATTTGAATACAGATATGTTGATTTTACAAATAATTATATTTGAATAATAATATAATACTAATAATAGTTCTTTGAAGTTTTGAATCGCTGTAAGTCTCTTGTTCTTTCTTTTACTTTAAGAAAATATTGTCACAAATTACAAACATTTTGTTTGTTTTTAAGCACAAAACATCATAATGGGTATTATATAAAAGAACTATTCTTACTCATGGATAGAATTTAGATTACTGTGTATCTAAATCATTATAAATATTTATGTTTTTGAAATCAGACAAACCTACCTTCTAAACTTTCTTTGATAACCGCATCACTATCTTCCGGCCTCTCCGTTATCCCATACACAAGCGGACACAATAGTAACTATGGAAAATTGTGGGAAATTACTTCTAGAACTAAGATCACAAAGACGTTAACATAAATGCCAAGTGATGAATAAGAAAAGTCAACAAAATCTACTGTGTCAGTATATAGGAAGATCACTCAATAGGTACCTCATACAACATAGGGTCTAGATGTTAGTATACAGGTAGATCAGTCAATAGGTACTTCATGCAACATAGGGTCTAGATGTCAGTATATAGATAGATCAGTCAATAGGTACTTCATGCAATATAGGGCAAAGATGTCAGTATACACGTAGATCAGTAAGTTTGTACTTCATGCAACATAAGGTCTAGATGAAGACAAGGATGATCCGTTCTGGAGGTAAGGAGGGACAGACGAACTGTTGGTATGGACTACATGAAAAGAACAGTCTTTGTTTATAGTAAAAATATTGTAAACATTTCTCTTGAGGAGGCATGATATAAAATACGATTTAAATAAGATATTAACAAATAAAAGCAGATGATTATTGGAAGTTGTGTTTGTAACTCATTGATGTCGAGAACAGACGATTTAATAATAAATATATAAACAGTGCGAAATGAACGGAAAACAGCAGACAGACAAATACAATAGGTGAAGAGAATAAGGTCACGGCCAACGAAAAATAAGTGTCAAGTTAACTTCGTTATAAGTGATAAATCTAACATTTAATATATCAGAGTAAGGCTAACAGTATAAAATTATATAGCAAAAACAATATATTCTATCAAAGAGTAATTTTAGAGTAACTGATTCAGCCTGATTCAACTTTGACACAAGGAACAGTGATAGTTTTAAGAAAAAAGATGAAACGATCACTGGAAGAACAGAATACGACTGTGATAAGTAAGTGAATTATACAGAGAATACTAGTAAAAAATAAATGTGGAAAAGTAATTCGACTTGTTAACTAATAAACTAAAAGCATAAGTTGACTTTTGGCAAGAATAAGCGAACCATATAGTTTTTATGGTGTAGCTGTAACAGGTATAATATAAAGAATGTTGTACACACGTTAAATTAGTTTCGAATATATATATATAGATTGATAGATAGATAATTTTGAAAAAAAGGGGAGTGCATGCTGTTCATTTATTGTTGAATTTATCGTTAACAAGTCACAGACACCTACTGTAGAATAATCCTAAGCCCAACGACAGCATATCATATATTACTATTAAGAAGTAAAATCCTTTAACTGACAACTGGCAAACACAACATTTAACATCTGAAATACTGACATATTGATATACTTCCTTTTCGTAAGCACTGACTTATTGATAATTGCTGACTTTTTCATAACCACAAACATGTTGATAAATACTGACTTGTTTTCCAATTAAACTTTTAAACAATCTATTGATTATATGGAATTAAGCACAAAGCTACACAATGAACTATGGAAATCCGGTTTTTTACAGTGTATGTCTACAGACATACTGCTGTGCCACGGGGGGGGGATAAACAATTTAAGCTGCTCTTGTTACTTAATCATAATAACGAGACATTCCTGAAAAAACTAGTTTTCTCTACACTCACAAGCACAGTTTTATATGCTAAGCAAAACGTATTTCATCTGTAAAGTATGTGTGTATTCAACATTCATAACAACCACTAAACCAATGTATGGAAAGCTTATAACAATTGTCAGAAATGAAATACGCAGTCAGTAAGCTGCTCATGTTAAGGGCTCTAGTATGTACAGTTCTAAACTAGATTCTTCAGGTTGTTTATTTTCCCTCCAGGTAGCCAACGTCAGCCGATAATATAATGTGGTGTAAACAACAGTTATCTGTTTCTTGTTGGATCCTTGAGTGGAATGAACGTAACCATCTGACTGCACCTATTTTCAAGTGGTTCTGGGAGCTTAGTTTGTTGCTAGCTTCATACTACAAACTCTTGTTACCAGATGGTTCCAGTTGTATGAAACCTATAACCATGATTACAGTCAGATAAATACATAGCAATTGTTTCAGATATCACATGTACCATAAATGTTATAAAGTATAACAAACTAACTTTAATATAATATTTTATCTTCCTTTACGAAATATTCCACACGAATATGATAACCATAAAGCAGTGTAACTACGTTTGTTTGTTTGTTACTTGAACTTCACTCAAAGCTACTCGATGGTTATACTTCATAATTATCACCCACAGCAAATTCTTGGGCTATTCTTTAATCAACGAATATTACAACATACCTTCACACTGGAATCGAGATTCTTAACACAGTATAGAGGAATAAATGTAATAATCTCTACATGTTCTAACCTATGTTTCTTATAAGTAGTGAAACTTGTATATGCAGTAATATTATTGCTAATTCTTTAATAATACATTAAATAACAATGAATCAGTATACATTTTTGTTATTTAGTGTACTGTACTAGTTTATTATTACTTTTGATTAACTCTGAAGCTTTATTACATTCTCTTATATTGTACTCATTGAGAAGATTAACGCTGACTATTGTTTAGGGTCTTCATTATCCTGCAATATTTGTTGTACGTAACAGTACAAAACGTCTCATAATTTGGATTTAAAAGGTTTGGTTTGTTTTGAATTTCGCACAAAGCTACACGAGGTCTATCTGCGCTCACCGTCCCTAATTTAGGAGTGTAAGACTAGAGGGAAGAAAGCTCGTCATCACCACCCCCACCCACCGCCAACTTTTTGACTACTCTTTTACCAACGAATGGTGGGATAGACAGTCACATTATAACGCCCCCATGGCTGAAAGGGCGAGCATGTTTGGTGCAATAGATAATTCGAACTCGAGACTCTCAGATTACAAGTCGAGTACCTTAACCACTTGGCTATGGCAGACCATATTTAAAGTGAAATATTTTTTAAAGTTAACAATTATCGCAAACATGTCGAGTTTTGTGATAACTACTGAATCTTTATTGTTAGATGCTACTGTATCAACTAGTGATAAACTCGACATCACATATATTAATGTTCACAGAACTGACTGAAATGCTGTTTCGTTAAGAAAAGACACAAACTGTAGCACTTCACATGAATAGAATTATTATCAAAACTTGAAAGGATATACTCAGAGGAAATATATCACTTTAATATTAACTTCTCACATTCAAACATGACTCGAGCAATTAACACATCGAGAGCGATAAAATAAAAAATGCATAATCCATTTTCTCAGACTCTGCTGATGTATTGTTTATAAGTCATTGACACATAGAGGGGGATATTCTTGGGGTTCTCAGTCTGAGATCGTCACTTCTGGGTTTCATAAAAATGTTATAACAAGAAGACAGGGTAAAAGAACCAATATTTAACTATGCCTAATTCTCTAATCTATGTCTATAGTTTTTCTGAAAAGCACTTGGTCCCACAACAAATAGTTTGCAATAACACATGATTAGCACGTTATTGACAGGAAAAAATGCGGCATGGGATGATTACAGACATTTTGATTCTGAAAACAAAAATTATACAGTGATGTCGAGAAAACCCACTTGTAGAGAAATATATATTTAAAATCGGCTCGTTTGGGTTAAGAAAATATTTTACGTGGAATTGCGAACAACGTTACGACTTTCTTCAGTCATCGTCAGGTTCACCGAAGAAGGTGGAAACGTTGTTCGCTCTTCTACGTAAAATATTTTCTCAACCCAAACGAGCCGATTTTACACATATAAAAATTATACAAGTTTGCCAACAAAGGGTCACACCCGTAAAACATTACATTTTTATGGTTTTTTTATTCGTGCTTTTACTACGGAGAAGGGCAATGCCCACATCTATAGAAGTGATTTATGGTCCTTTTTGCTCATAAATCTCAGATTTTCTACGGAACATTTATTTTCTGGAATTTTCTATATATGTTTATAATTTATTATTTATTCAAGTTGACAATAACAACTTACATGAGTGGATCAGTTCTTTAGTGTACATGAACCTCGGATGTGCTAACTGGTCATCAGGAATGTTCTGTTACAGGGAAGACTTCAATTACTTTACTGGTACTGTGTTAAGATAGACAGTTGTTGTTTCTCTCGGTAAATGTGATAACGGTCCAGAACTTCAACATCCCCTAGGCTGAAACAAACATGTATGTCTGTCACACGTGCAAATTGTATTTTCTTTTAGTTTACAAGGATAGGAGATCACACTTGTTAAAAAAGATCTGTTTAAAACGTTTTCCATTTTGGTAAGAAAGATATATTAAATGTTTTCCCATACTCTTCTTTACACTCACATTCGTACATAATAAAATCTTACCCTTGTGTTATGATTGTATATTGTGTTTTTCACTTTCTCTAAAGCAGCATGAAAGAGTTACATGTACTGCAGCTATTGAGAGTTCCCTCTTGTTTTATAAAGCGTACTACTATTACAACGACTCTATAAATTAGGCCTACAAATGCCAAGAGTAATATAATACATATAAACTATTAATGAATAGATAAGTAACATAGCTAAAATGAAAAATAATATTATTGTCTTTTATCAGCTTGAACATGGATGTTATGGCGGACACGGTTATGGAGGCTACTGTGGATACGGGAGACATGGTGGTGGCTATGGCTATCACTAAAGAACCAATAGATTTAATCGGGTATTAAAAATACAAACGTATAAGGTAAGACATGTACGGACTCGTCACTTTATCTCTTCCAGTTTTGCTCACAAAGGTTTTGTATACAGGCGCCAACATTACTATTTGTAAATCAGTATATTATCTGTTATTTTAAAATAACTTCAAGTACTACCGTTTTTGTAAAAAGAGGTAAAATCTATTTTCAGTGTATATATATATATGTCAGAAAAAGCGTGAACGTACAAAGATAACACAGTTAATTTTACAATACTATCATGCTATAGTTATTCATGTTAGAGTTTAATAACATTGTTTATCCTCTTGTTGTCATTTCATCAACTATTGTTTGTTAACCATACATTGTTATTGGTGATAGAGGTTTTCATGTTTTTTTCTTAAAAGTTCCGTTCACAAGAGAAAAACAGTGCAGGCAGCCTTTGAACTTTACGTCCCGTGAGAGAGACAAAATACGTGTTTCTTAATAGAGATTAATATTACTTATGAAAGTTGTTGTTATAAGGAAAAATATATCTGTATTTTTTCAGATTTTCAATAAATTTTAATTGCTTTTGTATTATCTTTATCTTTTCTGATATTAACATAGAGACTGTATTCAAATGGATGTTCCTAGTTTAACTCCAAAATTACATTACATTAGGTTTAAGTTATTCATTCTAACAACACTCAATACAAAGAACAAACAAAAGCGAAAAGAACAGAACAAATTTGGTTGTTCTTCTTAACGTCCAGAAACCTGGTTAGACCAAAAGAAACGTCGCAAGTATCATGACGGTAGGTCTTAGGACAACGCTGAAAACTGGATTACGATTCCCTTGGTGGGCAAAGCATAGATAGCCCATTGTGTAACTTTGTGCTTAAACAAACCTTATATCCTATAAGCAAGATAAACAGTGAACTTTGGTTGTTTTGTGGTAATATCTTGTTTTCGGATTAGACCAAAAATAACAGATAAATCTGGTTGTTATTTGGTAAAGTATTGAATGTAATGATATTCCTTTCTCTGCTTTCAAGCTTTGATAATAATTATATTCATGTGAACTACTATAGTTTGTGTCTTTTGTTGACTAAACAGCATTTCAATTAGTTTTGTAAACACTAATGAGAAATATTTCTTTGTAAATCTAAATTATGTAAAATATTGTACTGTTACGTACGACAAATATTCCAGAATAATAAAGGCCTTAAACAATAGCTCAGCATTAAACTTCTAAACAAGTACGATATACATGAATGTCGTAAAACTTCGGTGTTAATCAGAAGTAATAATACACCAATACAGTACGATCAACAAACAAAGTTCCAGTTCAAATATGTACATTGATCAATTGTCACTTTTGTTACATAATGTATTATTAAACAAGTGACCAATAATATTATTGTGTGAACAAGCTTTACTACTTCTAATACGGTGAGAACATACGCAGACTATAAGATCAATTCTTCTATACTGTGTTATGAACCTAATGGTTAAGGAACTCGACCATAGTGTGATGGTAAGGCCTTATATTCGTTGATTAAAGCGTAGCCTAACAGGTGGCGGTTGGTATTGTTTATCAGTCATCAAATGGCTTTGTATTAAGTACAACAACCAAATTTAGTTCCAGTGCTCTCTTGTTATCATGAAAGAAGATAAAATATTATCTTCAGTATTCTTTGTAATACTCTATAATATTTATGGTACATGTGATATCTGAAACATTTGTTTTTTTGTTTTGTATTCTAAAGAGATATTTGAAACTAGAGATTGCATTTGAATTTTGAAAAACAGTAATTAGTAGTGTAACTTTGTTATGTTATTGGAAACCATATTAATGACCCTTGTCGCCCCCTCTCTCTCATGTGTAAGTTACAGTGGTAAAATTGAGTGCTTACAAACTCTAAATATTTGATATAGCTGTGATGGACACACCACAGGTTTCCCATTGTGTAGCTTTGGGCTTAACAAGAAGCATACAGCTTTATCGGTTTTATTTTGCTCGTCAATCAACTGTAAGTTATCTATAAGAGTAAAATAATAACTATTATCTGTTTCATTAATATTACAGTTTTAAAGTAAATAAAGTAATCTGTATTATAAAGACATTACAGTGTTGATTATAGTTTTTGATATTTTTAGGATGATTATATAAGAGTAATATAAACATAAAACAATGTCGGTTCTTGAAATTTAAGCACTTATTTTATAAATACATTTCAGTATTAGTTGTTAGAAACAGCATGAAAATAGAGTTTGTTAATAGTAAACATATTTTATTAGGGTAATAAAAATTGTTTTTTTCTGTTGATGTCATAATAATATTTCCTAACCATAATAGCATTGTTAATGTTAACAATAAAAAATTTAGAGATTTAATTTAAGATTTTGATGTAATGTTACAAAATGTGATAACAACGGTCATCTTAATTTTTTTCACGACAACAATATGTGCAATCGGTGACATTGTTATCCTTGAATACAAAGCCATTGCCATATCTCGCCCTAGCATATGGTACAAATATTATCTACGTGTGATGTCTATAGGAGACGCCGTTGTTGTTTCCCTGAAGTATGTAAAAAGTAGTGTTCCACCATGAGAAATAGCTGCCCAAATACGTACTGCACCGTCTCCTGTATTTTCTCTGTTGCAAACACTGTCTTTCCTCATCTTTTCTCCAGGCAAATGACGAATCACAAAACTTATCATCAGCTTTAACAATCCGAAAACACGACTCATCTGATAAATGTGACATATCGTCAGTGTCCTAAATATATATGGTCTCTTTTCTTTGTTGCCCAAGTAATATGGTAATATCAGTTTACAGATGGCCCTATCCTTGATGACGAGAAACTCACTTGAAGTAAAAAATGTATCTCAGAACGGTTAGAATGGATATTAATACTTTTACTAATAAAGCAGTGAACGACGTTTCGACCTTCGTAGGTCATCTCTGAAAACTTTGAAAAACTTATCTCCTTCATGGTTAGACTGTAGCATTTCCCAAACTATAGGCCCAAAATTAAAATCAATCATAATTATGAACAGCTGAAATCCTTGTCTCATTGTAAATTTCCTCACTAAATTCAAGAGAATCTTTTAACGGTTTGCAAAAAAAAATCACACTAAAAGTCTTTTCTCTTTATATCCACTAATAGAACCTCATGTATTAAATCTCTTTCCTAATTGCTTTTTCATCCTCAACTTCAACATAATGTAACTCAAATATTACTTTTTAAGCCACACCTCCCCCTTTTATTTAGTACTTTATTTCCACTAAATCGTCTGTAACCCTGTATTTCACAGACATTTCTATCAATAAAATCATTTACATTTCACCGTGTTTCAGGTATTTCCATAATATCAAAATCATACTTACCTACCAGTACTCTAGATTTATCATTTACTCTCAACGGTCCTCTTGTCTATTTGCCATCAATAGCCTTCTTGTATATTTACCATCAAAAGAACTCTTGTCTTCTTTCTGAGAAAATAACAACGATTTTAAATAGACGTTTCAACGCATAAATTGAATAAGACGCCTTTAAGTAGCAAATAAAATAATATTACAATACAAAACGTTTGAAGTAGAACAATGTCATATTAATTACAATTTAGGCTTTCAACAAATGGAAGTCTAATAACCCTTTAAATTGAACATTAAAATACACGATAAACAAATTCTATTTAATATACCTACGAAATACAACACAATTAAAATCATATAGTTTCTGTGTTTTTCTTATAGTAAAGCCACAGCGGGCTATCTGCTGAGCCCACCGAGGGTAATCGAACCCATGATTTTAGCGTTGTAAATCCAGAGACATACCGCTGTACTAGCGGGGAGCGTTATGTACATGCGCTAGCTTGACAAAAACCTAACTAGCCCTAGCAGTCACGCGGGAAACACACATATCACCTCTACACTTCATGAAACTGTAATCAGTATACTCTAACATTAATATAACAGTGATTCAAAACAGTAATAATATACGCTAACAAAGAATTTGGTTTTTCATTCCAACATCTCGAGCCTGACCCGAGAAAGCGGGTTTTCTCTAAGTACTCCGTCTGTTCCATGCAAATGAGTCGTTTATCGTCTAAGTCCACAAGGCTTTTCGATTATTTTATTGTAATTAATTTAATATAATTATAAGAAGTTCGTAATTATCAACAACTGCAGAAACATGAACTTTTGAACTTTGTTCTGACTTTCTTTTCCTAGCTTTTTCTCGACCCCGCTGGTATAGCGATAAGTCTACGGATTTACAACGCTAAACTCAGGGGTTCGATTCCCCTCGGTGATCTCAGCAGACAGCTCGATGCGGCTTTGCTCTGCGAATAAAACACAATCGCTTTCTCTCATCTAGGCTTCTGACTACTGCCTAATGTCATCTCCACGTGTATCAAGAAATATACGGCTTCCATTCAGTGTTTTTCACAGCTTGAGTCGGCATCTGTCACGCAGTCATGCGCTTCGAACATCGTGCTCTAGGTAACGTATGTCCACTTCCCATCCAAATTAGTGTGACTTTAATCAACAATATATTTCGCGCTCGGTGGAAAGGAACTAAAGTTTTTGAACACCAATTTTGAGGTTTGAAAGGTATCAAACCCGAATTCCTGCCATGAATCTGTTTTTTTTATTTGTTTTGATGCTATCTTTGTTCCGCTAGCTAGAGGAATCGAAACCAAATTTTAAGCGTATAAGTCCACAAACTTTCAAATGAGACACCGGGGTCAATATAACTATTGAAATTTAGCTCTTTTTCGTTACAAAATGTGGTCGATCGCTTATATTCACTATTTATACTGCCATTGTGTCTAAACTTTTGAGCCACTTGCAAGAAATGTAATTATAGTTATATATAAAGAAACACCTGATGTACATATATTACTGGGATACAGTTTCTGTTTCACCACGTACTTAAGCTTTTTAAATGAACACCAGGTGTTTTTCTTTTTGTACAAAAACAACTACAAGTGGCTATGATAACATCGTTTATACTATAACTATGAAGTTTTTTTAGCTGAAGTAAAATACAGAATAAACAAATCTACTTTTAATTCACCCTTCAACCTGTTCAATACCTTATTTAGTGTTCTATAAAAGGTGTGGGTGCAAAACACCAAGTCGTTTGTGTTGTGGACTTTAGTGCTTTAATGGTTTCGAAGAGAAATTTGGCCACAAATGAATTCATACAATCTTTCCTTCTTTTTCAAGAATCAACATAAAAATAATCCAATGAACTACACGGTAATTGTTTTAGTAAGTTTGTCCAGGTTTGAATAAATTATACATAGCTGTTCATTCAGCGGTCTTGCGAAACAAAAATAATACACATAAATGGAGTTTGTCTATTATAAATATTTTATCGAGTCTTAGCCATTATGGTAGAACGTACGGATTGCTGTTTCAAGGACAACTCTGTTTTATCATGTGTTTGGAGTGCATGTTTTATTATAATTTTTGTGAAATTCCTGAACGATCCCTACTCTGAACTGCTATCGTGGTTCTTGATAAATCTCCTTCAGCGCTTTAAGGACGTAGAACCGTTTACAAGAGCTTATCAGAACCTATTATTCGGAGTTGGCGGTGGGTAGAGATGATTAGCTGCCTTCTCTTTTGTCTTATACTGCTAAATTATAGACAACTAGCGCACGTAGCACTCGAGTAGCTTTGCGCGAATTTCAAAGAGCAAAAAAAAAAAAACATTTTGTAATACTTCATCAAAACCTTATTATTAATCTTTAATTTTTCTTATTTCAACATGAAACATCCGACATTATTTGTGTAAACTATTATTAATTAGTCGAAAAAAAAAACACTTTTTACTACCTGAATAAATAATGTTTACTATTAACAATAACATTTTCAACATATAAGACTAACTTTTTTTGTAAAATAAGTGCTTCAAATTTAATGAATTAAAGTTTTTATTTTGTTTCCTAGAACTGTTCAATACTGAAATTTAGAGAAATGATTGTGCTAATATACAAAAAATTATAATCAAAACTCTAGTCATGTTGGAACACAGATCGTTTAACATATTTTATTACTGGATATTAGGTGCACGTCTACCCTTAATTGTAACACAAAGGAAACAGAAATTAACTATTCTTTTAGAATCTCATGAATAACATAGAGTTAGTTGACAAACAAAATAATACTGACGAAGCTGTATGATTCTTGTTAAGCTCGATGCTACACTAAGGGCAATCTGTGATGTGCCCATGATAGCCATAATGAATATTTAGAGTTTAAAAGATCGAAGATTATCACTGTATCACCCGAAGGGTACGGAGTGAGGAAAGTGCTCCATAATGTGGTTTCCAATAATACAACACAAAGTTTAACTATAACCTTTTTTTTAAGTCCAGAAAAAAATCTTAATTTCAAACATCTGTTTAGAATATAAAACAAAATTTTCTATCAAACAAACAATTGTTTTAATCTACATAATCTTTTTCTCTTCTGCAGATTCTAGACACCACTGACGAATTACTTAAACAAACATTTAGGCCTCAGTTCTTCCGGACTTTACTTTTTCCTTGATTACCCATGGAATTTTTACAACTTTCTTCATCATCATCTTTGATAGACTCCTCTAGGATGTTTGATGCTGAAATTAAAAAAAATCAAACATTAATATTAAGGTTTTGATGAAATGTAGTAAAATCCATCTAATATCTTGCACATTAAAAACACATTGAGTTTTTCAACCTCAACTTATTTTCTTCAGTGTTTTATACAAGCCAGCAATGTAATCACTAAACTAGAACCTTCATAGATTCGTCTTGAGACAAAAAACTCTCAACCAATGGTTCAAAGGTGTCATAGAAATCAGTTGTTCTTCTCTGGAAAAATTTACATGTTTAACAACGGGCTTTATTGCATGGATGATGCAATTTATTTTTGTGTGAACAAGGATATATTTTAGAGTTCTGTTTTTTCTGTCATGACAGAAAAATATTGTTAAAGTAAGCACGATATATTCGGGTATGAAAAAAGTTTAACTACAACCTTTTTTTTAAGTCCAGAAAAAAAATCTTAATTTCAAACATCTGTTTAAAATATAAAACAAAATTTTCTATCAAACAAACAATTGTTTCAATCTACATAATCTTTTTCTCTTTTGCAGATTCTAGACACCACTGACGAATGACTTAAACAAACATTTAGGCCTCAGTTCTTCCGGACTTTACTTTTTCCTTGATTACCCATGGAATTTTTACAACTTTCTTCATCATCATCTTTGATAGACTCCTCTGAAGAAATGGATAATTAGTTATTAAGTCTAGTCTGTAGCTTTACATCAACCAGCTTGAAAATATAAAACTTCCTATTAGAATCCTTATACAACAAAACACTATAATTTACAACATTAAGGGTTGCTTATAAGTACTTGGTTAAAGAGTCAGGTTTTTGTATATTAGTTTTTAAAGAAATCTAAATTTGTGATAAAAATCACGTAACCTGCAGTTAGTTTGAAGGAGACAAGATGTATATTTGATATTCTGTTTTACACATGTTTTATTATCTGTTTTTGCACATGTTTTATGTAGAATCCCAGATGGACAAATTAAAAGGAATATGTTCTTCTTTTTAATTAAACACAAAGTTACACAATGGGCTATCCGTACTCTGCCCACCACGGGTATTCAAACCCGGTTTTCAGCGTTGTAAGTCCGCAGATATATTGCTGAGCCTCTGAAAGGTCGTACGTTACAAATGAATTTCATTTATAAATATCAAAATAAACTTCTAACAATGTAATTTGGTTTTCCTTAACAATCGTCATGTTAATTTTTAATTTTTTTACCTTACTCTTGTGTTCTGGGCCCGGCATGGCCAAGCGTATTAATGCGCGCGACTCGTAATCTCAAGGGCGCGGGTTCGCATCCCCGTCGCGCCAAACATGATTGCCCTTTCAGCCGTGAGGGAGTTATAATGTGACGGTCAATCCCACTATTCGTTGGTAAAAGAGTAGCCCAAGAGTTGGCAGAGGGTGGAGATGACTAACTGCCTTCCCCCTAGTCTTACACTGCTAAATTAGAGACGGCTAGCACAGATAGCCCTCGAGTAGCTTTGTGCGAGATTCAAAATACAATACAATACTTGTGTTCTATTGGTTTTCTTTTCAACAGTGTTATTAAATGTCTTTTTTCATTGTATAAAGCACACAATATTTTAAGGGTAATTCACTTTATTCTCACATACAAATACTAATTCAAAAGTATGGAATTTAAAGTGTCGTTAAGGAAGCACGAAAGTTTGTCTGTGAAAATTTAAAAAACAAACAATTAACTCAATGTTCACGTAATTAACATATTATTAAGTTACTTTTAGATAAAGTGTGTTATTATTAGAATCTGAATTCTAGATCTTAGATCTAAGCTGTATTATCAGGTAATAATAAATGGCTTTGATTCGACTACTTCTGACGCAATTTTCTTTTCAGTTACATTAACTTTAAGGTAACAAGAAACTAAAAGACTGCCATTGTTGGAATGGTCCTGTTTCTACGTTACGAACACAATGTAAACAGTACATGTACGTGATTACCATAAACCTCATGTCAAACTAATATCGTACAATACACAGATAACCAACTGTAGGTTTGTGGTTAGAAACAAAGAATCTAACATAACTATTGAAGTAGAGCACTCACCGTAACGATTAGAAAATAAAACAATTGTTCTTACGTATGAGTAGAAATTAGATTACTGTATATTTAAACCATCCTAAATATTTGTGTTTGCCTTTGAGAACACATAGAGCTACCTTCGAAACTTTCTTTGATAACTGCATCACTATCTTCTGGTACCGCCGAGCGGACACAATTATAACGATAGAAAATTGCAAGAATTAGGTATTTATATAAATTGTGTATGTATATGTAAATTTACAGAAGATCTTGAAAAGCATTTTCTTCAGTTTTAGTTGTTTAGTTATATTCCTATAATCTCTCAGTATTGTTAAAATTGAGATTAAATATCTATATGTCCAAAAATGTTACAAAAATACACAGGCTATCATCGGGTGTCCTAACTTTTTCACATGTGCGAAATGTTCATTTTAAATATTATCACTAATACAAAGAAATACTATAATTTACTACACACAACTTAATAGGACTAAAGATATAATGTATATGGTACAGTTGGATCAACACGACAGTGAGGATATACACCTTTATCAAATATCACATCCTTCACTGTCTTTCTTACCCCGCTGGTACACCGGTAAGTCTATGGATTTACAATGCTAAAATGAGGGGTTCGATTCTTCTAGGTAAACTCAGCAGATACCCTATTGTGGCTTTGCTATAAGAAAAGAAAAAACAACACACATCAATTTAATTTTAATTTTCTAAAACATATTCTTTTTATCTTAATAGAGAACGACAGAATACGTGAACCACATGTTGGCACCAAGTATCGCATCTTTGTTTTTCACAGAGTACAAAAGGGTTTTTCTCTTAAATAAATTGATTTATAATCTAAAATCATAAAATTGTTATTCTTACAAGTTATCAAACTGGAAAAAGCACATTATATTAATCATCTACTCGAGTTATTTGTATAATTAGACGATATTCTGGAGATCAGAAATAAACAGAAAACAATTTTATGTGACACTTGTAGAAAGATGTGTGATCCAGTATTTCAAGTATCACAAAAAAACCCTCACCAAAACACAAATAATGCCAAAATATAACATTAAATTATTATGACTAAAGCCTACACCTTTATATCAATTCATATTAAACATTCAGTACTTTAATAACCTCCGCAAATTAGTGTGGTATGCTCTCGATAATGTTATAGAGGAAATACAGCGTGATTTTATCGAAAGTGGCCACCAGAAGGCGCCGCAACTCAGCTGCAGTATCTGATTTAAGGTTTTGATTAGCAATATTGCGGCTTTATTCTTGAAGTTTTCTCTGGCTACGGAAATGTCAGATGTTCTTCTGGTAGTGATAACCCTGTACAGTACATGCACCGCAGACAGGGGCATTGTCATCCAGAAACACAAGGCTGCTGTCAAATCTTGTCCTAGTATATATTAGAAATATCATCTAGATGATGCCTATAGGAGGCGTCGATTTTCTGGAGGACGTGAAAAGCAGTTTTGCACCATGATGAATAGCTGCTCAAACATGTACTGCACTACCTCCTGTATTTTCTCTGTTGCACAGCCTGCTTTCTAGGCAAATGGCGAACTCGAATCCTACCATCAGTTTTAACAAGCCATCTATTTTGGATTAATAGCGTTTTGTTTGTTTTTCAATAGATGACACTACAATAAATGAATGAACTAATTTCGTCGGTTATATGAGCTATCAACTTACTCTATGCATAGGTTTGGCTAGACTAACAACTACAGCTAAGAGACGTAATCGTAGAAACATATATATATATATATATATATATACAAACATAATATGGATATTCTCTTAAGCTGTGTAACAAAAACTGAAGTATTTACTTCAGTTTAGAACTCGAACGTGTGTGTGTGCTGAAGAAATCAAGTTCTGATCCCGACTACCGTGACCCCTGACGGCAAGAGAAAGGTCGACAAGTGACATTTCAGCTGGTTAGGTATTAATATGGGTGAAACAGCGACCAACATAAGTTACGCATCTTACTTTTGTTTTTGTGCAAATATTTAAAATTCATAACCACGTTCATCTTACAATTATAGTTTTTATATAACAATACCTGTAAAGTTTTAAATTTCTTACTGTTTTTCTTAATTTGCTCTTTAGGTCTCTGTATATAAAAGCCTATTATTGGAATGTGTTTCTGTACAAGTATTAATTTTTATGTTACAGTTACCCAACCCTTCCCACCACTCAGTGGGCCAGAGGTAAATCTATGGATTTGTAAGCTATAAACCAGATGACGATATCCGTAGCAGATACTACATATGACTATCGTGTTGGCTGTGCTTAACTAAAAATAAACAAATCATTAGAAACTTTGCTCTTTAATCGGTTAACGGTAATCATAATGATTTCAAGCACTAAAATTCGGAGTTCTGTTTCTCATAGTGAACAGAGTGCAGGTGGCCATTATATAGCTTTGTATTAAGACAAAAGAAACAGTTTCGTTCTTTAAATACGGTAAAATGCTTCAAGTTTCCTGTTTAATTTGTTATTTATCTGATATTTTGTTTAAAGATTTTATTGCTTGTGTAAATAGTTCTTAGGTTTTAATTTGTTTAATATCTTCCATTTAACCAATACAACATTGTTCTACATGAAACGTTTCTATATTGTAATATTTTTGTTTGTTGTTTAAAAATGATTTTAAAAAAATAACATAAAAGAGAGATACTTTATGTTTTGATCCTTAGTTTGCAAACTTTTATAATATTTATTTAAAAAAACAAAACCTCTGTAATCACCCGATGTGGCATTGTTCTAATTAATAAAGTACCAGTCAAATACAGTACAAACTATTAGTTGTAGTTTCATGTCATGTCTATATAAACCAACCATATATGTTAAAGATTTAGGCTTCTTTAAAGGTTACTTCTTCTACGTTGTCTTCTTGTTATAACATTTTTATTGAACCGAGAAATGAAGATCTCAAACTTGGGACCCAAAAAACATATCTCTCCATTTGTCAACCACACATAATATTGCTATGACTTACAAGCCACACACGTACAACGTTTCAGAAATCAGATTTCCAGTTCTTCATGACGCCATATTTGATTTGTGAACTATGATTACAAGATCTGTTTGAAAAGTTACAATTTACTGATATTCTTTCTTCTACGAATATTATTTTAAGCTTTGGCAAAAATTGTATTAATGTGAACTAACGCAGTTTGCGCCCGTTATTGATGAAACAACATTTTAGTCAAAGTGTGATGAGATGTTTCAATATTTACACATGAAAACCGCCATGTTTATCTCTAATTGATACAGTAATACCTCATCAAAAACACCTTAGGTGTGAAAAAAGTGTGGACAAAAAAAATGAACGTGCTATTTGAAAGGAAGTGAATCAAAATTGGCCAAACTGAAAGCTGCACTTTTATCATAAATAATAATTTTAAAGCAAAAGTTCCAGTTAAACAATGTGTATTGTTTCTTTGTTAACTTTTTTTTATTATTTAATGTATTATTAAACAAGTGTTTGTTTGTTTGGGAATTTCGCACAAAGCTACTCGAGGGCTATCTGTGCTGGCCGTTCCTAATTTAGCAGTGTAAGACTAGAGGGAAGGCAGCTAGTCATCACCACCCACCGCCAACTCTTGGGCTACTTTTTTACCAACGAATAGTGGGATTGACCGTAACATTATAACGCCCCTATGGCTGAAAGGGGTGAGCATATTTGGTGTGACAGGGATTCGAACCCGCGACCATCGGATTACGAGTCGCACGCCTTACGCGCTTGGCCATGCCAGGCCTATTACACAAGTGAGCAATGTTATTCCTGTGTACGCAAGTCTCACTATTTATATTGAAACATACGGTGAAAACATACATTATTAGATTAATTCTTCTATGTTGTGTTATGAACCTGATGGTTAAGGAACTCGACTATGGTGTGATGGAAAATTCCAATATTTGTTGATTAAAGAGTAACCCAAGAGTTGGCGATGGGTACTGTTTACCAGCTATCGCACATAATCATAGAGTAGCTTTGTTTGAAATTCAACAAATAAACGTAGTTGCGGGGCTCTGTTGTTTATGAATTGTTGTTGTTTCTAGAATTAAGCACAAAGCTACACAACGGACTATCTGTGCTTTGCCCAACACGGTCATTGAAACAGACATGCAGATGTGTCTCTGTGGAGCTTTATACAGGTGGATAAAGTACTATATTTATTATAGTTTGTGGTACTTTGTAAGATTTATGGTACGTGAAGATAATTTCATACAGTTCTTTCTCTACACTTACAATGGAGACGGTAACAGAAGTGCACTACTTGATTACTCTACTAAACCTGGAACAAACTAGAGGAGTGTGGCCCATCAGTGGACATGGAGAAAAAATACTTAGTAGCCGTTCCATCTGCTGTTGTAGATTTTAATGATGATATTGAAGTCAATTGCCCACTAAAAACTAAGAGAATGACTCCTTTACAGGCTGCACTGTCAGTTAAAGATTTCTGATCTGCTTTACTTGATAATACTTTGAAACTTTAAGATACACATACATATTATAACCAAGTGCACGGTCAACTTCATATAACTGGTAAAATATTTCGTGATTTAGTTATCTATACATCTCTCGACATAAGTATCGAACGAATTCCTCGAGATGGCATTTTTGAAACGATAAAATGCTCCCTAAATTGGATAGGTTTTAATTGCAGAAAAATAAATAGATCCAAAAATGACAATGAGCACGGTTTTACAAAAATCAAACTATGTTCTTGAGGCCAAAAGAAAGGTGAAATCGAACAGAAGAAAAAGAAATTTTCTGAAAGGTTTCTTTGAACCTATGTTTTTATATTTGTCATGTTTTGTTTGAGATATCATCGCCCTTATAATTTCCGATTTTCATTGTGTGTTTACCGTCAAACAAATTATTTTTTATCATATTATATTATGAATCATCCTTTACAATACCAATGTTTTTGTTGTTTTTCCAGAAGAAATCAAATGTTTTTAGTGTAAATAAAAGTTACAAAAATATTTGCTTTTTCCCTATAGGCCCGATGGTCGCGGGTTCGAATCCCTGTCACACCAAACATGCTCACCCCTTTCAGCCATAGGGGCATTATTATGTGACGGTCAATCCCACACTTCGTTGGTAAAAAAGTAGCCCAAGAGTTGGCGGTGGGTGATGATGACTAGCTGCCTTCCCTCTAGTCTAACACTACTAAATTATGGACAGCTAGCCCAGATAGCCCTCGTGTAACTTTGCGCAAAATTCAAAAGCAAACCAAACCAACTTTGTACATTCTATATCCTGGACAGTTCATTTGGTTATTGGGACACAATAAATTAGTGTGTAATCAGTTGAAATTTCTGTAAGCTGTTCTTTCTCTTTGAAAAGCAAATCGTTAATATTTGAAGAGTTAAAATAGAAACTTTGAATACTCAGTAATTTTTATTTAAATGAGGAGGAAAGTACTCCTCAATAGTTGTGCACAAATCAGATATGTGCAGACTGAAATTTTGCATCTTCACTCAAGGAAACTTCATTAATAAGTAAAAAATCACTGAGATTTTCAAAGCGATAAAGTTCTTCCATAAGTATACATTCATCCCAAAGTCTTACCTTACGTTTAAGCGCTTCCATTTTACTTTGAGCTTTGAAGTATGTTACCCTGGTACCCTGCATTGCAGCATTCACTTCATTCAGATAGGCAAATACGTTCGAAAGGTAAGCCACCCTCTTTATTCAGCATTTGTTCTTTAATTTGTATGCAAGTTCAAAATGGCATTCAGATTATAGGAAATCTCTCTCCTCACTCAGTTCGTAAAACCGAGCAAGCACTTTTCCCGAAAAAGTCATCTGACTTTAAAATGAAGCAGCAAAGTTTTATGCAAACTTCCCATATCCTCACCGGGTAAACTGAAGATCATCATATTGTGTGGTCTTGATTTTGTAAAATTAACTATTTTTATGACATCATCCATACCTATTTTTAGTCTTCTGGCTTTCGTTTCATCGCAAGTACATGACAATGAAGATAGCAGTGGATGCTCTCGATATTCGGGTTTTTCTTTTTTTATTAGTGCATCTGAAAACTTTCCAATCATAGCTGCATCCCATCAGTGCAAATACTTGAGCAAAGGTGCCATTAGATCTCATGTTCTTCTATAAAGAAGTCGAGCAGTTTAAATATTTCTTCGCCTGTGTTTGAGTCGACAAAGGTTTGCAAATTAGCATGTCTTCTTCAAAACCAGCTTCGTGAATGTAGCGAAAAAAACTCAAGCAACATCGCATAACCTACGACATCTTTTGATTAATCTATCTGAAGCGAAAAAGTTGGACTCGCGTTTACTCGCCTTATTTACTCCATTAACCAATTTGCTGATATATCCTTCATTTTTTGAGAAACTGAGTTATTAGAAAGGGTCACAGAGTTAATATTTTTAAGAAATCTCTCATCAATCGTGCACTCTACTAAGTCTTTTGCGCATAATTTTATCAAATCTCCTGCAATTTTATGAGCTTAACTTGCTTTTGCAATACGGTAAGTAACACGATATGAAACAATAAGTGCAGCTCTGTTGTCCTGATGGAAAAACAAATGAAATGTAGCTTTTCTTGCATTTAATTGCAAACACTTTATTTTGAAATACTCGGAAGCTGGATTTTTTTAATTGGGAGTGTTTGGTTTCTAGATGTCGTTTTAACTTTGTTGGAGGTAAACTACTGTTACTCAACACTGTTTTACATTCAACATACAATCCATTAAGTTCATCTGCGTCACCTGTCCATGTAAAACCATACTAAATAAAACTTTCATCATACTTTATTTTCTTTCTTGTTTCGGTACTTCTTACATCATCCTGCATTGAAGTGCTTGTACACGACGGTAACGCCGATGAATTGATATTAGACCTAGGCCTAGAAATATTCTTTTTTTCGTATCAGATTTATTACTGATATTCAGCCATTTATCCAATATGAGGGTGACAACCAATTATTAATTTGTCTAAAACTTATTCTTATATCTTTGGCACTCCAAAACTATTTTCACGGACACAGAATAGCATCTTAATGAAAACTCGCTCTAGCACTTGAGTTTTATCGTCGTACAATAGCACGCTGACCTAAGATCAGTGTTGTCATAACGAAGTCAGAAATAAATGTACTTTGAAATTGAAACAATTGATTCTGTATGTAATTGCATCACAATGTTTCAAATTTGAACAAGTTTCAGATATTTTTACTTCATTTATATTGGGCTTATATAAAGCCAAAAAAATATCTTTACCATATAATATTTAATTTGCTTGTGGGGTATATCTATCATAAAGAACAATACACTACAAAGATAAATCTGTAAAACAACTCAAATTACACTTAAGATAATGAGGCCATAATGTTATGAATTCAACAATACCAAATATTCCACAACAGTTCTCTGTAGATTATTAATAAATTTGAATATTAGCAATCATTCTGTGTTGTTTATTAACAGAAAAATACATCAGGCATCCCTTAAGTAATGTCCGGTTTCAGTTTCAGAAAAAGATAAAAGATTTCAAATGTTTGTAATGTTATTTAATCAATAATATATCTTTTATTATTATTAATTACTTCTTGCCAACGATTCACAAGCTTCTCAAAGTGAATCACACCAATAATATCCCACCAAATGCTTAACAAGACTTTCCTTGGGTGGAGATCCATTTTGAGCTGAGCTTTAGCCAGTGTACCTGACCTGAACCATTGTCTGCGGCACTTAACAATTTCATAAGATATCCACTTTTCATTTCCAGTCACTAACCTGCCGAAAAAAGTGAGTTACATTAACGAGAATGCAGAGAAGTGCATATGTCCACTTTTGATCTGAGGTTGGCTTCTCTCAAATGATGGAGGACCCATTTTCCAAGTTTTGACACCTTTCCAAGTTGTTGCAGATGACGATGAACTGTTGTGGGTTGAATTAAGCTTCTGTGCTAGTTCTTCAACTGTTACAGCACAATCTTCATCAAGTGCAGCCAGCAGCAAGTCATCATTAAATTCGACGGGACAACCTGAACGTGGCGCATCACTTAAGCTGTAGTCACCCGATCTGAACTTCTGAAACCACTTTCGACATTTTCTTTCATTGAGAAGTCTGTATCATAAACATCTTGAATGTTACGTGTAGTTTCTACTGCACTATTACCTTTTTAAACTCATAAAGCATTATATGCCTAATGTGCTCCTCAGACACATTCTTCTTCATAAGGGTTTATTTGATTAATGATGTATAAAACTGGAGTTGAGTTAGATTCTTTTATTTGTCTGAACATTTTTGTACACGTCCTACTACATATTTTAGTCATTAAAGCTTTCTACAAAAAAATAAATGATGATGCACTTTCTGTATTAAATTTTCGGACCATGCTTGTGGAATGACCTGATATTTACTGTTATCAATTTTATGTTTCGAATGGCTTGCATGCATTCATAAATATCAGCTTGACTGATCGTGTAAGAAAAAATCGTAGGACTTATAATTGGAGAATTAATTACATGCATGTCACGTGAAAGCTTAACAATGTAAAAGGGATGGCACTATACACAGGCTCCGCCTTTACATTGGATTATCAACTGATTGAAATATAAAATGTTCATACAGTAGTGTTATTTATTGGTATAAATCAATAACAATTAGCAATGGATACTGGAAACTGAAGTTTAATAATGAAAATAAAGATGGTTGGTAAAACATGAAACATTTTATTTACAAGGTTTGGAATAACTTATCTTCAGAGAAATCTGAAAATCATGTTACAAAGATGATTATTACTAAAATTATAATCATTAGATTACTTAGTTATGAAGAAAAGCGGTAATGGACAGATAAAACAATGTTTATATATATTACAACAGCCGAGTTAAGTTTGAAAATGTAAAACAATATTAAATCTAAAGATCGTCAATTGTCTGACGGTCTTACTTTCCTCTCATTATCTCATTTCCTTTTTATGGGTTCGCTACCAATTAAAAACCAACTCTATTCCCTAATAAAATACTACATTCCTGAAATTCAGCTTAGAATAATATACAAATCTAGCCTCCGCGTTAAACACCTATTTCGGTACAAAGATCAAGCACCTAAACTTCTTCGTTCATGGACAAAACGATACGCCATTTAAAAACTTGAGCTTGTGAACATTTACGAGTATCTCGCAGAACCAAATATCCACAACTTAAAACCAGCCACTTAACCATTCGTACATATTCTGAAACCGTAAGTCATAATAGTTCATTTAACAATTTCTCTTTCATCACCCCAGGATCTTCAGACCTTGAAATAAACGTTAAATAATGTCTGTTGATAGCTGAAGACCGCGAAGCCCTTGACATTTCACAAAGCTCTCTAGATCTTTTTTTCAACTGATTGTATATATATATATATATATACAGCATTGTTTTATCCGTCCATTTACTGCTTTTCTTAATAACTAAGTAAACTTATGATTAAATTATTATATTATAATTTAGTATTAATCATCTTCATACGACGATTTTCAGATTTTGCTGAAGATGACATAGGTTATTCCGGAACGCTCGAACTTAATAATAATTAGCTCTGAAGAAAACACGTTATATACCAATAGGCCGAACACATCAGAAACATCAACAATTTGATTATCAAAACGAATCGCTTATCTAAAACTAATTGCAGTACAAAACATAGGATGCAACTCAGCCATCAATATCAAAATATACTTAGCTTATATTCGCCCCTGAATCAAATATGGGTGACATGACACCTATAATATGTCCAGCAGAACAATCAAGAAGTTTCAACTTGCAGAAAACAGGAATTTAAAATTGATCCTACGGTCTCCAAAATTTACACTTGCCAATAAAAATTACATACAAAAAAACACGCAGCATGCAATTAATCAGCGAAATATTAAAATATCTAACTTTTAATTACCACAGAAAAACACAAGCAAGAAATCCTTTAACAGAAACCCTGCACACAAAACAATTTTCCTGCACAATAAGCATTTAACATCAAACAGCACTCGCAAGAAACACTTCTTTTTTAACCCATTAACTCCAAGTGCTGTAGAATTTTGTATCTCAGAAGGCTGGTATTGGTATTAACACTTTTATTGATAACCAGAGAACAATGTTTCAAGTTAATAAAGAGAGAGTTTGCAAATGACCGTCACGCATGTCTGAGGAACGAAAGTATAAACTAGTACGGAATTGTAGGGGGCGTTGCAGTTGGATGTCAAGTTATTAATTAGTATAGGTTTAAAGGTGTTCCTTTATATTGATTTAATTTTGATTTTTGGTTGTTGTATAAATAGGGCTTCTTTGATTTTCCCTTTGTTTATACATGTACATTTGTTTCCCTACTTAGTATCTGGGAGTTTTCTTCGATTTTTTTGTGTTTATTTTATTTGAAGTGTTCAAAAACCTGCGAAGGTGTTTCTTTTGTGTGTGTGTGTTTTGAATCTAGTTTCCATTTTTCTGTTTGATTTTCAAATGTACAAGCAGTGGCAGCTGTTACATTGTATTTTATAAATTATGTTGGTGTTGTGTTTGTCATTGTAGTTTTTACATAATATGGACTTCACTTTGTTCCTGGTTTTTGAATACATTTGGAGTTTACTGGAATGTTGTGTTTTGTTATAACTTTTTTCAAATGTTAATAATTTTTTCACTGATGTCAGGAACATATGGTATGCAACAGCATAAGGTTTTGTAGTTTGTTGAATCTTGGGATTTATTGTTGTTTGTTTGTTGTTGGTTTAGGTGTGTGCGTATAATTTTTTCCACGGTTTTGGAGGAAATTTGTTGATGTTTAGTTTGTTTTATTTCATCGTTACTTTTACCTGGTGAACATAGTTTTGTGGCTGTGTTTATTTGGTTTCTTAATATGTTGAGTTTTTGTTTTGTTTCATGTGCTGAGTCCCAGGGAATGTATAATCCAGTATGGGTGATTTTTCTGTGGATTTGTGTTTTGAATTGTGTATCAGTTCTAGTGATTTTGAGGTAAAAAAATGCTATTTGGCTAGTTTTTCCTGTCCACAAGTGAACTTAATGCTGGGGTATACCGATTTAATGTGGTTGCAAAAGCTAAGTGTGTGTTCTGTAGATGTGAATCCAACAGTTATATCATCAACATATCTGTACCAGTATAGTGGTGAGTGTAAGGCTGAATTGATAGCTTGAGATCCAATCTGTGTCACAAAAATGTTAGCTTGAACTAGTGGCACGGGATTCCCTATACTTAGGCTATTTATTTGTAGGTAGTTTTGGTCATGAACATAAAGATAGTTTGGATTGTAATGAAATCTATAAGGGTTGCTAACTGTTTGCTGGAAGAGTGTATCAACGAATTGAAGTCTTGGATATAAAGCTTTAAAGTTATCTTGCAGGCTTCAGTCGTTGGGACTTCTGTGAAGAGGAAGATTACATCAAAACTGGCCATTAAGGCTTTATGATTTAGTTGATTATGAAAATATTTAAAGTTATAAATTCTTTTAAAAAGGAGCCGGCTGATGTTATATATTTAGAAAATGACCACGCTATATATTTACCGAGGTTGTAGTTAAATGTTTCATAGGTTGATATTATGAATCATAATAGACAATCGGGCATGTGTTTGTTTGTTTATAAAATTGGCGCAAAGCTACACGCTAGCTGTCACTAATTTAGCAACTAGTCATCACCACTAACCGTTAACTATTGGTCTACTCTTTTAACAATGAAAAGTGGTATTGACAATACATTATAACGCCCCCACGGCTGAAAAGGCGAGCATGTTTTGTGCGACGGGTATTCGAACCCGCTACTCTTGGATAACGTGTCTCGAATGCCTTAAATCATCTGGACAGCCTAGGGTTTGTGGGATGTGTGGTGCCATATAGTTTTGGTGTGCGTGATTCTCTCTTTCGTTAGTATGAATAAAGTGTTCTGAAATTGTATTGGTTTTATTTCATCTGCAGTAGTATTTTTTTAATTGGTTTTAATGTGTTTTTGTTTGATTTGTGTTTATTAGTGTAAATTTGTTTGTATTTGATAAGATGTTAAATTTTTGAATATATTCATTTGTGTTCTTTATAACTATAGCATTGCTTTATTTCTGCACATCATTTAGTTCTTTATATTTCGAGTTTAACATGAGTTTTAGTAGTTTTTCTGTAAATTACAACCCCCATCCGCAAATACAGCGGTTTGTCTCCGGATTTACAACGCTAAAATCAACGGTTCGATTCCCCTCAGTGGGCTCAGCAGATAGCCCGATGTGGTTTTGCTGTGAGGAAACAAACACACACTGTAAATTATGGATAAGAAGTAAATCCGCGTGTAACGTTTCACGACGTCATACTTGTACTTCCAGTGTTTGTAAACAAATAGCACGGCTTCGAAATTTTTTCTCAATTTCTGGCCACAAATGACAGTTTTTCACTTGAATACTCGGTAGACACATGAAAAACTGATAATACGGAATTACTTCTGACGCTATTCATCACTTTATAACTCTGTAAACGTCGAATTTACATTTGACCTCTTCACCTTCGTTTTGCTCCACAACACGCAGCAAATTCAGATGCCAATACTTGTTCTGTACATATAAATGCAGAAATGTAAAGTTCTCCGTCATTGGAAACGGAGGGAAAACAGGAAAATAGTGACCCCCTATTGCAAATCTACATGCACACAGGATAAACATTTATATGTTGAAGGTTGCACATCGGGTAATAAAAAGCTTTTTCCAGTATCATACATATAAGCAAGAGTTTCATTATTGTATGATGTTACAATGTTTTATTACTTTGTCCAGAATAGTTTAACACTTAAATTAGTTTCATTTGCATTTTAATCTTCTATAAATAACCTTAGAAATGTATTTCATTCTTCTTTAGGATGAAGTAAGATCACAGGATACAATGTTTGTGATAATTTCTTCACCAATGACAAAAGGAAAGCGTGAACTTGCCTGACAGTTCTTTAAAAAGAAAATGGTTGTACTACCAAAGAGTTATGAAGGAGAGTTTCTAATACACAACTCGTTAAGGTAGGTAGAATAAAATTAAATTATTTACAAAATTACAATTGAAACTGTTATACCAAAAATATCAGAAATAATATTTCACTGGCGCATTTTTAGGCCATAAATCAGAATAGCTTTTGTCTTTGTAGAAACACCGTATAGGGAAGAAATAATAACTGGACATCTCTTCTGAAGTATACAAATTAAATACGAGAATAGATATCTCAATTTTAATAAACAGTATTAACTAAATGAAGCAAAATTGATTTAAAACTTGTCTTTGGGAGAGTGTTTTATGATGTATAACTGACAATGAGTATAAATTTAAATGAAAACATAAATCTGTAACATCAGCCAGCTCATTCATCAAAGACTCTTTTGTCTTTTTCAAGTCTAATCTTAATCAACTTAATCATAAAGCCTTAATAGCCACTTTCGATGTTATATCCCTCTTTACAGAAGTTCCAACCACTGAAGCCTGCAAGATAGCCTTAGAACTCTATATCCGAGACCCTAACCCAACCATAGAAATTCCCAGTAACCAGTTAGCAACCGTCATAGAATTCACTACGATAAAGACAAACTTCATGTTCAACAACCAAAACTATATACAAACAAATGGCCTAAGCTTGGGCAAACCAGTATCACCAGTTCTAGCCAATATTTTTATGACACAACTTGAAACACAAGCAATTAACACAGCATTACATCCACCACTATACTGGTACAGATATGTAGATGACACGGTTGCGGGATTCAAATCTACAGAACACATACTTTATTTTTTCAATCACATTAACTCTATACATCCCAACATTAACTTCACATGTGAACAGGAAGAAAGTAATCAAATATCATTTCTGAACCTCAAAATTACAAGAACCGACACACAATTCAAAACAGAAATCCACCGAAAAATCACCCATACTGGACTATACATTCCTTGGGACTCAGCACATGAAACAAAACAAAAACTCAACATACTAAGAAACCAAATAAACACAGCCATAAAACTATGCTCACCAGATAAAATTAACGATGAATTAGACAAAATAAAACAATACTTCGTCAACATCAATATGTTTCCTCCACAAACCGTAGAAAACATTACACGCACACACCTAGACAGAAAGCAAAATCAACCAACTAAAGTAAATATATCTCACGAATCAAAAAATCACGAAACCATATACTGCTGTATACCATATATTCCTGATATCAGCAAACAAATAACCAACATTTGGCAAAAATTAGTAACAAAATATGACATTCCAGTTAATACCAAATTTATTAAAAAACCAGGCACAAAACTGAGGTCTATACTATGTAAAAACTACACTGACAAACACCACACCAACATTATTTACAAAATACAATGTGATAACTGCCACGACTTCTATGTTGGAGACACAAGTAGAAAAATGAAAACCAGATTCAAAGAACATAAAAAGTCACCTTCACACGTTTTCGAACACTGCAAGTCAAATAAACACAACATAACCATAGAAAACACTCAAATACTAAATAAAGAAACAAACATAAACAAACGCAAAATTAAAGAAGCCTTACTTATAGAACAACTTAAACCCAAAATAAACCAACATAAAGGAACGCCTTTATACCTATATTAATATAATAAAATAAATAAAATTATATATTCAAACATCTAACACCGCCCTCTACTTTCCGACACTCAGTTACACAACCCCTTTCAAATATGTGGTCAGCTTCCGATCAGTTACCTCTTTCTTTGTGAACCTGACGATGACCGAAGATGGTCGAAACGTTGTTCGCTCTTCTATGTAAAATATTTTCTCAACCCAAACGAGCCGTTTTTGCATATAAATTTCTCAACAAGTGGGTTTCTCGACATCACTGAAATCTGCTTGTGTATTAATTGGCTGTAGAGTTTCAGTGCAGTACAATTTAAACCTACGATACCATAGAAAACTACTAGATGTTGTAAATTGTAATATGTTCAGAAGTACTGATCTCTAGCAATTATTTATTAGGAACAGTAGTGTACATACAAATTAAAATTAAAATCAGGTGTCTAGTCATTTAAACTTCCAGTGATAAAAGAAAGAATGACGTACAACTTATAGAGACGAATCTAAACGTTTATTAAAGATTTAAGTACATACATTTTCACATCAAATTTTGAAGGAAAATAACAGAATAGAGATATAATACATTTGTTGTTGAACATTACCTCAAGATAATGTGTTACAAATCATAACAAATAAATTAAATTAAAAAACAAATAAATAAAACATGTTTTATTCAAATATTGATGAAAAAAATTTGCAACTTTCGAAAATATTCATTACGTGATAGATGAGCATAAAAAAGAAAATTAGTTAAAGAACCAACACTATTTTGATATTCCTACGTATTAGAATATTTTGTTTTTCAAACCTGTTCATCTAAATAAAAAATTGAAAACATGTATGAAATTTTTCAATAAAAGTTGTATAATTAACTCCATAAGAAAAAAAGAAATTGCTGGTGATTATATAAACCAGATTTTGAGAGAAGAAACATTCTTAAAAACTATTGATTTCACCATTGCCGGTAACCTACCATTGTTCTGTCGAGAAAGAATATTAAGAGATAACAGTTATTGCTTATTAACAGTTCTAAATAGTACGCTAAGTGTGCTTGTTCGTTGTTTTTTTTTATTCGCACAAAGCTACACAAAGGCTATCTGCGCTACCGTTCCCTAATTTAACAGTGTAAAACTAGAGGGAAGGCAGTTAGTCATCACCACCCGTCGTCAAATCTTGGGCTACTCTTTTACCAACGAAAAGTGGGATTGACCGTCACATTATAACGCCCCCGTGGCTGAAAGAGAAAGGATTCAGAAAGAAGTATCAGAGATTAAAAGAAGCGACGTTTAACTACAGATACCACAAAATTTAAAATTTCAGTTGAAACATTTGTGCATGCCATTATTATAGATACCTACAGATGATGTCAGTACAAACTCAGATACAATAGTGGGCCCGGCATAGCCTAGCGCGTTAAGACATGCACTCCGTAATCTGATGGTCGTGAGTTCGCGCCCAAGTCGCACCAAACATGCTCGCCCTCCCAGCCTTGGGGGCGTTATAAAGTGATGGTCAATCCCACTATTCGTTGGTAAAAGAGTAGCCCAAGAGTTGGCGGTGGGTGGTGATGACTAGCTGCCTTTCCTCTAGTTTTACACGACTAAATTAGGGACGGCTAGCACAGATAGCCCTCGAGTAGCTTTGTGCGAAATTCCAAAACAAACAAACAGATACAATTGTAGTAATGCATACAATGCTGGACTAAATGTTAAGGCCAATGAACAAAAAGAGAAAAATATGCATTTTGCGTTGTTAGACTTAACCACTTATTTGAGTTGAGCTTCGAAAAGGGACAATAAAATCTTTTTTAGTATTTAATTGGGAAAATGTGAACACTACGAAATTAGCGTAAAGGCCCTCGCTTGTGTAGAAATGATTGGATCCTTCAACAGGACAACGCTGCAATCCACAACGCTTGTAGGACAAAGGACATTTTAATGGCGAATAACGTGATTATTTTGAACCATACAGCCTGTTCGCCCGAACTAATCCCCTTTGAAAATGTTTTGCGGTGGATGGCAAGGGAAGTCTCTAGAAATGGACGTCAATTCCAAACAGTGCATGATTTTCGTGAAGCCATCTTCACCACTTGGAATAACATTCCAGCCAGTCTTCTGCGAACGTTTATATCGACCGTGTCAAAGCGAATGTTTGCTGTTATTCGCAATGAGGGCCGTGCAACTCACTACTGAAACCTCTTGTTGGGCATTTCCTACCCTGTTTAGAACTTTTTTTTGGTATTATCTTAAACTTTTGACAAGCTAGTATTTATGCCAATTTCATAGTGTTCAAATTTTCTCTATTAAATGCTAAAAAGTTTTTTATATTTGTTTTCCGTTTTCTTATTTTCATCTTTCGAAGCTCAACTCAAATAAGTGGTTGAGTCTAACAACGTAAAATACGTATTTTTTCTTTATGTTTATTGGCCTTAAGATTTAACCAGCAGTGTATAAAGAATTAGTTTAAAATAGAACAAAACACTGGTCATTTCATTTTACCCTTTATGTCTGTTAATACAGGAAACGATGGATGTAGATAATCTGTTTATGATGGAATAATAAGAACTACTTTCAGTATTGTGAGGTGCTATTAGTGAAACTGTTTAAAGAATCTTTTTTCTTTCAAAACAATAAATCGTATATAACAGTATTTCAAACCTGTTATTTAAACAAGCTAGTTTAGTTAGTTCAGTAGAAACAATACTTCTCTTCTGCTGGTTGTAAATAACAAAAGTAAATCTACGCGATAACTACTTTTTTGAAAGACAGAATGTGATTTGATGGATAGGTTTGACAGTTTGTATTTCTTACTTTAAATCTCAATAAAGCAAGAAGCTTAAAAGCTTCAAACTAACTTTATGGTTTCACGTTGTTTACACAACTAATGTATTTGGTCCTTGCTGTTTGTTGCCCATTTGAAATGATGTCTAAATATGTTAGACTTCTGAGAATTCTGAATTACATTATTTAACTCAACTGTGTACTAGTATGTTTTAATTGATTACAACAAACTACATAGAAGACTATTCTACTTCATCGGAGTCTTTCTTACTGTAGTCCATCAGAAATGGGTTTAAAGAATGGAAGAAATGAAAAAACTAGAACGTATAAGTAGGTGGTTTGGAACTCGTTAGGGGGTGTTGCAAATATGAGCTTGTGTGGCCTACCACTTCGTGCCTGAGCTATTGTTGCTCCCAGACGTTTCCAAAGCAGTTACAGTTAACCAGGGAATCTCTAGTAGGGCAGAAATTTAACGAACTGACTTGTTCAAAAGGTAGCATCCTATGACAGTGCCACATTGAAAGTCACTCAGCTCTTCAGTACGGCCCATTCTACTGCCAGTGTTTATCTATAGAAATTGCATGGCTGTATCCTTGATTTAATGCACCTGTTAGCAATGGTTATGGCTGAAATAGCAGAACCCACTAATTAGAAGGGGTGTCCTTTCAGCCAGGTTGTGTATATTGTGCTCTTACTCGATCAAACTAGAGTACGGGTCTCTGGTCCACGGCTCTGCAGGACCTCGGCCTTGAAGATGTTGGACTCCGTTCATCATCAGGAACTTCGACTCTCTTCCAGGGCTTTCCTCTCTCCAGTCTAGAGCTTGTACAAAGAGTCTCATAAACCTCCTCTACACCTCTGCTGTTTGCGACTGTCTTTACTTTATGCTCCGAAACTTCAATCCTTATCACAGCATGCTACCTGGGGATGTGTTTTCCTTCCTCAGTTGGCCATACTTTTTCAGAACAGACGATCTGTCACTGCTCCTTTTGGCCTTTGTATCCAGATGCAGTGGATGAATTGGGTCTGACTTGGATAACATTGTTCTATCCACTGGTTATCGCATCCCACTATGAATTATTACCATCTCCAAATGTGACCTTCCTATAAGAACCTAGGAAAAGTGGATACTCACGACTGGAAGTACCATCTTTTATTTACTGGGCATCTTTCTAACCATCGCTCTATTCCCATTTATACAGATGAGCCGAAGTCAGGTAAAATCTGTCGGCTCTGCCATGTTTGTTGTGTTTCGGTGGTTGCACACAGAATCCTCCTCTACAGTTTCTGTGTTCGCTGCTGAACTGTATGTCATTTCCCTTGCCCTGGACCACATAGAAGCTAAGCAGTACTCAAATTGTACTTTTTATATTGACTCGCTTAATTCTCTACTGGCTTTGGAATAACTTCACGTTAGTTCTCACCCTGTTCTCGCCGATATTCAAACTGACTAGTTTATTTCTCTTTAACATATACTTCTATCCAGTTCTTCTTGATATCAGGCCATGTTGGTATTCGCGGGAACAAGCTCTTCAACATCGCAGCTACGTCTACCTGCTCTGGTGCTATCGCTATGGTTCTACGTGCTCGTTGGTATTCAGCTTCCAGTGAGCAACATGAAAGTAATCCTTTCCAGATAAAACCCTCTATTGGATTTTGGCCATGTTGTTCAAAGATGTCTCAACTAGACTACGCGTTGATCACAGTTTTTTAATTCATCGTGTGTTTTTTCATCTGGAACTGATGCACCAATGTGTGGTCTGTGTGACACTCAGGTCACAATAGCCCACATTTTACTGTTATTATCCCGTTTTGTGAATTTATCCCTGACGTTAAACAGTGTCATTGGCGATGGAGACACTATCCTTCTTGCAAATTTTTTTAGATTTGTAAAGATCATTGGCCTTTTTAATGCTATTTAATTTTTTAATTTGTAAATTACATTTTGTTTTTAACACGTTTCCTTTTTAAGAAATAAAGAACAATCAGTTCGATACGAAATTAGAAAATTATTTTCTTATGTTATTATTTTTCATGTGAGACTGACAAGTGGAGGTTTAGACTGATAGATAGTGTATGCCCATCAAAATGTGTGCCCCATTTCTTCAATCACCTCCAAAATCTAGGGTACTTTTTATTTCCCATGATAAAGCTTGTATTCTGGGAATCTTTTCAATTGGTGAAGCGTTTTTACATTTCTTTGTGCTTGTTTTTGTTTTGTACAAACTGATATTAGTCACAGCTTTGGATTTGCTTTTTTAATGTTGTCGTTCTATTTGATTTTGTTTTAGTTTATTTCACTAAACTCTTCAGTATTACGGTTCTATATATGTTCAACGAATATGAATTGTTGCACGTTATGTCAACAAATATGAAAATATTTATAAAATAAATTTTCTGTACAAGAATACCTTTTTCGTCACTATAGCAGTATTTTTCAAACTATGTCTCACACAACATTGGTGTTCAATTTCATTTAAATAGTTAAGTTAATACTTTTTGTATTGTAACTTATTATGAAATATTTTCCTATGTATTAGAATTAAATAATAATGATTTTACATTGAAGAACAATTATAAAAGATGCTGTATATATTACATATCTTAGTGTTTGTTTTTTGAATTTCGCGCAAAGCTAGTCATCACAACTCACCGCCAACTCTTGGGCTACCCTTTTACCAACGAATAGCGGGATTGATAGTCACAATTATAACGCACCCACAGCTAAAAGGGAGAGCATTTTTAGTGCGACGGGAATTTGAACCCGCGACCTTTAGATTACGAGTCGAACGCCTAAGCCCACCTGACCATGCCTAGCGTTCCTGAACTGAGGTGTTTACTGAAAAACAACAACTTGTGTTACAATATATTCTATTTAAGAAGCAGTACATGATGTGCAGGTATACAGAAACAACTACACTGGATTTTGATCAACAAATATATATTAAAATTACTGAACAGATACTGTAAGTATATTAAACGTTAATTATTAACATTCAAGTAAGTATGCCAGAAAGTTATTTACAAACTCCAATTATGAGATAGAAAAAAGCAAGATGATTATTAGTGAATACTCTAGTTACAAAACCTTGAAAACCAAGAGCAAAACCAAAACTAACAGAATTGAGTAGATGGTAGTAAAACCTCAGTTTCTTTTGGTTTGCAAACGTACGTTGTAAGATGATTTGTGTTTAGTTTTTGATGGAGAAATGTAAATTGTGACAAATGGTATAAGGTCGTGCATAAAATGGTCTGTTGTGTTGAAGGTTCTGTTATAAATTGACATCTTTGTTGTCGTTGGACTTCACACACATTCTCAACTTTCCGGTACCATGTCTATACCAATTTGCATTGTTTGAACATCAAGTCCACATCCCTATGTTTACTTTAATTTTTTTCTCAGAACAAGAAACAAGTATGAATTGGTGCTGAATGTGTGTTTACATTTTTTGAGACACCCTTTTATGTTGGAATTGATTTTGGGGGTTAGTTTTCACAATTTAAAGCTAGTAATGATTATCTTGTTTGATAACATTACTGAAATCCTGCTCCTGATAAAAGCTCAAAATTGTGTTTTTCTTTCACTAGGGTTTCATTTCTTGGAGTAATGTCAATGTCTAAGCTGCTGCAGAGTTTCTAAAGTTTAATCTTCTTATGAGTTAAATCTTCTTGTGTAAAATTGATACCAATTGTTAGTTACTGGAATATTGTTCTCATGCATCTATTACAAAGATAGAAGTCTGAGGCAGAACAGATCTCTTTATAAAATGGGTGCACAGTGGCTGGAATGGAACCTGTGCAACATGAACAGAGCCTTAACAACGAAGGCAACTGAGATGTTCAATAAATCTCTTATCTGAGGTCTTCAAGAAGGGGTTGTCTTTTTCTGTGGATGATTGTTCTTCATGGTATTTGCATGTGAGGTTGTGGTGTGAGACGATGCTTCTGTGAGTGTATCTCGTGATTGAGGAGGTTGTTTGCTGTAAGAAATCATGGTGTTAGTGAGCTGACCTGAATGTTTTGTGTAAAAACATGCAGTAAAGGTTTATGAGGTTTGGTATAGCTTTGCACATGGCACAGATAGCACTAAAATGCTATAACTGGTGATGATAATTTGACCATCTCAATGGGATATTTTGTGAATTAGAGGGAGAACTGTTGGTCACCAGGTTATCCACTTGGTTCGAGTCCTAAAGGGAAAGTGTAAGGAAGTGTAAAAACCTGTTTTATAAAACCTTATTCATTCAGTTATGGTAGGCTGGATGTAAAACCAGATTAAGCTAGTGCGGGGCCTGTAACATATTATAAAGTGGCCCTAAATTTAAAGAACAAACATAAATATTAAAATAAAAAATTTTAACTTGCATAAAGAATTGTATTTTTTTCATTTGTTATACAGCCAGATAATACCAGAAATATATCTGACATTTCAGTAATAGTATTACTTACATGTAGGTAACAGTTTCAAACGTCAAAAGTAACAAAATTGCATTTTAAAAGTTACATTTGTTAGAGTTAGTATGAGCAAATTTGTTGATGATACTGAAAATCTCTATTTCACGTAGAATTTGATGAAAATCTTAATTAAATTAATTCATAAAATGTCTTTCCTTCTTCTAAAATAAAATATGTATATATGTCTAACCCTGTGATATAAGACTGAAACCGCTGATCTTAAACACCCAGTCGTTCATAAAAGTTGAAGGCAGTATAGTACTATAGTAATAATTTGGTTTGTTTTGAATTTTGCGCAAAGGTACACGAAGGCTATCTGTTCTAGCCGTCTCTAATTTGGCAGTGTAAGAGTAGAAACAAGGCAACTAGTCATCACCACCCAACGCCAACTCTTGGACTACTGTTTTACTAACGAATATTAAGTGGGCTTGACCGTCACATTATAACGCCCCCCACGACTGAAAGGACTAGCATGTTTGGTGTGACTGGGATTCAAACAAGCGACTCTCGGATTACAAGTCGAGTACCTTAACCACTTGGCTATGCCGGCCCCTGTAGTAATAGAGAAAGTACAGAATCGCTGAACCGGAATTGATATGCGACCACACAGCCACTGATATTGTTTGATTTTCCATTTCTCATTGGTTGTTTGTCATTGAAACTGGTTTTTGTAATAGTAGGCCCAATTACATGATGTATTTTGTACATTACATTCACAGCATATTGGGTTACTTTGTAAAAACAAAGTGTTCTTGTGAGTTTGTTTCTTTGTTTGTTTTTGAATTTCGCACAAAGCTACTCGAGGGCTATCTGTGCTAGTCGTCCCTAATTTAGCAGGGTAAGACTAGAGGGAATGCAGCTAGTTATAACCACCCACCGCCAACTCTTGGACTACTCTTTTACCAACGAATAGTGGGATTGACCGTCACATTATAATGCCCCCCACGGCTGAAAGAGCGAGCATGTTTGACTCGACGGGAATGCGAACCCGCGACCCTCAGATTACGAGTCGCATGCCTTAACACGCTTGGCCATGCCGGGCCGTTCTCGTGAGAAAGGAAAGGTTTCCGCAGGCTATAAAATGTGCGTTAAACATGCTAACTTCTTCAGATCTAGCAAATGGTATTTAGGCCTAGCACAAATAAAATATTTGGCGGTGCCAACTCAAAGCAGGAAACTTACGTTTCCTCAGTCCAAAGGAATATATATATATACATATAAATCATAAAGAAAAATATGTCCCTTCTACGGCTGAGCTATGTAGATGATGTTTTGAATTAAGCATAAAGCTACACAAAGGGCTATCTGTGCTCTGTTACCACGGGTATCGAAACACTAATTTTAGCGTTGTAAGTACGCAGACATACAAGCTGTGTAGAACCATTATAATATGCATTGAATATAAAACTAAAACTTCAACTAAACGGTTAGTTAAATTTTCGCGGCTCAGCAATGGGATGAGACACACAGAAAAATATGTTTATCGATTATGTGCTGCTCCTAGTTTCATATGCAACCAATTATTACGATGAAATAAAAGTCGTCAGTTGTATCCAAAACAGCTTAGAAGTGAGAGGACTTTTGAAAGCTTTATATTTAACGATTATTTAACTGCTTTTGCTTCTCATATTAAGAAACTTTAAAATAATAATTTATAGCCTTCTGCTCTAACTTTAGTTACGTAGGCTTTTCTGCTTAGTGTTGTAGTAGCAAATTAGAAAAATGACTGTGTATCTGAAGTTAGCGGTTTCGACGTTTTACTTTCACCTTCTACTGGGACCACTTTTTTTTGCATGCGAGTGTGGTATCTATGTGTGTATGATCTTAGTATATGTCCCACCAGTTTTCACTGGTTGCCAGCAAATTTGGGCGTAAAGTCTCTTTGTCAAACTATTTTCAGCCATGAAACACCAAGAATACAAATACGCAAATACTGCATTTCTCGGCCGGTAACGGCACGTAAATTTTAAACATCTTCAATAACCACTTACAGAGCGTTCCATCTATATCTAAGTTTTGAGTGATTTAAAGAATCATGTTTAATTTGTAATTTATTTTTTTGTTTATGGTTTTTTATTGGAATTGTATTAATAATGTATTATTATTATTATTATTTGAGATAATTTGTAGTTTACCTTTTTTTAAATATTTGTTTATTTAGTATTTTAATTGCTTGTGTAAAATATTCTTAGGTTGTTATTTTTTAATATCTTCCACTTAACCAGTATGACGTTGTTCTTTTTAAAACTTTTCTATATTGTAATATTTTTGTTCGTTATTTAAATATGTTTCCTTGATTTATATTGAAGTTTATATTCAAAACCTGTTGTTTCATTATAGAAAAATTACATAATGAGATGTTTGTAATAATTCCATCGACCTTGCAAAGATACCCGAAATATATTAGGAGATTTTGAACATAATGCCACTGGGAATTTCGCAAAGCGTCCAACCAAAGGTACCCGGATCGGTTATTTTCCACCGTCTTCATCGCTCATTCTAACCACTCCACGTTCTTCTGTGTGTGGTTGGAACTCACGCCAAAGATTATTTAAAGCTGACGAATTTACTGTCTCTTATTGAGACAGACCAAGCCACACTGGGTAGTTATTCGTTATCGTCCTGTTGGCCAAGTCCTTTATCAACTTCGCTGTTTCTTTGTTTGATGGTTTGGCTGGTGTCATTCCATTAAAATGACATAAGAAAAATATATAATGATACCACAACATTGTATCATTTCATTTTTATGTAGTAACACATAGTGTTCGTACAGTCTAAAGCTGCAATACACTTGAAGTAAAAGAAATAAGTCTGTACCGCTGGCGTAATGTTTTCAGTTAAGTATTTTAAAAGTTTATTAACACCCCAGAAGAATTTGAATTATAATTATATTTGAATAATAATATAATAGTAAGAATAGTTCTTTGTAAGTATCTTGTTCTTTCTTTTACTTTAAGAAAATATTATCACAAATTACAAACATTTTGTATGTTTTTAAGCACAAAACATCATAATGGGTATTATATAAAAGAACTATTCTTACTCATGGATAGAATTTAGTTTACTGTGTATCTAACTCATAATAAATATTTATGTTTTTGAAATCAGACAGACCTACCATGTAGACTTTCTTTGATAACCGCATCACTATCTTCCGGCCTCTCCGTTATCCCATACACAAGCGGACACAATAGTAACTATGAAAAATTGTCGGAAATTGCAACAATTATGTATTTCTTAAAATATGTCAGGAGAGAAGAATACCTAACAAGTACATTATTGGAACAAGGATATGGCCATGATGGATGTAGAACCAGAAACAGTGACTTTTCTTTAAATATGAGGACCTATTAGAATTAAGATCATAAAGACGTTAATATAAGTGCCAAGTGACGAATTAGAAAAGTCAACAAAATCTGCTGTGTCAGTATAGAGGAAAATCACTCAATAGGTACTTCATGCAACAAGGGTCTAGATGTTAGTATACAGGTAGATCAGTCAGTAGGTACTTCATGCAACTTAGGGTAAAGATGTCAGTATACAGGTGGATCAGTAAGTATTACTTCATGCAACACAAGGTCTAGATGAAGACAAGGATGAACCGTTCTGGAGGTAAGGAGGGACAGACAAACTTTTAGTATGGACTATACGAAAAGAACAGTCTTTGTTTATAATAAAAATATTGCAAACATTTCTCTTGAGGAGAGCTTAATGTCATGATATAAACTACGATTTAAAATTAGATATTAACAAATAAAAGCAGATAATAATTGGAAGTTGTGTTTGTAACACATTGATGTCGAGAACAGACGATTTAATAATAAATATATAAACAGTACGAAATGAACGGAAAACAGCAGACAGACAAATACAATAGGTGAAGAGAATAAGGTCACGGCCAACGAAAAACCAGTGTCAAGTTAACTTCGTTTGAAGTGATAAATCTAACATTTAATATATCAGAGTAAGGTTAACAGAATAAAATTATATAACAAAACAATTTATTCTGTCAAAGAGTAATTTTAGAGTAACAGTGATATTTTTAAGAAAGAAGATGAAACGATTGCTGGAAGAGCAGAATACGAAGGTGATAAGTAAGTGAATTCTACAGAGAATACTAGTAAAAAAGAAATGAGGAAAAGTAATTCGACTTGTCAACTAATAAACTAAAGGCATAAGTGGACTTTTGGCAAGAATAAGCGAATCATATAGTTTTTATGGTGTAGCTGTAACAGGTATAATATAAAGAATGTTGTACACACATTAAATTAGTTTCGAATCTATATATATATAGATAGATAAATAGATAATTTTGAAAAAAAAAGTGGAGTGCATGCTGTTCATTTATTGTTGAATTTATCGTCAACAAGTCACACACACCTACTGTAGAATAATCCTAAGCCCAACGACAGCATATCATATATTACTATTAAGAAGTAAAATCGTTTAACTGACAACTGGCAAACACGACATTTAACATCTGAAATACTGACATATTGATATACTTCCTTTTCGTAAGCACTGACTTACTGATAATTGCTGACTTATTCATAACCACGAGCATGTTGATAAATACTGACTTGTTTTCCATTTTAAACTTTTAAACAATCTATTGATTATATGGAATTAGGTACAAAGTTACACAATGGACTATCGAAACCCGGTTTTTTACAGTGTATATCTGCAGACATACTGCTGTGCCACGGTGGGGGGGGGGGGGGGGAACAAATTAAGCTACTCTTGTTACTTAATCATAATAACGAGACATTCCTAAAAAAAAACTAGTTTTCTCTATACATACAAGCACAGTTTTATATGCTGAGCAAAACGTATTTGATTTGTAAAGTATGTGTGTATTCAACACTCACAACAATCATTAAACCATTGTATGGAAAGCTTACAACAATTGTCAGAAATAAAATACGCAGTCAAAAAGCTGCTCATGTTAAAGACTCTTGCATGTACAGTTCTAAACTAGATTCCCCCAGGTTGTTTATTTTCCATCCAGGTAGCTAACGTCAGTTAATAATATAATGTGGTGTAAACAACAGTTATATGTTTCTTGCTGGATCCTTGAGTGAAATGAACGTAACCATCTGACAGCACCTATTTTTCAGGTGGTTCCGAACGATGCTTCCCACATTTGCCTAGAATTTTATCTACTGTATACTGTTCAACTTTGCAGTTATGGTTTCTGTAAAAATACAAACGTTTTAGGTAAGACATGTACGGACTCGTCACTTTATCTCTTCCAGTTTTGCTCACAAAGGTTTTGTATACAGGCGCCAACATTACTGTTCAACAAAAATTCAACAAAAATACTGTAAATCAGTATATTATCTGATATTTTGAAATAACTTCAAGTACTACCGTTTTTCTAAGAAGTGGTTCAATCGATTTTCAATATATATATATTTCAGAGAAAGCGTGAACGTACGAAGATAATACAATTAATTTTACAATACTATCATGCTATAGTTATTCATGTTAAAGTTTAATAACATTGTTTATCTTCTTGTTGTCATTTCATCAACTCTTGTTTGTTAACCATACATTGTTCTTGGATATAGAGGTTTTCATGTTTTTTTTCTTAAAGGTTCCGTTCACGAGTGAAGAACAGTGCAGGCTGCCTTTGTACTTTACGTCAGGTGAGAGAGACAAAATACGTGTTTCTTAATAGAGATGAATTTTACTTACAAATATTGTTCTTATAAGGACAAATATCTCTGTATTTTTTTCAGATTTTCAATAAATTTTAATTGCTTTTGTATTATCTTTACCTTTTCTGATATTAACATACAGACTGTATTCAAATGGATATTCTTAGTTTAACTCCAAAATTACATTACATTAGGTTTAAGTTATTTATTCTAACAACACTCAATACAAATAACAAACAAACCGAAGAAAAAAACAAATTTGGTTGTTTTGTTAACGTTCAAAACCTGGTTAGGCAAAAAAAACGTCCCCAGTATCATGGCGGTAGGTCTTAGGACAACGCTGAAAACTGTGGTACGATTCTCTTGGTGGGCAGAGCATAGATGGCCCATTGTGTAACTTTATGCTTAAACAAACCTTATATCCTATAAGCAAGATAAACAGTGAACTTTGGTTGTTTTGTGGTAATATCTTGTTTTCGGATTAGACCAAAAATAACAGATAAATCTGGTTGTTATTTCGTAAAGTGTTGTATGTAATGATATTCCTTTCTCTGCTTTCAAGCTTTGATAATAATTAGATTCATGTGAACTACTATAGTTTGTGTCTTTTGTTCACTAAACAGCCTTTCAATCAGTTCTGTGGACATTAATATATGTGTGACGTGTTTATCTCTAGTTGATACAGCAGCATCTAACAATAAATCACAAAAATCGACATGTCTCCGTTAGTTAACTTTGAGAAACATTTCTCTGTAAGTCTAAATTATTTGAAGTACTGTTACGTACAACAAATACTGCAGGATAATGGAGACCCTAAACAATAGTCAGCGTTAAACTTCTAAACAAGTACGATATACGTGAATGCCATAAAACTTCAGTGTTAATCACAAGTAATAATAAACCAGAACAGTACACTAAACAACAAAATTTTGAGTTAAACAATGTATTAGGTTGAGGAATAATTCGTGAGCGGTTTTAAATAATTTCATTCAAGCATTACATGCAAGACTATACAATACTTCAATGCATGAACACATTACACCCAAAACATTTATTATGATACTTTATTTCATGTAATACCTAGGTATATAGTATGCATTGTTTTAAACGAAATTGCAAGAAATTAAATGCGAAAAGCAGATGGTGTCGAAAATGCTCGATTTTGTCCACTTGACATTCCAGTTAATGAGCTGAAAATGAAAGCAAAAATTGAAGACATATGAAAATCAAACACACCATCTATTAGAGCAAAAAATTATCTACCAAATGACATGGAATATTTTGCGAAAGCGTTTCATTTATGAATATATTTTTGTAACTTGAGAAAACGCTCACGAATTATTCCTCAACCCAATACATTGATTCATTGTCACATTTTTTTAATGTATTATTCAACAAGTAAGCAATAATATCACTGTGTATACAAGTTTCAGTACTCGTAAGAAACATACGGTGAAAACATATAAAGATTATTAGTTTAATTCTTCTATTTGTGTTATGAACCTGGTGGTTAAGGAACTCGATTCCGGTGTGAAGGTAAGGCCTAATATTCGTTGATTAAATGGTAGTTCGAGAGTTGGTGTTGGGTAATGTTTACCAGCTATCGCAGATAATCATCGAGTATATTTTGTGAAGTCCAAGTAACAAACAAACAAACAAACGTAGATGCAGTGCTCTCTGGTTATCATATTCGTGTAAAATATTTCAAAAAGAAAGATAAAATATTATATTAAGTATAGTTTGTAATACTTTATAATATTTATGGTACATGTGATATCTGAAACAATTGTTATATATTTATCTAAATGTAATGATGATTATAGGTTTCATACCGCTGGCGCCATCAGGTAAGACTAAAATACGTCATTCAAGAACATATACATAAAAACATCTTGACGATTACAATCAGAAATGTAAATATAAACTAACTGTATGTTTTTATTATACATAAAAAGTTAATGATTCTTAATGTTTGCTGTATTGTGTATAGTTTGTTTGTTTGTTTGTTGTTAATTTAAAAGCCGCAAAAATGGATAATTCATGCTCTTTCCATAACGTGTAGCGAAAACTGATTTTCACTGTTCTTAACACAAGAAACTTAACGATGATCCTCCAGAAGCAATTGTTATGGCTCAAGCGCAAATCCCTATTGTTAATTAACTGTTCACCAAGAGAAATCTAACCCAGGATTTTAACTGCGCAAACCTACCGCTGACCCATCGGAAGACTTGAATGAAAGAAATAGAACAAATGTATTTTTAAATATGATAGATATTTAATTAATATCAGAATAAGTGTACTACATTCCAGTGACAAGAGTTTGCAGTTTGAAGCTAGCAACAAACTAAGCTACCAGAATGTAGGTTTTAATTCTACAGAACCGTGGTCGTGCATGATGAAACAGGTATTGAAAAAAAGATAAACCTTAACAGTAAAGTTGAACAGTATAGCCCAAGCTGCCTTCCCTCTAATCTTACACTGCTAAATTAGGGACGGCTAGCGCAGATAGCTTGGCCATGCCGGGCCCTACGTAATAGATACTAGAGGGCCATGACGTTCATGAAGTAGCACCAGAAGGCTTGTTACAACGTAACGTCATAACTTCGCGAGCTAACATTAGAGGACGTTGCTATAGTAAGAGAACTAGTTTCAGTGTTTCCTGACATGTTGTTATGTCTTTAATATGTAGATTTACTTACGTGTCCTACAAAGCTACAAGTAAACCCAATATTTTAAAAGATAACTATTATAGAATAGGGTATTACATACGTCTCACATACTATCTTAATTTGTTCATTATTTGAATAAGGCATATTGGTGCATAGCCAGTAATTTACTGTTCACACTTTTATCTATCCTGAAAGGATTTATTCATATTCAATGTTTAGTTTGTATAAATACTGAAGAAGAGAACAGTTATATTATTATTCTACAGTAGATTATTTTATAATATAGTAAACACTTAACGTACTGCAGTATAGATTCCTATATTTAATTTGTATAACTTGCTTTTTATTAATATCGTCTGAAAAATATGGAAATTTCACCGTGATATCTCATATTATATCAATCAATTTAATATACAATTTACTGTTTCACTTTATTTATACAGTTCTGGCCGAAATGATTCCAAACTGTTCTATGTTAACGTTATTATGTAAGTGTCTGAAATAGTTGTTGAGTAAGTGCTCGTGTGGTAATAGAGATGGTAGCGTATGTACGAGCTGTTATTCTGATCTGTATAAGTTGTTTTGGGCCTTTGTTCGTCAAACACAGGTAAACATTTCTTTAATCACTTGTCTGGAAAACAGCTAAAGACAGGCTGTCTCTATACTAGAGAACAAATAAAAGGTGGTGAAGTACATGCTTGGTCAGATATTTGTCATGTTGGAAAACCTTTTATTTCGTATAGTGGTTTAGATATACAGTAAACTAATTTCTATCCATGAGTAAAAAAAGTTGTTTTATCTTCAAAAACACTTCATTATTTAAAATTTATTATTAATAAAATATATTTATTCTTATTCAAATCCTTCTAGTGATGTTTAGAAATTTGTTTAGAAACTTATTTCTTTTCCTCCAACAGCCTTGGACTGTACAAACACTACGTGCTACAACATAAAAACTGATAGAAATGATTTAGTATCGTGGCATCAGTACATATATTCCTCATGTCTTCGTAATGGAATGACACCAACCAAACCGTCAGTGCGATAACGAACAACTACCCAGTGTGACTTGGTTTGTCTAGGGAAGAGACTTCGTCAACTTTAAGTAACGTTTGGCGTAAGTCCCAACCACACACAATAGAACGTAGAGTGGTCAGAATGAACGGTGAGAAAAGTTTAATTTGGGATAAAACAAAGAAATGTGTTATAATTATCATTAAAACCCGAATACGTTCTATAAAAACCAAAAAGAGAAAAACGTAAACAGAAAATCACAATAAATAAAAACATGATTACGTGTTCCTATCGATTTATTTTACGTTTTCTGAGTTTGTGCAAGATAACAATGTATTATTTTGTTCGTTTGTTTTCTTATGAGCATAATATGTACATACATATATACACACAAGAAAAAAAAACTGAAACTTTAAAACTTGCAAATAGCAATCGTAAATAGGATAATGACACGAGGCTGGAGATACTGTAGACATTATTATTTACTATTTATGTTTACTTTTACAAGTCCTTATTTTGGCTCCATACTGTTACCTTGTAGCTAATACCTAAATTATCTCTAGTATCGTTTCCTTACGTTTTTTACAATCTCTTTTTCAATTTTTAATTAATCTTGTTTCAAGGGTTTTCTATGCTCCTATTATTATGAAACAATATCGTGATTGATGATATAAGGGTTAACTCCCTAAAGACACCTATTGTATAGTGTACAAAACATCAAGTATATCTTTGTTATAGTCACCTAATGATCGTTTATTATTGACTGTCTAATACTGTACTTAAGTTCTTTAAAAAAATTCATAATTTGTAAAAAAAGCAACTATAAGGGGTAATGATAAAAGTTAAAAATAGAATTCTAATATTTTCTAGCTTATGAAACAGAATGAACCAATCAATACCACCACAACTTTCCCAGTACCTTGTGTAGTATTCTACAAGAGGTTTGTTCGTGTGCAAGTTACCAAGCTTCAGGCTCGAATGGCTTGTAAGAGAAATTTGACAATAAAAAACCGATAAGATCACTCCTTCTCATTCAAGAAATAATATAAAAATAGATATATGACATGCGCAAGTATGATTTGTGTAGGTTTAAGTAAAATAACATAACAGTTTTTTCCTGCAGGCTTGTGAAATAAGAATAATATGAATTACAATAATTATAATATGAAGAACACGTGGATGACATTTGTCTAATAATCGGTAAACCGGCTGTTTTTGCTATTATCAATACTATAACTACGTTATTTATTATAAAGGCCTAGAGTGTTGTTTCAATAACAAGTCTCCTTTTTAAATATGTTTTTGCTCCTAAGTCCAACTGGAAATTTTGTGAAGTTCTTAAGTGATCTTTGGTTCATAATAAATGGCGTTCCGTGTTTTGGGACGAAAGATCGTTAAATGAGTAACTATGAAAACCCACTATCCGATTAAAATATATCAAGAACTGGCATTGCATCATGTTGATTGGTCTCTTTTTCTATAATGTTTGACATAACAATTAAGTACCTTCAGTGTTGCCATCCAATAGTCTTGTGCGAAACTCTATAAATATTAACAACTCTGCCCAAATAATTAAATTATGTGTACCTTCTATCTAGTAGTAATATTGTAAAAAATTATCAGAAAAAAATAGTTATTTATGTAGTTTCTAAAAATAGTAACATACAAAGTGAACTTTTATATCTTTTTCAAAATTTTGTAAGGACCTAATTTTTTTCTTTTCGAAATATAATTTGTAAGTTTAAGCTTCTAGTGACGTGTATACCTAAATACGTACAAATACCAGTTTATTTAATTTGTAATTGTAAAAAGGTATGTCAACAACAAGAAGAAATAATTTTGTACCCAGTGGAAACAAAATCATATTCGACTTACTAAATATAAGATGGCGCTACCATATTGTGTTTTCTTAGGCTGCCATTTTATATAGAAATAAGATGAGTGAAGTTTAGAAAATCATAATTGATCTGATATTGATGATATTAAATAACAAAACAATAATATCAAAGTTAGGGTCAAAATATACAATTCAAACTTTAAGTGAAACTAGAAGCAAAGAGATTTACTTGATTAAAAACTGGTGTTACGATACTTTAGCACTTTGAAACTTTCTGGTTCCTCGACCAAACACAAAAAAAGTTTAAATTTAATTATGATTAAAAGAAGAACATGTTCCATGAAAAAAAACAACAACCAGCCATTCACAACAAATAAAGAATAGATATTCATTACCACACAAAGTAATGATTTTAAGCGCTTTTATTTAACAATGAAAGTTGACAAATAATTTCCCGCCTCCAGAGTATAATGATTAATTTTTGCGACATCTTTAAACCATATTTCCTCAGTTCGTTTGATAGATTATTATCTCATGATGAAAGTATGAAGGTTATAGTTTAGCGATTTCACTATTCCCATGCAATCCACTGTAAAATATGAACAGATTGATAAACAAAACATTTTGTTATTGTGAAAGATTTAAAATGACTTTCGTTATCGCATTTTATAATATTACATCAAAACCCAAATATTAATTTCTAAATTTTAAAATGTCAACATTAAACATGCTACAAAGTTAATGAAATATTATTTTAACAAATAGTACTAAACTTTATTTGTAAAATAAATACTTCTAATTTCATGAACCGACATTTTTATGCTTATATAACTGTTAAACATTGAAATATACAGTAATAACCGTTTTAAAATATCGAAAATTATAACAAACGATCTCATGTCTTTATAACACATTTTACTTTACATATTTAGAACTGCAATATTAATGGAACAGAAAATAGTTATTACAATCTTATGGATAACTTGCAGTTGAATGAAGAATAAAATAAAACTGACGAAGCTGTTTGCTTTTTGTTAAGCCAAAAACTACACAATGGACAACCTGTGGTGTGTCCACCTCACCAATATCGAATATTTATTGTTGATATCTTCATTCTTATCAAAGTATCTTCCAAAGAGGGGTGTGTGACGAGGCTCATTAGCATGGTTGCCAGCAACCAGTTATTTCAGTCTTTACGTCTTCCACGACAACTTTTAGACTTTTTACCTTTTTTATCATCGTATTTAACAGGTTCTTCTGGTGTGATACAATTATAAAATGGGTGATCAATCGTTATGTCCAGTCTTTTGTTTCACATTCAACCAGCTTTGAAATATCTAACTTCCGATTAGACTTCTTAAAAAACAGCACAATATGATTTAAAATATGAATAGTTTGTTATGAGCACGTAGGTTAAACAGTCAGGTGTTTTTTTTCATTTGTTTTAACACAAATTTAACTTTGTGATAACAAATCAAGTAAACTACAGATGGCTTGTAAGAGACAAAATGTATTTCATTTTTACATAAAATTTTATTTGGAATCCCACATGGACAACTAAGAGTAATATGTTCTTGATATATTTCTCTTATAAATATCAAATCAAACTTCTAACAATGTACTTTGGCTTTGCTTAACAATAGCATTGTTTGTTTTTGAATTTCGCTTCCTTATTCTTCTTTTTTATTGGTTTTCTTTTCAACCATGTTACTACATATCCTATTGTTTTATTGTATAAAGTATATTTTATTTCTGGGTAATTTCACTTTATTTTGACATACATACAATGATTGAAACATTAAGCCTTGTGAGAAAAAATGTCCCGCTTCAAAGATATTTAAAGTAAATCCAGTTATTTTCCTAATATTTAATTATCATTCTAAAGTAATAGATAGTGATCAAGTTTAATGAAATTTTAAATAAAATATATCAATAAAACAGCAGTATTCTGTAACTAAGTCTAACCTGGTGCTGGACTTACACACAGAGGGTACTAGAACTTTTCAGCGCAGTAACCTGGGTGAAGTTCACCTGATTTTAACACACAAATAACACTAGGTAACACAAATTTTGTTTTTGGAAAGTATATGTTATTTCTTAATAGAAAATAGCTATTATTTACTTCAAACATTGTGACCTGGATAATGAAATATAGAAATTAACGTATTTTTTTTATGTAAAACGAACAAGTTTGCACATTCTTATTTACATAAGATCTGAATAAAACATCATATGAATCAAGATTTACGTGTATTGATACTAAAGTTATACACAAATGATCAAAATGTTTAGAAGTGAGTAGTTTTTCAAGACTTGAGACTTTAATGTAAATCAATTTCACATATCAGCCCACAAAGATAGTCTCCCATCATGTTTTCATTATACGCTTCTTCGTAATGGCGTTCAAAGTCCAGTATATCTTGGTAGAAGAGCTCGCCTTGCTCCTCTGAGTATGCTCACATGTTATCCTTGAATTTATCAAGATGAGCGTCGAGGATATGAACTTTCAGGGACATCATGCAGCCCATTTTGCCGCAGTTCCTCACCAGAGTCTCAATCAGTTCCACATAAATTTCGGCCTTGTAATTGCTCAAGAAGCTTCAAACCACTGCGACAAAGCTGCCCCAAGCTTTTTTCTTTCTACTGAGATTTTTGGGGAATTCTGTGCACTAAAGGATCTTCTTTATTTGTGGCCCAACAAGACACCAGCTTTGAGTTTTGCTTCAGACAGCTTAGGGAAGAAGTATCAAAGACACTTGAAAGTTGTAGATTTCTTATCAAGAGCTGTGACAAATTGCCTCCCCACAAAGAACTCAGTCCGTTGTGGACAATGCTTCCTGTTATACTGCGCTGCGGTGTCCCTGCTGTCCCAAAGGCAAAGATAACCGAGAAACGTGGTATAAAACCTCCTTGGATAAGTCTATGTATTCACTTAGGCAACTAGACTAATCTGAATTGGTGAGTGGTGAGCCCCTCTATATACATGACAAAGGAAAGTTCAAGAAACTTCTTCAAAAATTCTTGTAAGTTCGAGAAAAATCTCTATCAGCTACTCAGCATTGAATCTACCTGAAATGTTCTGTAAAATGGGTAAATTTGAAAATTTCATTATCCAAGTCACAAAAGTAAAGTTTGAAGAAAAAAATAGGTATTTTCTATTTACTTTAGGCATAAACAATTGGGAAATAACACTTTCTTCTCAGTTACAAAAAAAGTAAAAAATTTCTTATATAGTGTAATTGGTCACACATCACGATTACCGCTTACATTTTACTTTCTGTGTGTTTTCTCTTATAGCAAAGCCACATTGAAATATCTGCTGAGTCCACGGAGAGGAATCGAACCCCTGATTTTAGCGTTGTAAATCCCGAGACATACCGCTATACTAGCGGATGACTTTTAGTTTCTGTCCATTAGAATTGTATCGTTTAAATAAATTCCACTCCTGTTGTATAAAAAAATCTATTACAAAAAACGTAACCAACTGTTTAGCCACTTCAAGGTTTTTAAGAACAGCGATCTTCTCCCCTGCCTGTTCACAAAATTTATGAGCTGCGTTATCGTCCTGAATTCTGGTGGATATCAGGTGTCGCTATTGCATTACGTAAGGTTGATTGTAAAAACAAAATGAATTAATTAATTAAGTTACATTTAGCAAACCTATGTTATTATCAGAATCTGAAGACTACATTTTAGGTCTAAACTGTAGAAACAGATAATAATAAATGGCTTTCATTGGGTCAATTATGAAATAAGCTTCTTTTCACTCACGTGAACCTCAAACCTCAAAGTAACGGGAAATTAAAATACAGACATTATTGTAACGGTCCTGTTTCTTAGTTGGGAACACATTGTAAACATTACGGATAAGTGATAACCATAAAACTCATTTTTAAAACTAACAGTGTAATTTAGTGCAATGCAACACACTGCGCAACAAAATTATTAAAGAAACGATAAATTACACCAAAGTCTGTGTAAAATTATCTCAATATGTTATCAGATTTGTTTCTAGTTAGATCTTGCAAAGATACCGTAAATATGTCAGGAGATTTTGAACATAATGCCATTGGGAATTTCGCAAAGCGTCCAACCAACGGTACCCGGATCGGTTATCTCCCAACGTATTCATCGCTTATTCTAACCACTCCACGTTCTACTGTTTTTGATTGGGACTTACATCAAAGATTACTAAAAGGTGACGAATTTACTGCCTCTTCTTGAGACAGACCAAGCCACACTGGGTAGTTATTCGTAATCGTCCTGTTGGGCAAGTCTATAAGGAACTTTGCTGTTTCTTTGTTTGATGGTTTGACTAGTGTCATTTCGTTTAAGAGTATATGAGGTATATACATATTTATACCACGACCGTAAAGCATCTCTATCAGATTTTATGTTGAAGCACGTAGTGTCGGTAAAATCGAAAGCTGTTGGAAGAAAAGAAATAAGTCTGTGGTGCATACGTCACGTTCTCAGTTAAGTATTTTTAAAATTTTTTCAAACATACAGGATTTGAATACAGAAAAACTGGTTTTATTAATAATCATATTTAAATAATGTAGTTCTTTGGAGTTTTCGTTATAAAACACTGTAAATATTCTTAAATATTTGTAACTACTTCAAAATATCACTGTACGTCTCTCGTTCTTTTTTTTACTTTAAGAAAATATTATCACAAATTACTAACATTTTGTATGTTGTTAAGCACAAAACATCATAATAGGTAATATATAAAACAACTGTTCTTACTCATTGATAGAATTTAGTTCACTGTATATCTAAACCATTATAAATACTTGTTTTTGAAAACAGACAGACCTACCTTCTAATCGTTCTTTGATAATTGCATCACAATCTTCCAACGGGATTTGCGACGCTACAATCAGTGATTCGTTTCATCTTGGTAGACTCAGCAGATAGCTCAATGTGGCTTTGCTATTCGAAAGAACACACACATCTTCCGGCGGCCTCGATATCCCTTATACAAGCGAAAACAATAATAACTATTGAAATATACTACAAATAGGTATTTCTAAAAATCGTGTATGGATATGTGCGGAGTGTTTCATCACTGCTGAAAGTTCGAGCACGTTCGATGTGAGGGAAATTCGAACCCGCAAATCCAAGATTATGAAGCAAGCTTTATAACCTCTCTGACATGCTAGACTTCATTCGTAGAAAGATGTGCAACTCAGAATTCAACTTATCACAAATCCTTACAAAAACATATATATATATGTATACACTGCTGGCCAAAATCTTAAGGCTAATGAATATAAAGAAAAAAATATGCATTTTGCGTTTTTAGACTCAACCACTTATTGAAGTCGACGTTGAGCAGGAGGATTCAACGGGTTGTTCGGCAAGACACCAGCCGATCGTCGAACCAAATTAAGACCCTTCCGGACGCCAAATGAAGCTCAAGAAAAATAAGACGGTATCTAAGAGATACCGTAATTTTTTAAGGCTTTAAAAAACGTAAACTTCTCCAAAGGCCACGTCTTCTTCCACACCACGAAACAGCTCGATAAAACTTTGCTGAGAAGCACAAAACATGGGACGTAGAAAAGTGGACGAAGGTTTTCCGATAAGAAAAACTTTAACCTGGATGGTTCACATTGCTTGCAATGTTACTGGCACGAAAAGGATATCCAACCGGAGACATTTTCTATACGACAAAGTGGAGGAGGTTCCATCATGATCTAGGGTGCTTTTTTCTTCCATGGAACAATGGAGCTTTAGGTTATACGGGGGCGTCAAACAGCAGCTGCAGCTGGCTACATTAGCATGTTGGAGAGAGCATCCTTATTAACTGAAGGCACTCGCTCGTGTGGAAATGGCTTTGTCTCTCCGAAGGACAAGGTTGCAATCCACTATGCCTGCAGAACAAAGGACTTTTCAATGGCGAATATCGTGATTCTCCTGGACCATCCAGCGTGTTCGCTCGAACTGAACCTCCTTGAAAATTGTTGGGGGGAATGGCAAGGGGAGTCTATAGAAATGGACTTCAATTCCAAATAGTGCATGATCTTCGTGAAGCCATCTTCACCACTTGGAATAATATTCCAGCCAGCCTTCTGCAAACGCTTATATCGACCATGCCAAACCGAATGTTTGCAGTTATTCACAATGATGGCCGTGCAACTCGCTGCTAAGACCTCTTGTTGGGCATTTCCTACCCTATTTAAGTCTTCTTTTTGGTATGGTCTTAAACTTTTTACCAGCTAATATTTCGGCTAATTTCATAGTTCTCACATTTTCCCTATTGAATGCTAAAAGAGTTCATTGGCCTTAAGATTTTGGCCAGCAGTGTATATATAGCTTTATATTAGTCCGTATTACGTATACGGGGCCCGACATGGCCAGGTGGTTAAGGCACTCGGCTCATAATCTAAGGGTCGCGGGTTCGAATCCCTGTCGCACCAAACATACTCCCCTTTGAGCCCTGGGGCGTTACAATGTGAAGGTCAGTCCCATTATTCGTTGGTAAAAGAGTAGCCCAAGAGATGGCGGTTGGTGGTGAAGAATAGCTACCTTCCCTCTAGTCTCACATTGCTAAATTAGCGACGACAAGCGTAGATAGCCCTCGAGTAGCTTTGCGCGAAATTCAAAAACAAACAAATTATTTTTATTAACTTTCGGTCTTACACTTTTAGCCTATCGTCGAAAACTATTTATCTCGGTTACCAGTCATTAATTCTATTTCTTATTATGGTCATGCGCATTAGTTACTGGCCTTCAACTGGCTATGGTTAGTGAAGGATAGTGATGTGTGCAAAGCTAAATCGGGCTATCTGCCGAGTCCAACGAGAGGAATCGAACTCCTGATTTTAGCGTTGTAAATCCATAGACTTACCGTTATACCAACGGTGAATGAAAGATAATGAAGGATGTGACATTTGATAAAGGGTATATCCTCGTTGTCGTGTTGATCCAACTAAACAGACAACTCTATATCTGAAGATACATTCTACCTTTAATCCTATTATGCAGCGTGTAGTAAATTATAGCATTTCTTTGTATTAGTTATAATATTTCAAATGAACCATTTCTCAGATATACATACACTATTTGCCTAAATACCTAATTCTTGATATTTTCTATAGTTACTATTGTGTCCGTCGGAGGCGTGTGTGTGTTTTTCCTACAGCAAAGCCACATTGGGCCGTCTACTGAGCACACCGAGGGGAATCGAACTCCTAATTTTAGCGTTGTACACTCGTACACCTACCGGAGGCACCAAAGATGGTGATGCAGTTATCAAAAAAAGGTTTCGAAGGCAGGCCTCACGAAAGGGAGAGTCAGAAAAGCTACAGTCACGGAGCACGGGGTCAATTAGGGGGCACGGGGGAATATGGGATAAATGATAGCGTTGGCCCGGGAAGGCCAGGTGGGTTAAGACGTTCGACTCGTAATCTGAGGGTCATGGGTTCGAATCCCCGTCGCACCAATCATATTCGCTCTTTCAGCAGTGGAGGCACCATAATGTGACTGTCAATCCCACTTTCCTTTGGTAAAAGAGCAGCCCAAGAGTTGGCGGTGGGTGGTGATGACTAGCTGCCTTCCCTCCAGTCTTACACTACTAAATTAGGAACGTCTAGCTTGTGTAGTTTTGCGCGAAATTAAAAAAAAATAATAATGTATTCTCATTTTCATAATATACTTAAGGAAAACTCGCAGCTCTGCAGAAAATCGCTTTGCGTCAAAATATACCTTTTATCCAAAAAAATATAAATTCTCAACACATTTGGCCTCCACCCATAACTATCCCCGGGTCCGACTTGTCTTTTACGACCCTGTTTGAAGGTAGGTCTGTATGTTCTCAAAGACAAATACAAATATTTATGATTGTTTAGATGTACAGTAATCCAATTTCTACCCATGCGTAAGAACAATTGTTTTATTTTCTAATCGTTACGGTGAGTGCTTTACTTCAATAGTTATGTTTGATTCTTTGTTTCTAACCACAAACCTACAGTTGGTTATCTGTGTATTGTACTAAATATCCCTGTTAGTTTTATACATGAGGTTTATGGTAATCACGTACACGTACTGTTTACATTATGTTCGTAACGTAGAAACAGGACCATTCCAACAATGGCAGTCTTTTAGTTTCTTGTTACCTTAAAGTTAATGTAACTGAAAAGAAACTTGCGTCAGAAGTAATCGAATCAAAGCCATTTATTATTACCTGTTAATACAGCTTAGATCTGAAATGTAGAATTCTGATTCTAATAATAAAACACTTTATCTAAAAGTAACTTAATAATATGTTAATTACCTGAACATTGAGTTAATTGTTTGTTTTTTTAAATTTCACAGACAAACTTTCGTGCTTCCTTAACGACACCTTTAATTCCATAGTTTTGAATTAGAGTTTGTATGTGAAAATGAAATGAATTTTGTTGAATAATATTGTTAAAATAAACCAATAGAATACAAGAGTAAAGTAGAAGAATTAAAAAACAAACAATGCCATTGTTAAATAAAACCAAAGTACATTGTTAGAAGTTTGTTTTGATATTTATAAAAGAAATTCATCAAGAACGCATTCCTCTTAATTTGTCCATCTGGGATTCCAAATAAGACATGTGTAAAAGTAGAATATCAGACATACATTTTGTATACTTCAAACTGCAGCTTAGTTTATTTTTATCACAAGTTTAGATTTGTGTTAAAAAAATAAACAAAAATCTGTCTCTTTAACCAAGTACTCATAAGTAGCCGTTCATGTTTTAAATTATGATGTTTTGTTTTCTAAGGATTCTAATGGGAAGTTGTATATTTTGAAGCTGGTTGAATGTAAAACTACAGACTAGACCTAATAACTAATTATCCACTTCATCATCACATTTCATCAGAGAAGTCTGTCAAAGATGATGACAAAGAAAATTGTAAAAAGTCCAAAAGTAATCATGGAAAAAGTAAAGTCCGGGAGAACTGGAGCTTGAATGTTTGTTTACGTAATTCGTCAGTAGTGTTTTGAATCTGCAAAAGAAAAAAAAAAGATGATGTAGATTGAAACAATTGTTTGTTTGATAGGAAATTTTGTTTTATACTCTAAACAGATGTTTGAAATTAAAGACCTTTTCTGGACTTCAGAAAAATAAGGTTGCAGTTAAAATTTGTGTTGTGTTATTGGAAACCATATTAAGGAGCACTTTTCCCACTCTGTACCCTTCAGGTGATGCAGTGATAATCTTGGATCTTCTAAACTCTAAATATTCGTTATGGCTATCATGGGCACATCACAGATTGCCCTTAGTGTAGCATCGAGCTTAACAAGAATCATACAGCTTCGTCAGTATTATTTTGTTTGTCAACTAACTCTATGTTATTCATGAGATTCTAAAAGAATAGTTACTTTCTGTTTAATTTGTGTTACAATTAAGGGTAGACGTGCACCTAATATCCAGAAATAAAATACGTTAAATGATCTATGTTCCAACATGACTAGAGTTTTGATTATAATTTTTGAATATTAGCACAATCATTTCTCTAAAGTTCAATATTGAACAGTTCAAGAAAACAAAATAAAAACTTTAATTCATTAAATTTGAAGCACTTATTTTACAAAAAAGTTAGTCTTATATGTTGAAAATGTTATTGTTAATAGTAAACATCATTTATTCAGGTATTAAAAAGTGTTTTTTTTCTACTAATTGATAATATTTTTTTACAAAAAATGTAGGATGTTTGATGCTGAAATGAGAAAAATCAAAAATTAATATTAAGGTTTTGATGAAATGTAGTAAAATCCATCTAATATCTTTCACATTAAAAACACATTGAGTTTTTCAACCTCAACTTATTTTCTTCAGTGTTTTATACAAGCCAGCAATGTTATCACTAAACTAGAACCTTCATAGATTCGTCTGGAGACAAAAAACTCTCAACCAATGGTTCAAAGGTGTCATAGAAATCTGTTGTTCTTCTCTGGAAAAATTTACATGTTTAACAACAGGCTTTATTGCATGGACGATGTAATTTATTTTTGTGTGAACAAGGATATCTTTTAGAGTTCTGTTTTTTTCGAAAAGAAACAACGGGAACTTCAGGAAATATCTGTTTAAGACGACTGTAAAGCTGTAGTGGATGAAAATGTTTTTTTCAGGATTCATGAAACATTTGTGAGTTTAAAATGGTAGGTAGTAACAAGAGGAATTGTAGTTGAAAGTTTACTATAACTCTGGTTTATAATGTGTTGGTTTTTTTTTTGCCGAATGTTGTTAGCCTTCTCAATTTGTTTGTTGATTTCGGTATCTTTATACCATCTTTGTAACATGGTTAGTTTTAGATCCTTAGTATGTTTTCTGTAATTTGTTTTATCTGAGCATATTTTCTTTATTCTAAGAGTTTGACTGTAGATAATGTTTCGTTTATTGTGAGAGGGGTGACAGCTTTCATAGTGAAGATACTGTGGTCTGTCTGTAGGCTTTTTGTACAAGTCTGTTTCTAAAATGCCGTTTTTTAGAGAAACTATTACATCAAGGAAATTAATCAATGTAGGCGAACAATCACAAGTAAACTTGATTATTTTGTGAAAGGAGTTTGCAAGTGTGATAAATTCTTTCAGTTATTGAAGATCGGCTGTCCAAATGAAAAAGTCCCGGCATTGCCAGGTGGGTTAAGGCGTTCGATTCGTAATCCGAGGGTCGCGGGTTCGAATCCCGTCGCACCAAATATGCTCGCCTTTTTAGCCGTGTAGGCGTTATAATGTGACAGTCAATTACAGTATTCATTGCTAAAAGAGTAGCCCAAGAGTTGACGGTGGGTAGTGATGACTAGCTGCCTTCCCACTGCTAAATTATGGATGGCTAGCGCAGATAGCCCTCGTGTAGTTTTGTGCAAAATTCAAAAAACAAAACAACAAACCAAATGAAAAATATGTCGCCTATGTAACGTCTGCAAGTATGAGGTTTTACAGGGCAGAGTTGTAAAAGCTAGGTTTCAATATGAACCATAAAGATATTGGCATAATTGGGAGCCATTCTGGTACCTATTGCACTACGATTAACTTGAATTTAGTGCTCGTTAATAAATTCGAAGTTGTTCAGAGTTAGAACTAGAATGGCAAGATCGATTAGTGTTTGAGATTCTGATGGGTTTGACATGTTTAATGTGGACTTTAGAGTTTCTTGCCCTTCATCATGTGGGATGTTGGTGTAATTGGAAGAAAAATTCATTGTGCAAAGAAGATATTTTGTGGTAACTGTCCGTCAGTGTTAAAATATTCTGTGATGTTGAGAAAGTGGGTAGTATCCTTTATGCAAGAGGGGAGGTTACAGAGGATGCTTTTTATGTGTTGGTCAACAAAAGCAGACAGTTTTGCAGTAGCCATGTTTATATTAGAAATTATGGGTGGACCAGGATTGTTTGGTTTGTGTATTTGGGGCAAGAGATAAAATTTACCTGAAGAAGCTTATCTGGGCATTAAATACTGAAAGTTGTATTTGTTGATTTTATTGTATTTGAGAAGTTCTTTAAGTTTATCAGTTATGGTTTTAATAAACTGAATTGTAGGATCATGTGAGAATTTTATACAGAAATTAAAGTTCTCTAGTAGCTTCCGTGATAGTCATTTTATCAAGGATAACAATGGCTCCACCGTTGTCTGCTGGCTTTACTGTGATATTGTTATTCGATTTAAGATTGTTTAAAACATTTCTTTTGCAGTGGTTAATGTTATTAGGACATTACTTGGAAAATTTTAAGGACTGTATTTTGTTATTTTCTACAGCATTGATATAGCTTTCTAGAAGTGGTTCTCTGTTTAGTAGAGGTGTCCATAAACATTTTCTTTAAAGTTAGGTGTATATTGATTTACAATTGTGTGAGGTTTGTTGTAAGAAAAATTCGTGAAGTCTTAATTTCCTGGAGAATTCATTGAGGTCAGAAAGAAGTTCAGACTCATTAATATAGATGTTACTTGGGCAGAAGTTGAGATCTTTACTAAGGAGACTGAGTTTGCTTCAGAGAGAGTTATGTTTGAGAGATTAACAACATTAGAGATATTTAGTGATTGTTCATTGTTATTTGCACTTTTTAGTGGTTGCTGTTATTTTTAGCACATTTGTTAGTTTGAGAATGTTCATGCGTATTAGATTACAGTGTTTTTAGTTTGTTCGGTTGGAGATAGAGAAAGATTTGCGCTTTTTACAAGACTATTTAATATCGTGGTAGTTTCTTTATGATAAGAAGGGATGCTGTTAGAAACGATTTTTGTATTGGCGTTGTCAGTAGAAAGCTGTTTTTTGTTATTCCTTTTGAGAAGAAATGTATTAGTTTTATTTGTGAATATTTTCAGTTCTTCTTTCACCTCCTCCAAAAGAGTTGTATAGATGATAATAATGGAAAATTTCTATGTCTAGAATATCGACAGTTTTGACAGAATGTTTCAGTGATATTCATGAGTTCTAAGGAGGTGTTTTCAAGGATCTGTTGTCAATTGTTGCAGAAGTTATTATCATGTGCTCCTATTGTTATCGGTGCTTTTTATGTGAGAGATTCAGGTACGTTTCTGTTTTTTATCTTATGTGCTAGCGACTTGACATGTTGATAATGTTTTCTGTGTTTCTCAGCGAGTTTTCGAAGTTTTTAAAATAGTTGTTTTCTAGCTTATGAAAATACAGAATGAAACAGTCAATACCTTGTGTAGTATTCTACAAGAGGTTTCTTTGGGTGTAAGACACCAAGCTGTTTTTGTTCTAAGTTTCAGTACTTGAAAGAGAAATATTACTATCAGAACTAATAAAATCACCCATTTTCTTTGAAAAATTATCGTATAAATAGTTCTATGACTAGTGTAGGAGTTAGTTCAGTAGGTTTAACTAAACGGATTAGACCAGTTTGTTTGTAAACTTGCATTAATTAATTAATATGAATTACAATAATAATAATAATATGAAGAACACGTGGATAACGTTTGTCCAACAATCGGTAAAGCGACTGTTTTTACTATTATACTATAGCTACGTTATTTATTATGAAGGCCAAAAGTGCTGTTTCAACAACAAGTATCCTTTTTAAATATGTTTTGCCTGTACGTCCTATCGGAAATTTTTGAAGTTCCTAAGCGATCTATGGTTCATGATAAATCGCGTTTCGTTTGGAGATGTGATATCGTTATATGAGTAACTGTTAATACTCAACACCCAATTAGAATGTATCAACAGCTGGCGTTGTATGTTGTTGATTAGTTGCTTTTTTTCTATAATCTTTGACTTAACAATTACGTACCATTAGTGCTGCTATCCAGTAGTCTTGTACTAACTCAATAAATATTAACAACTCTGCCCTCTAGAGTTAAATCACGTACACTTTCTACGTTGTGTTAATCTTGTAAAATAAACAAAAATAAATCGTTATTTATATGGATTCTGACAACAGTAACACACAAACTGAACCTTTGTATATTTTCTTCTCAAAATGTTGTGACGATCTAGATTTTTTTACCATAATTTGTTTATGTCTGTAGTGAAGTGTGTGCCACGAAATATACCAATAGGAATTTAGTTAATCTCCGATTGTTAACTGTAAGGAAAATAATTATATGGTTTCATTCAAAAACATTTTTTTACCTGGTGGAAACAAAAGCTACTTTACATACTAAATGAAAGATGGTGCTACTAGATTGCGTTTTATTTTTGAAATAATGGTGAATTTTAGAAAATCATAATTAAACTGATATTAATTATGTTAAATAACAAAATAAAATTATCGAAGTTAGGGTTAAAATATACAATTCAAACTTTAAGTGAAACTAAAAGCAAAGGGATTTATTTGATTAAAAACTGTTTTACAATACCTTAGCTCTTTATAATTTCGTGATTCTCTGACCAAACAAAACAAGTATTGATATATAATTGCAATTAAAACGCAAATATGTCCCATAAAAAATAATAAACAGTTATTGATAACAATAAAACAAATATATTCGTGAACAAATAATCATTTTTAAAATTCTTTTATTTAACACTAAAAGTAGACAAATAAATTCCCGTCTCCAGAGAAGAAGAAAGATTGTTACGATATCTTTGAGCTATCTTTCCTCACTTGGGTTGATAGATTATTGTCCCAAAACGACAGTATGATGGTAACAGTTTAGGGATTCCATTTTTAGCATGCAAAACACTATAAAAAATAAATAGGCTGATAAACAAAATATGTCGTTATCATGAAAGAATTAAGATGACCTTTGTTGTCATATTTAGTAATATTACATCAAAACCTTAAAATAAATCTTTAAATTTTCTATTGTTAACATTAACCATGCTATTATGGTTATGAAATATTACTATAACCTTAACAACAACAAAAAATTTAATACCCCAGTAAATTATATTTACTATTAACAACACTCTACTTTCATGCTATTTCTAACAACTAATACTGAAATGTATTTGTAAAATAAGTGCTTCAAATTTCAGGAACCGACATTTCTTTATGTTTATATTACTCTTAAACATTGAACTATACAGTAATAATCATCCTAAAAATATCGAAAACTATAATTAACGCTCAAATGTCTTTATAATACAGATTGCCTTACCTACTTTAGAAGTGTAATATTAATGAAACAGAAAGTAGTTATTATTTTACAATCTTATGGATAACTTGGAGTTGATTGACGAACCAAATAAAACTGACGAAGCTGTTTGCTTCATGTTAAGCCCAAAGTTACACAATAAGCAATCTGTGGTGTGTCCATCATAGCTATATCGAACATTTAGTTTATAAGTACTCTATGCAATCTCTAGTTTCAAATATTTCTATAGAATACAAAACAAAAAATCTTACCAAATGTCTCAACTCCTATATTTCGTCTGGAGATTCTGAACATAACTGACGAATTTCTTCCACAAACCTTTGCGATATCTACGTCCCCAGCGCTTCTGGCCTTTACGTTTTCCACGACAACCTTTGGGTTTTTCACAACTTTCTTTATCGTTATCTTCAGTCGGTTCATCTGGTGTGATGTAATATGAAATGGATAATAATTCGTTATATCCGGTCTCTAGTTTCACTATTTCACTTATTTTCACTTATTGAAACAACAAGCCTCCTCAAAAATTGTCCTACTTCAAATGGATTTAAAATAATTTCAATTACTAACATAATATTTAATTATAATTCCAAAGTAATAGATAGTGACCAAGTTTAATGTGTGTTTAAATAAACTGTATCACTAAAATAGCATTACAGTCGAAAATTATATAGTTTAAACTAACTTTAACCTGGGGCGGAGCTCACACACAGAAGATTTTGTAGTTCATACCGACCTTATCTGAATATCTTACACAGAGGATACTGTAGTTCAAACTAACTCTTTCCTGAAAATTGATTTTTTTATACGGGGGCTACTGTAGATCAAACTGGGATCTTACCTGGGACTGGACTCTCACACAGAGGATACAGGAACTTTATATCACAGTATCCTGGGTAAAGTTCACCTGATTTTAACATAACACACGTCTCATAGATGCTAAAACGTCCTTCCCTGAAAGGCCACTCATCACGATTACCGATTACATTCCGGTCTCTGTCCATTAGAACTGTGCCGTTCAAATAAATCCCGGTCATGATGTATAAATAATCCATTGAAAGAAACGTAGCCAACTGTTTAGCAAGTTCAGGGGTGTTGGGAACAGCGATCTTTTCCCCTGCAAGTTCACAGAATTTATAAACGGCGTTTTCACCCTGGATTCTTGTTGGATATAGAGTGTAGCATGTGTCGTTAACGCAGTACGTAAGGTTGGCTGCAAAAACAAATTAAATTATTTCTTTTACCTCTATGTTTAAGTAGTTACCACATTATATCAGTTACATTTAGAAGAATTGTATTATTATTAGAACCTGAAGCCTACATTTTAGATCTAAATTGTAGTAACATTTAATAACAAATTGATTCGATTAATTTTGAAACATACTTCTTCACACTCACATGAATCTCAAACCTCAAGATAACAAGAAAGTAAGAGTTAACAAATGTTGAAACGATCCTGTTTATAAGCCCGGCATGGCCAAGCGTATTAAGGCGATCGACTCATAATCCGAGAGTCGCGGGTTCGAATCCCGGTCGCACTAAACATGCTCGCCCTCTCAGCCGTGGGTGCGTTATAAAGTGATGGTCAATCCCACTATTCGTTGGTAAAAAAGTAGCCCAAGAGTTGGCGGTGGGTGGTGATGACTAGCTGCCTTCCCTCTAGTCTTACACTACTAAATTAGGCACGGCGAGCCCAGATAGCCCTACAGTAGCTTTGTGCGAAATTTAAAAAAAAGCAAACAAACAAAACAATCCTATTTATAAGTTATAAACACAGTGTAAATACTACAGGTATATTATTAGCATAAATCTCGTGTATAAAACTAGCAGTGTAATTTAATACAATACCCTATATAACAAAAATATTAATTAAACAATGAACTAAACTAAACACTGTCTAGAATTATCTAAGTATGTTATCAGGTCTGTTTACACTCGAACCACGTAAAAATACCTTAAGTATATCAGGAGATAATACCTTTAGGAATTTCGCAGAGCGTCCAACCATTGGTTTCCGGATCGGCTATTTCCCATCTAAAACCGTCTTCATTGCTCATTCTGACCACTCCACGTTTTACTGTTTGTGGTTGGAACTCACGCCAAAGATTACTAAAAGCTGAGGAATTTACTGTCTCTTCTTGAGACAGACCAAGCCATACTGAGTTGTTATTCGTTATCGTCCTGTTGGCCAAGTCCATTAGGAACTTCGCTGTTTCTTCGTCTGATGGTTTGGCGGGTGTCATTCCATAATTGAAACAGGTGGAGTGTGCATACTGATACCACGACATTAAATTAGTCCCTTCAGTTTTTATGTTGTAGCACGTAGTTTCCGTACAGTCCAAAGCTGGAATAGGAACAGTTGAAGGAAAAGAAGTAAGTCTGTAGTATTGATGTAATATTCTCAGTGAAGTATTTTTAAAAGAATATAAATACCACCAGAATAATTTAAATACGGAGATATTGATCTTATCAATAATCATGTTTACACGATGTAGTTTTTAAAGTTTTGTAACTACTTCAAATATTCCTGTAAGTCTCTTGTTCTTTCTTTTACTTTGAGAAAATATTATCACAATTACTATCATTTTATTTGTTTCTTTATTGTTAAGCACAACTCATCACAATGGGTAATACACAAAACAACTGTTCTTATTCATGAATAGAAACCAGTTTACTGTGTATCTAAACCAGTATAAATATTTATACTTGTTTTTGAAAACAGACAGACCTACCTTCCAATCGTTCTTTGATAACTGCATCACTATCTTCCGGCAACCCCAATACCACAATTAGGATTGGACACAATAGTAACTATGGAAAATATCAAGAATTAGGTATTTGTACAAATTGTGTGTGTATATATATATATATATATATATATGCGACGTGGTTCATTTGAAATATTATTGCTAGTTAGTACAAAGAAACCCTATAATGTACTACACACTTAACAGGATTAAAGGTACAATGTCAATGTCTCTTAAGCTGTTGAAGTATCTTGGTCAAGACGAATACGAGGATATAACCTTTGTCGAATCTCTGATGTAAAAACAAAATTAATTATAATTTCATATTAAGGGCAGATTCGTATGAGCCGAGCCTAAAACTTTCAAAATCTATACTATTCTTCTTTAACTATAGCGGGTTGAAGGTCAGTAACCAGTGCGTATGACCATAATAAGAAGTAGATTTAATAACTCGAAACCAAGATGGATATTTTTGGCGATAGTCTAAAAGTAGAAGACTGAAAGATAAAAGTAAATATTCCCAACTCTTTTACCAATGAAAATGAAATTGACCGAAACATTATAACTCCTGCACGTCAGAAAAAGCAAGATTGTTTGTTTTTAACGGGTAATCGAACTCACGACCATCAGATAAGAAATGAAGTGCTCTAATTCCCCCAAGCAATGCCGGATGTGACCTGCAGAAAGATGTTTAACTCAGTATTTAACTTATCAAAACAAATCCTTACCAAAACATATATATATATGTATAACTTTATATCAGTCCGTATTATATATTCAATTCTTCGTTTGTCCTCCTCATCCATTAATAATCTATACAAGGCAACTTGGTACGCTTTCGACAAAGTTATTCATATAACATGCCGAAATTGCATTCCATCTAAAAGGCGATGCAGCTCAGTCACAATAGCTTGTTTATGGACGTGGTTACAAGTACCTGGGTCAGTTCTGCCCAATAATTCTCAAATGTACTGCATTCTGAAGTTATATCTGTCCGTGGCAATCTTGTAATATCTTCCTAGTTATAATAATCCTGTACAATACACGCACTGTGTGCAGTGGTATTGTCATCTTCACATACAAAGTTATTGCCAACTTTGCCCTATTTATTCCTATATGGAATAAATAACTCCTCCATTTGATGCTTATATAAAGTGCTATTGACGTTTTGGTTTTGTTTGTTTGTTGTTTTTTGAATTTCGCGCAAAGCTACTCGAGGGCTATCTGCGCTAGCCGTCCCTAATATAGCAGTGTAAGATGAGAGGGAAAGCAGATAGTCATCACTACCTACCGCCAACTCTTGGGCTACTCTTTCACCAACGAATAGTGGGACTGACTGTCATATTATAATGCCCCCAGGCTGAGAGGGCGAGCATGTTTGGTGCGATCAGGATTCGAACCCCGACCCTCGGCTTACGAGTCTAACGCCTTATCACGCTTGGCCATGCCAGTACTATTGACGTTTTCTACGAGTACATAAATAACAACTATTTTCATCATTATTAATAGCTGCTCAGATGCGAACTGCACCACCTTTATTAAACATAATAATGAAAAGTCCCTTTATACTTCTGGCTTTAGACAGTCAAAGTTGATAAAGAGGTGGGACATTGTAGGCCTTTTTCATTATAAATAATCAAGGCCAAAGTAATTAAGATTAAGTCAGGTAGATGGTGTGGCCCTAATGAAAATTGTGATCTACTTTCGATGTTACCTAAAAAAAACAGGGAATTTTATTTTGTAATTTAATTTTTGTTGGCAAAAAAAAAAAACTGTAGTTAGCAACAATAGATTGATACACCCTCTTTTTATGCCACGATGTTGAAAGTTTGTTTTGTTGCTGCGTTTTCACTGACTTGGGTTTATTTTGTCAACAAAAGTAAATTAAACTAGATTTTAAACTGTAATCACTTGTACATACTATAAAAAATCCCAATATTCAAAACTTAATACTTCCACTCAAAGTTCGAAATCACATTTTCTATATCAATGTTAGCACAATAGAAAAAGAAATTTCTACGTGTGTTTTTTATAATAATTGCACGTGCATGGACTGCATGAAGTTGTTATTAACTGAAAAGTTAGAACTTATCTACTGATATCTAGTAATATAGTATATCACCCAATCCCGTACATCACAAGTTATAGAATGTCACAACTTGACATCAGACATGCATGAGTTAGGATCACAAAAAAGACCAACAAACTAGAAACCATGTAATATTGTTTCAAAGAATAACAAAACAAAACAAAAAATTAAATATGATTTTCTTATTTTAGGGAGAAAGTGAGGTAAGACAGTCTTTGGTAAACCTATATATGAGTTGTTTAGATTCTCAGGTGAATAGACATAAACTTTCTCTTTTTAGTGTTTTTATTCATTTTGGTGTTAATGATTTCTGGTCTATTAGGAGAGATTGTATTATAGGATGGGACAGAAGTTACTGTACATGTGCACTTACTTCATTGAGAACAGGTTTAATTACGTACAACTTTTTTTGAAAAGCTCAATAGTTAAGTTACTTTCACTTGCCCTAGTAATATTCCATTTGATATCATCCAGTACTATACTAACCATTTCAAGTATATAGTAAGATGTAACCAACCTGTATAATTTACGTTTTGGTTTGAAGTTAAATAAGACAATACAAATACGTACAAAAGGGTGACAGGACCAGACTGGAAGACCACCAATGTAACTAACAACACCATACAATATCGGTTTAACATTTTTATTACAACAATATAAAATAATAACACAATACTGAAACTTTAACTGGCGACAGTTACCAAATTGTAACCCTTGTTGTCTTATACCGAACGTTTAAAAAGAAGAGATTTACTGACATTGTAATGTTTGCTCTAGATACTATAGTGAGAAGTACTTTAATATCATGTCACATGTGCAAGACATTTCCCAAAATCCTACATAAATATCAAAACTTTCAGTGGTATACTTACACATAAAGTCACACCGTAACGCATCATGTGCACCAGCTTAATCGAGGTTGGAGTTTCTTTCCTAAAGAAGTTCGGTCGGCTTCTTAGAGCTAAATAATATTCTAACCTCACGTATATTTATATACTTTTGAAATATGTATTGATAATTATCAACAGATGGGCTCTGTTAATTGGTAACAGCTGTTAGGGGCTAATTTATCCGGGATCTTGTTCTCGGAAGTAAAGCACCGCCCTAATATGATTCACTAGTGTATTGTTTGCTGAGAAGGGCCAATGATGTGGAGTGGGGTGTACCAAAACTGGCTGAGAGTTGCCAAAGGAAATGAGAACAGAAGTCATCTGGTGTTCAACCATTGCAGAATTTCTATTAAGAAACGGCAAGTATACTGTTCGACAGAGCATAAAACATTTTATTGTTTAACAGTAAAGTGAACAATAGTGGGAACATTGTTATTAAATTTATAAAATTCACATTGTTTTGAACATAATTACGAGAAGATTCTCTATCCAGTGACGTAAGTAACTGACCTTACTAAAGAAATGGTACTGTTAAACATTGAAATATATTAAACATATGGTAGTACCAAATTATATATTTAGATGCGAATTTCAGTTTCGCACAAAGCTACACGAGGGCTATCTTTGCAAGCAGTGACAGACTACTACCAACTTTATAAAATTTAACACTCAAAGCCTAAAAGAGTGAGTATTTTAGGCACTGGGTATTCGAATCCCCGACATTTATATTGCGAATCGAGCGACACAAAAACAAGGGTTTGGTTCTTTTTAATTTCGCCCAAAGCGCCACTCACCGCCAACTCTTGAGCTACTCTTTTACCAACGAATAGTGGGATTAGCGTCACATTATATCGCCCTCGCAGCTGAAAGAGCTAGCATATTTGGTGTGACGAGGATTCGAACCCACTCCCTCCGATTACAAGTCGAGTTCCTTAACCACCTGGTCATGCCGGACAAAGAACAAGGGTATGCGAAGTCAATGATGGATGTTTTGTAATTACTTTAAATACTATAATTAGCGTTAAAACCTCAAAAAGGTAGCTTAGAATATTCTAACTACAAAAATAATATTAGATGTTAAACAAACAGTATATTTATGTGATGAAAAGTTTATAAAGAACAGAGTTAAATGATAGCAACATCATGGAATGTAAGGTTATACGTGCAGCATATGTGTGATAACATTGTGAAATGAAACTGTTTTGAAAAAAAAGCTTAAATATAAGAATAAACACATCACCTTATAATAATAATAATAATAATAATAATAATAATAATAATAATAATAATAATAATAATAATAATAGTAATGAAGTCAAAACACTAAGAATCTGGAATGGTTTAATCCAATGACAACATGGAAGGTTTGATGTTATTATTTAGTGTAAGGTGATCATTGAAAATGTTTAGATTCATTTAATAAAATCTTCATGATCTCTGGTTCAAGAGTATATAATTTTAAAGTTTTCTATTAATATGGATAAAAGACTCGAATGGTATAATTAGCATATGCTCACATCTTGCTGGAATTTCCATGTTATTGGGCCCGATATGGCCAAGCGTGTTAAGGTGTGCGACTCGTAATATTAGGGTCGCGGGTTCGCATCCCCGTCGCGCCAAACATGCTCGCCCTTTCAGCCGTGGGGGCGTTATAATGTAACGGTCAATCCCACTATTCGTTGATAAAAGCGTACCCCAAGAGTTGGCGGTGGGTGGTCATGACTAGCTGCCTCCCTCTAGTCTTACACTACTAAATTAGGGACGGCTAGCACAGATAGCCCTCGAGTAGCTTTGTGCAAAATTCAAAGAACAAAACAAACAAACATGCTATAGTGTGTTCGTATTTGAAATCATACTGTTTCATAAATATAGCTAGTTTACAGATGCACAAATGATTTTGTTGCATGTGTAGCTGAGAAGAGCCAATAATAGTTAACTTTAATTTTAAAGGTTACTTTAATGGTAGGTAATATTTCTTGATTATTTTTCCTATTTGAGATCTGAGTTTAAAACTTTGTTTTAAGAAAGTGCTTAGAACACTGGATATCTTGAGACAAATGTGTCACTTCTTGGTAGGTCTCATCAAGCAACCAATGGCGTTGTTGCGTTGTGCTTCAGTCAGTCTTGGCGTAACTGTATTGCGTGTCTGTGGCTTAACACTGAGCAATGGAAACCGAGAACTTGTCACTTTATAGGATTTTGCATATGTTGCACTTGCAGAACATGCAGATCTTTCAAACAAATTTATTGGACACGGATGCGTTTTGGCGAAAAATCCGATGTTTTCCTCCGTTTTCAAAGTGCACAACTTTTATTGTTATTTTGGTCTGACAATCAGTGCCTTAACACGTGTAACATCACATACTCTGAGCTTGTAATGTTATTACATGCATTTCTTTTTAAAATAAAATAAAATATTCCTTTGCGTTTCGTTTTTTGAAGAGTATAGTTAACTTTAATCTTAAAGGTTACTTTAGTGGTGGGTACTATTTCTTGATTATGTTTCCTATTTGAGATCTGAGTTTAAAACTTTGTTTTAAAAAAGTGATTAGAACATTGGATGTCTTGAGACAATTGTGTCACTTCTTGGTAGGTCCTATTTTGTTTGTTTAAAATGTTCATTTGATATAGTGTAAGAAGGTAGCCATTAATTTGTAAAATGTTAAAAACAATTAGAATTTCTAAATGAAAACACACGTAGGCAGAACAGATACCATATCCTAGAAGATTTAGAACCAGTTTATGTTTGAAGGAATATGATATGAAACAGCCGAAACGAGTGTAAAGGTCAATAAATGTTATCTTACGGTAAACAAAAAAGTAGTGCATTTAAGTAAGGTACTAAAGGGGTCTCAGCCACAGGGTCTATGATCATAATGAAGGCCCATTGGTAATTTTATTGTAAAATTACGCAGGATTTAGGACCCACAAGAATTATTTGTCCTTTGGCCCACGAAACCTGGTGGTAAGAAAGAATGGATAACCATTACCATCGTATCACCACAATTCTGTACAATGGTCTATCTGTGCTCTGCCAACCTCAAGTATCTCAACCCGGTTTATAGTAGCGTGAGTCCCCAGACATGGTGCCTGCCACAGGTTGGGGGAGAAGACTTTAAATAGTCTAAGCTACTTGAGTTACATACATGTAGTTAAAACAATGAGACAATCTTATCAAAAATACTTTTATCCATACATATATACAGGTTCAGCTGAGGGTTTATTCCACATCTCTTGCACAACCTTTCGTTGGTCAACAAAACGTACACTGCTGGCCAAAATCTTAAGGCCAATGAACATAAAGACGAAATATGCATTTTGCGTTGTCAGACTAAACCACTTATTTGAGTAGAGCTTCGAAAGATGAAAATAAGAAAAGGAAAAATAAAAAAAACTTTTTTAGCATTTAATAGGGAAAATATGAACACTATGAAATTAGCCTAAATACTAGCTTGTCAAATGTTTAAGACCATACTCAAACGAAGCGTTAATCGGTAAACACGTAACGACATTTAGTCATTTGTGTTCTTTTATCAACAAATAGTGGGAATGAATGTCTCATTATAAAGTTCCCACGGCTAAAAGGGCGAGCATATTTGGTGCGACCGAGATTCGAACCCGCGCCCCTGAGATTACGAGTCAAACGCCTTAACCCACCTGGCAATGCCTGGTCCGTAACTGTTGTATACACTACATTATATAATTAGCTGACATTAGTTACCTGAAAATAAAGTAAACAACCCGATGTACGTTGTTTAGAATTAAACATACTAAAACTTTTAACTTTAGCAGCTGTATGAATACACATTCCACCTGTTTTAAATGTTACAAGCTTTCCGTACATTGATCTTATGGTTCTTCTGAATGTTTCATACATATGTACTTCACAGATGAAATACACTGCTGGCCAAAATTTTAAGGCCAATGAACATAAAGAAAAATATGCATTTTGCGTTGCCAAAAGTTAGCGGTGGGTAGTGATGACTAGTTGCTTTCCCTCTAGTCTTACACTGCTAAATTAGGGACGGCTAGCGCAGATAGCTATCGAGTAGCTTTGCGCAAAATTCACAACAAACAAACAACAGTTATCTGTTTCTTGCTAGAGCCCTGCTAAATGATAACGTAACCATCTGAGTGCACGTGCATTTCAGGTGGATCTGAATGATAATTCCTACATTTGCCTTGATTTTTGTCTACTCTATAATGTTCCACTTTGTACCTCTGTTTTCTCTTATTTTAATACTTGTTTCGTCATGTACGACCACGGATCTGCAGAAATAAAACCAACATTCTAATAAGAAGAATTTCCGGTATCAATGGGTGCTGATTTGATAAAAATAAAAAACAAGTACACTTACTCTAATACTAATTAAAAAACCAATACATTTAAAAGGCATTTATTTTATTTCTCTCAGTGAAGTCCTTCAAAGGGTCAAAGGTAAATTTGTGGACTTACAGCGCTAAAATCCGTGGTTCGATTTCTCTCAGTGAACACAACGCAGATAATTCACGGTTGTGATTTACGCTCGAGCCATAATAATTGCTCTCACGGTATCATCGCTAAGTCAGTTGTGCTTGAAACAATGAAAATCGGTTTTCTACCCACTGTGGACTGAACATAGATAAACCATTTATACAGCTTTAAGATGAACAACAAACACGCAAAACAAGTTTAAAACGGCTAATATAAAGAACCATTAATGTTTAATGTATGATAAAGACATACAGCTTGTTTCTATTACGTTCTTGATCATAAGGAACAAAACACTGCTTGAATGGCTTTAGTGTCTGGTCAACTGTTACAGCAATATCATTGTCTTTCATGGCACTGCTAATGTTATTTCCTTCCAAATTATACTTATAATTCCATTTATTAATCCCTTTTTTCATACCTATTACTGCTGGTCAGAAAATTTAATAAAGTTTGATTGTGCTTATAGGATACCTGTGGTACCTTTGTTAAAAGAGCTTTTTAACAGGACACGTAGTTTAGTATCACTAGTAGTGATTTTAGGTGTATTTGATCGGAGTGACTATTTCACTGTTTAGGCACGTTATAACTGTGGTAGAGACGCGATATAACCTACCAGGGCCACACCCTTGTGTAAAATAATTGAAACAAATGGTCATTTTACAATATTTTCAGCAAGGCGGGCGGTGTAAACTCGCTGGACCCGTTCATTTCCTTTAATAGTCATTTTTTCACACAGGCGGCGTCATTAGCTGTGTTTTGCAGTACGGTCGATCTATTTTGGGATAGATGACGAAACTTTGAGGAATATTACGTCATTCGAAATTGCGTTTGTGAGGGCAAGGAGACCAGTCAAAATCAACTTTTACCAACTCAATGATAAAAAACGGTATCAATAAGGGTCTGAAATACAAGAACTGGTTGCAAAAACAATGAAGGAAGTTCTTATTCAGTGACGAGACTCATTTCTTCGTGCAGGGTCAAAGAAGTCTGCATGTTTGCAGATCTCCAGGTGAGAAACTTCGAGAATCTCACATCAATCAGTTCGTAAAACATCCCTTGAAGAAGATGTTTTGGGGCTTTTCAGCTACTCTGGCATCATAGAATGAATGATGCGAGAGCCACAGTACATCGAAGTTTTGCAAAGAAGAGTCGTTCCAGAATTGAAAAAGAGATTTCCAAATGGATCTGGCATTTTCCAGCAAAATCTTGCTCTGTGCCACACATCGAAACTTGTGAAGAATTTTATGACTACAACGCGAATAAAGGTGATGGACTGGCCTCGAAACTCTCCGGACTTAAATCTTATTGAAAATCTTTGGGCGATTTGTAAAGAAAGACTTCAAGGAAAATACTGTACTACGAAAGATAAGCTAATTGAGGCCATAATTGAGGTGTGGTACCGCGATCCAAAAATTAGCAAAGATTGCAGTCAATTCGTGGACTCGATGCCAAAGCGGATTAATGATCTTCTGAAAAATAAAGGTGATCATATCATGTATTAATTTGTAAATAATTTTTGGATTCTCAGAAATAAAACGCAAAAAATTGAAAGAATCGTAATTTTCCGTCTTGTTTCAATTAATTTGCACAATGGTGTACGAGCTGATGTCTGCTGCCTCATTCATTGGATGTATAAGTGTCGGGACGTGATGGTTTGAAGTAGAAAACTGACAAAACCTCAAAGAAAAGAAACTAAAGATGGAATTCAAGTCCTTAAAATATAATGTTATCACTTTTAATTTTAGGTAAGTTACTTATCTATTCACTCTTAGTATTTTAGGCCTAACTTATAGAGTTGTTGTAATAGTAGTACGCTTTATAAAACAAGAGGGAATTTTTAATAGACATAGTACATGAAATTCTTTCATTCTGCTTTAGAGAAAGTGAAAAACATAATATACAATCATAACACAAGGGTAAGATTTTAATGTAGGAATGTGATAACGGTCCAGAACTTCAATATCCCTTAGGCTGAAACAAACATGTATCTCTGTCACACGTGCGAATTGTGCTTTATTTTCTTTTAGTTTACAAGGATAGAAGATCATATTGAACTGCTGAAAAAGATCTGTTTATAATGTTTCCCATTTTGTTAAGAAAGATATATTAAATATTTTCCCATACTCTTCTTTACAGTCAAATTGTCTGTCTTAACACAGCACCAATAATGTAATAGAAGTCTTCTCTGTAGTGGAACTTGCCTGATGAACAATTAGCAGATTCGAGTTTCGTGTACGCTAAAGTAATGGAAGTTGAGTTGTATACTTCACTCACTAGTCCAAAGTGAACGAAAATTAAAATAAAATTCTATTATTTTCACCTGTTATCTTTGGAGATAACACGCGGAACCGCCCTTTTCATAAAGAATTCTAAGACTATAAAAAAGTGAAACTTTAATGACGCGTCTCTCAAGAAATTGAAACAGCTACACCTTACCCATCCGTATCGATTATTTTACATCACTACGTCGTAAATCGGCAAAAACGTCTTTAAAAACACGACTGTAAAACAGGTCTTTAACACAGCCACGCACCCCTTAGATTAGGTTATAATTTAAAGTAATGTAGCTCGTACAACAAGGAAAATAAGTGTTAATAACGAAATATATATATATATATATATATAATGTTTTCTTTCGAAATTTTTCAATGTGCTTGATTGTCTGCTTTGTTTTTTATCTATATTTGTATTACAATAGATGGCACTGCAGCATGTTGAATTAATTTAAGTTCGGCCTAGAAAGAACGTGACTGTGGTTTACCACATTTATATCCTCTATTAACCAAATCACATACAGTATTTTATTTATTCTTCCATGAAAATGTAACAGTTCAAAAATTTTTACAAACAAAAAATTTATATTCTCTTGAGTTAAGTAAGAAACACAAACAAACTGTAGAGTTTTACCTTAATGCAAAACTCTGACATGTGTATATTCAGTTTACTCTCGTTCGGGTCACTTCCGTGAAACTTGACGTCAAGAGAGAGGTCTACGAATGACATTTCAGATAATACTATAGGTGAAATCTTGACCAACGTGAGCTACGTGTAACGTATCTGAATTTTCATTTTGTGAAAATTTAAGCTTCTAAACACATTCTAGATTACTTTCATTTTATAATTAGAGTTTTAGCACTATATATTCTGTAGAGGGTGTTTTTTCTTGTGTTTTTTACTTATTTTGCTCTTTGGACGTGTATATAAAAATAACTATTAGCTAGAACGTATTTCTGCACTAATATTTCTATCAGAGTGTTCCCTCAGTGGAAGATTCATAAATATGTAGATATATTAGCTATAAAACCGGGTTTCGATACCTGTAGTTAGCATACCACAGATAGCCTGTTGTGTAGCTTTGTGCTTAAATAAAAATAAACAAACCATTACAGATTTTTTCCATAGTAGGTTAGCAGTAGTTTTCAACATTTCTAACACTAAAATACAGGAGTATATTCCTCGTGAACAGAACGCAGGCGGCCATTATATAGCTTTGTGTTAACATAAACACAATTTCATATTTTAAATGTTGTGAATTTTTTAAAGAATCATGTTTAATTTGTAATTTAATGTTTTGTTTAAGGTTTTTATTGGACTTGTATTAATAATGTATTATTATTATTATTTTAGATGTTTTATAGTTTACTTTTTTTGATATTTGTTTATTTAGTATTTTAATTGCTTGTGTAAAATATTCTTAGGTTTTTATTTGTTTAATGTCTTCCACATAACCAGTATGACGTTGTTCTATTTGAAACATTTCTATATTGTAATATTTTTGTTCGTTATTTAAATGTGTTTCCTTGATTTATATTGATGTTTATATTCAAAACCTGTTGTTTTATTATAGAAAAGCTACATAATGAGATGTTTGTAATAATTCCATCGACGGATGTCGAACTATAGATATTTCACTTTACGTCTGTAAAGTTTGTTAATTTTTTTTTAATTTTGCGCAAAGCTACAAGAGGGCTATCTGCGCTAGCCGTCCCTAATTTAACAGTGTAAGACTAGAGGGAAGGCAGCTTGTCATCACCACCCACCGCCATCTCTTGAGCTACTCTTTTACCAATGAATAATGGGGTTGACGGTCACATTAGAGTGGCCGCACGGCTGAAAGAGCGAGCATGTTTGGTGGATAGGGGGTACGTACCCGCAACCCTCAGATTACGAGTCGTTCGCCTTAACCACCTGGCCATGCCGAGCCGTCTCTAACGTTTCAACTGACTCACGCGTAATGAAAGTTGTTATTGTCAACTTGACTAAATAGTAAACTACAAATATATAAAGTACGTTCCAGGACACAAACGTTCAGTAGAATATCTAAGATTTGTGAATAGATAGGTTCATTAAAGACTTTTAAAGATATGGGGATTTCCTTCTTCCGTGGGAAAATCCTGAATAAAAAACAACATGAAAACCTGATATTTTATTGGTGTGACCCTTTGTTTGCAAACTTGTAAAATATTTGTAGTGAGAAAAAAGACGTCTGTATCAGTATTAGTTGTGGAACTACATGGTTTCTAGAAAAACCATAGACCTAGAGCAGAGAATTAACCATCTTAAAATATTGCAGCTTCTAAGTTGTCTTCTTGTCACAACATTTTTATGGAACAGAGAAACAACGATCTCACACACGGGACCCCAAGAACATCCATTCCACGTGTCGACCATACGTAATATCGTTTAATAACTTACAAGTAACACGTCTGCAGTGTTCAAGAAATTGGATTATGCATTCTCTATCTTATTGTTCTCGATGTGTTAATTGCTCGAGACCTGTTTGAATGTGAGAGGTTAAATATTTAGTGATATATTTCCTCCGAATATATCCTTTCAAGTTTTGATAAGAATCCTATTCCTGTGAACTACTACAGTTTGTTTTTTTTTCTTAACAAAACAGCATTTCAGTCGGTTCTGTGAACATTAATATATGTGTGACGTCGTGTTTATCGCCAGTTGATACAGCAGCATCTAACAACAGAGATTCGGTAGTTATTACAAAACTCGACATCTTTCGGCGAATTAAGTTAACTTTGAGAAACTTTTCCTGTAAACCTAAATTATTTAAAGTACTGTTACGTACAACAAATACTGCAGAATAATATAGACCCTAAACAATAAACTTCTAAATAAGTGCGATATACGTGAATTTCATAAAACTTCAGAGTTAATCGGAAGTAAAAATAAACCAGTACAGTGAACTAAACAACAAAAGTTCCAGTTAAAAAAAAGTACATTGCGTCTTTGTCACCTAATGTATTATTAAACAAGTGAGCATTAATATCTCTGTGTATATCAGTTTACTTACTTCATATGAAGCATACAGTGTGAATATATAAAGACTATTATATGACTTCTATTGCAACATTGTGAAACATGATAAGATAATATTTTTTCGTAGAGGGAAAAATTTTTGGGGCCGTGAGTCTGAGATCGTACCTTTTCGGTTCCATAAAAATGTTATAACAAGAAGACGTGTGTTTTTCGTATAGCAAAGCCACAAAGGGCTATCTGCTCAGCCCACCGAGGGGAATCGAATCCCTGATTTTAGCGTTGTTAATCCGGAAACATACCGCTGTACTAGCGGGGGGTTGCAAGAAGACAACTAAGAAGAAGTAACATTATACAATATCTAAACCTTTGATATAGATGTTTGTTTTTCCTAGACAGGACATGAATCTACAACTAATAGTTTGCTATGTACGTGATTAGCACATTATTAACTGAAACAATTCAAAATTACAGAAGTTTTAATATCAAATATCACTCTTTCATGTCCTTTAGTCGTGATTTTTCAACCTTTATAGACCTTTCTATAACATAAGTCTCAGATATGTTTTCTCGAATGTTCTTTATATCTCTGTAGTTTACTATTTAAATCAAATTGACAATAACCAGTTACTTGTTGGACAGGCCAGTGGTAAATTTATGAGCATAAAGTGTTAAAATTTAGGGTTTGATTCCTGTCATTGGAAAGATTACAAACACCTCATGGTATAGCTTTTCTCTAAGAAAACAATAACTTTTAAAAGAAACTTAAACGCATAAATTAAGTGAGACACTTTTGAACAACATATAAAATGGCAATATAGAAACGTTTAAGTTGAGCAGTGTAATACTGATTGGAAGATTATATATAAATAGAAATCTAATAATCCTTTACATAAGCAATTACAGTACTAAATAAACAAAATCCGTATAAACATATGAACTATAACACAACTAAAACCCTTGAATCCATTATTGTTACAAGCCAAGTTAAAACTTTGAACAAAATATCAAATTACAAAGTAAACAGAATCCTTTCAACAATCAACATTGTTTAAAATGAAACTGCTCTTTGTGGTACTACAAAGCTACATAATGACCACCTGCACTCTGTTCACTATGAGAATCAGAACTCCGTATTTTATCGATTGAAGTCATTATGATTACCATTAACCGATGAGAGAGCAAAGTTTCTAATGGCTTGTTTATTTTTAGTTAAGCACAGCCAACACGATAGTCATATGTTGTATCTGCCACGGATATCGTCATCTGGTTTAATACCATATTAATACCTGACTAGTTGAAATGTCACCTGTCGATCTTTCTCTTGCCGTAAGGGGTCACGGTAGTCGGGATCTGAACTTGATTTCTTAAGCACACATACACTATTTGTTTGTTTGTTTTGAATTTCGCACAAAGTTATTCGAGGGCTATCTGCGCTAGCCGTCCCTAATTTAGTAGTATATACCCCATGTATAGTCATGTATACCCCAGTCCGTTCCAATACCAATTTATTTAATCTATAATTGTAAAATGTAAGCCTAATAGTTAATATGGTTTTCTATTGATCTTTTGCATTACAACAACAAGAGGAAAATCAATTTTGTACCCGATAGAAACAACCGCGCACAGTACATAAAAAATAAAAGATGGCGCCACCAGACTAAGTCTTCTTATGCCATATTTTACATTGAAATAAAGTGTGAATTTTAGAAAGTCATAATTCAACTCTTAAATAAGAATGCAAAATTATTCAAGTTAGGGTTAAGGTATACATTTCAACGTTTAAGTGAAACTAGAACCAAAAAGAGGTTATTTAATTAAAAACTGGTATTACAATACTTTTTTAACTTGACGGTTCCTGACCACACACAAAAACTCTTCAAATATAATTGTGATTAAAGCACGAACATGTTGTATGATAAAAAAGTGAACAATCATGTATAACAAATGGAAAATAGATATTCATGGCCAAACAAAGTAATAATTTTGTATTTGCTTTTATTACACATTGAAAGCTGACAGATAATTTCCCGCTTCCAGAGAAGAAGAATAGATTTCTGCGACATCTTTAAATCATCTTTCCTCAGTTCAGTTGATCGATTATTAACTCAAGACGAAAGTTTGGAGGTTATAATTTAGCTATTCCTTTATCAGCGTAGAAAACTCTGTAAGAAATAAATAGACTGATTAAACAAAATATGTTGTTATCGTGAAAACATTTAAGAGGACTTTTATTTTTTCATAACAATATTTGTAATATTACATCAAAACCTCAATATTTATCTTTAAATATTATAATGTTAACATTCAATATGCTATAATGTTTATGAAATGCTATTACGACATTACAAGAAAACAGAAACATTTTTAATACCCCAGTAAATTATGTTTACTATAAACAACACTTTGCTTTCATGCTATTTCTAACAACTAATTGGGTTAATTATGAAATAAGCTTCTTTTCACTCACGTGAACCTCAAACCTCAAGGTAACCACAAACTAACATACAGACATTATTGGAACGGTCCTGTTTCTTAGTTAGGAACACATTGTAAACATTACGGATATGTGATTACCATAAAACTCATTTATAAAACTAACAGTGTAATTTAGTGCAATTCAATACACTATGAAACAAAACTATTAAAGAAACAATGAATTACATCAAAGTCTGTATAACATTATCTCAATATGTTATCAGGATTGTTTCTAGTTAGACCTTGCAAAGATACCCGAAATATATTAGGAGATTTTGAACATAATGCCATTGGGAATTTTGCAAAGCGTCCAACCAACGGTCCGGGAGGGGTTATTTCCACCGTCTTCATCGCTCATTCTAACCACTCCACTTTCTACAGTGTGTGGTTGGAACTCACGCCAAAGATTACTAAAAGCTGACGAATTTACTGTCTCTTCTTGAGACAGACCAAGCCACACTGGGTAGTTATTCGTTATCGTCCTGTTGGCCAAGTCCTTTATGAACTTCACTGTTTCCTTGTTTGATGGTTTGGCTGGTGTCATTACATTAAAACGACATGAGGAAAATATATAATGATACCACAACATTTTATCGTTTCATTTTTATGTTGTAACACGTAGTGTTCGTACAGTTTAAAGCTGCAAGACACTTGAAGGAAAAGAAAGAAGTCTGTATTCCTGGCGTAATGTTTTCAGTTAAGTATTTTTATAAGTTTATTAACACTCCAGAAGAATTTGAATACAGATATATTGATTTTACAAATAATTATATTTGAATAATAATATAATAGTAATAATAGTTCTTTCGAGTTTTGAATGAAAAATGTTTTAAATATTTTTTAAATGTCTGTAACTACTTCCAACCTCGCTGCAAGTCTTTTGTTCTTTCTTTTACTTTAAGAAAATATTATCACAAATTACTAACATTTTGTGTCTTGTTAAGAACAAAGCATCATAATGGGTAATATATAAAGCAACTATTCTTACTCATGGATAGAATTTAGTTTACTGTGTATCTAAACCATTATAAATATTTATGTTTTGAAATCAGACAGGCCTACCATCTAAACTTTCTTTGATAACCGCATCACTATCTTCCGGCCTCTCCGTTATCCCATACACAAGCGGACACAATAGTAACTATGGAAAATTGTAGAAAATTGCTATGATTATGTATTTCTTAAAAGATTTCAGGAGAGAAGAATACCTAAGAAGTACATTATTGGAACAAAGATATGGCCATGATGGATGTAGAACCAGAAACAGTGACTTTTCTTTAAATATGAGGACCTATTAGAATTAAGATCATAAAGACGTTAACACAAGTGCCAAGTGACGAATAAGGAAAGTCAACAAAATCTACTGTGTCAGTATATAGGTAGATCACTCAATAGGTACTCCATACAACAAGGGTCTAGATGTCAGTATACAAGTAGATCAGTCAATAGGTACTTCATGCAGCATAGGGTAAAGATGTCAGTATACAGGTAGATCAGTAAGTATGTACTTCATGCAACATAGGGTAAAGATGTTAGTATGCAGATAGATCAGTAAGTATGTACTTCATGCAACACAAGGTCCAGATGAAGACAAGAATGAACCGTTCTGGAGGTAAGGAGGGACAGACGAACTGTTAGTAAGGACTATATGAAAAGAACAATCTTTGTTTATAGTAAAAATATTGTAAACATTTCTCTTGAGGAGGGCTTAATGTCATAATATAAAATACGATTTAAATTAGATATTAACAAATAAAAGCAAATGATTATTGGAAGTTGTGTTTGTAAATGATTGATGTCGAGAACAGACGATTTAATAATAAATATATAAACAGTACGAAATGAACGGAAAACAGCAGACAGACAAATACAATAGGAGAAGAGAATAAGGTCACGGCCAACGAAAAACCAGTGTCAAGTTAACTTCGTTATAAGTGATAAATCTAACATTTAATATATCAGAGTAACGCTAACAGTATAAAATTATATAGCAAAAACAATATATTCTGTCAAAGAGTAATTTTAGAGTAATTGAATCAGCCTGATTCAACTTTGACACAAGGAACAGTGATATGTTTAAGAAAGAAGATGAAACGATTACTTGAATCGCAGAATACGACTGTGATAAGTAAGTGAATTATACAGAGAATACTAGTAAAAAAGAAATGTGGAAGAATAATTCGACTTGTCAACTAATAAGTTAAAGCATAAGTTGACTTTTGGCAAGAATAAGCGAACCATATAGTTTTTATGGTGTAGCTGTAACAGGTATAATATAAAGAATGTTGTACACACGTTAAATTAGTTTCGAATAGAAATATATATATATATATATATAGATAGATAGATAATTTTGAAAAAAAGGGGAGTGCATGCTGTTCATTTGTTGCTGAATTTATCGTCAACAAGTCACAGACACCTACTGTAGAATAATCCTAAGCCCAAAGACAGCATATCATATATTACTATTAAGAAGTAAAATCCTTTAACTGACAATTGGCAAACACAACATTTAACATCTGAAATACAGACATATTAATATACTTTCCTTTCGTAAGCACTGACTTACTGATAATTGCTGACTTATTCATAACCACAAACATGTTGATAAATACTCACTTGTTTTCCAATTTAAACTTTTAAACAATCTATTGATTATATGGAATTAAGCACAAACCTACACAATAAACTATCGAAACCCGGTTTTTTACAGTGTATGTCTGCAGACATACTGCTGTGCCACGGGGGGGGGAACAAATTAATCTACTCTTGTTACTTAATCATAATAACGAGACATTCCTGAAAAACTAGTTTTCTCTACACTCACAAGCACAGTTTTATTTGCTGAGCAAAACGTATTTCATCTGTAAAGTATGTGTGTATTCAACACTCACAACAACCATTAAACCAATGTATGGAAAGCTTATAACAATTGTCAGAAACGAAATACGCAGTCAAAAAAGCTGCTCATGTTAAGGGCTCAAGTATGTACAGTTCTAAACTAGATTCCCCAGGTTGTTTATTTTCCCTCCAGGTAGCTAACGTCAGCTAATAATATAATGTGGTGTAAACAACAGTTATCTGTTTCTTGCTGGATCCTTGCGTGGAATGAACGTAAACATCTGACAGCACCTATTTTTCAGGTGGTTCCGAACGATGCTTCCTACATTTGCCTAGAATTTTATCTACTGTATACTGTTCAACTTTGCAATTATGGTTTCTGTTTTCTTAAAACCTGTTTCGTTATGCACGACCACGGTTCTGTAGAATTAAAACCTACATTCTGGTAGCTTAGTTTCTTGCTAGCTTCATACTACAAACTCTTGTTACCAGATGGTTCCAGTTGTATGAAACCTATAACCATGATTACAGTTAGATAAATATATAGCAATTGTTTCAGATATCACATGTACCATAAATGTTATAAAGTATAACAAACTAACCTTAATATAATATTTTATCTTCCTTTACGAAATATTCCACACGAATATGATAACCATAAAGCAGTGTAACTACGTTTGTTTGTTTGTTACTTGAACTTCACTCAAAGCTACTCGATGGTTATACTTCATAAATATCACCCACAGCAAATTCTAGGGCTACTTGATTAATTGAGGAATTAATCTCATAATCTGTATATGTTCTAACCGTATGTTTCTTATAAGTAGTGAAACTTGTATATACAGTAATATTATTACTCACTTCTTTAATAATACATTAAATAACAAAGGGGACAATGAATCAATGTGCATTTTTGTTGTTTAGTGTACTGTACTGGTTAACTGATTAACTCTGAAGCTTTATGACATTCTCTTATATTATACTTATTGAGAAGATTAACGCTGATTATTGTTTAGGGTCTCCATTATCCTGCAATATTTGTTGTACGTAACAGTACAATACGTCATATAGTTTAGATTTCAAGGGTTTGGTTTGTTTTGAATTTCGCACAAGCTACACGAGGGCTATCTGCGCTAGCCGTCCCTAATTTAGGAGTGTAAGACTAGAGGGAAGAAAGATTCTCATCACCACCCCCACCCACCGCCAACTCTTTGATTACTCTTTTACCAACGAATGGTGGGATTGACTGTAACGTTATATCGCCCCCATGGCTGAAAGGGCGAGCATATTTGGTGCGATAGATATTTCGAACTCGAGACTCTTAGATTACAAGTGGAGTATCTTAACCGCTTGGCCATATTTAAAGTAAAATATATTTTAAAGTTAACAATTATCGCAAACATGTCGAGTTTTGTGATAACTACTGAATCTTTATTGTTAGATGCTGCTGTATCAACTAGTGATAAACTCGACGTCACATGTATTAATGTTCAGAGAACTGACTGAAATGCTGTTTCGTTAAGAAAAGACACAAACTGTAGCAGTTCACATGAATAGAATTATTATCAAATCTTGAAAGGATACACCCAGAGGAAATATATCACTTTAATATTTAACTTCTCACATTCAAACATGTCTCGAGCAATTTACACATCGAGAGCGATAAAATAAAGAATGCATAATCCAATTTCTCAGACACTGCGGGTGTATTGTTAATAAGTCATTAGTTATATGGTTGACACATGGAGGGGGATGTTCTTGGGGTTCTGAGTCTGAGATCGTCACTTCTGGGTTTCATAAAAATGTTATAACAAGAAGACAGTGTAAAAGAACCAATATTTAACTATGCCTAATTCTCTAATCTATGTCTGTAGATTTTCTGAAAAGCACTTGGTCCCACAACAAATAGTTTGCGATAACACATGATTAACACGTTATTAACAGGAAAAAATGCGGCATGGGATGATTACAGACATTTTTTTCTCAAAACAAAAAATTATACAGTGATGTCGAGAAAACCCACTTGTAGAGAAATATATATGTAAAATTGGCTCGTTTGGGTTGAGAAAATATTTTACGTAGAAGAGCGAACAACGTTTCGACTTTCTTCAGTCATCGTCAGGTTCACCGAAGAAGGTGGAAACGTTGTTCGCCCTTCGACGTAAAATATTTTCTCAACCCAAACGAGCCGATTTTACACATATAAAAATTATACAAGTTTGCCAACAATGGGTCACACCCGTAAAACATTACATTTTTATGGTTTTTTTATTCGTGCTTTTACTACGGAGTAGGGCAATCCCCACATCTATAGAAGTGATTTATGGTCCTTTTTGCTCATAAATCTCAGATTTTTTACTGAACGTTTGTTTTCTGGCATTTTCTTTATATGTTTATAATTTATTATTTATTCAAGTTGACAATAACAACTTACATGAGTGGATCAGTTCTTTAGTGTACATGAACCTCGGATGTGCTAACTGGTCATCAGGAATGTTCTGTTACAGGGAAGACTTCAATTACTTTACTGGTATTGTGTTAAGACAGACAGTTGTTGTTTTTCTCGGTGAATGTGATAACGGTCCATAACTTCAATATCTCCTTAACTGAAACAAACATGTATGTTTGTCACACGTGCGAATTGTACTTTAGTTTCTTTTAGTTTACAAGGATAGGAGATCACAGTGAATTGTTAAAAAGATCTGTTTAAAAGGTTTTCCTTTTTGGTAAGAAAGATATATTAAATGTTTTCCCATACTCTTCTTTACAGTCAAATTCGTACACAATAAAATCTTACACTTGTGTTATGATTGTATATTATGTTTTTCACTTTCTCTAAAGCAGCATGAAAGAGTTTCATGTACTGCAGCTATTGAGAATTCCCTCTTGTTTTATAAAGCGTACTACTATTACAACGACTCTATAAATTAGGCCTACAAATACCAAGAGTAATATAATACAAATAAACTATTAATGAATAGATAAGTAACTAACCTAAAATGAAAAATAATATTATTGTCTTTTATCAGCTTGAACATGGAGGTTATGGCGGTCACGGTTATGGAGGCTACGGTGGATATGGGGGACATGGTGGTGGCTATGGCTATCACTAAAGAACCAATAGATTTAATCGGGTATTAAAATACAAACGTTTTAGGTAAGACATGTACGGACTCGTCACTTTATCTCTTCCAGTTTTGCTCACAAAGGTTTTGTATACAGGCGCCAACATTACTGTTTGTAAATCAGTATATTATCTGATATTTTGAAATAACTTCAAGTACTACCGTTTTTGTAAGAAGTGGTACAATCGATTTTCAATATATATATATCAGAGAAAGCGTGAACGTACGAAGATAATACAATTAATTTTACAATACTATCATGCTATAGTTATTCATGTTAAAGTTTAATAACATTGTTTATCTTATTGTTGTCATTTCATCAACTATTGTTTCTTAACCACACATTGTTCTTGGTGATAGAGGTTTTCATGTTTTTTTCTTAAAGGTTCCGTTCACGAGTGACGAACAGTGCAGGCTGCCTTTGAACTTTACGTCACGTGAGAGAGACAAAATACGTGTTTCTGAATAGAGATGAATATTGCTTACAAATATTGTTGTTATAAGGAAAAATATCTCTATTTTTTTCAGATGTTCAATAAATTTTAATTGCTTGTGTATTATCTTTACCTTTTCTGATATTAACATACAGACTGTATTCAAATGGATGTTCCTAGTTTATCTCCAAAATTACATTACATTAGGTTTAAGTTATTTATTCTAACAACACTCAATACAAAGAACAAACAAAAGCGAAAAGTACAAAACAAATTTGGTTGTTTTTGTTAACGTCCAGAAACCTGGTTAGGCCAAAAGAAACGTCCCAAGTATCATGGCGGTAGGTCTTAGGGCAACGCTGAAAACTGGATTACGATTCCCTTGGTGGGCAGAGCATAGATAGCCCATTGTGTAAGTTTGTGCTTAAACAAACTTGATATCCTATAAGTAAGAAAAACAGTGAACTTTGGTTGTTCTATGGTAATAGAACATTGTGTAACTTTGTGCTTAAACAATGAATGTAATGATATTCCTTTCTCTGCTTTCAAGCTTTGATAATAATTATATTCATGTGAACTACTAGAGTTTGTGTCTTTTGTTGACTAAACTGCATTTCAATTAGTTTTGTAAACACTAATGAGAAACATTTCTCTGTAAATCGAAATCATGTAAAATATTGTACTGTTACGTACGACAAATATTCCAGTATAATATAGGCCTTAAACAATAGCTCAGCATTAAACTTCTAAACAAGTATGATTTACATGAATATCACAAAACTTCGGTGTTAATCAGAGGTAATAATACACCAATACAGTACGATCAACAAAGTTCCAGTTCAAATATGTACATTGATCAATTGTCACTTTTGTTGATTAATGTATTATTAAACAAGTGACCAATAATAATACCGTGTATACAAGCTTCACTACTTCTAATACGGTGAGAACATACGCAGACTATTAGATCAATTCTTCTATACTGTGTTAAGAACCTGGTGGTTAAGGAAGTCGACTATAGTGTGATGATAAGGACTAATATTCGTTGATTAAAGCGTAGACTAAGAGTTGGCGGTTGGTATTGTTTATCAGTTATCGCACAGTCAACGAGTATCTTTGTATTAAGTTCAACAACCAAATTTAGTTCCAGTGCTCTCTTGTTATCATGAAAAAAGATAAAATATTATCTTCAGTACTCTTTGTAATACTCTATAATATTTATGGTACATGTGATATCTGAAACAATTGTTATATATTTATCTAAATGTAATCATGATTATAGGTCTCATACCGTTGGAGCCATTAGGTAAGACGAAAATACGTCACTAACTGTATGTCTTTATTACACACCAAAAATTAATGATTCTTAATGTTAGCAGTATTGTATATAGTTTGTTTGTTTGTTGTCCAACTTATAGCTGCAAAAATGGTTTATTTATGCTTTGCCCACAGCGGGTAGCGAAAACCAATTTTCACTACTTTAAAACCTCACACTTCGCGATGTTCCTCCAGAAGCAATTAATATGGTTCTAGCGCAAACCTCCACCGTGTTCTGTTCACCAAGAAAAATCGAACCGCAGATGATAGCGTTATAAGTTCAAAAACTTACCGCTGACCCACCGGAAGTATTTATTGCGATAAATAAAACAAGTTTACTTGATTTTTTTGCCACAAATTTAGATTTGCGCTGAAATAAATAAACAGACACCTGACTCTTTATTCAAGTACTCATGAGGAATCGTCCATATTTTAAAGTATATTGTTTCGTTTCTCTAAGAATATTAATACGAAGTTGTATATTTTAAAGCTGGTTGAATGTGAAACTAGAGACCGGATATAACGAATTATTATCCATTTCATATTACATCACACCAGATGAACCTACTGACAATAATGATAAATAAAGTTCTAAAAAATCAAAGGTTGTCATGGATAACGTAAAGGCCAGAAGGGCTTGGGACGTAGATGTCGCAAAGGTTGGTGGAAGAAATTCGTCACTTATTTATAGAATCTCCAGACGTAATACAGGAGTTGAAACATTTGGTAAGATTTTTTGTTTTGTATTTTAAAGAGATATTCGAAACTAGAGATTGCATTTGAACTTTCAAAAACAGAAATTAGTAGTTTAACTTTGTTATGTTATTGGAAACCATATTAATGACCCTTCTCACCCCCTCTCTCTCATGTGTAAGTTACAGTGGTAAAATTGAGTGCTTACAAACTCTAAATATTTGATATAGCTGTGATGGACACACCACAGGTTTCCCATTGTGTAGCTTTGGGCTTAACAAGAAGCATACAGCTTTATCGGTTTTATTTTGCTCGTCAATCAACTGTAAGTTATCTAAAAGAGTGTACAATAATAACTATTACCTGTTTCATTAATATTACAGTTGTAAAGTAGGTAAAGTAATCTGTATTTTAAAGACATTACAGCGTTGATTATAGTTTTCGATATTTTTAGGATGATTATAACTGTATAGTTCAATGTTTAAGAGTTATATAAACATAAAAAATGTCGGTTCTTGATATTTGAAGCACTTATTTTACAAATAAATTTTAGTATTAGTTGTTAGAAATAGCATGAAAGTAGAGTGTTGTTAATAGTAAATATAACTTATTAGGGTATTAATTCTTTTTTTCTGTTGATGTCATAATAATATTTCATGACCATAATAGCATGGTTAATGTTAACAATAGAAAATTTAGATATTTATATCTCGCCCTAGCATATGGTACAAATATTATCTACGTGTGATGTCTATAGGAGACGCCGTTGTCGTTTCCCTGAAGTATGTAAAAAGTAGTGTTCCACCATGAGAAATAGCTGCCCAAATACGTACTGCACAGTCTCCTGTATTTTCTCTGTTGCAAAGAGTGTCTTTCCTCATCTTTTCTCCAGGCAAACGACGAATCACGAATCCTACCATCAGCTTTAACAACCCGAAAACACGACTCATCTGATAAATAAGACATATCGTCAGTGTCCTAAATATAAGATGGTCTCTTTTCTTTGTTGCCCAAGTAATACGGTAATAGCGATGACTTCTGGTTAATATCAGTTTCCAGACGGCCCTTTCCTTGATGACGAGAAACCCACTTGAAGTAAAAATGTATCTCAGAACGGTTGGTATGGGTATTAATACTTTTACTAATAAAACAGTGAACGACTTTTTCACCTTCCTAGGTCATCTTTGAACATTTTCAAAATCTTATCTCCTTCATGGTTAGACTGTAGCATTTCCCAAACTATAGGCCTAAAATTAAAATCACTCAATTATGAACAGCTGATATCCTTGTCTCATTGTAAATTTCCTCACTAAATTCAAGAGAATCATTTGACGGTTTGCAAAACATTCACACTAAAAGTCTTTTCTCTTTATATCCACTAATAGAACCTCATGTATTAAATCTCTTTCCTAATTGCTTTCTCATCCTCAACTTCAACATAATGTAACTCAAATATTACATTTTAAGCCACACTCCCAGTTTTATTTAGTACTTTATTTCTATTAAGTCGTCTGTAACCCTGTATTTCACAGACATTTCTGCCAATAAAATCATTTACATTTCACCGTGTTTCAGGTATTTCCATAATATCAAAATCATACTTACCTACCAGTACTCTAGATTTATCATTTACTCTCAACGGTCCTCTTGTCAATTTACTATAAACAGCCCTCTTGTCTATTTGCCATCAATAGCCTTCTTGTATATTTACCATCAACGGCACTCTTGTCTTCCTTCTGAGAAAATAACAACGATTTTAAATAGACGTTTCAACGCATAAATTTAAGTAGCAAATAAAATAATATTACAATACAAAACGTTTTAAGTAGAACAATGTCATATTAATTACAATTTAGGCTTTCAACAAATGGAAGTTTAATAACCCTTTAAATTAAAAATTTAAATACACGATAAACAAATCCTATTTAATATACCTACGAAATACAACACAATTACAATCATATAGTGTGTGTGTTTTTCTTATAGCAAAGCCTCATCGGGCTATCTGCTGAGCCCACCGAGGAGAATCGAACCCCTGATTTTAGCGTTAGAAATCCGAAGACATACCGCTATATAAGCGGGGGACTAAAATGCTATAAGAAATTAATAACGCAAGTCAAATAAAAACCCTGAAATGATTCACAATATTTATAAATAAACTGTAATGTTGTTTTTTTGTTTATCCAAACCTACAGAATGGCCATCTGCTCTTTGTTCACCACGACGAATAGAACCCAGTACTTCACCGTTAGAAGGCAGGAAATTACCACTAGTCTACCAGGAAACAAAATCGCTAATGATTTGCTTTTTTTTTTGTTTTTAATTAAGCACAAAACTACACATTAGACTATCTAACCTAGTTGCGGGTTCGAATCCCCGTCACACCAAACATACTCGCCCTTTCAGCCGTGAGTGCGTTATAATGTGACGCTCAATCCCACCATTCGTTGTTAGAAGAGTAGCCCAAGAGTTGGCGATAGGTGATGATGACGAGCAGCCTTCCCTCTAGTCCTACACTGCTAAATTAGGGAGGGCTAACGGAGATAGCCCTTGTGTAGCTTTGCGCGAAATTCAAAACAAAACAAATAGGCCGCTGTACGCTGTACGGCCTATAAGTACGGATGTCCCGTCACTTATGACATACATATCTAATATTATCTAGGATAAAATTCGCTAGCAACAAGACACAGAGATTAAAACAGAATTTTCGCTGCCGAAATATAACTCCCAGGAATATGTCAGTAACATCAAAGAGCGCACGTATCTAACGTTAATATAACAGTGATTCAAAACAGTAATTACATACGCTAACAAAGTATTTTGTTTTTCATTCCAACATCTCGAGCCTGGCCCGAGAAAGCGGGTTTTCTCTAAGTACTCTGTTTGTTCCATGCAAATGAGTCGTTTATCGTGTCCACAAGGCTTTTTGATTCTTTTATTGTAATTAATTTAATATAATTATAAGAAGTTTGTAATTATCAACAACTGCAGAAACATGAACTTTTGAACTTTGTTCTGACTTTCTTTTCCTAACTCTTTCTCGACCCCGCTGGTATAGCGATAAGTCTACGGATTTACATGTCAGCAGACAGGTCGATGCGGCTTTGCTCTGCGAAAAAAAAAACAGAATCGCTTTCTCTCATCTAGACTTCTGACTACTGTCTAATGTCATCTCCACGTGTGTCAAGAAATATACGGCTTCCAATCAGTGTTTTTCACAGCTTGAGTCGGCATCTGTCACGCAGCCATGCGCCTCGAACATCGTGCTCTACGTAACGTATGTCCACTTCCCATCCAAATTCGTGTGACTTTAATCAACAATATATTTCGCGCTGGGTATAAAGGAATTAAAATTTTTGAACACCAATTTTGAGGTTTGAAAGGTATCAAACCCGAATTCCTGCCAAGAATCTGTTTTTTATTTGTTTTGATGCTATCTTTCTTCTGCTAGCTAGAGGAATCGAAACCAAATTTAAGCGTGTAAGTCCACAAAATTTTCAATGAGACACCGGGGTCAATATAACTATTGAAATTTATATTCAGCTCTTTTCGTTACAAAATGTGGTCGATCGCTTATATTCACTATTCATACTGCCGTTGCGTATAAACTTTTAAGCCATTTGCAAGAAATTTAATTATAGGTTATATATATATATATATAAAGAGACACCTGATGTTCATATATTACTGGCTTACAGTGTCTGTTTCACCACGTACTTAAGCTTTTTAAATGAACACCAGGTGTTTTTCTTTTTGTACAAAAACAACTACAAGTGGCTATGATAACATCGTTTATACTATAACTATGAAGTTTTTTTAGCTGAATGAAAATACAGAATAAACAAATCTACTTTTAATTCACCCTTCAACCTGTTCAATACCTTACTTAATTTTCTATAAAAGGTGTGGGTGCAAAACATCAACTCGTTTGTGTTGTGGACTTTAGTGCTTTAATGGTTTCGAAGAGAAATTTGGCCACAAATGAATTCATACAATCTTTCCTTCTTTTTCAAGAATCAACATAAAAATAATCCAATGAACTACACAGTAATTGTTTTAGTAAGTTTGTCCAGGTTTGAATAAATTATTCATAGCTGTTCATTCAGTAGTCTTACGAAACAAAAATGTTATAAATATTTTAGTGAGTCTTAGCCATTATGGTAGAACGTACCGAGTGCTGTTTCAAGAACAACTCTGTTTTATTATGTGTTTTACATGCATGTTCTATTATAATTTTTGTGAAATTCCTGAACGATCTCTACTCTGAACTGCTGTCGTGGTTTTTGATAAATCCCCTTCAGCGCTTTAGGGACGTAGAACCGTTTCACAAGAGCTTATCAGAACCCATTATTCGGAGTTGGCGGTGGGTGGAGATGATCAGCTGCCTTCTCTCTTGTCTTATACTGCTAAATTATAGACGGCTAGCGCACGTAGCACTCGAGTAGCTTTGCGGGAAATTCAAACGTCAAACAAACAAAATACATTTTGTTATACTGCATCAAAACCTTATTATTAATTTTTAACTTTTCTTATTTCAACATGAAACATCCGACATTATTTGTGTAAACTATTATTAATTAGTAAAAAAAACACTTTTTTCATACCGAATATATCGTGTTTACTTTTGACAATACTTTTCTGTCATGACATTTTCAACGTATAAGACTAACTTTTTTGTACATGTATGTAATGAATTAAAGTTTTGGTTTTTTTATTCTAGAACTGTTCAATATTGAACTTTAGAGAAATGATTGTGCTAATATACAAAAAATTATAATCAAAACTCTAACCATTTTGAAACATAGATTATTTAACGTAGTTTATAACTGGATATTCGGTGCACGTCTACCCTTAATTATAACACAAATGAAACAGAAAGTAACTTTTCTTTTAGAATCTCATGAATAACATAGAGTTAGTTGACAAACAAAATAGTACTGACGAAGCTGTATGATTCTTGTTAAGCTCGATGCTACACTAAGGGCAATCTGTGATGTGCCCATGATAGCCATAACGAATATTTAGAGTTTAGAAGATCCAAGATTATCACTGCATCACCTGAAGGGTACAGAGTGGGGAAAGTGCTCCTTAATATGGTTTCCAATAACACAACACAAAGTTTAACTGCAACCTTATTTTTCTGAAGTCCAGAAAAAGTCTTTAATTTCATCATCTGTTTAGAATATAAAACAAAATTTTCTATCAAACAAACAATTGTTTCAATCCACATAATCTTTTTCTCTTCTGCAGATTCTTGACACCACTGACGAATTACTTCCACAAATATTTAGGCCCCAGTCCTTCCGGACTTTACTTTTTCCTTGATTACCCATGGACTTTTAAAACTTTCTTCATCATCATCTTTGATAAACTCCTCTAATGAAATGGATAATTAGTTATTAGGTCTAGTCTCTAGCTTTACATCAACCAGCTTGAAAATATAAAACTTCCTATTAGAATCCTTAGGAAACAAAACACTATAATTTAAAACATTAAAGGTTCCTTATGAATACTTGGTTAAAGAGTCAGGTTTTTGTTCGTTAGTTTTTAAAGAAATCTAAATTTGTGATAAAAATCACACAAGTTGAAGTTAGTTTGAAGGAGACAACATGTATATTTGATATTCTGTTTTACACATGTTTTATGTAGAATCCCAGATGGACAAATTAAAAGGAATATGTTCTTGTTTTGAATTAAGCACAAAGTTACGCAATGGGCTATCCGTACTCTGCCCAACACGGGTATTGAAACCCGATTTTCAGCGTTGTAAATCCGCAGATATATCGCTGAGCCCCTGGAAGGTCGTGCGTTACTAATGAATTTCATTTATAAATATCAAAATAAACTTCTAACAATGTAATTTGGTTTTCCTTAACAATGGTAATGTAATTTTTTATTTTTCTACCTTACTCTTGTGTTCTGGGCCCGGCATGGCCAAGCGTGTTAAGGCGTGCGACTCGTAATCTGATAGTCTTGGGTTCGCATCCCCGTCGCGCCAAACATGCTCGCTCTTTCAGCCGTGGGAGAGTTATAATGTGACGGTCAATCCCACTATTCGTTGGTAAAGAAGTAGCCCAAGATTTGACGGTGGGTGGTGATGACTAGCTGCCTTCCCTCTAGTCTTACACTACTAAATTAGGGACAGCTAGCACAGATAGCCCTTGTGTAGCTTTGCGCAAAATTCAAAAGCAAACCAAACCAACTTTGTACACCCTATATCCTGGACAGTTCATTTGGTTATTGGGACACAATAAATTAGTGTGTAATCAGTTGAAATTTCTGTAAGCTGTTCTTTCTCTTTCAAAAGCAGTTAAAATAGGGACTTTGAATACTCAGTAATTTTTATTTAAATGGGGAGGAAAGTACTCCTCAATAGTTGTGCACAAATCAGATATGTGCAACAAGACTGAAATTTTTGCATCTTCACTCAAGGAAACTTCATTCATAAGTAAAAAAATCACTGAGATTTTCAAAGCTTACGTTAAAGCGCTTCCATTTTACTTTGAGCTTTGAAGTATGTTACCCTGGTACCCTGCATTGCAGCATTCACTTCATTCAGATAGGCAAATACGTTCGAAAGGTAAGCCACCCTCTTTATTCAGCATTTGTTTTTTAATTTGTATGCAAGTTCAAAATGGCATTCAGATTATAGGAAATCTATCTCCTCACTCAGTTCGTAAAACCGAGCAAGCACTTTTCTCGAAAAAGTCATCTGACTTCAACATGAAGCAGCAAATTTTTATACAAACTTCCCATATCCTCACCGGGTAAACTGAAGATCATCATATTGAGTGGTCTTGATTTTGTAAAATTAACTATTTTTATGACATCATCCATACATCTTTTAAGTCTTCTGGCTTTCGTTTCATTGCAAGTGCATGACAATGAAGATAGCAGTGGATGCTCTCGATATTCGGGTTTTTCCTTTTTATTAGTGCATCTGAAAACTTTCCAATCATAGCTGCAGTCCCATCAGTGCAAATACTTGAGCAAAGGTGCCATTAGATCTCATGTTCTTCTATAAAGAAGTCGAGCAGTTTAAATATTTCTTCGCCTGTGTTTGAGTCGGCAAAGGTTTGCAAATAAGCATGTCTTCTTCAAAACCAGCTTCGTGAATATAGCGAACAAACACAAGCAACATCGCATAACCTGCGACATCTGTTGATTCATCCATCTGAAGCGAAAAAGTTGGACTCGCGTTTACTCGCCTTATTAACTCCATTAAGCAATTTGCTGATATATCCTGATAAACAAACGAATGAAATGTAGCTTTTCTTGCATTTAATTGTGAACAATTTCTTTTTAAATACTCGGAAGCTGGATTTTTTTAATTGGAAGTGTTTGGTTTCTAGATGTCGTTTTAACTTTGTTGGAGGTAAACTGCTGTTACTCAACACTGTTCTACATTCAACACACAATCCACTAGGTTCATCTTCATCACCTGTCCATGTAAAGCCATACTCATTTAAACTTTCATCATATTTTATTTTCTTTCTTGTTTCGGTACTTCTTACATCATCCTTCATTGAAGTGCTTGTACACGACGGTAACGCCGATGAATTGATATTAGACCTAGGCCTAGGAAGATTTTTTTTCGTATCAGATTTATTACTGATATTCAGCCATTTATCCATTATAAGGGTGACAACTAATTATTAATTTGTCTAAAAACATGTTCTTACATCCTTGGCACTCCAAAAGTATTTTCATGGTCACTGAATAGCATCTTAATGAAAACTCGCTCAAGCACTTGAGTTTTATCGTCATTCAATAGCACGCTGATCAGTGTTGCCATAACAAAGTCAGAAATAAATGTACTTTGAAATTGAAACCATTGATTCTGCATGTAATTGCATCACAATGTTTCACATTTGAACAAGTTTCAGCTATTTTTACTTCATTTATATTTGGTATGTAAAGCCCAAAAAATATCTTTACCATATAATATTTAATTTGCTTGTGGGGTATATCTATCATAAAGAACAATACACTACAAAGATAAATCTGTAAAACAACTCAAACTTACACTTGAGATAATAAGGCCATAATGTTATGAATTCAAGAATACCAAATATTCCACAACAGTTCTCTGTAGATTATTAATAAATTTGAATATTAGCAATTTTTCAGTGTTGTTTATTAACAGAAAAATACATCAGGCATCCTTTAAGTAATGTCCGATTTCAGTTCCAGAAAAAGATAAAAAATTTCAAATGCTTGTAATGCTATTTAATCAATAATATATCTTCCATTATTATAAAAGATTCGAAATGCTTGTAATGTTATTTAATCAATAATATATGTTCCATTATTATTAATTACTTCTTTCCAACGATTCACAAGCTTCTCTAACTGAATCACACCAATAATATCCCACCAAATGCTTAACAAGGCTTTCCTAGGGTGGAGATCCATTTTGAGCTGAGCTTTAGCCAGTGTACCCACACTGATCCATTGTCTGCGGCACTTAACAATTTCATAAAATATCCACTTTTCATTCCCAGTCACTAACCTGCCGAAAAAAAGTGAGTTACATTAACGAGAATCAAGATAAGTGCAAATGTCCACTTTTGCTCTGAGGTTGGCTTCTGTAAAATGATGGAGGACACATTTTCCAAGTTTTGACACCTTTCCAAGTTGTTGCAGATGACGATGAACTGTTGTGGGTTGAATTAAGCTTCTGTGCTAGTTCTTCAACTGTTACAGCACAATCTTCATCAAGTGCAGCCAGCAGCAAGTCATCATTAAATACGACGGGACGACCTGAACGTGGCGCATCACTTAAGCTGTTGTCACCTGATCTGAACTTCTGAAACCACTTTCGACATTTTCTTTCATTGAGAAACTCCGCAGCATAAACACCTTGAATGTTACGTGTAGTTTCTACTGCACTATTACCTTTTTTAAACTCATAAAGCATTATATGCCTAATGTGTTCCTCAGATACATTCTTCTTCATAAAGGTTTATTTGATTAATGATCTAAAAAAGTGGAGTTGAGTTAGATTCTTTTATTTGTCTGAACATTTTTGTACACGTCCTACTACATATTTTAGTCATTAAAGCTTTCTACAAAGACATAAATGATGATGCACTTTCTGAATTAAAATTTCGGACCTTGCTTGTGGAATGACCTGATATTTACTGTTATTAATTTTATGTTTCGACTGGCTTGCATGTATTCATAAATATTAGCTTGACTAATCGTGTAAGAAAAAATCGTAGGACTTATAAATGGAGAATTAATTACATGCATGTCACGTGAAAGCTTATCAATGTAAAAGGGATGGCACTATACACAGGCTCCGCCTTTACACTGGATTATCAGCTGATTGAAATATAAAATGTTCATACAGTAGTGTCATTTATTGGTATAAATCAATAACAATTAGCAATGGATACTGAAAACCGAAGTTTAATTGTGAAGATAAAGATGGTTGGTAAAACATGAAACATTTTATTTACAAGGTTTGGAATAACTTATCTTCAGAGAAACCTGAAAACATTGTTACAAAGATGATTATTACTAAAATTATAATCATTAGATTACTTAGTTATGCAGAAAAGCGGTAATGGACAGATAAAACAATGTTTATATATATTACACAACAGCCGAGTTAAGTTTGAAAATGTAAAACAATATTAAATCTAAAGATCGTGAATTGTCTGACGGTCTTACTTTCCTCTCATTATCTCATTTCCTTTTTATGGGATCGCTACCAATTAAAAACCAACTCTATTCCCTAATAAAATACTACATTTCTGAAATTCAGCTTAGAATGATATACAAATCTAGCCTCCGCGTTAAACACCTATTTCGGTACAAAGATCAAGCACCTAAACTTCTTCGTTCATGGACAAAACAAGACGACATTTAAAAACTTGAGCTTGTGAACATTTACAAGTATCTCGCAGAACACCACTACTTAAAACCAGCCACTTAACCATTCGTACAGATTCTGAAACCATAGGTCATACTAGTTCATTTAACAATTTCTCTTTCATCACCACAGGATCTTCAGACCTTGAAATAAACGTTAAATAAAGTCTATTGATAGATGAAGACCGCGAAGCCCTTGACGATTCACAAAACTCTCTAGATCTTTTTTTCAACTGATTGTATATATATATATATATATACAGCATTGTTTTATCCGTCCATTTACTGCTTTTCTTAATAACTAAGTAAACTTATGATTAAATTATTATATTATAATTTAGTATTAATCATCTTCATACGACGATTTTCAGATTTTGCTGAAGATGACATAAGTTATTCCGGAACCCTCGAACCTAGTAATAATTAGCTCTGAAGAAAACACATTATGTACCAATAGGCCGAACACATCAGAAACATCAACAATTTGATTATCAAAACGAATCGCTTATCTGAAACTAATTGCAGTACAAAACATAGGATGCAACTCAGCCATCAATATCAAACTATACTTAGCTTATATACGCCCCTGAATCAAATATGGGTGACACCTATAATATGTCCAGCAGAACAATCAAGAAGTTTCAACTTGCAGAAAACAGGAATTTAAAATTGGCCCTACGGTTTCCAAAATTTACACTTGCCAATAAAAATTACATACAAAAAACACGCAGCATGCAATTAATCAGCTAAATATTAAAATATCTAACTTTTAATTACCACAGAAAAACACAAGCAAGAAATCTTTTAACATAAACCCTGCACACAAAACAATTTTCCTACACAATAAGCATTTAACATCAAACAGCACTCACAAAAACACTTCTTTTTTAACCCATTAACTCCAAGTGCTGTAGAATTTTGTATCTCAGAAGGCTGGTATTGGTATTAACACTTTTATTGATGAGCAGAGAACAATATTTCAAATTAATAGAGAGAGAGTTTGCAAATGACCGTTACGCATGTCTGAGGAACGAAAGTATAAACAAGTACGGAATTGTAGGGGCGTTGCACTTGGATGTTAGGTTATTAATTAGTAAAGGTTTAAAGGTGTTCCTTTATATTGATTTTTACTTGTTGTATAAATATGGCTTCTTTGATTTTCCCTTTGTTTATACATGTACATTTGTTTCCCTACTTAGTATCTGGGAGTTTTCTACGGTTTTGTTGTGTTTATTTTATTTCAAGTGTTCAAAAACCTGCGAAGGTGTTTCTTTTGTGTGTGTGTGTTTTGAATCTAGTTTCCATTTTTCTGTTTCATTTTCCAATGTACAAGCAGTGGCAGCTGTAACATTGTATTTTATAAATTATGTTGGTGTTGTGTTTGTCAGTTTAGTTTTTACATAATATGGACTTTAGTTTGTTCCTGGTTTTTGAATACATTTGGTGTTTACTGGAATGTTGTGTTTTGTTATAAGTTTTTTCAAATGTTGATAAATTTGTACTGATGTCAGGAACATATGGTATGCAACAGTATAAGGTATCGAAGTTTGTTGAATCTTGGTATTTATTGTTGTTTGTTTGTTGTTGGTTTAGGTGTGTGCGTGTAATTCTTTCCACGGTTTTGGAGGAAATTTGTTGATGTTTAGTTTGTTTTATTTCATCGTTACTTTTACCTGGTGAACATTGTTTTGTGGCTGTGTTTATTTGGTTTCTTAATATGTTGAGATTTTGTTTTGTTTCATGTGCTGAGTCCCAGGAAATGTATAATCCAGTATGGGTGATTTTGCTGTGGATTTGTGTTTTGAATTGTGTATCAATTCTAGTGATTTTGAGGTAAAGAAATGCTATTTGGCTAGTTTTTCCTGTTCACAGGTGAACTTAATGTTAGGGTATATCGATTTAATGTGGTTGCAAAAGCTAAGTGTGTGTTCTGTAGAGGTGAATCCAGCAGTTATGTCATCAACATATCTGTACCAGTATAGTGGTGAGTGTTAGGCTGAATTGATAGCTTCAGATCCAATCTGTGTCACAAAAATGTTAGCTTGAACTGGTGGCACGGGATTCCCCATACTTAGGCTATTTATTTGTAGGTAGTTTTGGTCATGAACATAAAGATAGTTTGGGTGGTAATGAATTATATAAGGGTTGCTAACTCTTTGCTGGAGATGTGTATCAACGAATTGAAGTCTTGGATATAAAGCTTTAAAGTTATCTTGCAGGCTTCAGTCGTTGGAACTTCTGTGAAGAGGAAGATTACATCAAAACTGGCCATTAAGGCTTTATGATTTAGTTGATTAAGAATATATATAAAGTTAAAAAATTCTTTTAAAAAGGAACCGGCTGATGTTATATATTTAGAAAATGACCACGTTATATATTTACTGAGGTTGTAGTTAAATGATTCATAGGTTGATATTATGAATCATAATGGACAATCGGGCTTGTGTTTGTTTGTTTATAAATTTGGCGCAAAGCTACACGTTAGCTGTCACTAATTTAGCAACTAGTCATCACCACTAACCGCTAACTCTTGGGCTACTCTTTTACCAACGAATAGTGGGATTGACCATACATTATAACACCCCCACGGCTGAAAGGGCGAGCATGTTTTGTGCGACGGGTATTCGAACCCGCTACCCTTGGATAACGTGTTTCGAATGCCTTAAATCACCTGGACAGCCTAGGGTTTGTGAGATTTGTGGGTGCCGTATAGTTTTGGTGTGTGTGATTCGCTCTTTCGTTAGTAAGAATAAAGTGTTCTGAAATTGAATTGGTTTTATTTCATCTGCAGTAGTATTTTCTTTAGTTGGTTTTAATGTGTTTTTGTTGGATTTGTGTTTATTAGTTTAAATTTGTTTGTATTTGATAAGATGATAAATTTTTGAATATATTCATTTGTGTTCTTTATAACTATAGCATTGCTTTATTTCTGCACATCATTTAGTTCTTTATATTTCGAGTTTAACATGACTTTTAGTAGTTTTTCTGTAAATTACAACCCCCCCCGGCAAATACAGCGGTATGTCTCTGGATTTACAACGCTAAAATCAACGGTTCGATTCCCCTCGGTGGGCTCAGCAGATAGCCCGATGTGGCTTTGCTGTAAGGAAACAAACACACACTGTAAATTATGGATAAGAAGTAAATCCGCGTGTAACGTTTCATGACGTCATACTTGTACTTCCAGTGTTTGTAAACAAATAGCACGGTTACCAAAATTTTTCTCAATTTCTGGCCACAAATGAGTTTCTCACTTGAATACTCGGTAGACACTTAAAAAACTGATAATACGGAATTACTTCTGACGCTATTCATCAATTTATAACTCTGTAAACGTCGAATTTACGTTTGACCTCTTCACCTTCGTTTTGCTCCACCACACGCAGCAAATTCAGCTGCCATTACTTGTTCTGTACATTTAAATGCAGAAAAGTAAAGTTCTCCGTTATTGGAAACGGAGGGAAAACAGGAAAATGGTGACCCAATATTGCAAATCTACATGCACACAGGATAAACATTTATATGTTGAAGTTTGCACATCGGGTAATAAAAAAGCTTTTTTCCAGTATCATACATATAAGCAAGAGTTTCATTATTGTATGATGTTACAATATTTTATTACTCTGTCCAGACTAGTTTAACACTTAAATTAGATTCATTTGCATTTTAATATTCTATAAATAGCCTTATAAATGTATTTCATTCTTCTTTAGGATGAAGTAAGATCACAGGATACAATGTTTTTGATAATTTCTTCACCAATGACAAAAGGAAGGCGTGAACTTGCCTGACAGTTCTTTGAAAAGAAAATGGTTGAACTACCAAAGTGTTATGAAGAAGAGTTTCTAATACACAACTCGTTGAGGTAGGTAGAATAAAATTAAATAATTTACAAAATTACAATAGAAACTGTTATACCAAAAATATCAGGAATAATATTTCAATGGTGAGTTTTTAGGCCATAAATCTGAATTGCATTTGTCCTTGGAGAAACACCGTATAGGGAAGAAATAACAACTGGACATCTCTTCTGAAGTATGCAAATTAAATACGAGAATAAATATCGCAATTTTAATAAACAGTATTCACTAAATGAAGCAGAATTGATTTAAAACTTGTCTTTGGGAGAGTGTTTTATGATGTATTACTGAGAATGAGTAGAAATTTAAATGAAAACATAAATATACTTGTGTCTTAATTGGCTGTAGAGTTTTAGTGCAGTATAATTTAAACCTACGATACCATAGAAAAACTACTAGATGTTGTAAATTGTAATATGTTCAGAAGTACTGATCTCTAGCAATTTTTTTATTAGGAATTGTAATGTACACACAAATTAAAATTAAAATCAGGTGTCTAGTCATTTAAACTTCTAGTGATAAAAGAAAGAATGACGTACAACTTATAAAGACGAATCTAAACGTTTACTAAAAATTTAAGTGCATACATTTTCACATCAAATTTTGAAGTAAAATAACAGAATAGAGATGTAAAACAATTTTTGTTAAACATTACTTTAAGATAATGTGTTACAAATCATAACAAAGTAATAAAAAACAAATAAATAAAACATGTTTTTTTTTCAAATATTGATGTATCTATCATCTTCCTCTGAATATGCAACTTTCGAAAATATTCATTACGTGATAGATGAACATAAAAAAGAAAATTAGTAAAAGAAACAACACTATTTTGATATTTCTACGTATTTTTTTTTCAAACCTGTCCACCTAAATAAAAAATTGAAAACATGAATGAAGTGTTTCAATAAAAGTTGTATAATTAACTGCATAAGAAAAAAGAAATTCCTGGTGATTATATAAACAAGATTTTTAGAGAAGAAACATTCTTAAAAACAATTGTAATGATATATTATTTTAGTAAAGTTTCAAGCCTGAAGGTGAAAAAATAAATTAGACTTTTCAAGAAGTTGTTTTTTTTAGTTCAAATATATATTGGGCTATTGGCTATGTCCAACGTGGGAAGTCGAATCCCTGGTTTTACCATTGCTGGTAACCTACCATTGTTCTGTCGAGAAAGAATATTAAGAGATAACAGTTATTGCTTATTAACAGTTCTAAATAGTACGCTTGGTGTGCTTGTTCGTTGTTTTTTTTTAATTCGCACAAAGCTACACAAGAGCTATCTGCGCTACTCTTCCCTACTTTAACAGTGTAAAACTAGAGGGAAGGCAGTTAGTCATCACCACCCGTCGTCAAATCTTGGGCTACTCTTTTACCAACGAATAGTGGGATTGACCGTCACATTATAACGCCCCCATGGCTAAAAGAGCGAGGATTCAGAAAGAAGTATCAGAGATTAAAAGAAGCAACGCTCAACTACAGATACCACAAAATTTAAAAAGTCAGTTGTAACATTTGCGCATTCCATTATTATAGATACCTACAGATGATGTCACTACAAACTCAGATACAATAGTAGTAATGCATACACTGCTGGACTAAATGTTAAGGCCAATGAACAAAAAGAAAAAAAAAAATATGCATTTTGCATTGTTAGACTCAACCACTTATTTGAGTTGAGCTGCGAAAAATGAAAATAAGAAGAGGGAAAATAAAAATTAAAACTTTTTTAGCATTTAATTGGGAAAATGTGAACACTACGAAATTAGCCTAAAAGCCCTCGCTTGTGTGGAAATGATTGGATCTTTCAGCAGGACAACGCTGCAATCCACAACGCTTGTAGGACAAAGGACATTTTAATGGCGAATAACGTGATTATTTTGGACCATACAGCCTGTTCGCCCAAACTAATCCCCTTTGAAAATGTTTGGGAGTGGATGGCAAGGGAAGACTATAGAAATGGACGTCAATTCCAAACAGTGCATGATCTTCGTCAAGTCATCTTCACCTCTTGGAATAACATTCCAGCCAGTCTTCTGCAAACGCTTATATCGACCATACCAAAGCGAATGTTTGCAGTTATTCGCAATGACGGCTGTGCAACTCACTACTGAGACCTCTTGTTAGGCATTTCCTGTTTAGAACTTATTTTTGGTATGATCTTAAACTTTTGACCAGCTAGTATTTGTGCTAATTTTATAGTGTTCACATTTTCCCTATTAAATGCTAAATAGTGTTTTATTTTTATTTTCCATTTTTCTTATTTTCATCTTTCGAAGCTCTACTCAAATAAGTGGTTGAGCATAACAACGCAAAATGCATATTTGTTCTTTATGTTCATTGGCATTAAGATTTTAGCCAGCAGTCTATAAAGAATTAGTTTAAAATAGAACAAAACACTGGTCATTTCATTTTACCCTTTATGTCTGTTAATACAGGAAACGATGGATGTAGATAATCTGTTCATGATGGAATAATAAGAACTACTTTCAGTGTTTTGAGGTGTTATTAGTGAAACTGTTTAAAGAATCTTTTTCTTTCAAAACAATAAATCGTATGTTGTGAATTGGTTGAATAAATTATATTGAAACTGTTTTTTAATCTTACCACATTATTATTATTTGTGATTCTACTTCTATCGCAACAGTTTTATTTCTTTTTAGAATGATTGCATGTTGTACCATGTTATCACAAGTGTTTCAGTTTCATTTGAATTTCATTTTTTCTTTACCTAATAAGTTTCTACTTTTTACACTTAGTTATATTTTTAATATAAAATTTAAAAAACACATAAAACAATAAATAAAACGGTACTTTTTAAACCTGTTATTTAAACAAGCTAGTCTAGTTGGTTCAGTAGAAACAATACTTCTCTTCTGCTCGTTATAAATAACAAAAGTAAATCTACACGATAACTACTTTTTTGAAAGACAGGATGTGATTTAAAGGATAGGTTTGACAGTTTGTATTTCTTACTTTAAATATCAATAAAGCAAGAAGCTTAAAAGCTTCAAACTAACTTTATGGTTTCACGTTGTTTACAGTACTAATGTATTTGGTCCTTGCTGTTTGATGCCCATTTGAAATGATTGTTGTTGTGGAAACTACTGCGTAAGTAGTTGTTATTCTAACATTTATAACGAAGAATTTAAGTTTAAGATGCCACTCATTCTATATATAATCTTTTGCTTTAAACTGTTCAATTCTGTATTAAGACAGCTGTATAAGGTGTTCCAGTTTAAGTTAATCGGGAGATATAAGTTAAGACCATCTGATTATTACATGATAAATGCTTCATTTTCCTTAAGAACTCCATAAAAAAGTTATAAAGTAATTTGATGCACAATGCTACCAGGTAATGAATAGTTACATACGTCCAAGACCATCTTGAAATGTTTTAATTTTTCACCATACCAGTTGTAAGTGGATTTTGCTACTGCATGCAATATTTATAGATTTATACACTTTATGGTATTATTGACAGTTATATATTTCTGAAATTCAGTTTTCCAGTCCTTGAATGTACTGGAATTTTGTGAACTGTTAATTCAAATTAAACTTCTATCTAATTAAAACTATATGTTTTTTCAAAAAATTGTGGTTAAATTAGTTTGTTGCTAGGGGTGTGTATTAATAGGTTGGGGTCTTGGATATAGAGTTCTATAGCTGCCTTACAGGCTTCAGTAGTTGAGATTTCTAGAAAAAGAGATTATATCAAAACTGTCTATCAAAGCTTTATGGTTTAGTTGATCAATAATATGTTTAAAGTTAAAAGGTTTTTTTAAAAAGGAGCCAGCTCATGTTACATACTTCGGTAATGTCCATGATATGTATTTAGTGAAGTTGTAGTTGAATGATTCATAGGCTGACATTATAGATTGCATTTTGTATAGTTGATTCTCATGTGTTTTGTGTGTATTGGCTTATATTTGTTTGTATCTGATGAGATGTTATTCGTTCTTTTAATGTACTGATTTGTGTTCAATATATCTTGCACTGCCTTTGATTGTCAATGAAATTGCGGTCAAACCTTTCTTTTTTCTGGTGGCTTTTTATGTTCTTATGTTGGTGTTATCAGTTTCTATAGAATAGATCATTAGTCTTCTGGCTTAGCCTTCTAGACAGGCTTTGATTTTGATGGATGGATTACTTCATGGTGTTATTGCATGCAAAATTCCGTCCTTTTTTAAGCATATGTATCTCTTCAGTGTTTAATTGTTGGTCATATCAGTTAATTATGGCGTTGGTTCATAGTTTCTCGTGTCAGCATCGTTTTGTTTGTTGACACCTTAGCTGATCTAGTTTCTTGTTGTAGCAGGTCTTCTTGACACCTTAGCTGATCTAGTTTCTTGTTGTAGCAGGTCTTCTTGACACCTTAGCTGATCTAGTTTCTTGTTGTAGCTGGTCTTCTTTTCCTTGTCTTTCTTACTGTTGGTTAGATTGATGTTACACTGTATGAGTCCGCAAATGTCTGATTGAATGCAACAGGTCAGTTGATGGTCTAGATTCATCTTGTTCCTTTTGCAAGTCATTGAGTTCTTTGCATTTTGACTTTAACAAAACTGTTAACAGTTTTTATCTTGGCTAGGTTTTAACAGAACGTATTGTCAATTTCATTGTACTTTATTGCAAAAAAAAAAACTACTGGGTGAAATTGTTTGAAGTTTGACAATAATGTTCATCAAAGTATGTAGTTGTAAAGAAATACGATATTAAACTTTGATTTTTTCTATTACTTCACCTAAAAGATGATTTTCATTTGAGTATGAAAATATTATTTATTAAATCAGTTTTCACATTTCAATTGCGTAATCTCTAGAACCTCTTAAATTGACATCAAAAGTCTTAAGGTAAATGTATGTATTTTAACAAGTAATTTTCTTTTTTATCACTAAATCTATCTACTTATTCTCAGTTATTATTTAAGCTGATTATATTAACTAATATCCTTGTGACTATAAGAAGTTATTCTTGATACAATCTAATTATAGATGTGCTTGTGTTAACCAAATGGCATTTGCTCATGTCCTGTAAACTCGTGAACGTAACGCACCTTTTTGGGACAGGTTATTGACTGGAGATCAAAAATGGGTATTTTATAAAACTGTTAAGCGCCGAGAAAATGGTTCAGAGCAGGTAAACTGGCTAAAGCACAGCCCAAAATGGACCTCCACCTAAGGAAGCCTTGTTAAGCGTTTGGTGGGATATTGTTGATGTGATCAATTTTGAGTTGCTGTCACTAAATGTAACGAGTACATCACATTTATATTGTATAAAGTTAGAGCGCTTATATGTTGCACTGTAAGTTCTGCCGGATACATTTTAAGCTTTTAATTAGTAAGTGGACTTACTAAACATAATTCAGACTTTGTGGACTTAATAGGTGTGAGTATCTTGTCCACTGTTTCTAATTTTTTCTTTACTGGACTCCTTTAGGAAGCTTCAGACACTGAGGGCATAACAGAGTTGGCCAGATCTTTAATATTATATAGAAATGCATCCATAAGACTTTTAGTATTTTGGTTTTCTATTAAATGCATTCTAAAAGTTTCTCCAATGGGTTTCATATCCTAAAAGCTTTGATAATGTTAGTAAATTTTAACTGTACAACCCAAATAAAGAAGAGTGTCCATTTTGTTTTTTATGATGTTTCTTCCAATAGTTTTGGCATGTTATTAAGCAGCACTTCTAGCTTCAACTACCAGTTTTCAAATTACTGATTTAGGTGATACTTTCTCTATAGTCTTTTCTTGTACATTTTTTACTAGTTTTATTATTTCATAATATAATTTCTTCACTATAGGAATGAAAGAGATGATGAGTGGAACATCATTCAAGCAATTTATATGATTCTGAGAAAAAGATACATGTGTGTATGTGTGTGAATATATCTATACGTATATATAAAATAAGCATAAGAATTTAGTAAAGAATCCGTTGTGAGTCCTAACTGTCACCTTGAAGTCATAATGGATAATGCTTATGGCAATAGCTCCCTAATGCATTGAAGGTGTCACAGCTACCAGACAAAATCCAAGTGTTGATATTAAACTAGTCGTCAAATATGAAAAATCAACTAAACGTGTGTAGTTATCTGGTTTCACATGCACATCTCAACTCCTATTGCCTTTCACCGTCTTCAGCCAGTAGTTGGAAGACAGTTACCCGTACTTTATTATAGTTGCTAAACTAAAAATGAAACCAATTTAACACTTTCTTTCTATACAGTAATAAACTCTTCTATTACAAAATTAATAAAAGAAAATAATAAAAGCCCTTACATAAAACTACAATTCCTATTATTATGTTTCCTACATTTCCAACTTCCTCCTTATTCATTGAAAAGTCCCATCTGTGTGAATTCTTGTACGTGGTGAGGGGACCTCCCAGAGAAGGTTCTGTTCTTTCAATTTACTTCGTATGGGATCTAAACATACACCCACGTCGTTTTGCCATGCATGAAGACCCGTGAAGAGGAGAAAAGGATCTTAGTGATTGAGGGGTCTAACCCTAACACACCACGTTGGCTTTGAATTCCTGTAGACGGGCGGCCTTTAGGTGACTCCCCAGGGTCAATCAACTGTTCCACTTGGGCTAAGGTCAAACAAGTACCAGTGTTGGATGTTTGTAATAGGTGTTGTGGACATTATATCAGATGCTAGAGTTTGGGCCTAGTGCTCGTGAAACCCTGGCGTTGCTGCAGTGTACTTGTTTGGCACTGTAGTGTGTCCCCTTGTATGGCTCCATGGTGGGTGGAGTCAGTAAACAATGAAAATTTCTTACCTTATTATGGATCCTCCAAATATGAATTTAAATAAAATAATAAAATAGTGAAAAATCAGTCCATAGATGAATGACAACGTCTTGAAGATTCTGAGCAGCAATCTTCAACCTCTGTGCCATCTGTACCTCATTTTCTTTTACTACATTCTCTTTCAAACACATCTTTAGTGCAAATGTCTTCCTTTTTATTCATAATGGACTAGAGGAATTTGCCTGATCTCCTAAATCAGTCAAAAACCTTCACACTGGTGGCACGTTGGTGAAAACATGCACTTTTAAACATAGTGAACTCTTCTTTCATTCGAAGGCCATTGGGGATTAGACCCATTGAGGTTACTACCCATGCTATTTTGAATTCTGCTCAAGGAGTTATTGCTGAGAGGGATTTGAAGAACATCTCCGAGTCAGAGATCCTCGTTGGTTTCTTCACCCAAGAATTTGCTGCAGTGAGGTGCGTCTCCAGTTGCAAATATGAAATTATGATGCCGACCAATGTTTTAATTTTAACGGTTACATCACCACGTTCACCTGCCACCATCAAGATAGGTTATCTTAACTGCAAGGTGGAGCCATATGTTCTGAACTGTTTCGGAAGTTTTCAATGTCAGCAGTTTGGTCATGCAAGACATGTCATGGTTCCTTGCAGTGTGCTCGTTGCAGTAACAAGGATCATGATGCCTATGAGTGTGAAACAGACACTCATTGTGTTAGCTGTAATGGTTTTCACCCATCCTACTTTCGTTCATGTCCCAAGTGGGTGAAAGAAAAACAGGTATAGCATTTAAGAACGATTCAAAACATTTTTTACCCTGAGACTTGGAAGTTATTGTCTACCACTTCACCTCAGACGTTTGCTGCTGCACTTCGTTCTTCTACTACAGTGGGAGTGCAGTCGGATCTCTCTGTGTTTCCAAAAGAATCGTTCTCCAAACAAATGAAAAGTGTTTTGAGCTCCATGGTTAAAAAGTTGATGAATCAACTTCAACACCCATTTTGCCCCTTACATATATTCAAACAAACCTCAAAATCCACATCATTTGGTTTCAGGTACAGGAATTTTATCGGACACAGCTTCTTTCCCACCCCAGGATGCAAAACAATCATTTGCACATTTCCTCAGTCACTGGATTCCCCTTCTAACAGCAAAGACCTGCCCAAGTGACCCAGGGCCGGATCCATGGAGGTCCATAGACCTACCCCGACTAAGGACAGTAAGGAAGAAAGACGTGGTCATAAACAGAAGGGTCCTCCACCCAATTCGCCTACACGTAAATAAAAATGGCCACCGTGATACAATGGAACTGTCGAGGTTTACGTACTGACTTGTTCAAAAGGTAGCATCCTATGACAGTGTCCCGTTGAAAGTCACTGAGCTCTTCAGTACGGCCCTTTCTACTGCCAGTGTTTATCTACGGAGATTGCATGGCTGTATGCTTGATTTTATGCACCTGTTAGCAATGGTTATGGCTGAAATAGCAAAACCCACTAATTAGAAGGGGTGTCCATATACTTTTAGCCAGGTTGTGTATATTGTGCTCTTACTCGGTCAAACTAGAGTACGGGTCTCTGGTCTATGGCTCTGCCAGAACCTCGGCCTTAAAGATGTTGGACCCAGTTCATCATCAGAGACTTCGGCTCTCTTCCAGGGCTTTCCTCACCTCTCCAGTCTAGAGCTTGTACACAGAGTCTCATAAACCTCCTCTACACCTCTGCTGTTTGCGACTGTCTTCACTTTATGCTCCGAAACTTCAATCCTTATCACAGCATGCTACCTGGGGATGTGTTTTTCTTCCTCAGTTGGCCATGCATTATCAGAACAGACGATCTGTCACTGCTCCTTTTGGTTTTTGTATCCAGATGCAGTGGATGAATTGGGTCTGTCTTGGATAACATTGTTTTATCCACTGGTTATCGCATCCCACTATGAATTATTACCATCTCCTAATGTTACCTTTCTTTAAGACACCTGAGAAAAGCGGATACTCACGACTGGAAGTACCATCTTTTATTTACTGGCCATCTTTCGAACCATCGCTCACTGCTAGTAACAGTTTTTGGCAATAAAATACTGAGAATGTTCATCTTTAGTTTGAAGTACCTCAATATTTTGATCATTTATTTCGATTTATTTTGGAGTATGAAAGGCTTTTATTTTCAAAGTTATTGTTTTCAACCACAAATCCATGGGATATATATATTTATTAGATTTATATCGCAAAAGTATGAATAAAAACACTTTTGTTTCAACTTGGAACCAGTGTAGACACTAGATACGTGAAATATCAGGAAGTAGAGCCTGCAGCGCCCTTGCATTCATAGTTTGCAGCACCAGCAAATACTTATTTGAATATTATTTATTTATTTATTTAATCAAATTATACACTAATGGCTTTTTACATTTTCATGTTCATAATGTTTTAGGTACAAAACTCTTCACCAAGATACGATCCCGGCATGGCCAAGTGTGTTAAGGCGTTCGACTCGTAATCCAAGGGTTGCTGGTTCGAATCTCGGTCGCACCAAACATGCTCACCCTTTCAGCTGTGGGGCGTTATAATGTGATAGTCAATCCCACTATCCTTTGATAAAAGAGTAGCTCAAGAGTTGTCGTTGGGTGGTGATGATTAGCTGCCTTCCCTCTAGTCTCACACTGCTAAATTAGGGACGGCTAGTGCAGATAGCACTCTTGTGGCTTTGCGCGAAAATTCCAAAATCTAAAAACCCAAACCAATCATTTCAAGATTTATCTTCTATATTCTTGTGAAACACCTTCTTGGGAAGTTGCTGAAAGTAATTAATCATTATTAATTACAAAGAAAACCTATAAAGCAATTTCAAAATATACTTTTTTGATCAATATCCAGTGTAACTGTTTCTGTATTTTAAAATATCATGTATTCCTGAAATCTAATACATATGAAACTCAGAGATTACATACATATATTTTGTTATAAATAAAACCAAGTCAAAACAAAAGTCAAAAACACTACACCAGCTGTTATAAAAAAAAGAGGAGCCCAGTCACCTTCCCATAACTGTCTGCAGGCAGTGAAAGGTGATATAAATGTGTGAGGTTATACGCTTCAGCACCCACATCTTGCTCTTCTAATTTTTATTTCTTTGATGGGCCCGACATGGCCTAGCGCGTTAAGGCGCGCGCTTCGTAATCTGAGGGTCGCAGGTTCGCGCCCGAGTCGCGCCAAACATGCTCGCCCTCCCAGCCGTGGGGGCGTTATAATGTGACGATCAATCCCACTATTCGGTGGTAAAAGAGTAGCCCAAGAGTTGGCGGTGGGTGGTGATGACTAGCTGCCTTCCCTCTAGTCTTACACTGCTAAATTATGGACGGCTAGCACAGATAGCCATCGAGTAGCTTTCTGCGAAATTCAAAAAACAAAAAAAAAACATTTCTTTGATTATTTTATGTCAATATTTTTCATGTGAGACTAACAAGTGGAGGTTTAGACTGATAGATAGTGTATGCCCATCAAAATGTGTGCCCCATTTCTTCAATCACCTCCAAAACCTAGGGTACATTTTATTTCCCATGATAAAGCTTGTATCCTGGGAATCTTTCCAATTGGTGGAGCGTTTGTACATTTCTTTGTGCTTGTTTTTGTTTCGTACAAACTGATATTAGTCACAGCTTTGGATTTGCTTTTTTAATATAGTCGTTCTATTTAATTTTGTTTTAGTTTATTTCACTAAACTCTTCAGTATTACGGTTCTATATATGCTCAACGAGTATGAATTGTTGCACGTTATGTCAACAAATATGAAAATATTTATAAAATAAATTTTCTATACAAGAATACCTTTTTCGTCACTATAGCAGTATTTCCCAAACTATGTCCCACACAACAATGTTCAATTTTATTTAAATAGTTAAGTTAATACTTTTTGTATTGTAACTTATTATGAAATATTTTCCTATGTATTAGAATTAGATAATAATGATTTTACATTGAAGAACAATTATAGAAGATGCTGTATCTATTACATATCTTTGTGTTTGTTTTTTGAATTTCGCGCAAAGCTAGTCATCACAACTCACCGCCAACTCGTGGGCTACCCTTTTACCAACGATTAGCGGGATTGATAGTCACAATTATAACGCCCCCCACAGCTGAAAGGGAGAGCATGTTTAGTGCGACTGGGATTTGAACCCGCGACCTTTAGATTACGAGTCGAACGCCTAAGCCCACCTGACCATGCCTGGCGTTCCTGAACTGAGGTGTTTACTGAAAAACAACAACTTGTGTTACAATATATTCTATTTAAGAAGCAGTACATGATGTGCAGGTATACAGAAACAACTACACTGGATTTTGATCAACAAATATATATTAAAATTACTGAACAGATACTGTATATATATTAAACGTTAATTATTAACATTCACGTAAGTATGCCAGAAAGTTAGTTACAATCTCCAATTATGAGATAGAAGACAGCAAGATGATTATTAGAGAATACTCTAGTTACAAGACCTTGAAAACTAAGAGCAAAACCAGAACTAACAGAATTTAATAGATGGTAGTAAAACTTCAGTTTTTTTTTGGTTTGCAAACGTACGTTGTGAGATGATTTGTATTTAGTTTTTGATGGAGAAATGTAAATTGTGACAAAAAGTATAAGGTCTGTTGTGTTGAAGGTTCTGTTATAAATTGACATCTTTGTTGTCGTTGGACTTCACACACATTCTCAACTTTACGGTACCATGTCTATACCAATTTGCATTGTTTGAACATCAAGTCCACATCCCTATGTTTACTTTAATTTTTTTCTCAGAACAAGAAACAAGTATGAATTAGTGCTGAATGTGTGTTTACATTTTTTGAGACACCCTTTTATGTTGGAATTGATTTTGGGGGTTAGTTTTCACAATTTAAAGCTGGTAATGATTATCTTGTTTGATAACATCGCTGAAATTCTGCTCCTGATAAAAGCTCAAAATTGTGTTTTTCTTTCACTAGAGTTTCATTTCGTGGAATAATGTCAATGTCTAAGCTGCAGCAGAGTTTCTAAAGTTTAAACTTCTTATGAGTTAAATCTTCTTGTGTACAACTGATACCAATTGTTAGTTACTGGAATATTGTTCTCATGCATCTATTATAAAGATAGAAGTCTGAGGCAGAACAGATCTCTTTATACACTTGTGGCACAGTGGCTGGAATGGAACCTGTGAAACATGAACAGAGCCTCAACAACGAAAGTAACTAAGATGTTCAATAAATCTCTTATCTAAAGTCTTCAAGAAGGGGTAGTCTTTTTCTGTGGATGATTGTTCTTCATGGTATTTGCATGTGAGGTTGTGGTGTGAGACGACGCTTCTGTGAGTGTATCTCGTGATTGAGGAGGTTGTTTGCTGTAAGAAATCATGGTGTTAGTGAGCTGACCTGAATGTTTTATGTAAAAACATGCAGTAAAGGTTTATGAGGTTTGGTATAGCTTTGCACATGGCACAGATAGCACTAAAATGCTATAACTGGTGATGACAATTTGACCATCTCAATGGGATATCTTGTGAATCAGAGGGAGGGCTGTTGGTCACCAGGTTATCCATTTGGTTCGAGTCCTAAAGGGAAAGTGTAAAGAATTGTATATACCTGTTTTATAAAACCCAATTCATACAGTTATGGTAGGCTGGATGTAAGGCCAGATTAAGCTAGTGCGGGGCCTGTAACATTTATAAAGGGGCCCTAAATTCAAAGAACAAACATAAATATTAAAATAAAAATTTTTAACTTGCATAAAGAATTGTATTTTTTCATTTGTTATACAGCCAGATAATACCAGAAATATATCTGACTTTTCAGTAATAGTATTACTTACATGTAGGTAACAGTTTCAAACGTCAAAAGTAACAAAACTGCAATTTAAAAGTTACATTTGTTAGAGTTAGCATGAGCAAATTTGTTCATGATACTGAAAATGTCTATTTCACGTAGAAGTTGATGAAAGTCTTAGTTAAATTAATTCATAAAATGTCGTTCCTTCTTCTAAAATAAAATATGTATATATTCTAACTTTGCTTGCAAAACCCTGTGATATAAGGCTAAAACCGCTAACCTCACACACCCAGTCGTTCATAAAAGGTGAAGGCAGTACAGTACTATAGTAAAAATTTGGTTTGTTTTGAACTTCGCGCAAAGGTACACGAAGGCTATCTGCGCTAGCCATCTTTCATGTTTGGTGCGACTGGGATCCAAACCCGCGACCCTCGGATTACGAGTCGAGTACCTTAACCACCTGGCTATGCTGGGACCCTGTAGTAATAGAGAAAGTACATACGGAATTGGTATGCGATCACACAGCCACTGATATTGTTTGATTTTTCATTTTTCATTGGTAGTTTGTCATTTAAACTGGTTTTTGTAATAGTAGGCCCAATTACATGATCTATTTTGTATATAACACTAACATCATATTGGGTTATTTTGCAAAAGCAAGGTGTTCTCGTGAGTTTGTTTGTTTGTTTTTCAATATCGTACAAAGCTACTCGATGGCTATCTGTGTTAGTCGTCCCTAATTTAGCAGTGTAAGACTAGAGGGAGGGCAGCTAGTCATCACCACCCACTGCCAACTCTTGGGCTACTCTTTTACCAACGAATAGTGGGATTGACCGTCACATTATAATGCCTAATGCCCCCACGGCTGGGAGGGCGAGCATGTTTGACGCGACGGGAATGCGAACCCGCGACCCTCAGATTACGAGTCGCACGCCTTAACACGCTTGGCCATGTCGGGCCGTTCTCGTGAGAAAGGAAAGGTTTCCGCAGGCTTTAATATGTACGTTAAACATGCTAACTTCTTCAGATCTCGCAGATGATATTTAGGCCTAGCACAAATAAAATATTTGGCGGTGTCAACTGAAAGCAGGAAACTTACTTTTCCTTAGGCCATAGGAATATACATATATATATATATATATATACACATAAATCATAAAAATATGTCCCTTGTACGGCTGAGCTATGTAGATGATGTTTTGAATTAAGCATAAAGCTACACAAAGGGCTATCTGTGCTCTGCTACCACGGGTATCTAAACTAATTTTAGAGTTGTTAGTATGCAGACATACAAGCTGTTTAGAACCATTATAATATGGATTGAATATAAAACTAAAACTTCAACTAAACGGTTAGTTAATTTTTCGCGGCTCAGCAATGGGATGAGACACACAGAAAAATATGTTTATCGATTATGTGCTTCTCGTAGTTTCATATGCAGCCAATTATTACGATGAAATAAAAGTCAGTTGTATCCAAAACAGCTTAGAAGAGAGAGGGTTTTTTAAAGCTTTATATTTAACGATTATTTACCTGCTTTTGCTTCTCATATTAAGAAACTTTAAAATAATAATTTATAGCCTTCTGCTCTAACTTTAGTTACGTAGGCTTTTCTGCTTAGTGTTGTAGTAGCAAATTAGAAAAATGACTGTGTATCTGAAGTTAGCGGTTTCGACGTTTTACTTTCACCTTCTACTGGGACAACGTTTTTGCATGCGAGTGTGGTATCTATGTGTGTATGATCTTAGTATATGTCCTACCAGTTTTCACTGGTTGCCAGCAAATTTCGGCGTAAATTCTCTTTGTCAAACTATTTTCAGCCATGAAACGCCAAGAATACAAATACGCAAATACTTCATTTTTCGGCATGTAACGGCACGTAAATTTTAAACATTTTCAAAAAACCACTTACAGAGCGTTTCATCTATATTTTGTTTAATCAGAAACGATTGATGGACTTTTGTCTTTCGCTTAAAGTGCATAACAAAATGAACAATCCAATTTTATCAACATAAAATTTGGGAATGATCAACCCATATTGACAGCTTAAAAACATTTACCACGGGCCCTTGAAAGTGCGGGGCCCGTAGCATATGATGCTTTTGCTATTAGAATAATCCGACATTGGCCGGATGTCAGATAGCTTGAATTCTTATTTGATCTCCTCTGTGGTGATGTTTGTGATAACTATGAAAGTCTCTGGAGACCCCAGCAATATGAGTAGTGATCTTGCTTCCTTTGAAGCCAGGCACAATTTGATGTAGTCCTGTGGTTAGCAACATTTGGTTACTATACCACCTTTGGGTAAATATGACTTCTGAAAAGGAAATACAGGGAAAACAGACTTTTTCCTCTTTAGCGATGTCTGGTTGCCTAACTCAGAGGGGACCACTTTGACAGCTGGTGATATCCGTGTAGAGTTTTGTTTCTTGGACATATTAGTGACGTTCTGCTGAGTCTCAACGTGGTATGATTTGTGTTGTTTATGCCTGCAGGGAGATGTTATTAGTTTGCTTTGTTTTGATGGTTTCTGTGTATTATCAGAGCTGGGTCAAGATGTTTCTTTGAAACGTGCTGATAGAAGATCATCAAGTGTTTTGCTTGTCTGGGATCTGAGTTGATTGGTTGTAATTCTATGTCATTCACTTTCATGGTAGTACAGTGTAAAATATCTGTGCTAGGGAGTGGGCAACTCCATGGCCATTGGCCAGCTCGAGTTTCGGAATCAATTTTTCCATCATTTATTTTTATCGGAACTTTGGTTATCAGCAACTGCACTGCCTCACGTAATCGCTAAAGTTGCGCGCTTCATCACTGCCACAAACTCCGCCCGTTTTTTAACGTCAGTCTGATTTAGATGTTTGTTATCAAGTGTGCGTTGTTTTCCATGCGCTTGCAAACATATTTTTATTGCACAACTTTTAAGTGTTTAAATGTATTTTGTTTTTAATCCCATAATATGGATAAGTGGATAATTCGAAAACGAAAGAATTTGGATGATTGTGAACGCTCAGAAAATAAAGACAATTTAATTCATTCTGGCATTACTGCGGAGAAAAGAATGGCACGTGACTGGAAAAACGTGAAACGAGAATTTAATGAAAGTTGAGAGTTGGAATTTGCAGTGATTGAAGGAAATAATAAACCAGTTTGTCTTTTGTGTAACAAAGTTTTTAGGAATAATAAAGTACACAACATTTAAGTAAGCAACATTTAATAATTTTCAGAACGAATTTGATGTAAAATTTCCAGTTGATTGCAAAAATCGTATGAATGAAATAGTACGGCTTCATGAACAAAATGGGGGTCTGAAAGATTTTTATCATTGATAGAACTAGTTAAGTTAGCTAGCTATAAAGTAACTTGGATTCTAGTTAAAAAAAAAATCATTTACTGATGCTGAACTAGTAAAAGAAATATTGGTTGTGATCATTGAAACACTGTTGGAGAATTATGATTCAAAAACAAAAGATGGTATTCTTCAAAAGGTAAAGAATTTGCAATTAACTCGAAGAACAATTATCCGCAGAATGCTAGAGCTAGCGAAAGGCAACTTGCTTGAACAAAAAGACTGTTTGTATTTTTCTTTTAGCACTAGATGAACCAACAGATGTTAGTGACACTGCACAGTTGATATTTTGGATTCGATATGTAACTTCATATCTTCAAGTGAGGATAAAAATGCTTGGCCTTTGTGGATTACGAGATCGAACATGTGGAAAAAATCTTTGAAATGTGAAAATAATTCAATCTGGATTTTAAAAAAACTGCCTTCTCTCACAACAGGCAGTGCTCCCGCCATGACTGGGACGAAATTGGAATTTATTTCTCTTTTGAAGCAGCACTTAATTAAAAATAATCTGAAGTTTACGCTGCCATCTTTCCATTGCATTTTGCAACGGGAAAATGTATGTGCTCAGATGTCTAACAGTGATGAATTTAAACATTAGATGGACATTTTTGTAACAATTGTGAATTATATTAGAAGTGGGAGCTCTCTTATCCATCGACAGTTTGTTGAATCTTTGAAGAAAAGCAGTGACTGTACTTTTGATGATCTTACTGATTTTGCAAATGTAAGAAGGTTAGGTAGAGGAAAAGTCTTGGAACGATTTACGTCCTTATTTCCTCAAATAAAAGAGTATCTTGTTAAAAGAGGTAAGATTGAAAATTTCCCTCAAATTGAAAGTTTGTCACGACAGTGTGATTTGTACTTTCTGTACGACATAATGGCTCACTTGAATAATTTGAATACTAAGCTTCAGGGAAGAAGTAAAATAATAAGCGAGCAATTACAGTCTATTCATGAATTTAAAGTAAAGCTAAACCTACTTGCGGAACAAGTACAAAAGAATGATTTGACACATTTTGAAAGATTGAATAGTTTTCTAGAAAATAATAAGAACTGTGATTTCTCTGAGGTTAAAGATGATCTTTGTGTAAACTGTATCAAAAATCTATGTTAAAAATTTGAATTACGTTTCTCGGAATTTAAAAATTTGAAATTGATATTTGACTTTTTGCAGATCCATTTCAGTTTGCTTAGGACATTTCAGTAAGGATTTTTTTTTTTTTGTCATTGGATAAGAGTGGATTTGAAGACGAGATGCTTACCCTGCAAAGTGCAGAACACATAAAAGGTAAACGAGAATGATCTATCAAAGAGATGTGGCTTACTATTCTGATAAATGAGAGTCTTCCAAATTTAAAGAGAGCAATTTCAAAATTATTTTCCATGTTTGGATCCACATAGGTGTGTGAGTCAACATTTTCTACACTAGATTTTTCAAGTCTAGATATAGATCCTGGCTTACTGACATAAATTTAGAGGCAGAGCTATAATGCTCATTGAGCATAGATATCAAGCCAAATTTCACGAAACTTGTTGATGAAAACCCCATCAATTTTCACATTGAGGGTTAGCTGAAATGCAATTATTTCGATTAAACTAACATCATTTTTTCTTTTTTTGAATAGTGTTACCAACGTTGTTTTCATTAGCCACAGCTGTTGCCACTGTGAAAATAAGTTGCCCACACCTGCCTTAGTACAAGTATATGTGAATTCTAAATAATGCAATGTATAATCACCTTGACTTGTTAAGTTGTTAACAGGATCGGTGAAACTTTGCTATAGTGTTGAAATTTACATTCTGTGATGTTTTGGAAGAAACATCTTGATAAAATATTCTCTGTTACTAACACTTTTGCACAGTGCTGTAATAACACGGAAAAAAGGAACACAATCTCAAACACAACAACTAATTATTAATTGTCTAGACAAAAATATTTTTCAATAAATTTATTTATTTTTGGTTACAATGTCATGAAAATCATTTTGAAAAAAAAATGTTTTGTTCTAAGGAAAGAATTTAATAATGAAAAAGTTCATGACACTTATGATGAACAACACTGGTTATTTATTTAAAATGAGAAACATAAAGGTTTCGGAGTTCTATAGGTATGCAGATTTTTTCAGTTCAAATCTCCTGACACGATCCAAAGGAGAGGTTCAGTTCATAAGCAATTTCTTGGATAGTTAATCATTCATCACTTCGGATTTTTTCTTTCACCTTAGCGACCGTTTCGTCAATGGACGATGTCGACGATCACCCAGAACGTGGGTCATCTTTCACCGATTTCTGGGAATCTTGGAAGAATTTTATCCGCTGATAAACGACAGACTTATTTAAGTAGTCATCGCCAAAAGCATTTTTTAACATTTCGAAAATTTCTGTTCCTCCTTTACCATTTTTCACAAAAAACTTAATGCAAACGCGTTACTCTTCTTTTCTGTTTATTTCTGTTACGACAGGGGCAAGAGATACGTCTGTCTTTGAAGACGTTTTTCGCAACACGGGAATAAGATCTGGAGAAATGGTTTGTTCGTGAGGCAGATCACCATTTGTACTTTGTACACACCTTAGTGAAGCTCAGTATTTCTGTACTGGCACATGTAACAAAAGAAGTCCTGAAACTTTTTTATTAGACCTCGTACTATGTAAAAACATCAACATTATTTATGAAATGTAATGCAACAACTGCCGCGACTTATATGTCAGAGAAACAAGTATAAAAGTGAAAACCAGATCCAAAGAACATAAGAAAACATCTCACGATTTTGAACACTCATATAAGCTCAACATAACCATTGGAAACATCAACATACTAAGTAGCGAAATAAATACTAACAAACACAAAATCAAAAATGCCTTACTTGTACAAGAAATGAAACCAATAGAAAATAACCACTTTATATTTATATTAATTAATAACCTAACATCTAAGTGCTTCGCCCTCTTGAATTTAGTAACAATTTTACCTCTCGATTCTGAGATACGTGTAGTGCGTTTCTAATAACGTTCGGTTGGAAACTATATGTTAATCTGAAGATGATTTTAGAAAGTCAAAACTTTGTTCTGTACTTTATTTTAATTGAAGTACTATTACTTACGATATTCGGTTTTAGAATACATTCGAACCAGTATTATAAATGCAATTTATTAAAAGATGACCTTTCAGCTGAAGATTGCAGTGTACGTTCTTTGTACTGTTGAGAGTGAATTGGCGATGAGTGGAATGGAATTGAGGTATTTAGTAAAGTTTATAAAAATTTCTAACATTTAAATGACACTGAAGAACACGTGGTATATTTTCTAAAATATATTTGGAATATCATTTCAATATAATTTTTAAATATTTGTTTTATGTTTCTGTTCATATTCATAAAAATACCAATATAGTCCTAACTATAGTATTAACATTAATTTCAAGTTTTATCCAGGGAAGTTCAAGTGATTGTGTACTTATCGGCAGCTTCTTAGTTTTATTGATATTAGTACCAGACAGAAACGTAGTGTTTCTTGTTGTTGGTTTTTGTTAAATACCATGTATAAATTATAAAGTTTAGCTAACTCATTCAGTAATTGAAAAGCTTTTTTTTTATAGTTTAATTGCATGGTTTGAAGTTATATAGCTGAGACCGAGTTTCTGTTAAAACATCATAAATGTATTCCCTAGTTCTGACTTTATCAAACCCGAATGAGAATCTTTTTAAAACTGTTGTTAATAAACTGCTGCAAGTGCAAGTTGACTCACTGGTAGTCGTGCTTCCCTGCTATTGCCATATAGTTTTGTATAATACCAGCTGTGATAGGAGAAGAATGACATGAGATTGGTTTTTCCCTTAATTTAATTTGTAGAACAATTAGCGTGGAGGCTAGAGTTTAGGTTATATAACAGCATCATTTATTATACGAGTGATTTGTGCCAAGCTCAAATAAAACTATATAACAAAATTTTTACTTTTTCGTGTTCCTGGGCAGAAAGTGTTATTTCCCAATTGCTTCTGCCTAAAGTAAATGGAAAATATCTATTTTTCTCTTCAAACTTTGTTTTTGTGAGCTGGGTAATGAAATTTTCAAATTAGCTCATCTTTCAGAACATTCCAGGTAGATTCAGTGCTGAGTAGCTGACAGAGAATTTTCAAAAATTTTCTGGAATGTTGTAGAAACCTCAAAGCTATGCAGCTCTATAACAGGAATAAGTATCCATCTATTCCCCTGGCTCATTCAGTGCACCTCAAAGAGGAATGCAACAGCATCAAGACCTTGCTAGAATCCTTGAAGTATGATGAGTATGGCTGGAAGGTTGTCAGAAGCTTCAAAATGGTGACATTCCTGATGTGTCTCCAAGGAGGTTTTACTAAGTTTTCCTGTTATCTTTGCCTTTTGGACAGCAGGGGCACTGCAACACACTACAACAGGAAGCACTGGCCATAACAGACAGAGTTCTTTGTGGGAAGGCACAAAGTCAAGTGTGAGCCACTAGTGGACCTCCAGAAGGTGTTGTTCCTTCCACTTCACATAAAATTGGGTCTAATGAAACAGTTTGGCACAGCTCTTGATAAGGAGTCTGCAGCCTTCAAGTGCCTTCAAGACTTCTTCCCTAAGCTGCCTGGGGCAAAGGTCAAAGCTAGTGTCTTTGTTGGACCACAAATAAAGAAGATTCTGGATTGCACAAAATTCCTCAAGAAACTCAGTAGAAAGGAAAAAAGCTTGGGGCAGCTTTGTTGCAGTGGTTCGGAACTTCTTTGGCAATAACAAGGCCAAAGGTTATGTGGAACTGATTGAGGCTCTTTGTGAAGAACTAAGGCAAAATGGACTGCAGGATGTCTCTAAAAGTCCATGTCCTTGATGCTCATCGTGATAAGTTCAAGGAGAACATGGGAGCATGTTCAGAGGAGCTAGGTGAGCGCTTCCACCAAGATATACTGGACTTTGAACGCCGCTACCAAGGAGTGTATAACGAAAACATGATGGGAGATTATGTTTGGGGGCTGATACATGAAAATGATTTACATTACAGTTGCAAATCTCAAAAAACTACTCACCTCTAAACACTTTTGCTCATTTTTATGTAACATTAGTATAAATACATGTAAATCTTGACTTATATGTTTTGTTCAGACCTTATTTAAATGAAAATGTCCAAGTTTGCCTGTTTTTGCATAGAAAATAGGTTAATTTCTAAATTTCTTTATCCACATCACAAAAGCAAAGTTTGAAGGGAATAATGGCCATTTTCTGTACTTTTAGAACATAGCAGTTAAGAAATAACACATACTGTCCAGGAACAACATTTGTGTTGTGTAGTGTAATCAGCTTGTTACTGTGTGGATGGGACATCTTTTCTGATGGGGAAAGAATACATCAATCTGAGAATAATAAAGTTAAATAGGTTGCTGATTTTAAACAGTTAATTGGAACACAAATGCAACTAAGTCAAAGGAAGTAAAAAAATATATATATCCTGAGTATCAAAGGATTTTTTTCTTGGAAAGAATTTGTTTTGCTTAATAATTAACATAAAAGTTCAGCTTATTTTGAGTTGTAAGACATTAAACAATATTTTTTATATTTATGGCCAAATAAATTCTGAAGTTGATGGTATAGATACTTGCAGTTGATGTTAGTACAAACTGAGTTACAAAAGTAGTAATACGTATAAAGAATTACAGTTAAAAGTATAATAAAACTGATAATTTCATGTTATCTTCTAGGTCTGTCAATACAAAAGATGAAGTTGATAATCTGTTTATGTTGGAAAAATAAGAATTACTCTTGGTATTGTAAAGTATTATTAGTGAAACAGTTTAAAGGGTCTTTTTTTCTTTCAAAACGATATACATTGTGAATTGGGTTAAATACATTATATTTGAAACTGTATTGAAGTTAAGAAATTCTATTAACTGTTTGATTAATTCTTTCCATTATCAAATAATGAAACTGAGGTTGAGTATTTCAAACCTGTCATTTAAACAAGCTGGTCTAATAAATTCAGTAGAGAGAATATTTCTTTTCTACTGGTTATAAATAACACAAAAGTAAATCCTTGATGTTTGTTGCACATTTGAAATGATGTCTAAACATGTTAGACTTCTGAGAAATCTGAGTGACATTATTTAACTGATCAGTTGTGCACAAGTGTGTTTAAACTGGTTATAACAAGCTACATAGAAGGCTACCTTTCTTCAGTGTTGTATTTCTTACAGGTACTGTAGTCCATCAGATATTGGTTCAAAGAATAGAACAAGTGGAAGAACTGAAATTTGGAAAATGAGTTTGAATAACAAGTAAATCCAAGTCCGTTATGTAAGTGTTAGTGGTTTATTCATTGTTTTAATAGGAACTAATCTGTAAGTGTTTACTGTTTTAACATTTACTGTAAAAAATTTAAATTTCAGATGCCACTTATTCTATATTTGATCTTTTGCTTCAAACTGTTGAATTCACTATTAAAACAGCTGCATAAGGTGTCACACTTTATGTTAATGAGAAGATGCAAGTTGAGACCATGTGATATGTTACATGATAATATATAATGCTTGCTTTTCTTTAAGGAATCAAAAAAAATTTGTAAACCCATTTAATACACAGTTTTTTTACTACATAATGAACAGTCAAGTGTGTTTAGCACCACCTTGAAATGTAATATTTTACCTTACAAGGTGTAAGTGGATTTTCCTACTGCATGCAGTATTTATAGATTTCATACAGGTCACAGAACTTTAGATAGTTATATAATTCTGAAGTTTTGTTTTCCATGCCTTGAAAGCAGTGGAATTTTGTGAACTGCTAAGTAAATTACAATTCTATCTAATTAAAACATTGTGTGTTATTTTTTTTTAACTTTAGTTAAGTTCATTTCTGGATGAATGTCTTAGGGTCAATATTCTAAAAAGATACAAAATTGTAGAATATGCCACACTTAGATGTTAGATTATTAACTATAGGATTGAAGGTGCTACTTTGTGTTGGCTTAATTTTAGTTTGGGTTCTTGTTTAAGTAGGAATTATTTGATTGTACTTTTGTTTGTTTTTCTATCCCTTCTTAGTATGTTGGTGTTTTCTGTGGTTATGTTGGGCTTATATTATTTGCAGTTTTTAAAAATGTGCTAAGATGTTTTATTGTGTTGTTTTGAATCTGGTTTCTATTTTTCTGCTTCTTTCCCTAATATAAGAGTAATTGCAGTTGTCCTATTGTTTTTTCTAAATAGTGTTTGTCAGTGTCATTTTTACATAACATGGATTATAGTTTTGTACTTGTTTTTTTTTTTTAAATAAATTCAAGTGTTTACTGAAATGTATTGTTCCAAGTTTTTCCAAATGATGGTTATTTCTTTGCTAATATCAGAAATGTATGATATGCAGCAGTTTAAGGTTTTATAGTTGTTTCATTGCATTTTAGTGTTTGTTGTTAAGTATGTTGTTGGTCTAGGTGTGTGTATATAATATTTTCAATGGTTTTTGAAGTAAATTTGTTGGTGTTGATTAAGTTTTGTTTTATTTGGTTGGTTTCATCATTAATTTTATTGGGTGAACATAGATTTGTGGCTGTCTTCACTTCATTTCTTAACAAAACACAATTCCATGTTATCCTTTACTTTCATTACAAGAGAAGATGGAACTTTATAATCTGTTGATGTTGGAAGAATAAACATACTTTCATTATTGTGAGGTATTTTAGTGAAACATTTTGAATAGTTTTTTATTTGTAGGAAGCATAGACATTGTGAAGAGGTTGAATGCATTTTATTGAAATTATTTTGAAGTCTTATCACATAACTACAGTCACTTCCTCAATTTCTAATCTGCTGTTTTGTCCCTTTTTAGAATGATTACATATTGTAACACCCTATTACAACTATTTTAACTTTATTTAAATATTTTCATAACCTAATATGTTTCTAATTTACATATTTAGTTTTTTTAATACAAAAAAATGCAAACATAAAAACAATAAATTCACTGTATTTTGTGTTGATCATTGGTTTTGGTGTCCAGAAGATGAAAAAAAGGTAACTGTACTTTTATGTGATGATGCTGGTGTAAAACATTAAAATATGAAGTGTGAAATTTAAAACAATTTTAGTACCAATAATAAAAAAATGTTTAAAACCATTATAGTTTAACTGGCTTTATACTTAATCTATTGAAGTATTAAAATTCCATTTGCTGTTTGATTAATTCTTCTTATTGTTAGAAAATAAAACAGAAACCAAATCTTTCAAACCTGTTAGTTGAACAAGCTAGTGAAGTAAATTGGTTATAAATAACAATAACAAATTCACAAAATAATTACCTTTTTCAAAAGACAGGATGCGATTGGAAGAATATATTTTAGAGTTTACTGTTTTCATTTACATCTCGGTAAAGCAAAAACCTTAAGCTATAAAATTTCTTTATGGTTTAACATTGTTTTTAATACAAACATACTTGGTTCTTGCTGTTTGTTGCACATGTGAAATGATGTCTATATATATGTTAGACTTCTGAGAAACATGACTGACATTTTTTAACTTATCAGTTGTGCACTGGTATGTTCAAAATATATTAAATGATCCATGTAGAAAACAACCTTCAGCAACTTCTTTCTTACAGGACTATATCATCAGTTATGGGTTCAAAGAATGGAAAAGGTGGAAGAACTAAAGTGTGGAAAACAAGAGTGAAAAGCAAGTAAATCCAAGTTTTTATAGTAAGTGTAATGTTTTATTCATTGTTGTAATAGAAACTAAACTGTAAATAGTTATTCTAATGTTTACTACAAAAAATTTAAATTTAAGATGCCACTTTCTATATATTTTGCTTTAAACTGTTGAATTAAGTATTAAGACACCTGTATAAGGTGTTCCAGTTTAAGTTAGTGGGGAGATACAAGTTGAGACCACCTGATTATTGCATGATAAATGCTCAGTTTTCTGTAAGGACTCCATAAAATGAAAGTTACAAAGTAATTTGATGCACAATGCTACCAGGTAATGTATAGTAACATACATTCAAAACCATCTTTTAATTTTTCACTGTACCAGTTGTAAGTGGATTTTACTACGGCATGCAATATTTATGGGTTTTGTAAACTTTATAGAATTATTGATAGTTATATAATTCTGAAATTTTTTTTTCTAGGCCTTGAAAGTAGTGGAATTTTGTGAATTGTTAATTCAAATTAAAATTCTATCTAATCAAAACTTCATTTTTTAAATTTGAGTTAAATTAGTTGGTGGTTGCTTGTCTTAGGGAGAAGACTGAATGGGTATGAGATTGTAGAAAGTGCTGCACTTAGATGTTAGGTTATTAATTAACATCGGGATAAAGGTGTTTTGTATTAACTTAATTTTAGTTTGAGTTCTTGTTTAAGTAGGGCTTCATCAGTGTTGGAGTTGTTTGTATTTGTTAACTTATGTTGGTGTGTTTTATGGTTATGTTGTACTTCTCATTTGTTTTCTTTGAAACTGGTTTAAATAATTTCTTGTTTTTCTGATATAGAAATAATTGTAGTTGTTGCATTGTATTATATAATTAATATTGGTATTTGTCAATGTAGTTTGTACATAATATGATTTTTAGTTTTGTGAACTGGTTTTCAAATAAATGTAATGTTTTGATGTGAGTTTTTCTCCAGCTGTGATTATTTTTTGATAATATCAGGAGTATATAATATGCAGCAGTGTAAGGTTTTACAGCTGTTTCAATGAGTTTATTACTGTTTATTTGTTGTTGACTATGTTGCTGGTTGAGGTGTGTGTATAATTTTTTTTAATGGTTTATTTGAAGGAAATTTATTGTTGTTAATGAAGTGTTCTTTCATTTCATTGAAATGTTCCATTTGGTTGATTTCATCATTAATTTTATTGGGTGAGCATAATTTTGTGGCTATGAATATTTGAGTTTTAATTTGTGTCATGTGCTGATTCAAAGTTGTGTGTAGTCCAGTGTGGGTGACTTTTCTTCTGAACTGTTTATTGATTTTTGTAATATTGAGATTGAGAAATATTATTTAGTTAGATTTCTTAGAGAAATTTTACAATTTTAAATTTCGTGTTTCTTAAAAAAAAAGTCTTAACCTTTATATCCATTGTTGTTTGTTTCCAAATACCTTCAAAGTTTACCAAGCACTAAGAAACTGTTTGACAGTATTTTGTTGCACACCATGAATGTGCATCAGGGCAATCTTTATTTCCAAGACACACAAAGCTAGATGACCAAACTTCATCATACTTTTGTTTCATTTTTTTTATCTGTTGTTTCTAATTTTATGCTTTTACCTGAATTTTCTCTTACCTTAAACAGCTCACTGCTAGTAACAGTTTTTGGCAATAAAATACTGAGAATGTTCATCCTCAGTTTGAACTGCCTCAATATTTTGATCATTTATTTCAATTTCTTTTGGAGACTGAAAGGCTTTTATTTTCAAAGTTGTTGTTTTCAGCAACAAATCCATAGGCCGTTTATATTTATTGGATTTATATCTTAAAAGTATCAAACTTTTGTTTCAACTCGGAACTTGTGTAGACACTAGATCTGAAATATCAGGGTGAGAGAGTGGGCTGGGCACGTAACGCCCTCTGCACCCATATTTTGTAGCACTAGCAAATACCTATCTAATATTAGATTTGTATGCTTATCATTTATTCATTTAATGAAATTATATGTAAATGAATTTTTACATTGTTTTAGGTACAATCTCTTCAAGATATATAATAGATACAGCATCTTCAATGTGAAATCATTATTATCTAATTCTAGTACATAAGGAAATATTTTATTATAAGTTATAATCATACAAAAAGTATTAACTATTTTAATCAGTGATGAGAAAACCCACTTCTAGAGAAAAATATATATGTAGAAACGGCTGGTTTGGGTTGAGAAAATGTTTTATGTAGAGGAGCGAACAATGTTTCAACCTTCTTCGGTCATCGTCAGGTTCACAAAGAAAGAAAGAAGTAACTGACCAATATCTGACCACATGTTTGAAGGGGGTTGTGTAACTGAGTGTAGGAATGTAGATGTTTGATTATATTTATTAATATATAGGTATAAAGGTGTTCCTTTGTATTGATTTATTTTGGGCTTGAGTTGTTGTATAAGTAAGGCTGTTTAATTTTGCGTTTGTTTATGTTTGTTTCTTTATTTAGTATTTGAGTGTTTTCTATGGTTATGTTGTGTTTATTTGACTTGCAGTGTTCGAAAACGTGTGAAGGTGACTTTTTATGTTCTTTGAATCTGGTTTCCATTTTCCTACTTGTTTCTCCAATATAGAAGTCATGGCAGTTATCACATTGTATTTTATAAATAATGTTGGTGTGGTGTTTGTCAGTGTAGTCTTTACACAGTATAGACCTCAGTTTTGTGCCTGGTTTTTGAATAAATTTGGTATGAACTGGAATGTTATATTTTGTTACTAGTTTTTGCCAAATGTTGGTTATTTTACAGCTGATGTTGGGAATATATGGTATGCAGCAGTATATGATTTTATGATTTTTTAATTCATGGGATATATTTACTTTTGTTACTGTTTTTTTTATCTGAAATGTGACATCATTGTTCTGTGGGATGTAGTTTGGGAAACACTGCTATAGTATTTTTTGTATAGAAAATTTTTAAAAAATATTTTCATATTTGTTGACATAATGTAGAATGATTCATATTCATTGAACACATATAAAGCAAATGTTAATACTGCAGTGTTTAGTAAAATAAAATCAAAACAAATCTGAACCTCTGACTATTACTTTGTAATAAAGAAAAACAAGCCAAACTCAAAATACAAAAGCTGCACCAACTGAAAGGATTCCCAGGGTACAAGTTTAATCATGAGATATAAAATGTACCCTAGGTTTTGGAAGTGATTGAAGAGAGGGCTCACATTGTGGAGGGGATACACCATCTGTCTGTCTTACCCTCCACTTCTTAGTCTCACATGAAAAATAATAACATAAGAAAATAATCAAAGAAATAGAAATTAGAAGAGCAAGATGTGAGTGCCAAAGTCTACAACCTCACACATCTATATCACCTTTCACTGCCTGCAGACAGTTATGGAAAGATCACTGATCTCCTCTTTTTTTCTATAACAGCTGGTGTAGTGATTTTGATTTTTGTTTTGACTTGGTTTTATTTATAACAAACTATATGTATGTAATAACACATTGAGTTTGTTTCATATGTATTAGATTTCAGGAGTACATGATATTTAAAAATACAGAAACAGTTACAGTGGATTTTGATCAAATATTATATCTTGAAATTGCTAAATAGGTTTTCATTATTACTACATACATATAGTTTGTTATAAATAAAACCAAGTCAAAACAAAAATGAACCCTGAATTGAGGTGTTTACTGAAAAAGAAATAAAACTTGTGTTACAATATATTCTGTGATGTGTGTAATGTGTTCCACAAGCAGTATATGATATTCTGATATGTAGAAACAACTGCACTGGATATTGATCAACACGTATATATTAAAATTACTGACCAGACACTCTTTATGTATTAAACACTGATTATTTACATTCATGTAAATACTCTAGAAGGTGTTTTACAAACTCCAGTTCCAAGATGGAAGAAGGGAAAATGATTATTAGAAAAAGACTAGTTACAAGACTTTGAAAATTTAGTAGATGATAGTGGAACCTCAGTTTCTATTGGTTGGCAAATGTATGTGGTGAAATGACTTTAGTTTTTTGTGGGGGACTGTAAATTGTGGCAAAAGGTATTAAGTTCTATGTCAAAATGGTCTATTGTGTTGGAGGTTCTGTCATAAATTTATGCCTCCATTGTTTGACTTCACATACATTCTCAAATTTCCAGTGCCATGTCAATACCAATTTGCATTGCTCAAACATCAAGTCTGCATCCCCTATGTTTACCTTAATTTTTTTATCAAAATAAGAAATAAGTATGAATTAGTGCTGAATGTGTGTATACATTTTTTGAGACACCCTTTGATATATGAATAGATTTTGGGGGTTAGTTTTCACAATTTTAAGTTGATAATGATTCTCTTGTTTAGTAATGCTGCTGAAATTATGCTTCTGGTTGAAGCTAAAAATTGTGTTTTTCTTTTAGTGGAATAATGTCAATGTGTAAGCTGCTGCAGAGTTAAAACTCACTTCTTGTGAGTTAAATCTTGAATATTTATGTGTAAACTAAATACCAATTGTTAGTTACTGGAATATTGTTCTCATGCATCTGTTATCAAGATAGAGGTTTGAGGCAGAACATCTCTTTATGCAGTTGTGGCACAGTGGCTGAATTGGAACTTGTGAAACATGTCAACACAGCCTCAGAAACTGAGATGGTTAATGAGTCCCACACACATTCTTTCTGGGGTCTTCTAGAAGGGGTTGTCTTTTCATCTAGATGGTTGTTCTTCATGGTATTTGCATGTGAGGTTGTGTTCTCCTCCAAAATATCCATCAAATGACTTTGATAGTATTTCCAAATGATCCAAAATTTCTTCACACACACATGGAATTAGGGGCTTATCCTCATTTACCATTTCTTCGAGTGATGAAAAATTCGAAAGATTCCCTCTTAACTCGTTGACACCAAAGATGTAACTTTTTGCAGCATTTCAATATGTTTATGTTTTTTTCTTGAAGAGATACACTCAAATAGGCTAGCATTTGGTTGAATTCTTATAATTCTATTTCTCTGGGCAGATCATAGTCACGCTCCTTCAGAAAAGTTTTGACTTCTTCTCGCAGTTGAAAGAAGCGCATTAAAGTTCTCTCATGTGACAGCCAGCAGACTTCTGTGTGGAAAAGCAAAAGTGAATGCTCACTTCCAAAACCTTCACAAAGCAACTTGAAGAGGCAGTTGTTCAGAGCACAACCCCTAATCCAGTTGATGGTCTTCACAGAAGTGTCAAGGACCTTCTTCAACTTTGGAGGCAATGTTTTTGATGCCAAAGCATATTGATGAAAAAAACAGTGAGTACCTTGCAAGTGCGGAATCTCTTGTTTCATCAGTGCAAAAAATCCTGATTTATTTCCTAGCATAGTATGGGCACTGTCGGTACACACAGAACCAATGATTTGGATATCTAAATCATATTTCACAAAGAAGTCCTTCACACACTGGAAGACATCTTTCCCTTTTGTGGTTTTTTTCAGATCTTCACAGAACAGGAAATTTTCCATTATGGTGTCATCATGAAGATACCTCACTAGTGCAATGAGTTGACTGCAGTTTGCAACATCAGTTGTTTTGTCCAATTGAGAGAGATTTTCAAGAGACTATCCATGATATATGGGATAACTTGGTCCAAAATGTTCAAACTCAAATCACCAATTTGGTTTTGAATAACATAATTTGATAACAGCACTAGTTTAAGCTAGTTTGAGGCTTCTTTTCCCAGAACAATTGTTGCCATTTCTAATGCACATGGTTTTATCACCTCTTTTGCAATTCTATGGGGCTTCTTTGATGTGGCTACTTTATACACCACATGGTATGAAGCCATCAGCAATGGTTTGTTAGCAGATATAAAACCTAATTTTTGAAGGGTTGCTCGAGAATCAAAGTGGGCCCTTCTACCTTTCAACGATTTAACATCATGGCCTGCAACAGCTGCTCCACCATGCCGGTTGTTGAAGTGTTCCTGCAGCTTAGATGGCTTCAAATCTGCATTTGAAAGGGCAGCGTCACAAAGCATGCACTGGGGTTTTTGCAGATCCTCAGTTGTTCAGAAGCAAGTGAAACCAAACTTCACATAATCATCATTCCATTTCCTTTTCTCTGACATAATGAAGTTTTTTGCACAAACACAGAATCAACAATGCACTGACTACCATAGCATCACTCATGGGTTTATATACTCTGTGAAACTTTCTAGAACGTTTTCAAACGTATGTCGCATGACGTCATCAATTAATTCTGGATACTTTTGGAAATTTCTTGAGTCACGATCACGTGAATACATGACATAAATAAATAACAGACACTTTATGAAGGCATTCACAAACCTAACCTAATTAGTTGTGCCAAGTATTTAGGTCACGTGTCATGTGTTTGTTTACAGTTGTAGATTAAGATTTCGGTCTGCGCTGGTGACAGTAGAAATGATAGTTTATCGTAACAAGGTAAGCTAAGGTAAAAAGCTAAGTCTGTAACAAGAAAAACAAGAAATAAAAAATCGAATGTAATTTTTGAATATATAGGACAGTACCCTTAATATAAACAAAAAAAACTGAAATGTTATCTTGCATCCCCTGGAACACTATTTTGCACCCCTGGTTGGGAACCACTACTGTAAGGAAATAGAACATGACCAATTTTCATAAAACAGAATAGTCTTCTTTGAGACACCAGTATTTTATCTATACAAGACTCACAAATTACCACAGATTATTCTTGACCAAATGAATTTGTGGTTAGTTGGAAAACTATAACAGTAAAGATGAACTATATCAAATGAATTTAAAACTTCATGTAATACTGTTTGGGATCTGTCATTAATGTGATGTGATGAAATGGGTTTTTATCTAACCTTTCATTTAAAACAATTGAAGTCCACGCTCACCAGTTGAAGTTTAACGTCACTCAACGTCAATAACGAGTATGCCCCCCGTGAGCATCAATAACTGTTTGGCATCTCCTGCCCATGGAAGCAATGAGATGATGAACCACATCCTGTGGAATGGCTGTCCACTCATCCTTCAAAGCTACTGCAAGCTCAGGTAGAGTCTGCAGTTCAGGTTGTCGCCGTCGCAGACGTTGGTCCAACTCATCCCAAAGATGTTCGATGGGGTTAAAATCTGGTGATCTGGAGGGCCAGGGAAGAACGTTGATGTTGTGGTGTCTCAAGAAGACAGTGGTGAGGACGGGCGTCGTTGAAAAATGTTGTTGACGTGATGGGTTGCACATGCGCCTAAGAATCTCGTCGACGTATCGTTGAGCCGTAAGATTCCCTCGAATGTGCAAAAGGTCTGTTCTGGCATTGTAGGCGATGGCAGCCCACAACATGATGCTGCCACCACCAAATCTGTCAACTTCCTGCACACAGTTTGCTGCAAAACGTTCTTATTAAAGAATAAGATTTACTGCTTTCATCATGAGGGTTTAAGAAGTGTTTCTCCAATTGTGTGAGGCTTTTTTTGTTTAGCAATTTCGAATGCAATCTCACATGAAGCTTCCACTACGGCTGCACTCTGCTGCTGAAACGACCCACTTCTATCGATTCTTTGGCTTTTAAGACACTGTTCATGCCGTTTGAAGAATTTCAAACCCTTCTTTGCGTGTTCTGGATGTTTCGTCTCGAGATGACGCTTGAGTTTTGATGGTTTCATTGACTCTGCACTCAGGACAGCATGGCACAAAACACACTGTGGTTTCTCTATGCCGTCGTTGGTGAGCACAGTGGTGAAGCCAATGTAGAGGTAGCATTTTGAGTATCTGCGCCGTTTAGCCATGGACACAACTCACCTCTACTGCTTACTTATCTCCTTGTTAAAATAGAATAAAAATGTTGAATAATGAACGCTTTGCCAACTGTAGATCTTACACTGACTACTTGTGGGGGGCACAGGTAGAGTAATGATGGGGTAAGTATTGGGAGGGAAGGGAGCGTGGCCAGTCGTGCAATTCGTCATCCACCAATCAGCAACGGACATGTGACGTGTCAACAGCGAGCACACACACTTAATCACAGCTAAACAGACACACAAGTATAGGTATATGCGCGTGCACTCACATACTCACTACTCACTAGTACACACATACATACAGTTGCAGACACATACACATTCACACAGGCACATTCACTCACAGGCATGCATACATACACCTATAATATCACCTAATGACATTGAACTAATGTAGCACATGTTTTGCTTTGCACCGAAACAAAAAAAATGTAAGAGCATGAAAATGTAATTGATGAAATAAAATTAATGTTATCCCAAGCTACTTCTAACAAGGCTTCGCAACTCCCCTGCCAAGGCTTTGCTACTCCCCTGTCAAGGCTAAGCGACTCCCCTGCCAAGGCTAAGTGACTCCCCTGCCAAGGCTTTGCGACCCACCAGTTGGGAACCCCTGATCTACAGGGTTGCATGGTGGCCCATAAGCCCCTAACCATCCATATATCTTATATATCCAGTGTATCTGTGTGCTGTCCCTCATTCTCACTGCATAATATTATGTGACACCAAGTTCTGTGAGACATTTTCCTCAACAACAGGGGTTATTGTTCCAAATGCCACGGTAACAGCTGCCTTCAACTCATCATTAATATTATAACATTGTGTAGACACGATGTCCTTGATGTATCCCCAAAGAGAGTTATTACATGTTGTCAAGTCTGGACTTCTTGTGGGTCATTTCATGGGTGCCAGGGATGTTACAGAACCATGACCTATCCATTTGTCTGGAAAAGTGTCATTAAGATAATCTCGCACAGTGAGGGCAAAATGAGTCAGAGTACCATCTAGTTGAAACCAAACCTCCTCTCTGATTCCAAGTTCATCGATTTTTAGTATAAGCCATTGTTGTAACATATTTAGATATGAGGTATGGTTTAGTGGCTCGTCAAAGAAGTATGGTCCAATAACATGATGCACATTAAGTGCTGCCTATATCATGACATGTAGAGTGTTGTATTCAATTTTTTCATAATGAGGATTCTCCTTTGCCCAGAAGTAAACATTTCGTGCTCGACTCGAAAAGTAACTTGCTCACTCATTCCAAACATCACCTTTCCCTGAGAAGGGATCGTATTGAAGATTTGCAGTAACTCATCACATGCCAGCTTCCTATTTTCTCTATCAGCATCATTTAGTTCATTCACAAATGTAGGTTGCCATGCTTTAACTCCCATGTCCTTTTTCATAAAGGTCTGCATGGTTGTTCGCAGGATACCAAGTTCAGCTGATCTTTTCCTTGTCGACTTTAATGGTGAATTAATTACTGACTCTTCCACACCAGCACATGACTCTACGTTTAGCTGGTCTTCCTGAACAAGATGCATTCTTAATATTGCCAGTTTCAAACAATTTGCTCTCCAAATTTGGCATCGTTTTTCGTGTTGGTGGATCCTCATTGAATCTTTCTCTAAGTTTGCCAGTTATTGTATCCAGGGTGTCACCAGTATTCTTGGACTCGTGTACCCATGTACTTGTCACAATACGCTCTTCAAGTGTAAATGGGGTTACATCAGCCATATGTCTCTGAAAAAAAAAGAAACAAATTAATAATACATGCATAATTGAATATAACATAATAACATATGGATGGGTAGGTACTTACGGGCCACCCAGTACATTGTCTGTTTTTCAAAAAGTTCGAGAGTTAGGGAATGATTCTTAGCATTTCATAAATGCAGAACCAGAGCCCATTATACTGTACAGTGTGAAATTACTTCTCGATGTTGAGGAAGCAAGATGTACAGTTGACTGTCGCATAACATTCAGTAGATCCTGTCGATTACAGTTCATTTCCAGGCCACATTAATGACGTCTGGCTTAATTTATCACAGTAATGAGATATGCACACCAACACACAGTTAATAAATTACTGTTAATTGTAACATAACATTCAGTAGATCCTATCGATTATAGTTCATTTCCAGGGCACGTTGACGACGTCTGGCTTAATTTATCACAGTAATGAGATATGCACACCAACACACAGTTAATAAACTACTGTTAACTGTAACATAACATTCAGTAGATCCTATCGATTATAGTTCATTTCCAGGCCACATTGACGACGTCTGGCTTAATTTATCACAGTATTGAGATATGCACACCAACACACAGTTAATAAACTAAAGTTTATCGCTGGTCATAACTTACGTCCCTTACATTGATCTTCATTCGATGTCATTATGCTACCGTTCTAACTGGTAGAAACCGACACTTCTGTTAACAAATAGATGTTTCTCATGATCAGGGTTGCCAGATCTGAATTGTTGAAAGTAGCAAGTTGAAGGGTTAAAAAAAACAAACTTGTAATTAAAAAAGCCCAATATTTTTTTTACCAATTGATAAGCTTTTTAGAGTAACATTTTAATACTTAAAGCAGTGGTGCACAAACTTTTTGAGTCAGGGGCCCAAACAGACTTCTTGTAACCATTGGGGCCATAAAAATGTGAAGATTAAAATCGTCCCACAGTTGTTTCACATATGATGGACATCACATTAAGAATACACAAATAATGATTACATCAAAGAGTTTGCACATTGTTACGAAATAATATCAAAATAGGGCTCATAAGTAAATCTCAAAGAAAAATTGGAACGCGTGAGATTTCATAATTACGGAAATATTACGTCATTGAGCCAATGATTAAATGCCTATGCATTAACGAGATTTGCTTATTAAATTTTTTTATTGTTCGACACAAATGGAACCATCCAGTATCTAATCTAATGCATATTCTTCGATAGTGCTTAATCTTCACACAGGCACGAACTCTAAGCACTCAAACTCTCTATGTTTGACTTTCCCATTGGAAACCGTGGTCCACTTGGCGACTCGTTGCAGGCCAGATTTGGCCCTCGGGCTGGACTTTGTGCACCACTGCGTAATATGGCAAACGTTAAAAGTCTTAGAACGTAAATCACGACCAAAGCAAGCAATAATAATGTCATTGTGCATCATGTTTAGATACCCGTAACACAGAAGAGTTAATGTAAAAAGCCTTATTACGAAAATTATGGCCAAAGCAAGTAATATTAATGTCAGCTGCAAATTGACAATACTATCGCTTGCTTTGGCCATGAGTGTCATTTTAAGGGTTTTTAACGATTTTGTGGTAGAGCAGAAAAATCAAAATGTTTTATTTTTACATATATTTTCAATGTTACGCTTGTGCCTGCTTCCGAGAGCAAATCAAATTGAAGCGAGGCTCTAACGTATACAAACAAACTCGCATTTCATCATCGACTGTAAGAAGCCTCTCTCTCATTCTGGCTTTAATTTCAATCAATGCTGAAAATTCAATTTCACAAAACCACAAAGATGCAAATGAAAGCAGAACTTCAACTACTTTTGAACTGAATGCATATATGAATTTTTAATGGAGATCCAAAACTCATCAAAGCTGTTTTCGGGAAACAATGACTAATAAAATTTGTCATTTCATAAATCATTGAGCTGTTCTTCCTCCTCAGTTGTAAGATTTGTTGTCTCGTTGATTCCGAATGGATAGGTCACCTAGTTATATTTGTTGACAGCAAGTGACGGGAAGTAATATTCTAGTGCGGACTGTAGGTCGCTTAATGTGTTCAAAATTTGAGGGACAATTTTCTTCTTTGACAGACATTTGTTAACAGAAGGAAAACAATCAAGGACTCCTTTCGAGATCTTATTCTTCCACAGTGTCTCCTTTTCATCGAAGGCCTTCAGTTTGGATGTTGCAGTAATAATGTTTTCAGATGGTCCTTGGAGACTTAAGTTCAGAGAGTTTAATTTGTCAAACAAGTCAGAGAGAAATTGAACCTTCAGCCACCAGATCTCATCATGAAAATAAAATTTAAAACCTGCTTCCTCAACCTCCAAGAAAGAAATTACTTCAGGTTTCAGTTGGACAAGACGCTTTAACACCTTTCCTTTTGAAAGCCATTGATCTTCAGTGTGATACAGTAGCTTTTTGTAGTCTGAATCCATCTTCTCACAGAGAAGAGAGAAAAGTCGAGATTGAAGTGGCAGAGTCTTGATGAAATTTACCACTTGAATAACTTAATTCATAACAGACTGTAAATCTTTCGGCAAAGATTTGTAGGCAAGCGCCTCTGTGAATCATGCAGTGAACAATCCTAATGTTTAGATTTTGTTGGTGCACCAGAGTGGCAAATCCCTTCTTTTTTTCTTGCATTGGACAGCCATTGGTGCAAATGCTCTCACAGTTATTCTAATGTAATTTGAAGAGCAAAATATTTTTAATCACCAACTCAAAAATTTCTTGGTCTTTTGCTGTACTTTTTGTGCCACAATAAAACATAACAGTCGAACCCTTGCTGTCGAGAATGAAATGAGTTCAGTGAAAATCATCCAATGTTTTGGAAGGTTTCAGAGTGTCTCTATAGTAGCTTTTTTAACTGATGTGTTCGACTTGCTTGTAAAATCTCAACAAAGTTGAATGTGTTTCAAAAACTGGGGCACACCTGCCAATATCTTGTGGCACACAGGTTGAGAATCACTGCCCTAAACTAATGTGAAGTCCAGATTATAGGTGGTCTTTTTCTTTTTTGAAAATATATTTATTGGGGTAAGTGTTTAGGACTATCCTCATTATGTATGCAGTACCTGTCTAGTTCACTTACTAGTTCATTTTTTTCTTTTTCTTCAATTTTTGTTAAACTAATTTATTGAACTATGTAGGAGTTAACATGCTATTGTTTCTGTGTGCACACATTTATGCATGAATTCTGATGAGGTAATTCTGGGTACTTTATAAGTAGTGTATTTTGTATTGTTTGTTGTAGTTTTTACTTACATTTACCCATGCCTGGACTGCATAGTCAATGATGGGTCTGATGTATGTTTTATATATTTTTACAATGTTATCTGCCGTTGCTCAACTATTTGTACCAGTTAGACTCCTAGCATACTTTGTTCTTTGCCAAATTTTTGTTTTAATGTTATTTGTGTGCTTTAACCATGTCAGATTTGAGTCAAATGTTTGTCTTTAAAATTTTGTGGATGTAGCATTTTGAAGGAGTGCTCCATTCATATTAGATCTGAGGTTGTGCTTTTTCATCTTTAGTTAACTTGGTGAATACTACTAGTTGTGTTTATTTTAATTGTATACTTTTGACAATATTCACTTATACTAACTTGTGATTGGAAATTTTTTGGCTGCTATAATTGGTGTTAGTACACTTTTCCAGACTGCCACATCATCAGCAAACTGTGAGGAGTATCCATTACTTGGATGTTTTACAGGCATATTATTCACGTACATGATGAATTGGATAGGGCTGATCACTTGTTCTTGAGGTACACCAACTTCTGGAGTAAAACACTGTAAGCAGGTCCCTTCAACATTAACTCTACATATTCTGTTTTCCAGAAAGTTAGATATCCAGCGAATAATTCCTTGCGGTTGTCCCATTTCTTGCATTCAGAACCAGAGATCGTTGTGCCATACAGTGTCGAAAGCTTTCTCATTGTCAAGAAAGCAAGGGACGATGCATTCTTGTTCACTAAAAGTGCTAAGAATTGGTTCTGGTAATTTTATGTTATCTCAAGAATGTGGAGAGTATTACTGTTTCTCTCAAGAATTTTGCCTGCACAGTTGGTTGGTAGCTGTTTGGTTTATTGGCTGGCTTTCCTTCTTTATAGAACATTAATGCATTTGCATGCCTCCAAGAAACTGAGATATAACCAGAGTATAATGATAAATTAAAATTGCTGTGAGATGTCCAATTAATTTCGGGGTCACATTTTTAAGGAGGACGGCTTGTATATCTTCTTCTGCTGATGATTTTTTGTATTGGTTATTGCTTGAATTCTTATATGGAAATTGTGTTTGTGTTGTTGATTTGATAGTTATTTAAGTTGACTGGGAAGAATGGATCAAATAGTTCACTGTTGTTCATTATAAAATTGTTTACTTTGTTTTAAAAGTGTGCATTCATGTCTGTGTCGTTGTGTGTCCTAAATGTATTTTGAAATTGTTTGAATGTTTAGGCTTTTGCTTTATTTGTATGTACTTTGGTATTGTGTTCTAGTGTGTCTCCATTTGTGAATCTTTTTACGTGTATCCAAAATTGTTTCGGATCTGTTTTTTCATTTAGTTGGGAGCAGGAATTGTCCCATTTTTCTTGTTTTAATAATTTTACTTCAGCTCTGATTTGGTATCTTGCTTTATTTTTTTGTTTTTTTTAATTCTCTATGATTTGTCTTCTAAATTGACGTCTATGCTTCATTAGTGTTATTGGTTGTTTGTGCAGTTTCCATGCATTATTTATGGTTTTATGTTGTTGTTTTGATATTGCTTTATTTTCTGCAGTTTGAAGGCACTCCGTGATTATAATTATTTGACATTAATTTTCAACATCTATTTTATTTTTAGCTGTTTTCATAATTTTGTTTGCTAGCCAATGGTGTAATTCTTTTTGGTATTTCTTCTAATGTGCTTTTTGATAGTAAATTTTATCTTTCCTATATGTATTTTTATGGGGGGTGAGATCGAAGACACACCATACAGGTAAATGATTGCTGTCAACATTTTTTTCCCACATGAAATTTAACTAGTTTTTGGCTCATATTATTCGAGCTTAGGCATATGTCTAGTATATCATTGGTATTAGTGGTATCCGTAGTAAGTATGTCATCATTCAGGAAGGCAATGTTGTATTCATCTATGAATTGGAGGAGAAGTCTTCCATTTGCATTTGTGGAGTTATATCTCAAGGTTGATGTGTTTACTGTTTAAATCTCCTATTAGAATGGTGTTTTGAGTGTGGGGAAAAATGTAAAGTAAATTTAAGTGTATTTGTTTTGTAGGGAAACAATACATTCCTGCTATTGTAATGGTAAAACAATTATTTAACAGGATATCGTTAGTTATATGTTCGTTGTTGCTGATGATTTGAATATCAGTAACTGATAGATTTATTTTGTGTGACAGCAACATTCTTTGTTTTGTAAGGTTTTACATAATATTACAAATTCTGGGTTAGTTTGTTCCATTATGTCTTCGATATCATGTTTCTTGGAAACCAGTACACCTTGGATGTTGATATATATATGACAGAGAATTTAGGTTGATAGCAGTGTTAATATTTATGGTATGTAAGGTATGATGTATTTTTTGTGTTTATTTGGAGATTAAGGCAATTTGTTGTTTGTGTGGGTTTTGTGTACTTGGCTATAAAGTCTGTGACGAAATTTGTAATTATATTTACAAATAGGATTGTCATATGTTTCCTTAGTGGAGTTGTCATTATCTTGTGGTTTTGGTATATGTGTGTATTTGTGTTTTATCTGTGTGCTATTGTTTGTCACATCTGTTGGTTTTTGCTGTTTTTGGTAGTTGTGTGATTGCTTTTTTTAAGTGTTTGTGCATATGTTATCTTGTCTTGTGTCAGTGCTGGTTTTGTTTGTTGTGTATGTGTCTGTTGTTTCATTGTCATTTGATGGTGTGTTTTTTATTTCATACAGTTATGACAGAAAGTGTTCGTACCCCTGGGTCCTGAGTGGTTTTTTGCTCATAACTTAAAAAGTATCACAAGTAGGATAATGAAACTATATTTTATTATAAATATACTCTTCAAAAAGAGAAAGGCAAAATTTGAGACAAATTGTTAACAAGTTTATTCCAGGTAGTTCTGTATGACGTTTGAAACTTTGCACATTCACTGCTGAACATCCAAAGTCTGCAAAGGCGAAGTCCACGCTCACTAGTTGAAGTTTAACGTTACTCAACGTCAATAACGAGTATGCCCCTGTGAGCATCAATAACTGCTTGACATCTCCTGCCCATGGAAGCGATGAGATGACGAATCACATCCTGTGGAATGGCTGTCCACTCAGCCTGCAAAGCTGCTGCAAGCTGAGGTAGAGTCTGCGGTTGAGGTTGTCGTCATTGCAGACGTCGGTCCAACTCGTCCCAAAGATGTTCGATGGGGTTTAAATCTGGTGATCTGGAGGGCCAGGAAAGAACGTTGATGTTGTGGTGTCTCAAGAAGACAGTGGTGAGGACGGGCATTGTCATGTTGAAAAACATCGTTGACGTTCACCATGATGGGTTGCACATGGGGCCTAAGAATCGTCAACGTATTGTTGAGCCGTAAGATTCCCTTGAATGTGCAAAAGGTCTGTTCTGGCATTGTAGGCGATGGCAGCCCACATCATGATGCTGCCACCACCAAATCTGTCAACTTCCTGCACACAGTTTGCTGCAAAACGTTCACCTTGGCAACGGTAAACACGGGTCCTTCCATCCTGCCTACGAAGCATAAAACGTGATTCATCGCTGAACCAAACATGCCTCCATCATCGATGAGGCCATACCCGATGTGCCCGAGTCCACTGCAGCCGTGCTTGACGATGTTGCTGGGTGAGGATGACGCCTCTAAATGGACGTCGAGGTCGGATTCCTGCATCTCGTAGACGGTTATGTACTGTCTGATCAGAAATCCTACGCAGCCCTGGTATGGTTGAGGCAGTAGACGTCGCAGTGGTGGTCCTATCCCGAAGGTGATGTAACCGGATGTAGCGATCTTGTGCGGGCGTAGTCACACGAGGTCTGCCAGATCGTGGACGGTCACGAGTTGATCCATTTTGTTGGTGACGATTCCATAGCCTTGTGATGGTGCTTGGGTGGACATTGACAGCTCTGGCAACATCTGATAGAGATTCGCCTGCTTCCAAGCGACCAATGGCATTGTTGCGTTGTGCTTCAGTCAGTCTTGGCGTAACTGTATTGCGTGTCGGTGGCTTAACACTGAGCTATGGAAACCGAGAACCCGTCACTTTTATAGGATTTTGCACATGTTGCACTTGCAGAACATGCAGATCTCTCAGACAAATTTATTGGACACGAATGCGTTTTGGCGAAAAATCCAATGTTTTCCTCCGTTTTCAAGGTGCACAACTTTTATTGTCATTTTGGTCTGACAATCGGTGCCTTAACACGTGTAACATCACATACTCTGAGCTTGTAATGTTACTACATATATTTCTCTTTAAAATAAAAAATATCCCTTTGCATTTCTTGTTTTGAAGAGTATATTATATTAACACACATCTACATAAATTGAATGACAAATAAACTGTTTATAAACAAATAACCAAACATAGGAGGGGTAGAAAGTGTTTGTGCATCTACTTTAATGGTCAGTTGTGCAGCCTTTCAGGTGAATTACTTTGCGCAATATCTCCTCTTAGCCCTCCATGAGCATTTGACAGTACTCAAGTGGTATTTTCTTCCATTCTTCTTTACAGAAGGCCTCCAACTCTTGCATGTTTTTTGGATCACTCTGATGAACCCTGGTCTTCAACTCATGCCAAACCTTTTCAATTGGGTTGAGATCGGGTGACTGCGATGGCCACTCCAGGACGCTTGTATGGTTCCTCTGCAACCAAGATTGCACATATTTCAATGTTATAGTTAGACCTGCTTTGATACTTGTTGTTTTATTAACATCCAAGGTTGTTTTTGTGTCAGTTTGTACTTTAATTTCGTTGGTAGATACTCGCTGTACTGCAGTATTGGAAGAATCTTCCAAATAATCTTCATTTTCTGAGTTTTCAGTAAAACTTGATAATCATTTTTCTTTGAGCTTTATGTTTTTTTCTAGTGTTGCTATCTTCATCTATCGTGGATAATTTTTTTGCTTCATTACAAAGCAACATTAGAGGTGAAGAGTTTGTTACTTAAGTCTAATTCAGTATTTGATTTAACCTGTTGACTGCCAAGTATTTCAGCTGCCACGGCAGCTCCTGTGCCGAGTTTTTTCAGCAAAATTAAGTAATTTTTAAAACAAAGGAAATAAGCAACAAATACTATTTTTTCTCTAAGCCAAACTTATAGTAGTACTCAAAATGAAGAAATATGTACAAAACATGAAACAATAATGCACAAAATGTCATTTTTGGGTATTGAAATACGTGACACATTTAATAATTCACTTTCATGTGAAATGTTTTGAAGCAGGGATCAACACAAAAAGCCACTTTGCAATCAGTACATTCATATCTGCTTTCTCTCCTCATGGATTGGTCAGAGCACACTTTACACTTTCTAGTGTGGTACTTTTTCTTTTCTGTTTGGGGAATAAGTTTTGGGAAGTGACGTTCTGTGAGGCGAAGGGGGTTTTCCAAGGAAGACCGGCAGGCCTTTGGTGGATTTTGGGCACTTGGTGTGGTGATCTTCAATCAGGGTATGGATGACACTGAGTCTAAACTCCAGGAGAGACAGGCTGTTTCCCAGTGATTTGTAAACAACCAAAGCATTGTACACGGCTATATCCATCATGTGAAAAAGTACTTTTTTGTACCACTTTACAGCCTTGCGCATACTCGGATAAGCATGCAACGCATTGTCACATAATTCAGTTCCTCCCATATAACAACTATAATCAATGACACATTTTGGTTTTACAATAGCTGCACCAGTAGCATGGTTGATCTTTCCAGTGTTTTGCATGGTATTGTCATGTATTGTACTCAACATGAAAATGTCCCTCTTATCCTTCTAGTGAAAAACACCAATGTTGTCTTTTTGTGTCACTTCCATTTCTCCCCTTTGGATAGTTGTGAAACATTTCAGCATCCCAATTTGATTTTTCATTACTGTCCCACACAAATAGGTGTCACAATCAAGCAATGACTTTGCTAAAGTCTGACTTGTAAAAAAGCGATTCAAATAGAGCTTATAACTTTGTCCAAACAATGGTTCCATCAATGTGCGTACAACACGTTCGCCTTGTCTGCTCTCTTTAGTGCTGTACTGTGTAGTAGCACGATTGTAGATGAAAAAGTCCCAAACCTAGCCCTTTTAGATGGAATGTACTGTCGAAATCCTAGACAACCCTTCTATAGTATCAAAGATTCATCAATACAGACATGTTCGTTTGGTACATATGAGGTTCTAAATTTTTCCCGTAAATGTTCAATAATGGGCTGTATCTTGTGCTGTCATTGGTCAACAATATTTTTCTGGGTATTGTCAACAATGTGTAGCATTGATAGCAGCAAAAGAAACCAGTTTTTTGACATGCACTGACCAAAAATGGGTGTGGGAAGTAAAGGGTCAGTACTGAAGTACATGAAAATTGTTGGTTTTCTTTCTATGCCCATTAGCATTATCAGACCCATAAATTTCCTTCTCATTAGTTGGCTTCCATGATTTTACTCTAGAATGTTCCTTCAAATCAGCATGGGCCATCATAGTTTCTGCATATTTATTGGTCTATGTTACAATATGGTTTACAATTGTGGGAGGGAAGAACTTTTGAAAACAATGAAAGGGCTTTGAGTCTTGGCTTAAATTGTACTGGATACCATGATTTTCTGAGAAGGGGTTTATAACTGGAGCAGCAAAGGATTCAGCATTACAATCATTGTCAGTAGGGCACTTTTTCTTGGAACTGTTCTTACCACGACTTGCAATTTTACATTTACTCCCTGGTGTTATTGCCCGTTTAACAGTGCTGGTTGATGGCTAGTTATCATCATCTTCACTAACATCTGAGCCTTGTATTTTCATATTTTTCAAAGAATTTTCAAAATCCGAATCTTTTCAATCGCCACTGCTATCTTAACTCCCAACCAAGTTTAAAATACAACTCTAATGCTTCTTCATGTTGGATCGATAGTGAAACAATTTGTAAATTGGTCAAATGCATGATTGGTACTGACATCTAGCATTGAGGTTAGGTATTATTGAGAACGAATTAACTCGTCCATGGCATGAGATGAATCTGTTTTACTTCTGTATTTTCTTGTGGTTTATTTTCATCAATTGATAGCCTTTTTTGTGTTGCATTTGCATAGTCCATAACATTATCTTCTTTTCCACTTTCAGAAGAAATTACAACTTCTGATTTTATAACAGTGGCAGGAATAATCTCCAACGGTTTTTCTTTTCTCGTATTCTCAACAAACAATTATACGTTAGAAATTGCGGCTGCCATTAAGGTTAATGGGGTCATGGTTAAAGTTAAATAAATGAATTTTATCAAATAGGTTTCAAGAAGCACAGATCAATGTTTTAATAGATCCTACTAAACCAATAGTCTTTTTAGTATCCACTCTCATCACCATCTCCAATCCATTGTTCAGAACTATTACTACAAAACTTTCTTAACCCAGTTGAACAAGCCTACAGTTATGTTTTGAGGATAAAACTAAATATGAACTTGTATAATTAAATAAAATTAACCAATATAAAAGAGTTAAGGATAAATGGAAGGATAAGAGATTCAGATATTAAAAACATGGTGTCAAAGGAAACATAATATTTATCACCAGAAAAATCAGACAAATTATCAAGAGAATTTTATCAACACATAAATTAAAGTAAACATTTAAAATGGGGGAGTTAACTTGTAAACAAACAAATGTAACTGATTGAGTTATTAAGATGAGAAATTATGAACTAGTGATAAACTAACTTATAATTCATGTGACTGATAGTAAATAGAAATTGTATATTTGGATACTTAAAATCAATGAAAAAGTTGTGGAACAAATCATTGCAATGGAACATTAAAGAACTACGAAAATGACATGAAGTTGAGTAAAAAGTAATCCCTAATCACTGTAGTGAACCAAAAATGAGTAGGTACACAGTGATGGAAGTAGAATTGTCTGTATGACAAGTATGGTGTAACAGAATAACTGTTGTTACATTCATAATGGCTTATATTAATGTGAAATGTGAGTATCCATAAGAGGAGTGTAATAACAGACTGAAGGATTTCACAACATGGACAGGTTGGTGGTGAAAAGGATGTACAAGTAGAAAAAAGTGTAGGTTTAAGGTAAATTTGATAAATATGCTGTGTGTAAATTGGAAGACTGCAGTTGCTTGTGATATTGTCAAATGGACCAATTTGATGTGGTGAGGATATACAAGTTGAAATCATTATTGTTGTGCGTGGAAAATGAACAAGATATGTTACTGGTTATAAATAATACACATGAATAACTTGTGTATTGTGGGGGTTTGAAATATTAAAGACAAGTATGTATTCCTTATATGTAAAAGTTATACATGTACTTTAAAAGTCTACGCTCATTGTACTACATACACATTTGTGATATTAAGGATTACAATGAATGTATGCTGTAAGGAAGAATCTGTTGTCTCTTTACCTTCATATTGTAGGGTTTAAGGAAAACAGAATTTGTACTGAGGATTTAAGTTGTTATTAAAGCAAACTATGTTGAAACTAATTATGTATGATTTATGAAATATTAATCTTAGAATAATTAGGTGCTACCGTAAATTAACAAGAATTGAAAACATTTTGCAAGGTATTACTTGTTTGATTTGTTTAAAGTATCTGTAAATGTTACTAGGTATCATTGTTGAGATAGATACATGAAAGTTGGTTGAAGATTTTCAATTACAAAATTGTTATTTCAAATGGAATGCAACAAGCAGACCCGATATGGTCTTGTGGTTAAGGCACTTGAATTACAACCTCAAGATCATGATTTCAAATCTGTGTCACTGAAGAAACTTGTAGTATATAGGTGTAATCTGGGCCAATTGTGAGAGAAGATTCTTGGCTTATAAAAGTACCAGCTGTCCCCAAACTATTTGGTATTAAGTTCGTTGTTGAGAAGATGGAATTATGTAAGTGCTTAAAGGAGAAGAATTTTATAAAAAAGATTAATCATCATCAGTTTTATTATTTTTGAAGCATTGTAACAGATGCAAGTTTGGAATATTGAGTAATGTGTTATATATGAATCATAAGTGTCTGTAAACAAACTATTTTTGACAGAAAAGAAACCATACATCAATGATATGCAAGAGTGCAAAAAGAGCTTACTGGAAAGCCAGATTGTAAATAACCTTGTGGGTTTGTCGTAGCAAATAGTCATTTTGTTTTATCACAGTGACAAAGTGAGAAATAAAAGTGGAAAGTCACATTGCATATTTTGAGAGAGATTTACGAGCAAGGAAACCAGAGTTTCTTATGCAGGATGTTGTTACCAGAAAACATGTAAAGTCAAGAGTTATATGGATCTTTAGCTGTAATACCCAGAGATGAACAGAGAACTCTTGAAGTTAAATGACCTTCATATATTTTTGTTCTGATAAAGAATCACATGCTTTGTTGTGATTATGGAATCTCAGAAATCACCTTGTTACAGTATTGTTAAAACTGGTCTAGAATCAGAACAACCTGCATTGCTGTTCAAAGTCTTCAGTTAACTAGAAAAGTAGTTCATTGTACTAGTATTGAATTTCCAGTATCCAACTTCCATGTAAATGAATATACTTTCTCAGACATTAACCTAGAAACATAGAAATTTTGTTTATGTATTGAGATGAATATTAAATAAAGACAATTATCTTAATTAACTTGTTACTAAAAGTAATTCAACTAATGTTGAGAATGCTGTAAGTAATATTAAAAAATAAGATTAGCTTGTTTATATATAATTATCATCATATGATGTGTAAAAAATTAACTTTTTCAACTTTTGGAAATCTTAATATAAATTCCTGGAGTTGATAATCTTATGTACCAAAAAGTGCTCAATTAATTGCAGTACATCATATGAATACTGTATCATATGTTCTGTTACACCTAACATGCCCAATACATAGGTTTGTGTGTGAAGAACAATGCAGTATTGATTATGCTGTCAGTGTTGTCAACTATAAAAACTTAGAAACTTTTTAAATTGAAAAAATGTACATCAGATCTCTGGATAGTAGTATGTTAGTAAAATAATGTAATAGCTGTTTCATCAAAACATATTCAAACTGTAAAGAAAATACTAATACCTTGCAGATATGTTGTTTTGTTTATACTTTTAAAATACATACAACACTATGTAGCGAGTTATTTTAATTTGTCAGCATTTAATTAAAGAGTTGTGTGATTACAGTCTAAACAGCATGTGATTTATTATATGTTAAAAACCTTATTTCTCAGATGTTTATTTTCTCCATTACAAAACTGCTATGCTTAAGTTGTTATTTAGATCAAAATTCCTGTTTGGTTTTAAACTTGTCAAACACACTAAAAATAAAGATATTCCAAAATGGATCAAACTAAATACTTGTCATTGTAGTATGTGCTTGTATTTTATAATGCTGTATAATTGTATAATATTGTATATTTATGTTATGCTTTCTTGAAAAGTTTAATGATACTAGGTTATATGTTTTTTTGTTTATGCAAGGTGAAGGTTTTTGTTGTAATAATTAACTGTTGAACCTGATGCAAAATTATGTTCACTGAAATTTTATATTCCATTTCTCATTTATTTTAAAAAATTAAGAAATTAGTAACATTAACAGAACTCCTAGAAGTAGGTTTTGTAAGGATACTTCTAATTCTTACTGTGGTTATTGGCAAACAATAAGAAGGTATTTTAAGTCTTAGTGTTGTTATAAATGAAATATTTCTTCATTACATAACTTTTATATTATAGTGGATTTTTAAAAAAAATTAATTTCTTCTAACATTTTGTAGACTGCATGTATGTTAACATAAATAACCAAATTGTGTAAATAGCTAATAAAATTTATTAGTTGTTGAAAAATATACTTTTGTTTTACTATTTTATTCACCACCAAGTTCTGTTTTGTACAACCAACAATTTGTTTTGCTAGTTTCCTACCATGAATGTAATTTTTTGGAAACATTTTGATGTGTTATACAATGTTATTACCAAGTTATTTAAGAATTTTAAGTTGCATAAAATACTTTACAGATACAGATCTATCTTTATTCATTGTGCTGAAGATACAACAATCAAGGAATTTTCAGTTCTAGCGGGTAGTGATCTGAAATATATTACACAGTATTTAACAAAATACTATAATCTTATCAAAGAGAGAGCAGGTATTAATCTATTTGCAATCATTGGTAGTTTATTTAAATATGATAGACTTTGAAGCTATAAAAGTATTGAATTTCAGTGGTATTTATAACGGTAATTTCTATTTACATAAGCAGCGGGTTTTTCACAAAATTTTAAGTCATAATAATTGGAGAATATTATTTTTTGACGTTAGTTAACACAGAACTTTCTATAACAATGTTGCTCACACAAATTACCACTGTTTCACAGTAAATGGACAGTTGCAGGACAAATTCTTTACTTGAGAACACTGTGCATCCTAATTTTTTTTAAGTTAAAGCTGAAGGAAGGTATTGTTTAGTGGGCTGAACTATTAATCAAGTTCATTTTTCTCAGGCCTGGATTACTATAATAGAAGTTGTTACTAATATTTTGGATGGATTTATAGTTATATTTCTGAAACATTGTAATATCATATTTCATCAAAAATAATTTCTTTCAAAAGTCATTTTAGGTTTATTTTACTAGTACTGCTTGTTGGTTTTTTGCATTGTTTTACTAAAAAAAATTTAGCTATGTTATGGAAAAAAAAATGGGTGTCATTTTAATAGTTTTGTTTTTGCTTTTTCTACCTAAATGCATGTTGTTTTTCAGCATTTTTTAATATTATGTCATTTCAATGGTAGGCTAGGAAACATAATAAACAATTTGTCTTTGAAGTATATGAGCATGGTTCTTTACTAATTACTGATGTTACTACTAAGATGAGATGTTGTGAGCCAAACTGTTTCTTCAGTACTGTTTTATTGAGGTAAATCTGCTCTTTGTTTACTTCACTTCTAACAAAGATGTTGAAAGGCCAGAAATATATTGATTAAAGTAGGAACACCCAAAAAAGTCTGGAAATTTAATTTGCAAACTATTTTCATTGATTATGTTAGGGGCTACCAACCAAGCAAACAATACCTAAATAATTGTTTTGCATTTTATTGTGGTGGAAATATATATTTAGAAACATTTTATCCTTTTACAAACTACACTCCTATGTTTAAGTTTTATTGTTGGGCTATTATGTGATCTGTGAGCTTAAATAATAAATTGTTTACTAATGTTTAGTTTGGTTTATTCTACTTTTTAAAAAACATGTAATCTTATATTAAAGAGTTTTATAAAGAGCTGGAAAGTTTGTGTATATTGTTACACAATATATAGTTTGATGACTTGACAAAATTTGTTTGGGATTGGTATAATACCAAATTTACTTCATACACATACATATGTCTAGCTCTTAGTAAAACATGCAAGTATATGTTCCCAAAAGTATTTTTACTGGATACATGTTTGGGTTAATGATAAAGTCAGTTCGTCTGAGATGCTTAAACAACAGAATAATAAGTACAATAGGAAAATATTACTTCCTCCTAAAGATTTACAAGCTTCTGAATACTTCTACAAAATTTTTGTGGAGTTTGAAGGGAGGAAAAGAATGTAGAAAGGGGAGTTTTGACATCTTCATGTGTTCCAAGCTCTTTTCCATCAACCTTGGCAAACTTTAGTATAAATGATAATCAGATGGGGCGAGGTCTAAATAATAAGAAGGATGGTGAAGTTTTCCCAGTCTAGCTTTTCAATCTTTGCAGATGTGATCCTTGCTGTATGGGGCCATGTATTATACTGGTGTAACGCAACATCTTAACGCTTGACCAAAGGAGGTCTCTTTTACTTTCAGTGCAACATTCAAGCACTCTAACTATTGACAATAGAAGTTTGATGTAATTGTTACATTGAGTAGCAGCAACTCTAAGTGAATCCCAACAACAATATCCCATCAAATGCTTAGCAAGACTTTCCTAGGGTAGAGTTAAATTTTGGGCTGTACTTTAGCCAATTTACCTACACTGAGCCATTGGCTCAGCACTTAACATTTTTATAAAATATCAATTTTTCATCTCCAGTCACTAACCTGTTCAAAAGAAGGTAAGTTGTGTTCACAAGAGTGCAGAGAAGTGCAGATGTCAACTCTTGTTCTAAGTTTGGCTTCTGTCAAATGATGGGGGACCCATTTTCCAAGTTTTGACACCTTTCCAAGCTGTTTCAGATGACAGATGGTGAACTGTTGAATTAACCTTTTGTACTGGTTTTTCAATTGTTACAGCACAATCTTCATTAAAAGGATCCAGCAGCAAGTCGTCATTAAACGCAACAGGAGGAACTGAATGTGGCACATTACTCAAGCGGTAGTCACCTGATCTAAACTTCTGAAGCCATCTTTGACACTTTCTTTCATTGAGAGATTCTGCACCATAAACATTTTCAATGTGTAGTTTCTACTGCCTTTTTTTTAAACTCATAAAGCATTATATGCTTAAAATGCTCCTCAAACACATCCATCTTCATAGGGGTTTATTTGATTAATGATCTGAAAAAGTGGAGTTGGGCTAGTTTCTTTTATTTGTCTGAACATTTCTATATGCGTCTTACTACATATTTTAGTCACTAAAGCCTTCTTCAAAGGTAGAAATGATATTACACTTTCTGTATTAAATTTTTGGACATTACTTATGGAATGACCTGATATATAATGTAAACATAATACATATATCAGACAGTAATTGCTCTCTTGCTTGTGTGATTTCACTCGATCGTGAGAAAGCCTTTGACAGAATAAGTCATAAATTTGTGTATTTTGTAGTAAGAAAATATGGAATTCCAAACAAAGTAATAACATTAATAAACGAAAATGAAACAGCAAAAATAAATGTAAATGGGCATGATGATAACGTAACTTTGACAATAACAACTGATAACTCAGTCTTCAAATGTATATATACACTTGACACTTTCTGCAGTGCAAATGGCTTTAAGATAAACAGGGGCCTGGTTTGGCCAGGTGGTTAATGCACTCGCCTCATAATCTGAGGGTCGCAGATTCGAATCTTCATAATACCAAATACACATGGGGGCATTATAATGTGATGGTCAATCCCACTATTCATTGGTAAAAGAGTAGTCCAAGAGTTGATGGTGGGTTTTGATGACTAGCTGCCTTCCCTCTAGTCTAACACTGCTACATTAGGAAAGGCTAGCACACACAGCTCTCATTGTCTTTGATACTTTCTTGATAACAAAGTTTATCAACTGCTAATTTTTGATTCCTTTCAATAGTGGACACAATTCTATTACAATAATAACACCTGCTTTTCAAAAGGAATCTTTAATACATTTGCTAGATTCGTGTTTAACATATATAGAAATGAAATATTTTGATTTAGTTTATTATTGTTTGTTTCATATTAATATAATCTAGACCATCTATTACTTTGATGTTCCTAATTGCAGAGACACAAAAGACAAGCTGTGTAAGAGTTTATATTTGTAACAATACTGAAGAATGTATCATTCAAGATACATTATGATAAATATAATTTTGATAACAATACGTGGATGTTTCCAACATCCTTAAGTGATAAAAATGATTAATTGATTGATTTTACTCTTACATTGTTGCTTTTACTAATTCAAAAATATGGCAAAGTTTAAATGAGCCAAATTGATAATTTCTTTAATGTATATTTTAAAGTAAACTTTCCAAATTTATCACCAGTGTGAGTAAAGATCGAGTTGTAACCTTACAACATTTTGAATCTGTTTCTATCCTGCGTAACAATTTCTCAGAGTATGGATCTATAACTTGTAACAAAATTTGAAATATTCATGTGTTTACAAATGTTTAATGTAATCACTCCAGTAACATGTTTTAAGGGTAAATAATAAATGTAACAATTATGAGATAATATTTTGCTCTCACAACAGATACAAATACCTACAATATGCAATTAAGCAATACGATACATCAATTTTCAAACACTAAAGTTCTAGTTATGATTATGTTGCTAAGTTAATGTTTAATATACAAATACCACAGACTTTACTTTCCTCTGGACTCTGTGTAGATTAAATACATTTGTGTTACATATGACCTTAAAATTACAATACATAAACATAAAGAATAATTTGTCGTATTTTACAGAATTTTTGCAACTTTTATGTTTATCAGCTCATTACATATACATTACTGACTTTTGTACAGTTCTAAAGCCTGAATATAGTGTAAGAATATAAAACATGGATGGTTTCAGCTTATTCATGAGGAGAGGTACAGAAATCGAGTATCTTGCAGCAAAATAGAATGAAAGATGAAATCCCAGGACTCATTTATCTTCTAATTCCATAGTTGCTTGTTTATGATATATTTTGATAATCTTTAAGTACCTTCATTATGTGAAATATTATATTCTAATAGAAAAGTTCAAAACAAAATCAGTGATGTCGAGAAACCCACTTGTTGAGAAATTTATATGCAAAAATGGCTTGTTTGGGTTGAGAAAATATTTTACATAGAAGAGCGAACAACGTTTCAACCTTCTTCGTTGTTCGCTCTTCTATGTAAAATATTTTCTCAACCCAAACGAGCCGTTTTTGCATATAAATTTCAAAACAAAATATTTCTATAACAAAAGTAATAAACTGGGATAACATATGGGTTGAGGTGGTTTTACAACAGTTAGCTCTTGTCTTATATACTATAGTACCAGGATTTACAGAGAAAGCAGTAAAACAATTACAAGAAACACATAATATATTTATATACATTTTAATTTTATTTGAAAAAAAAAGTCAAGGGTCAAAGTGCACATATTTAAAAATTTAATAACTAGCAATGTTTTCATACATTTAATCACACATGTACATATATACATACACATCCATTCATTCTTATAAATAATTAAAATTTAACAATAGACAGCTAGTTAGACATGGTATTTGACACAGAGAAAAGCAACTGAGAATTTATTTGCTATAGTACACAATAAAAGCAAGTAACCTAATTTCCAGGTTTATATGGCTATTGCTTTGAAAGGTTTTTTTAAGTACCCTATCTATTCAACAAGGGTGATACTGTCTGGTTTCAAGATTAAAATATGCCAAGAAGTAGTGAGTGGCAATTATAAATTGCGAGTCTTCCAGATTTGGTACTAGAATGAAAAAAAAAAAACTGCTGTTGACTGGGCATAAAAATTAGTTTTCAAATGTTAGCTTTGTTTATAATAAATATACAGACATATACATAAATGTTGTGCTAAGCTAGACATTACACATACATATAGCATGAAAGTAGGTTTGTTGTAATAATTGAAAAAATAAATAAGTTCTTGGCATGGCTTTTAACACACAGTACAGACTTCATACTTTACAGTTTTAAGTGCAGTGTTAGTACAAGTTTATAAAACTTATAAACTACACCATCAAATAATGGTTGGTTGGTTGATTTGGTATTTTATGGCTCAAAGCAGCGAGGCTATCTGTTTACTAAACATCCAGTAAAAAGTTAAAGGAAATTAAGATAAAGCAAAACACTTTATAAAAAAGATAAATAGCATAAAACCAATGTTTACATCTTGTCTGCAACATTAAGAGAAAAACTACAGTAACACAAATTGTAAAGGACTTTCTGCAGCATAATTGTAATTATCATAACTCACCAGGAATACTAACAGGTAAGTACAAAATTCACTGTCAGTCCCCTGAAGTTGGCCTTTCCAGTCTTAGTTTTGAGTTATTTGATGTTAAAGCCATTTTCTAATTTCAAATTGAACTAGATGGTCTGTAATTCTTAAAGGGTAATCACATTAAAAAGGTCTAATCTATAAATTAAAAACTGAGCTGGCATTAAAAAGATTAATGGCTTTTAGAAAACTGAAAACATTTCCACTTAGTCAGGAAATAACATGTTTAAAATGGTTCTGTTATTGAGAGTCCTAACAACAGCAAGAAAGTAAAAATGTGGCTTATTGTGATCTGAGTGTAACAGACTAAATATTGGTGCATTAGTTCCAGATAAAAGAAAATGACGAGTTAAAAAACTGTGACCAATACATAGTCTAGGTAGAACAACTTCCTCTTTCCGATCCTTACACAAGCAAGATGGCCAAAGTCCAATATAGGGTTTTATTCAGAAAAGCATGCTTTTGCATTGCTCACTCCAAGTTGACTGCCAGCTGGCACAGAGCCAAGCTTTGAATAAAGGACCATAGTCCATGTATGGAACAGGCACAGCAGTGACAATGCCAGAGCAGATAGATTTAGGTGCGGTGTTGGCAAGCTTGTTTCTGCAAATAGTAACGTGGCATGGTATCCAGAACAGGATAGAAGTATATGTTAATAAGAAATTGGCCAGTCAGTTTTGAATATCAGTGAGAACAGGGTGTGAACTAACATGAAGTGATTCCAGGGTCAGTAGAGAACTAAGAGAGTCAGTCTAAATAGTGCAGTTTGAGTACTGCTTAGCTTCTATGTGATCCAGGGCAAGAGAACTGGCATACAGTTCAGTAAGGAACACAGAAGCTGTAGAGGGGATTCTGCATGCAACCACTGAACCACAACCAACCATGACAGAGCCCACACAGTCACCTGATTTCAAACCATCTGTATAAATAGGAATGGAAGGATGGTTCAAAAAATGGTCAGCAAATAGCAGACAGTATATCCAATTGGGAGTGTCTACTTTTCTCAGATGACTTAAAGTTAGGTCACATTTGTGGACTGTAATAAGCCATGGTGGGATAGGCCTACCAGTGTATACAGCAATGTTATCCAAGGACAGACCCAATTCATCCAATTGCACCTGAATATGAAAGGCAAAAGGACAAATGGCAGATCATTTGTTCTGAAAAAGTATGGCCCACTGAGGAAGGAAAACACAACCCCAGGTGGGATGCTTTGGTAAGGAAAGAAGTTTTGAAGCATATATAAAGACAATTGCAAACAGCAGAAGTGCAAAGAAGGTTCTTGAGACTGTGTATAAGCTCTGATCTGGTAAATTGCAGAAAGCCCCAGTGCAGAGCCAAGGCCCTTGATGATGAATGGGGTCCAGCATCTTTAAGGCCAAGGTCCTGGCAGAGCCCTAGATGAGTGACCCAAACTCGAGTTTCAATCAAATAACAGCGCGATATATCTTTAGCATGGAACATTGATCCACTCATTAAGTGGTGGAAGTGAGGACACAGAGGATGTCCAGTGCTCTTGTACATTTGACTCATAGCTGATTGATGTGTGGTATAAAGGTCAACTTATGGTCAAAGATAAACCTCAAGAACTTTGTCTCAGGGACCACAGGCAGCACAACTTCACCAATACAGAGTTCAGGATCAGTGTGAATACTCCATTGGTGGCAAAAGTTCATGCAAATGGTTTCAGAGAGAGAAGTTAAAACCATTTGCTGTGGTCTACTTCAATAAATGATTGAGGGCAATCTGTAGCTGCTGCTCAATATACCTCATGTTCGACAACTAACATGAGATGTGAAAGTCATCAACATAGAGCCTGTTTGCAATAGTGCGAGAGAGTTGTTCAGTGATGGCATTAATCTTTATACTCAAAAGTGTGACACTCCAACTTCCTGTAGAAAAGAACTGGGAAGTGTTGAATTCACACAAACTTGAAATCTCCTGTCCATTAAAAAGTTTTTAATAAAAATGGGCAAATGGCCACATAACCTACATATATGGAGGTCTCACAAAATTCCATATTTCCATGTTGTGTCTTGAGAAAGGCTTCTCTGATTGACGTTTCAAGCCAAATCAGGCAATCCATAGTGAAGAGCTGTCATTGGAACCCACACTGGGTGGGTGAGAGGAAGTTGACTTGAAGAAACAAACAAGATGAGCATTAACCATCTTCTCTAAGGTCTTACATAGCTTGTCAAAGCAATTGGACAGTAGTTTGAAGGAATCTTGGGATCCTTCCCAGGCTTAGAGAAAGGTATGACAATAGCCTGGTGCCAGGTATCAGGAAAACATTTTCCTGCCAGATCCCATTAAAAGCAATCAGAAGAATAGCAAGAGAAGCAGGAGATGTCACAGCATTTCATAGTGTACATCATCAGGTCCAACTTATGTACTGCTAGACCGATGAAAAGCCAGTTTGAGTTCCACAAGTGTAATGGGATTTTTATCGTCACAGAGAAATCAGCTCAAAAGGAAAGGTGATTGCTCTGCCCAAGCCTTGATGGCTAAGAAGGTGGAGGAAGAAGCAGAAGTACTACATACCTGGCTTTCACCTAGAGTATCAGCAATGTATTGCCCACTGACCTTTCGAATGTTGTCCCATAGGACTTTGGAACTGGTGGTAGAAGATACACCAGTTGTGAACTTAATCCAAGATACCTTCTGGCTTTGACATGTTACAGATCAAGCAGGTGTACAGGCCTGCTGGAAAGCAATGCAGTTTGAGGGTGTTGGATATCTACAGAAAGTACCTCAGGCCCGTTTTTGAGCTTTCTGTACCATGTGGCAGGCAGGATTCCACCACAGGTGAGGATTTCATGGTGGATGTGTAGAGGTTTTAGGAATACATTGGGCATTTTTTTTGTATATTACACTCAGTCACTGTTGCCACACAGTTATCTATTGATGGCAAACAGACGATGACAGGATCATGTTCTGCAAGAGCAGTGAAAGAGGTCCAGTTTGTGTAATCCAGCTTCTACCGTGGCACGTGTGTCAGGTGGCATCGACCATGGCCAGTTTCTCTCAAACTTATAGGAAAATGATCACTTTCTCGTGGATTATTGTCAATACACCATGAAAAATTGGAGAAAAGTGAAGGGGAGCAAACTGAGAGATCAGTAGCCGTAAAGGACTGACTAGGTGCATGAAAATAAGTAGAAGAACCAGTATTGAAAAGAGAAAGGTTGTGATCAGAGAGGATACAATCTACAGAGGGACCTCTCTTATCAATATCAGCACTTCCCCAAAAAGTTTCTCTCAAACTTATAGGAAAATGATCACTTTCTCGTGGATTATTGTCAATACACCATGAAAAATTGGAGAAAAGTGAAGGGGAGCAAACTGAGAGATCAATAGCCGTAAAGGACTGACTAGGTGCATGAAAATAAGTAGAAGAACCAGTATTGAAAAGAGAAAGGTTGTGATCAGAGAGGATACAATCTACAGAGGGACCTCTCTAATCAATATCAGCACTTCCCCCAAAAAAGGATGATGTCCATTGAAGTCTCCCAGAATTAAGAAGGGAAATGGCAACTGTTCAATGAGAGCATCAAGTTTGGATAGATCATAGGTCTCTTCAGGCAATAGGTAGAGAGAACAAACAGTGATGGTATGACTCAAGGAAACACAGATGGCTATGGCCTCCAAGGGTGTGTCAAGTGGCATAGACAGGGTGGCACATGCAGCTCAGGGTGGGAAATGCCTCGACCTGGAACCAAAGGATGTGGATCTTGGAATTTGTTGGAATGTATGTAATGCACAGAGGTGGGTGTATAAGTTGATTTATCAACTTTTTTAACTACAGAGGTCAAAAGACTTCATTGGTTTCGAGAACAATTCTTTTGGAGGCACAGAGAGATCCATCTGCACTCCCACAGTAGTAGTGGAAAAAAGTGCAGCAGCATATGTCCAAGATGAAGTGGTGGACAGCAACTTTTGAACCTCAGGACAAGTAATGTTGTGAATGGTTTGAAATTCTCACCTTTTTTTTTCTAACCATTTAGGGCAAGAATGAAAGTAGGATGGGCAAAATTCATTGTAATTGTTGCAGTGAGGGTCTGCTTCACATTCATAGGCATCATGGTCCTTGCCACCACAACGAGCACATGTCATGGAACCATGACATGACACTGGAAACATCAGAGAGGGTTTGGAATGTATGGGTGTACCCTGCAATTAATATAACTGCCTTTATGGTGGCAGGTGGACATGGTGATGTAAATGTCAAAATGAGGATATTGGTCAGCCTCGTAATTCCATCTGTGAGTGGAGATACGCCTCACTGCACTAACTCCTTGAATGGAGAAACCAGCAAGAATCTCTGACTGGGTAATATTATTCAAATCCTTCTCAACAATAACTACCTGTGATGAATTCAAAGCAGCATGAAGTGTAACCTCAATAGGTATATCCCCAATTACCTTTGAATGCAAGAGGAGTTCACTGTGTTGAGATGTGGATGTTTCCACCAATATGTCACCACATTGAAGCTTCTTTACTAACTTTGGAGAGATAGCAAGTCCCTCTTGCCTCTTCTGAATGAAAAAGAGAGACATCTCCCATAAAGGTTTGTTTGAAACAGACTGTAGTATAAGAAAATGAGGTACAATAGGTGTTACAGATGTTGAAGATTGCTGTTCAGAATCTTCAAGACGTGGTCGTTTACCTATGGACTGTTTTTTTGCTATTTTTTAAAGTTTTTATTTGGAGGATCCATAATAAAAAAAAATTGAATATTTCAGTGCCCACTGACCCCACCCACCATGGAGCCCTACTAGGAGATGCACTACAATGTCAAACAAAGACACTGCAGCAACACCAGGGTTTCGTGAGCACTATACCCAAACACCAGCATCAGACACAATGTTCACAACACCTGTTGAGAACATCCAACACTGGAACTTGGTTGACTCTAATCCAAGTGGACAAGCCGACTAACCCAAGGGGTGCACCCCAAGGCTGCCCGTTTACAGGAATTCAAGGGCAAAGTGGTGTCTGTTAGGGTTGGACCCCACAGCCATCAGGATCCTCTCCTCCCCTTCACAGGTCTCCACACACTCTCAGAGGAGGTAAACTGAAAGAACAGAACCTTCCCTGGGAGGTCCACTCACCACGTACAGAAATCAACACCGAGGGGTTTTAAGTTGAAATTCACAAAAAACTGAACTATCAAAAGATATTCGTAAAATTAAAAACTTAACATGGTATGCAATTTTCTCTACTATTCTCTTATCCTAATTATAATACAATGTGTAAAATCAAAGGTAAGTTAAACAAATTTGGACAAGCATAAGATGATTTAACTTTTTTCCAATTTCAACAAATGGCTTTTTTTTAATTTATTCATTTCAAACTTTATTTACTTTGTTGTTGTTTTTTTTATTAAACTTTAGGTAAAATATGCTGCCATTCTGTGTCCAAATGAAATCTAAGATATTAAAGTTTAAAGAATTAAACTCTTGATACTTAATAAAAATAGTTATATTTACTAATGCAATGGTAAAATGTAACACCTTAATATCAAGCTTAATCAAGGAAAATGTCTCTTTCTCTCTTATTTATTATCTATTTGTGTTATTACCTTTGACCATCTGAGTTATCCTAGACTTTACTATCATAAGTGCCCAATAGTAAAACTAAGAAAAAACACAGAATATCAAAATAAAATGTATAAAAAGTAATAAACTGATAAGATTATCATAAAGAAGTAACTCATTATTATTTAGATAAAAAATACAGTAACAAGATTACCATAAATTTATCTTTAACATTATTTTCAGTTTAGAAACACTGCTTTATCTCTTATTCATTTCAAACTTCATTTGTTTTGCATTTTATTTAGATGTTGTTATCAGTATATAAATGAAAACTTAGAAGAAAAAAAAAAAGATGAATATAAAAAGAATATTATAACAAATTAGTATTAAAAATGAAAAGATGTTTTATGTAAAAGAACATTTTCCAGATGTAGCTCTGAAAAAAAAAAAGTCTTAAGAAATTCCTGTGTTTATTTTTTTTCCTAAAACGTTTTCTGTTAATGACTTAATATGGAGATAAATTCCACCATACCAAAGTTAACAAGAAACAACAAAAAATTTGAAAGAACAGAATAGGCACATAATTAAGTCATTAGGATAATATAATTACAAGTATATTTCAAAATTACACCTTTGAGTTATTACCTGTTGTTCAGAAAGTTGGAAGTCAATGACTTGTAGGTATACTGATGTAGCTGTAATTAGATTTTTTATTTAACTTCACTTTTATTACTACTAAATATATGATCTGTAACAAATATAAGCAAAAACAGCCCTATTACTCTTGTTAACATCGAATTATACTTCAGGAAAAATATTGAGGAACAAAGTTTTATAACTGGTAGTGAAAAGTTTTCCCAATATGGTCTATGAAGACATCATGTTAGAAATTGGGCTACAAACCTTATTATAAAGTACGGTCATGTGAAAATATTAGGACACCCTATGAAAACCTCTGTATTTTTGTAACATTTTTGGATATATATAGATATTTAATCTCAGTTTTAGCAATACTGAGGGATTGTAGGAATATAACTAAACAATTAAAATTCAAGAAAAGACTATGATCTTCTGTAAGTGCCATGCAACAAAAATGCATATTCGAACTAAGGAAAAAGTTAGGTCTCCCTACCCCCTAATAGATAGTGTTCCTCTTTGGCTGAAATAACTACAGTGAGACGTTTCTTGTAGCCATCTACTAGTCTCTGACATCAGTCTGAAGAAAGTTTGCACCACTCCTCAATGCAGAATTCTGTCAGCTGTGAAATGTTTGAGGGGTTTCTTGTATGTACAGCCCGTTTCAAGTCACCCCACAGCATCTCAATGGGATTAAGATCTGGGCTTTGACTCGGCCATTCCAGAACTCTCCACTTCTTAGTTCTCAGCCAGTCCTTGATGGATTTACTGGCATGTTTTGGGTCATTGTCATGTTGCAGGGTCCAGTTCTGCTTCAGCTTTAATTTTCATACAGATGGACTCATTTGATTCTCAAGCACCCTCAAGGCAGAGTAACAGCTGATACCTGGCCCTACCTAGTATCGAAAAGTATGACACTGGAGCCTGCTCGAAGAACAAGTTGTTCCAAACAAACCAGATGACGGAAAAGCCCCGCAACCCTTTCCCAGATCTCTGCTTATTTCGGCCAGATGACCAACCTGTGCAAGACAGACTTTACCTGGGTGTTACACACAGAACACAACTCAGTTGTACATGAGTTCCACAGGTAGGTATGCTCCCTCACCGCCAGGATGTTGTGCACCACATGCCAATTGAAAGCATGAAGGTAGGGATCAACATGGTGCAGTGCAACGTGACCCCAAACAATGTCCCACGACAGAGCAGGGTGGTATCATTCGATCCTGTGGGAACATGCAGTGACCAGCAGGTGGTAAAGAGAACAGGAGTCTGTCGGTACATCGGCAAACAGGGTACGACACCACCGTATTGCAGCAGCAGCGTCAACGTACCAGGAAGGAGGGTTAAAACACATTGGTGTCTGTAGACTCATAGGAACACCAAAGAGCCTGCACCCCATGCCAACCAAGAATCCCACTAGGTGGCAACAAGAGTAACCCTCCAAAGGCAAACAGCAAAAGGTAGCAGACAGAAGAAGGGAAGACACTGGGTCCAGACACATGGGATGCCCAGACCACCCCTGTGTGGCAGCAGCATCAACGAGTGCTGAGACACTACCACAGGCTTGCCACCCCACAGGAAGGCATAGATAAGGTGTCATGGCTCAACCAGTGCAGTCATCCAGAGAAAGGATGGCCCCAGGTACCAGACCAAATGGGAGAATCCTCCTCCATACCACCTCTGCCCTGTCAAACAGATGAAAAGTACAGTATTGGTAATCGAGCATGACCGAAACAAAACGCTGAACCACCCCTTCCCAGGCAGCCCCAGGGCCAGCGAGAAAACAAACCTTGAAGCAGGTAATCGGGGAGGAGGTCTAATCCAGACCAAATGAGAGAGCAGGCAATCGATAACCAACACATAAAGCGTTGGGGACAACAGGCAGCCCTGACGAACCCTAAGTAAGATGGGAAAGGAAGACAACAGACACCCGTTAATCAAGAGCCTTCTCGAAGCAGTTGGATAAACGGCTCGCACGTACCAGACAAAAACAGGAGGAGGCCACATCTCTCCAGAATGCACCACAGAAATCCATGGTAAACTCGATCAAAAGCTTTGCTCTGATCGAGGAACACAAAGACTGCAGGTATATCCCAATCTGTGATGTAATGGAACAGGTCCCTGAGAAGCACCAGATTTTGTTGGATACTTCTATCCTGCACGCCACAAGTCTGAGTGCAGCAGACCAATAAATGCATGACCGCACCCAAACGGGCATACAGGACCTTAGAAACGATCTTTGCATCCACATTCAGGAGAGAAATGGGGCACCACGAGGAAAGATCTTCAGACTGGCTGGGATCCTTACAGATAAGTGTAATTAGCTCATCCATCTTTCCCGGCGGCAGAGACCCCGCATCAAGACAGTTGTTAAAAAGTCGGATGAAGGAAGGTCTGACAACATTCCATTGGCAGTCCATCCAGCCCAGGACACTTACCAAGTGGCATGGACCGAATGGCTGACCAACACTCACCCAAGGAGACTGGTTTCACCAGCTGGTCGTAAAAGGAAAGGTCGAGGGAGGGCAAAAACCAAGTAATGTCATCCCACAACCCCTCGTCCACGGGCGAGGCCGAAAACAAACGGCGATAGTAGCTAAGATACGCATCCAGAATGTCGTAGATGTCAGATGACGATTGACTATTCTCCAACATCCGACTGGAGATATGGTGGGTCTTACCCATCTCCCGTACCTTGTACAGCAGAACCCTGGTGGCAGTTCTGGGATCAAGCGACTTGATCAGACTAGAGATGCTGTTGCACAGAACACCTTGGAATAATCCAAATCTATATTCTTACACAGCGTCTCAGTGTTCGAGAAGACGCAGAGAACTGTCAGTCTAGCCATGAAGCAAGGCAGCCAAGATGTTCTGCTTGCCCAAAAGGTCAGGCAGTAGGCCAGCAAAAGCCACATAACAGCTTGCCTCAGCAAGGAGGCACAGGCCTTCTTGAGACCCGCCCATCAAGACCTGGTGACAAACTTGACAGAGCAGAGCCCCCAAACAAGGGCAAGCAAAGCATCTCCAACCCCATTCTCGGCAAGGAGGGAGACGTTGAGCCTCCATACACCAGGGCCCCGAAAAACGGGGATAAAATCCTGGAATGTGGCATAAAACGCCCGATGGTCAGACACAGCAAACAAGACGTTCCTAACCCAATGAACAGCAGCCTTGCTGAGGTTTTGCTGTGGGCCAGGTGTCACATAGAAACAGTCAAGGCGACAAGAAATGCCCTGACCAGACCAGGTAGCTATAGAAGCAGACCCGTGCAGTGCACGCCAGACATCAGAAAAAGTGAAATCTGACAGAACTGCACACAGAGACTGTATACACTGATCAACTGAAAAAAATATCACTCTCAAACTTGTCGATGGGAGGATCCAAAACGCAGTTGAAGTCGGTCCCAAGGACGATATCAGCCTGTGTAATCATGAACCTGTCAAAGCCTGAGAGGAAGGCATCCCGCTCTCTGGTCTGGACAGGTGCATAGACATTGACAAGCTGAAACTTACGACCCCCACTGACAACGTCAATATACACCTGCCCCTCAGCATCGCTATGCGACGCTAGGATGGTCCCCAGAAAATAAGGGTGGAAAAGGATCCCCACCAAACGCGAACGTGCAGTGCCAAACGACCAGAAAGCACAGACAGGGTAATGGGAAGAAAACGAAAAATGGGTCTCCTGCAAAAATATTTCATAAACTGCAAACAGGGAGAATGTGTAAAATTGCTTAGCAATGCTACGCATCCCCGGATGTTGAGCGTGAGGCAGGAAAACCCATCAACCAATCAGAGGGGAGGAATCAGTGACGTTTCTGCTTCGACAAAATTGGCAGAGGCAGGGGAGCATGCAGCCTTTTAAGGCCACCCGATCCCACTCCTCTTTGCAGCAGCGGCTGCCGACATTTGACCACTGCTGCTGCACGCGAAGGACATCCAGACCAATGTCCAGCAACAGAATGGGGCTGCAAGGCCCCCACACCTCCCCATGTCTTCACTCAAGCCAAAGTGTAAGGGAAGATTGGGGAAGTCCAGAAAACTGGCAAACGAGCTTGGTGATGGCAGCTCGTCCAGCATCGGGGTTTGCACCACGGGGGAGGGGGCCAGAACAACCACCATCCCCTGAGCCAAAGCCATGGGTCCCTCAGAATCCCCAGCCTCAGCAGCAGAAGCAGCTCGAGGCTCCACAGAGTCCCCAACCAGCTCTGCAGACCCATCCTGAACAGGGTGGCAGGACCTTCCTTAGAGGGAACCACCCCCACACAAACAGAGGGGACAGGACCCTCCACAGAGGGAGCCTCCTCAACACCAACAGGGGTGATGGGATCGTGGGCGCCCACACACCACCCGACAGAGCCCCACGGAGACCAGTCAGCCAGACAGGTGTTAAAAAGACAGACGAAGGAGGGTCCGACGACATGCCACACGTGGCTGTAAAATTCCACTGGCAGACTATCTGGCCTAGGACACTTACCAAACAGCATGGAACAAATGGCCGACCAATACTCACCCAAGGAGACAGGTTTCACCAGTTTATCGTAAAAAGAAGGATCGATGGAGGACAAAATCCAAGTAATGTCATCCCACAACCCCTCGTTCACGGACGAGGCCAAAAACAAACGGCGATAGTAGCTGAGGCACACATCCAGGATATTGGAGATGTCAGATGACGATTGACCATTCTCCAACACCAGACTGGAGATGTGTCAGGTCTTAGCCATCTCCCATGCCTTGCACAGTGAAACCATGGTGACAGCTCTGGAATAGAGCAACTCGATCAGACTAGAAATGCTCGCCACACAGAACAGCCTGGAATAATCCACATCGATATCCTTACAAAGTGTCTCGATGTTTGAGAGGACCCAAAAATCTGTTGGTCCACCATGAAGCAAGGCAGCCAAGATGTTCTGCTTGCCCTGCAAGGCTAAGAGACGGGCCCGCGAAAGCTGCATGCCAGCTTGCCTCAGCAAGGAGGCACAGGTCTCCTTGACACCCGCCCACCAAGACCCAGTGACAGACTCGACAGAACAAAGCCCCCAAACAAGGGCAAACAGAGCATCTCCCACCCCATTGTTGGCAAGGAGGAAGATGTTGAGCCTCCTCACACTGGGTCCCCGAGAAACGGGGATAAAATCCCGGAATGTGGCGAAAAACGTCCGATGGTCAGACACAGTAAACGAGACATCCCCAACCCGATGAACAGCAGCTTCGCTGAGGCTCTGCCGTAGGCCAGGTGTCACATAGAACCAGTCAAGGCAACAAGAAATGCCCTGACTGGACCAGGTAGCCATAAAAGCAGACCCATGCAGTGCATGCCAGACATCAGAAAACAGGGACTGTGGAACCTGGCATTCGACCAAAAGGTGGCTCTCTTGGCCACAATGGCGACACAGACGACGCATTTCCGGGTAATTACACATTACCCAGAACCCTTGCACCACAATGAAGTGTGGGACTGGCTTCTGCATGTCCATACACACACGCCTGATCCCTGTACACACCTTCGGGCGCGACTGCTGCCCCTCATGTTCAATTTTTCGCACAGTACCATACGCCAACAACACGCCCTTGACGACGTCATGGGACATTTCAAAGGGTGCCAATCGGAAGGTGATCCACTTAATGTTCTGCCTGACCAGCTCAACAAGCACACGTTGGTCCCCAAGGAAAAGTCTCACTGGTCCAGCAAGTGACAGGCATGAGCGGCTGACGTCAGCGTCGCCACGTAGCGCCCGCTGCCAAAATTCTGGAGGCACTCAGTATGGCTATCCCCGACAGCAGCATTCAAGGTGTCTATAACCGCCGAGGGTAGCGAGGCTGCGGGCACCACGAAGCAAATGGACTGCAGCCGAACAGAGTATGGCCATATAGCCACAGCCATACCGACCTACACAATACTGTTCACACACAAACACACGAAACAGCATAGACAATGCACTCGATAGCCTGAGCCATGCAGTCATCCAGAGGAAGGACGGACCCCAGGTACCAGACCAAGGGGAGAATCCTCTGCACCACCTCCACCCTGTCAAACTAGTTGGCAGGGCAGTAGTGGTATTCATGCACGGCTGAACCAACATGCTGAACCACCCCTTCCCAAGGTGCCCCAGGGCCCATGAGGAAAGAACCCCAAAGTAGGTGATTGGGGATGGAGTCCAATCCAGACCAAATGGGGAGTCAGCAGACGAGACCCATTTGCCAAAGCCCCTCGCACGAGACTTGAGGACATTTAGCTGGGCTGCGCTGGCCCGAGAGTAACGATGGCCAGCACCGAACGTAAAGTTCTCGAGGAACAGGTTCACATCATCTGCATGCTCGACATATGTCGCGCACGAACCCCCTAGCAGCTGGAGACCACGCACCGAGACCGAGTGGAACAGGTATGAGAGCAGGCACTCGATAACCAACACGTAATGCATTGGGGACAACGGGCAACCCTGACGAACACCCTGCAAAATGGGAAAGGAGAATGTCAGGTAACCATTAACCAAAGGCCTGCTCGAAGAGGATGTGTACAAGGCCTTCACATTGCAAACAAAAACTGGAGGGAGGCCACACCTCTCCAGAACGAACCACAGAAAGCCATGGTGAACCCAATCAAAAGCTTTGCTCTGATCGAGGGACACAAAGACCGCAAAGATATCCCGATCCATGATGTAATGAAACAGGTCCCCGAGAAACACCAGATTTTGTTGGATACTCCTGCCTCACATGTCTGAGTGCAGTGGACCAAGGTAGGCATTACCGCACCCAAACGGCACAAAGGACCATAGAAATGATATTAGCATCCACGTTCAAGAGAGAAATGGGTCGCCACGAGAAAAGATCTTCAGACTGACTGGGATCCTTACTGATAAGTGTAATTAGCCCATCCAGCGTTCCCAGTGGCTGAGACCATGCAGCTAGACAGTTTAAATAGGCAGACGAAGGAGGGTCCGACGACATGCCATACGTAGCTGTAAAATTCCACTGGCAGTCCATCTGGCCCAGGACACTTACTAAGTGGCATGGACCAAATGGCTGACCAACACTCACCCAAGGAGACAGGTTTCACCAGATGGGTGTGAAAAGAAGGATCGAGGGAGGGCAAAAACTGCATAATGTCATCCCACAACGGGTAAGGCCGAAAATAAACGGCGATAATAGTAGTGACACGCATTCAGAATGTTGGAGATGTCAGATGAAGTACGACAGTTCTCCAACACTAGACTGGATATGTGGCGAGTATTAGCCTTCTCCCGTGCCTTGCACTGTGAATCCCTGGTGGCAGCACTGGGATAGTGTGACTCGATTAGACTAGAGACGCTCGCTGCTTGGAACAGCCTGGAATAATCCAAATCTATATCCTTACGCAGTGTCGCAATGTTCAAAAGGACCCAGCGATCTGACAATCTGCCACAAAGCAAGGCAGCCAAGATGTCCTGCTTGCCCCACAAAGCCTGGCGGCGGGCCCTCGAAAGCCGCATGCCTGCTCGCCTCAGCAAACAGGCACAGGCCTCCTTGAGACCCGCCCACCATGACCCAGTGACAGACTTGACAGAACAGAGTCCCTGAACAAGGGCAATTAAAGTGTCTCCCACCCCATCCTCAGAAAGGAGGGATACGTTGAGCCTCCACACACTGGGGCCCCGAAAAACGGGAACAAGATCCCAGAATATGGCAAGAAACGCCAAATGGTCAGACACTGAAAACGAGACGTCACCAACCCGATGAACAGCAGCCCCGCTGAGGCTCTGCCACAGGCCAGGTGTCACATAGAACCAGTCAAGGCGAGAAGAAATGCCACAACTGGACTAGGTAGCCACAAAGGCAGACCCATGCACTATGCATCAGATGTAACAAAAAGCAAAATCCGACAGCACTGCATGCAGGGACTGTGTACTCCAATCACCAGTACTAGGATCACCCCCAATCTTGTCGAGGTGATGATCCAAAAGACAGTTGAAGTCGCCCCAAGTACGATATTGGCCTGTGTAACCATGAACCTGTCCAAGCCCGAGAAGAAAGCATCCCGCTCCCTGTGCTCGACAGGCGCATTGACATAGGCAAGCCGAATCTTACGTCACCCAGTGACAACATCAATATACACCACCCGCCCCTCAGCATCAGTATGTGATGCGAGGATGATCCCAAGAAAGTGTGGGTGGAAAAGGATCCCCACTCCACGTGAACGTGTAGTTTTAAACGACAAGAAGGCACGGAGAGGGTAACGGGGAGAAAAGGAAAGATGGTCCATCTGAGAGGCAAAATGAGGCTCCTGCAAGAAAATCACGTCAACACAAAGCGGTTCAACAGGGAGAATGCGTAGAATTGCTTGGCAACGCTACGCATCCCCCGGATGTTCAAGGTGATGCAGGAAAAACCCATCAACCAATCAGAGGGAAAGACTTAGTGATGTTTCTGCTTTTACGACGTAGGAGAGGCAGGGAAGCGTGTGGCCTCTTGCGGCTACCTGACCCCACCCCCTCCTCGCAGCAGCTGCCGCCGACATCCGACCACCGCCGCTGCTCACGAGGAACTTCTGGGCCAAAGTTCGGCAACAAGATGGGGCTGCAAGCCCCTGCACCTCCCCACTGTCCTCACTCAAGCCAGAGAGGAAGAGAAGACTGGAAAGTCCAGGAAACTAGCAAACGAGCTAGACGATGGCAGCTCGTCCAAAGTTGGTGTCTACACCTCTGGGGAGAGAGCTGGTACTTCCTTCAACCCCAAAGCTGGCGCCGAAGGTCTCTCAGAACCACCAGTTACAGCAGCACCAGCAGTGGAAGCCAGGGGTTCCATGGAGTCCTCGATCATCCCCCTGACCCATCCCAAACAGATGGGACAGGACCTTCCTCAGAGGGACCCACCCCCACACAAACAGGGGGACAGGGCCCTTACAGGGGTGGTGAATCTGGGGTGCCCACACAGCCCCAACCCTCACACCACTCGACAAGGAGGCCAGTGCCCCCACAGAGACGGGCAATGCCACATGGCCACCCACACTGTCCTGAACCCCCACAGGGGCCCCATCCAAACCCAGACCCGAAGGAGGGGCCAAAGCCTCCTCAGAGGCCCCCACGGCATCTGAAGTGCCACTCGCAATCCCAGAGGACCCGGCCTCCACCAACTGGGTGGGCGAGATCCGATCCTTCTCAGAGGACATAGCCACACCCTCCCCGGACGTCCCAACCACTGGGACAGGCGCCCCTTCGGGGACCCACCTACAGCCACTGTAGACGACACAGGAGGAGGAGCTGCTGCCCCCACCCTCTTCACATTTGCCTTTCGGGGCCGTGGAACTGGCAGCAGCCTTGCAACCACCGAGGTATATGTCGCTACATGCCTTGGACAACCTGAGGGCGCGTGGCTACCACCACACACAGAGCACGTAAGAATGCATGCAATGTCCTCGTGGCCAAACGCCTAGCAGATCCCACACTGTGGGTTCTGGCATTTAGCCAGTAGGTGGCCAGCAAGGCCACAGCGGCAACACAGGCGGCGTATGCCCGGGTAATTACACATAACCCGGATCCCCTTCCTCACGAGGAAGTTGGGAACTGGCGTTCTCATGTCCATGCAGACACGTTGGGTCCCAGTGCACACATTTGGGTGCGACTGTTGTGCCTAGTGTTCAGTCTTATGCACATTCCCATACGCCGTCAACACGTCCTTGATTACGTCATGGAGCATCTCGTAAGGGGCCGACTGGAGGGAGATCCGCTTGATGTTCTGCCCAACTGGCTCCACGGACACACGCTGACCCCCAAGGGAAAGTCTCGTTGGTCCAGGAGGCGACGGGCGTATGAGGCAGACGCGAAAGTCGCCACATACCGCCCGTTGCCAAAATGTTGTAAATATTCTGTGTGGATACTCCCGACAGCTGCGTTCAAGGTGTCAGTGACTGCCGAAGGTAGCGTGCCCGCGGGCACCACTAAGTGGATAGACCGCGGCCAAACAGAGTAGGGCTGGAGGGCCCAAGCCATACCGACCTATACAATGCTGTACACACACACACACACGGATTGGCAGCGAAACAGCGCGGACACAACACACGGCTAAGTGATACACAAAGAGCCAGACACGATACAGTACACGGTAATACACACAATAAATACCCGTAAGGAGCACGACAAATAACGGCACAAGAATCCCAAAAATGTGAAGTTGCGCGAGCAAACACTTCGACGGGAAGGAGCACACCAAACTAAATGTCTGAGGTTTAAATACGGCAAGCCTCACTCATAATGCTCCTCTAATGATCCTCTAATCACGTGCACCTGGTGTGATACACGTGTGTGTGAGTTGAGCCATATTATGTGGATATAAATGTGGGGGTGCCCTAACTTTTTCCTCAGTTAGAATATGCATTTTTGTCAAATTACATTTTGCAGAAGATCTTGAAAAGTCTTTTCTTCAGTTGTAAATGTTTAGTTATACTACTTTAATCTCTCAGTAATGTTACAATTGAGATTACATATCCATTTATCCAAAATTGTTACACATATATACACAGTATTTCATAGGGTGTCCTAATTTTTTCACATGACTGTATTGCACAATCCTTACACTTAAACAAGCTGTTCAACATGGAATTTCACAAACAAAAATGTTTTTATTGCAAGTACAAGAAAGTAACAAATCCATGTAAAATAAGATACAAATTTTGAAATCAAGACAGTTATCTTCACAATAAGGTTTACTAATTCCTTGGAATATAATACAGTTTCAAATTTAATTTTTCAAAATAGATGACATTGCAAACTAAGTTCCTATACATTGCAAATTAAAACTAATAATGAATAAAACTAGCTTTATTAACAAGTTATTACAGAAATATTAATAATTTTGTTTATATATAAATAATAACGAAAGAGTTATAAGTTAGAATTAGGAGTGAGTAGTTGTATGGTTTTAAATACATTGAATATTTAAAACTGTTTGAAATCAATGCCAGATGATACCAGGGAATTAAGATCTTAACATCAGGTTTTATACTATATACATGTTAAGTTTGTATATAAACCTATTTGAAATAATTGCAAAATAATTCAATGGTGTTAAAATCAAATCTCAATAAAATTATTAATAAAATAATTAAATATCATTGCAAATAGTATGCATAGAGCTGTTATTTAGATTCCAAACAATTGAAAGAAAAGAAATTCTGTTTTGTTTTATTTATATTATATAGAAAAGTATTTGTAAATTCGAAAATGCATTACCCTCATCTATCTCCTGAGAAAGAAAGTGACTATTTCATGTTACAGGGAGTTTTCATACTTTTAAAATTGATAATAGATATATGCACACAAAAAATTGTGTTATTACGTTATTTAGTAACTTTGTAAATAAAATATTTGATTTTGTCAACGGTCTTCATTCTAATTATTCAATAACTATATTTCTTTTGATAGTTTTTCCATCTAAAGTAATATGTAGATAAATTATATTTTTTCAAGAAACATATACTTGTAATAGGAAAAATCTGTGGTGTTACACTTATATGTAACATATAAAATTTTATTATAAAAATTATAATTATAAAATAAAATATGTCAAAATAAATTCTGACATGAAAAACTAACTTCTTTTTTTTAAATTACATGCCATCTCGTGGTGGTAATAATGACGTGTGTTTGACAAGATGCGATAAAGTGAAGATTTGTTCTATTTGATCGTGAATTTTCGTGCTTATGTTAAGTTCTTTAACCTGTTGACTGCCTCGTATTTCAGCTGCTACAATGCAACTCTAATGCTTCTTCATTTTGTGACTTTATCGTGACGTCATTTTGGATCGAAAGTGAAACAATTTGTAAGTAGGTCAAATGCATGTATGGTGCTGACATTTAGCGTTGAAGTTAGGTATTATTGAGAACGAATTAACTCGTTCGTGGCACTATGTTACCGATCGGCTTGGACGAGTTATCTCGTCTATGGCACTGAACAGGTTAAATTATGAAAGCTATAGCATACATGTACGAGTGTGTGTTCGTGTGTTTGTTTTCTTATAGCAAAGACATACCGAGCCATTAGTGAGCTTTTTGAAGGGAATTGAACACCTAAATTTAGCATTGTAAATCGGTAAACTTATCGCTGTACTAGCGGGGGCTATAAATGTGAAGGAAACAAAGAACATGTTTTATATGTTTATTGGAAAAAGATTTTTCAATAATTTCAAAATCTATAAATTATTTTAATCAAGAAAGGTCATTATAATTAGAGTAATTATTGATTAATATTGGCGTTATTTGGTAGTTATATTCTGTGGATTATTTTATCTTTGTTTTTTGTGACATTTATTAAACAGAAAACTAGTAATGAACTTGAAACATCTGTTATTAAATCATTATCTATGATCTAAAGAGTTGTTTATCATAATTTTTACTGTTGGTAAGAAATGGGAATTCTATGTTCTTTTTATTACTTTTCGTGAATATGTGAAGAAAAACAGTGTTACAAAGATATTTATTAATTACAGCTACAGTGCAGTTAAAAAGTAATTTACCTTTTGAGATTTCGCTGAAGAAGAAAAATGATTTTCGAACCTTGCCAATTAAACATAAATGTTTTGTTAACCATTTTCCTTCTTATTATTAAGTGATTGTATTTCTTTTTATACGTTTTTAAGTATAATATTCTTTAAGCAAATTAATTATTAGCATGAAATTTATACTTTTTTTATGCAACACTCGTTGTATTAAACTTAAGAATGTTAAATTTGTTGTCTGAAATGTTTCTGAGAAGGAAAAATACATTTTATTTGTAACTACCTGCCATCTAGTGACTGTAATAATGATATGTAATTGAAAAAACTGTGATAATGATATGAAATTAATAAGACAGAACAGAGTGAGGATTGGTAATTTTCACTGTGAATTTCTGTTATATTAAGTTAAGTTTGTTAAATTAAGAAACCTGTAGCATGTAAATATGCCCAAAATAATGAACATTTTGGTGAAATTGTTTAAAAAAAGGAACATTCTTTATAAAGAAATTTTAAATGCCATTACAATTGTAGCAATCATTGATTCGAAGCTTCCGGTTCCGTTTTGGCTTTATAAAATATAATGGTGGCCCACCTTGGGTCAATCGGCTGGTCTACTTCGGCTAGAGTCAACCAAGTACCAGTGTTGGAAATTCTCAACGGGTGTTATGGACATTGTGTCTGATGCTGGTGTTTCGGTATAGTGCTCACGAAACCCTGACGTTGCTGCAATGTCCTTGCATGACATTATAATGCGTCCCCTCGTAGGGCTCCATGGTAGGTGGGGTCAGTGGGTACCGAAATTTTCCTTTTTTCCTATGGATCTTCCAACAAAAAATTTAAATAAAATAGTGAAAAGACAGTCAATAGGTAAACGACCACGTTTTGAAGACTCTGAGCAGCAATCTTCATCATATGTAACACCTGAACCCCATTTTCTTATATTACATTCTCTTTCAGAAAAACCCTTAGGGCAAATGTCTCCCTCTTTTATTCAGAAGAGACTAGAGAGACTTGCTGGCTCTCCAAAGTCAGTAAAGAAGCTTCGATCTGAAGACATATTGGTTGAAACATCCACATCCCAACACAGTGAACTCCTCTTGAATTCAAAGGCAATTGGGGATGTACCTATTGAGGTTACCCCTCATGCAACCTTGAATTCATCACGAGGAGTTATTGTTGAGAGGGATATGAAGAACGTCCCCGAGTCAGAGATTCTCGCTGGTCTCAACACTCAAGGAGTTTCTGCAGTGAGGCGCATCTCCACTCGCAAAGACAGCAGTGTATGCCGACAAATATCCTTGTTTTGACATTTACATCACCACGTGCACCTGCCACCATCAAGACAGGTTATCTAATTTGCAGAGTATGGCCGTACATTACAAACCCTCTTCAATGTTTCCAATGTCAGTGGTTTGGCCACTCAAAGACGTCCTGTCGTGGTTCCCTGACATGTGCTCGTTGTGGTGGCAAGGACCAGGATGCCTATGAGTGTCACACAGACCCACATTGTGTCACCTGCAATGGTTCCCACCCTTCCTACTTTCGTTCTTGCCCAAAATGGTTGGAAGAAAAAGAGGTGCAGCATTTGAAAACGACTCATAACATTAGTTATGCTGAGGCTCGGAAATTGCTGTCCGCCACTCCATCTCGGATATATGCTGCTGCACTTCGTTCCACAATTACAGTAGGAGTGCAGACAGATCTCTCTGTGCCTTCAAGAGAATCGTTTACAAAACAAATAAAAAGACTTTTGACCTCCATGGTTAAAAAGGTTGATGAATCGACTTCTACACCCATCTCTGTTCCTCCCATACGTTCCAACAAATATTAAGATCCACATCCTTCGGTTTCAAATACAGGCATTTCTTCTGATACATCTTTTTCTCCCACCCCACGATGCAAATCAATCATTCGTTAGCGTCCTCAGTCACTGGAATCCCCTACCAACAACAAAGACCTGCCCAGTCGTCCCAGGGCAGGATCCATGGAGGTCGATAGACCTCCTCTGAATAAGAACAGTAAGGAAAAAAGACGTGGTCGTAAACAGAAGGGTTCTCCAGCCACTTCACCTACCCGTCATTAAAAATGGCCACCTTGATAGAATGAAACTGTCGAGGTTTACGTTCTAATCTGGATGATATCAAAACACTGATTGCTTCCTACCATCCTGTATGTCTTTTCTTACAAGAAATATTTCTAAAACCTGCTAATACAGTCACCATTCGGCAATTTTCTCTGTACAGAAATGACAGGCTATGTGATGGACGAGTACATGGATGAGTGGCACTATTGGTTGATCAGCATGTGCCCACTCTGATTTCTCACTCAACACACCCTTGGAGGCCATAGCCATCTGTGTTTCCTTGGGTCATACCATCACTGTTTGTTCTCTCTACCTGTCCCCTGGAGAGAGATATGATCAATCAGACCTTGGTGCTCTCGTTGAACAGTTGCCGTCTCCATTTCTAATCCTGGGGGACTATAATGGACATCATCCCCTCTGGTGAAGTCCTGTTTTTGATAGGAGGGGTAGCTCTGTAGAGCGTATGCTCTCTGATCACAATCATTCTCTTTTCAATACTTGTTCTTCCACGAATTTTCACGCACCTAGTCAGTCCTTTATCGTTATTGATCTCTCGGTTTGCACCCCTTCATTATTTTCCCATTTTTCATGGAGGGTTGACAATAATCCACTAGGCAGTGATCATTTTCCTATACTTTTGAGAGAGACTGGCCGTGGTCGATGTCACCCTACCCGCGTGCCCCGGTGGAAGCTGGATCAGGCAGACTGGTCCACTTTCACTGCTCTCGCAGAACTTGATCCTACTATCGTGAATCAGCCATCAATAGACGACTGTGTGGCAGTGGTAACTGACTGTATTATACAGGCAACTGCTCAGTGTATTCCTAAAATCTCGACATGTTTTCCACGATATCCTCATCTGTGGTGGAATCCTGCCTGCCACATGGTACAGAAGGCTCAAAAACGGGCCTTAGGTACTTTCTGTAGATATCCAACACCCTCAAACTGCATTGCTTTCCAGCAGACCTGTACACCTGCTTGATCTCTAACATGTCAAAGCCAGAAGGAATCTTGGATTAAATTCACAACTAGCATATCTCCTACCACCAGTTCCAAGGTCATATGGGACAGGATTCGAAAGGTCAGTGGGCACTACAATTCTGTCCCCCTCTCCATTTTACTCTGGTGGCCAAGAGGTAGCTGATGTCCAAAGCATTGCCGATACTCTAGTTGAAAGCTTTTGCCGAGTATCTAGCACTACTGCTTGTTTATCCACCTTCTTGGCCATCAACTGACAGTCTTTTTTGGTATAATTGTCCCTTTACACTGGTGGAACTGAAAATGGCTCATCATCGGCGTGGCAGTACATCTGTTGGAGCTAATGATGTACACTATGACATGCTGCACTATCTCTCTCTTGCTTCTCTTGATATTCTTCTAATTGTTTTTAACCGGATCTGGAAGGAGAATGTTTTTCCTGATGCTTGGCATCAGGCTATTATCTTACCTTTCTCTAAACCTGGGAAAGATCCCAAGATTCCTTCAAACTACCGTCCAGTTGCTTTGACGAGCTGTCTGTAAGACCTTAGAGAGAATGGTTAATAATCGTCTTGTTTGGTTCCTCGAATCAAACAACCTCCTCTCGCCCACCCAGTGTGGGTTCCGACGACAGCATTCCATCATGGACCACCTAATTCGACTTGAAACATCAATCAGAGAAGCCTTTCTGAAACACCAACATCTTGTATCAATATTCTTTGACTTTAAGAAGGCTTACGATACTACATGGAGGAATGGCATTTTGGGAGACCTCCATTTATATGGATTATGTGGTCATTTGCCCATTTTTATTAAAACTTTTTTAATGGACAAGCAATTCCAAGTGCATGTGGATTCAACACTTTCCCGTTCTTTTGTACAGGAACTTGGGGTCCCTCAGGGCTGTGTTTTGAGTGTCACACTTTTCAGTATAAAGATAAATGCCATCACTGAACAACTCCTTCTCACTGTTGCAAACGGGCTCTATGTCGACGACTTTCACATCTCGTGTCAGTCGTCAAACATGAGATATATTGAGCGGCAACTACAAACTGCCCTCAATCGTGTACTGAAGTGGACTACGGCGAACGGATTTAATTTTTCTCTCTCTAAACCGTTTGCATGCACTTTTGCCGCCAACGGAGAATCCACCCTGATCATGACTCCGTATCAGTGAAGTTTTGCTGCCAGTGGTCCCTGAGACCAAGTTCTTGGGGCTTATCTTTGACCGTAAGTTGACCTTTAAACCACATTTAAAGCAGCTACGGCACAAGAGCATTAAACATCCACCTTGTCATCACTACTGCCAGTTGGGGAGCGGATCGGTGTTCTATGTTAAAGATATATCGTGCTCTTATTCGTTCAAAACTCGACTATGGATAAATGGTCTATAGCTCTGCCAGATCCTCGACCTTAAAGATGCTGGACCCCATTTGTCATCAAGGACTTCGACTCTGCACTGGGGCTCTCTGCTCCTCCCCAGTTCAAAGCTTATACATGGAATCTCACGAACCTTCTCTGCACCTTTGCCGTTTGCAACTGTTTTTACTGTATTTTTCGAAACTTCGCTCCTCACCAAAGCATCACACTTGGGGATGTGTTTTCCTTCCTCAGTGGGCCTTACTTTTTCAAAACAGACGATCTGCCTTTTGGCTTTCGTATCCAGGCACGGTTGGATGAATTGGGTCTGTCCTTGGATAACATTGCAGAATCCACTGGTCAGCCCATCCCCCCATGGCTTATTACAGCCCCCAAATGTGACCTTTCTTTAAGTCATCTGAAAAAGGCAGTTACTCCCGATTGGAAGTAACGTCTTTTATTTACTGAACATCTTTTGAACAATCATTCTATTCCAATTTATATGGAATCAGGTTATTCTGTGGACTCTGCCATGGTTTGTTGCAGTTCGGTGGTTGCACGCAGAATCCCCTGCAGGTTCTGTGTTCACTGCTGAACTGTATGCCATATCTCTTGCCCTGGATCATATTGCAGCTGAGCAGTACTCTAACTGCAATATTTATTGTGACTCCCTTAGTTCTCTGCTGGCCTTGGAATCACTTCATGTTGGCTCACACCCTGTTCTTGCTGGTATTCTGGATACCGAACCACGTTGGTATTCGCGGAATGTGCTTGCAGACACGGCAGCTAAATCTATCTGCTCTGGCACAATAACCACTATGCCAATTCCGTACATGGACTATGGTCCTGTATTCAAGGCTCGGCTCTGTGCCAGCTGGCAGTCCATTTGGAGTGAGCAACGTGACAACAAGCTTTTTCAAATAAAACCCTATATTGGGCATTGGCCGTCTAGCTTCCATGAGGTTCGGAAGGAGGAAGTTGTTCTAACTAGACTACGCATTGGTCACAGTTTTTTAACTCGTCGTTTTCTTTTATCTGGAACTGATGCACCAGTGTGTAGTTTGTGTAACACTCAAATCACTGTAAGCCACATTTTACTTTCTTGCCATCGTTACGACTCTCAATGACGGCACTATTTTAAACATGTTCTGTACCAGGGTTTGTCTGTAACATTGGACAGTGTTATTGGTGATGGTGACACTGTCCACCTTGATAAAGGTTTTAGTTTTTTAATGGCCATTAACCTTTTTAACTTCATTTAAGTGTTTGATATTTATTCATTACACCTTTTTAATTGTGGTTCCCTTTTCAGAGTCTCATTCTCTAGTTCAATTTGACATTGTAGAATGGCCAGAACATTAAATAACTCGACACCAGGACTGGAAAGGCCAACTTCAGGTGACTAACGCTGCTCTTTGAACTGTCCGTTTGAAATATCCGTTAGTCGTCCTGGCGAGTTGTTATTACAATTTTGTTGCATGTCTTTTAATACTTTTATTACTTTACCTTTTGGTACTGGCCATAATGACACATAACCCGGAACCAGGACTGGAAAGGCCAACTTCAGGTGATTGACGGTGGTTCTTGTACTTACCTGTTAGTCTTCCTGGCGGGTTATGCTCATTACCATTTTGCTAGAGAAAATCCTTTACAATTTCTCTTACTCTGCTTTCTCTCTTAACATTGTTGACTAGGTGTCAAAGTTGGTTTTATGCTTTTTCTGTTTTTCAATGATGTTTGGTTTTACCTTCATTTCCTTTTATGTATTTTACTACATTTAATTTATTTTTACCTTTTTACTGGAAGCAGATAGCCTAGCTGCTTTGTGCCATAAAACACTGAATCAATCAATTTGTTGAAGCACAATATATTACTGTTAGTTTTAAATATACACATTGGCTCAAAGTATTTAATTTATAACAGCCATAACTACAGAGTTCCTGATTCTCTCAAAGTAATGAATTAATTACTTGTGTCTCTTAACCAGCTTTACGTTTTGTACAAATTGTATTAAAAAATGGAAAAGAAAATACATGAAGAGATGATTTTAGTTTTGTAACAAAAGCCATGGGAACAAGTCTAAGCCTAATAAAAGGGTCATAAACAGAACACAGAGGAACTGAAGTTGCCTTCATGTTCTGTAAACAAACTTATATTATTTGTGAAACTTATTAAATTTATGAGAAAATTAATCAGATGTTTCTTATTTTATTTCTGAGAATAAAACTGAAAAAATTTTGGCTAATCATTACCTAATCCATATCACAGAATAAATTTTTACTTTACTATAGCCTAATTCATATTCAGATTAGACCAAACAAATTATATCCAAAATTACTTTATTGTAACTGTAAATCATATCAAATCATTTTCATATCAAACAAAATTTCTATAAATATAAATTCCCAGATAGATTCTTGCTAGATTCTTGCCAACTGTGTCTAAAAATTATACAAATTGGACATCGATTCAGAAAATAATTATTGCCAGGTTTTTTATTAATGTTTAAAAAATTTATTTTGAATTTTAAAATGGCTGTCATATTCAGCTATTTCAGACCATTTGTATGGAAATAAGACATTAGAATTAAGATATATATATGTGTGTATATATATATATATATGTCAGTGCAATTTATAGACTAGATTCAGTCACATACAAAATGAAATATAAAGTTGCTAAGCAAATGTTTAACTAACTAGACATGGCAAAAATGATGCCTTTTAAATGTATCTCATGGTATACTATGGTTTTATTGATCAGAACAATGAATAATTTCAAGGGAGAGCTGAGGTCAGCAAACAGGAAGAAGCTGGCAATCTTATGACCTTCCATGCTGTTTGAAGCTGCAAGTAAAAATATACAAATTCATCTTTATTTACGTGACATTGATGTTATGTTGTTGTTTCTGCACAGAACATTACTTGGTCTCAGTATTCTCTTAATCACTTGAAAAAATCAGCTGATCATATCATCATATCATCAGACTGGAACTCGGTCTTTGAAAAACATGGTGAAAAAAGACATTAATTGGCATACTCTGACTGGCTGTGATACAACAGAACACATTTTTGAAAAGGTAAGAAGCTTGTTTCTGTGCCTACAGTGGTATGTCTATGGATTTACAACGCTAAAATCAAGGGTTCGATTTCACTCAGTGGGCTTAGCAGATAGCCTAATAAGGCTTTGCTATAAGAAAAAAAACACTATGCTTAGATGAATGCAAACAGGACTGCCATGAAATGATGACAGATCATGATAAAACAGAGTATCATAGGATATACAATTATTTATTTTCATAAAAAGGACAGAATATTTCTTTTATTCTATATAAAAAAATATTAAATCATATGAAGATCCTAATGTATGATAGAAAACACAGCTTTACATCTGAAAAAATGGTGGCCATTTTGAAAATCAAAATTAACATCCTTAATGTGAATACAAAAACAGATAACAACCATTTTCTGATTCAGTGATCTTTTTAAGTAATTTTAAATGCCATTCAGAATAATCTACCCAAAATGTTTCATTTTGAAATTTGATGGTAGAGTTGTAGTTCAAAACTGATCTGGTACAGACTTTTTCTTTCGCATATAGAATAGATCTTTTCTTTCTTTCATTTTTTATATTTTTGTGGAGCCATTTAATAAGTTGTTTCAAATGTTTGATCAAAGGTCTTCAATATCTCAATAGCAAGATTCTGTAAAGAAAAATTATTTTAAAACTTTTCATTGTTAGTGAATAAAACTTGATGGTCTTATGTATTTCAGCAACCAATTGCATATCTGAATCTAGTTTGATGAAATATAGATATTAACACTTTTATACTTGAAATGTATTTTTGATAGGAACTTACCTCCTGTCATACAAAACTATCTCAATTAGTCTTTATCATAAAAAACAAAAAGATTTTCTCGATCCATGCACCTGTCTTTGTACCACATGAATTTTATGGGGTTCTTTCTGAATGTGCATATCCTGTGTGACTACTCTTCAACAATACTGGCACAGCTAGCTACCCTTACTATTTCCCCTTAATCCTTATTTTAAAAACAAGTGAACTGTTCTGAAAGAAGAACACTAGCCACGAGGAGGATGGGTGGGAAGTACCTTTGGAAAATGATTTTTGGTCTCAGAAAAATAATTTCTGATATGGTATTATCTTCACTATGTAAAGGTGGAAGGGCCAGTTTAGGTGCACAGCAAAGTAACTAACTAAAAGCAACTACTCTGTGATGAATGAAGCACATAAATGGGTACATCACAACTTCTGGAACAGGTATGCTCTTTGCACATGAAGAAGGCAATTAAACCAAAATGGGTGGAAAAAGAAGTGGTTTGCACAAGTGAAAATGAATCAATAGGTGCAAGCAGTAGTGATGTATAAATGTAATGAGCTATCTACTTTTTCAACCTCGAATGGATGGAGTCCATAACTCAACTGTAGCCATGACATTGCAGATAGGGCATGTAGTCTTGTTATATATACCCAACAATTCAACTGTAGGTAAAGGGTGTGTGTCACACATCGGGCAACCAGAATTTCAAAGAAGAAATGAGCTTTTGGACCAGGCAGACTTCCAGGGAGGTATGCTGTTAAATTGAATAGAAATTAGTAATAAATGGATTTACATCTGACTGGATCACAGTTACAGGGTCCTCTACTGTTTGTGACTTATATTAATGATATTGACTAACAAGATTTTTGAGTTTGAACATGACATTAAAATGTTTTTGGTTGCTAACAGTATCGAGAGATGCTGCAGACTTACAGGAAGATTTGGATCATTTGATGCATTGGGCCAATACATGGCAGATATATAAATGTCCAAAATGATGCTTGTGGGTTTTCACAATTCAAATTATTGTTGCAATTTGAATAGAAAAATATTAAATACTGTAGCTCAGGAAAAGATCTTAGTGTTGTGATAGAAAAATCACTTAAGTCATCTAAACAGCGTACTGTAGCTAGCAATAGGGTTAATAGGATTTTAGGTAGCATCTATAGAAATATTGAATAGAAGACAAGGGATATTATTGTTTTACTGTATAGGATCACTTGCAAGGTCAAATTTAGAATACTGTATACAGTTTTGATATTTCTTCATCAAGAAAGACATTGAGTTCTTGAAGCAGATTCAGAGAAGAGACACTAACATGATACCTGGGATTGTCCCATGAGAACAGACTAAAGCCTGTTTTCTCTGGAGGGGTAAGGAACAGAGGGAACTTGATTAAGGTGGTTAAGATTATTATGGGTATTGATAATATTAATTATTCAAACGTTCGTTCCTAGCAGTAAAAACAATATGACAAGGGGCATACATTCAAACTTTGGTGTAGAATAGGAATTGTCTGCAATTTTGATGAAGATTGTGAATGACAAAAATACTAGAAGTAGCCTACATCTCAGCCTTAAAAATCTCCTTTTGAAGAACAGTGAAGGCAAGGAGCAACAGACATACTAATGGCATGAATTTGATGTGAATAGATGCTGTGGAGATAGTAACTTACCTCAGATAAGTTCAAATCAAGTTGATAAATCAAACCAGTAAACAACTGGAAATGGAAGAGTTACAAGGAATAAAAGGTTGGGATTGTGAATCCCAAAAGGAGACAGTGAGTGACACACATCAGCTTAAGGAATGAATCAGACAAAGAAGATGATCAGTATTGGAATGAGAGAATAGATTAGAAGTGGAAGGTAAGAAAAAAGGTGAGAGAGCCAAAAGACTTAAAATTTTAGCACAAGTCTTAGAGAGGAAAGACCAACTGGAATAGAGGATGACACAGGAGGAATGATATAATGTGTAGGTGACATTAGTGACATAAATATCTGAACGATGACTGCAAGGAAGAAGGATAAGGAAACGGGTGTTGAGGAAGAACACGTAGATGTGGCATGAAGACAAAGATTTATATATGGGATGAGAATGGGCATTAAGGTTATAATAAACAATTCAAAGGAACAGTAAAGGAGGGAGAGGAAAGAGGAAGACAAAGCCAAGTGAAATATTAGGTGATCAATAAAGTTATCCATTATCTAGACATGATCAAAGTGGAGAAGCCTTTATTTAACATTTGGGTGAATAATATGGAAAGATGAAGACTACAAAGGTGGGACCGCCAGAAAGAATGATGAAGAGACCAAAGTTAAAAGGTATATGTGGTAAATTGACATGGAAAAAGGCCTAATGAATGAGGAAAGGAAAGATGTAACATATTCAACCAGCAATTGGGCTGAGACAATGAAACTCACAAAAACTATATAATAAACAGAAAATTATGACATCTGTGAAGTGAGAGAGCACTCCGTGAGGAGAAACTAGTTGGAAGAAGATAATCAGTCTACTAGCAGATTTAGAGAGCCAGAAAAATGGAAAGCTAAGATTATAATGTGGTGACCTTGAGCTCAAAAAAAGAGATCCATGATATGAAAGCACAGAGACATGGAATCGGTACCACTGGCTCTGTGATATAAATGACCAATTTGAATATGTTATAATGTACCATAACCACCACTATCCCAACGAAAGTAAAGGGAAATGAGACAGAGCTTAACAGCCTGCCAAAGGGGCTCAGACAAGGTGCTATGGAGTGAACACTTCTCAATCATCCATAGATCAGAAGCCCACACTCAGAAAAAGAATTGAATAACTTCAGCTGTAAGAAAAGATGAGGGATATGTGAATTATTCAATCCAAACACAAATATGAAGGAAGAAGTTAAGCTTTACTGAAGTTGAAAAGAAGAACTGTCTTCATTGAATGAGGTATTTAAAATGGTAAGAACAGACTTCTCACCGTCATCAGGAACCATACACCAGGTGCATCCTCTTAGAGCAGAGTAGTGTGGTCTCTGGACTTCAAATAGATGGAAGCAAGCAGGAGCCAGTAATCTACAGAAGAAAGTGTGTAAAGACTCATAGAGTCAGAAAAAAGTTTGTACCTCCAGGCAACTTAAAGAGCCAAGATTAGTCTGAAAGGTAGAGTCTTCAATTTGAAAATTCGACTTAAAATTACAGATAGGTTTCAGTAAAGTGGGCACTGTGGGGCAGAACAATGAAGTGCAGATTACTGGGATTAAATTAGGTTTCTAGTATCACAAACATAGAAGTAGCTGAAGTCAAATTTAGCCATACAATGGGAAACAAATGAACACATAACAAGTCAAAATATTTTAAATCCCACTGATGAAAATTAAGATGATGAGGTATATAGTTAACGATGGTGAAAAACAATCAGACAGAAAAAAATGAGTGAAATATTACTAGAAATGTGTAATTTATAAACTGTTGAAGCACACCCAATAAACAAAATGCTTATAAACATCTCATGGACAAACCATTTAAATGTATGCAGTCCACAAAGTGTGGACAAATAAAGAATGTGCGAACTGACCAGAATTACCTAGAAAACACACTAATAATCCATATCTAACTTACCAGACATCTAAATTAACCAAGACAACAAAGGACACATAATCAAGTACTACACTTACGAAAATTACGATCATAAGGCACATAGTTAACAGTGATGAAACAAATAACTCTGAACAATGAATTGTATATTACTAGTAGTAATATTTAAAGTACACACCATTTGACCTTGCCCAGTTAAAATACTTAATAATAACAAACCTGCAAAACTTGCCAAGTCTTCAAAGTACGTAATATTAATGAACATCCAACACAATTACGTTTACGCAGAAAAAAAGTAATAATCAGTAACTAACTTACAATTCATCTAAAGTAACTCAGATGAGAGAGGACACATAAATATCAAACTTACCAAAACCTGAGCACTGATGACAAGAAATATGTAGATCTCTCATGTTTCAATAAAGACAAAGTCATACACAAGGCATCTAAACTGGGCATACTATGGGTATATCAACTCAGCGTGTATGTTGAAAAACTTACTAAAGATCCTCTGGGAGAACTGAAAACAACAGGAAGAAAGGAGGGAAAGAACAATTCTACACCAAAATGAATCTCCTCAGTGTGGATTCCTGTACGTGGTGAGGGGACCTCCCAGGGAAGGTTCTGTTCTTTCAGTTTACTTCCTCTGGGTTCTAAACATCCACCCACGTGTTTGCCGTGCGTGGCAACCCGTGAAGGAGAGGATAGGATCATGGTGGTTGAGGGGTCCAACCTTAATACACCACTTTGGCCTTTAATTCCTGTAGACGGGCGGTCTTGGGGTGGCCCCTTGGGTCATTCGGGATATGGTCAACCAAGTATCAGTGTTGGATGTTCTCAACAGGTGTTGTGGACATTATATTTGAAGCTGATGTTTGAGTGTAGTGCTCACGAAACCGTGGCATTGCTGCAGTGTCCTTGTTTGACATTGTAGTGCATCCCCTCGTAGGGCTCCATGGTGGGTGGGGTCAGTGGGCACCAAAATTTCCCTATCTTTATTATAGATACTCCAATTAAATATCGTAAAAAATAGCGAGAAACAGTCTATAGGTAAATGAACCCCATCTTGAAAATCCTGAGCAGCAATCCTCACCATCTGTATCACCTATTGTACACCATTTTCCTATATTGCATTCACTTTCAGATAAACCTTTAGGGCAAATGTCTTCCTTTTTCATTCAGAAGAGACTAGAGGGACTTGCTGGCTCTCCAAAATCAGTAAAAAAGCTTCAATCTGGTGATATATTGGTGGAAACATCCACATCTCAAAACAGTGAACTCGTCTTGCATTCAAAGACAATTCGGAATATATCTATTGAAGTTACACCTCATGCTACTTTGAATTCATCACGAGGAGTTATTGTTGAGAGGGATTTGAAGATGATCCCCGAGTCGGAGATTCTTGCTAGTTTCTCCATCCAAGGAGTTTCTGCAGTGAGGTGTATATCCACTCGCAAAGATGGAATTATAGTACCGACCAATGAACTCATTCTCACATTTACGTCACCACGTCCGCCTACCTTCATCAAGGCAGGTTATCTTAATTGCAGAATACAGCCATACATTCCAAACCCTCTCCAATGTTTCCAGTGTCAATGGTTCAGTCACTTGAAGACGTCGTGTCATGGTTCATTGATGTGTGCTCCTTGCAGTGCCAAGAACCATGATGCCTATCAGTGTGAATTGGACCCTTATTGCGTCAGTTACAATGGCTCTCACCCATCCTACTATCGTTCTTACCCTAAATGGTTGGAAGAAAAAGAGGTGCATTGTTTGTAAACGATTCACAACATTACCTATTCTGAGGCTCGAAACATGCTGACCATTACCTCATCTTGAACGTATGCTGCTGCACTTTGTTCCACAACTACAGTGAAAGTGCAGACAGATCTCTTTGTGCCTCCAAAAGAATCGTTCTCCAAACAAATGAAAAGTCTTTTGACCTCCATGGCTAAAAAAGTTGATGATTCAACTTTAACACCTATCTCTGTCCCTTAAGTACATTCCACCAAACCCCAAGATCAACATCCTTTGGTTCCAGGTACACATATTTCTCCCACCCCAAGTTGCAAAACAATCATTCGTTCACGTCCTCAGTCTCTGGAATCCCCTTCCAACAGCAAAGACCTGCCCAATCAATCAAGGGCAGGATCCATGGAGGTCGATAGACCTCCCTCGAATAAGGACAGTGAGAAAAAAAAAGACGTGGTCGTAAACAGAAGGGTTCTCCACCCAATTCCAGAGATGCCAACTATTTCAATAGACTAAGCGTAATAATTGTAGACAGAACCCTTTCACAGTTTTAGTCCTTTTAGATTTGCCAAAAACAAGACAAGCTGGTGAACGAGGCCTCTTTTTTCCATCTTGTGAACGATCATATTGGTGTTTCTATGCCGCTTAGGAAACGAGAAATATCCATCTACGCGAGCGCTGATTGACTGACAAGCACTGATGACGTAACTATGGATTCCCCACGTACCCAGTATGGAGAAGCACCGCACTCAAACTATTGGTAGTCTTCGGAGATACAAATATTTTTCATTATTTCAAGCACAAACATTATTATCGTAAGTAGCCATTTGGACTATGTCTTTATTTATTATGAAAATTTATTTGTATTTATCTCACCAGAACTTTTCTTTTAACCCCTTTCAAGACATGGGGGAACAATCTCTCACTTTATTGTATAGGCTTATATAATATGTAATAATTTGGAAGTTGCAACAAGTAATATTTGTCTGTATGAGCGTATAGTTGTAATGTATACAACAAAATCAAAATGAATACGCTGAAATCATAATGGTTGGCATCTCTGCAATTCACCTCAACATAAATAAAAATGGCCACCCTCATACAATAGAACTGTCGAGGTTTACATTCTGATCTGGATTACATCAAAACATTGATTACTTCTTATCATTCTCTTTGTCTTTCCTTACAGGAAACATTTCTGAAACCTGCCGATACAGTCACATTTTGGCTGTTTTCTTTATACAAAAATGACAGGCTGTATGATGAACGAGTGCGTCGAGAGATAGCACTGTTGGTTGATCAGCATGTGCCACCCTGTCTTTGCCAATTGACACACCCTTGGAGGCCGTAGCCTTCCGTATATCCTTGGGTCATACCATCACAGCTTGTTCTCTCTACCTGTTGCCTGGAGAGACATATGATCAATCAAACCTTAAGCTCTCATTGAACAGTTGCTGTCTCACGTTTTTACCCTGGGGGACTTTAATAGACATCATCATCCCTCTAGGGAAGTGCTGATATTGATAGTAGGGGTTGCTCTGTAGAGTGTATGCTCTCTGATCACAACCTTTTTCTTTTCTATACTGGTTCTTCTCCTTATTTCTATGCACCTAGTCAGTCCTTTACTGCTATTGATCTCTCAATTTGCTCCCCTTCATTATTTTCCCATTTTACATGGAGGGTTGACAATAATACATGAGGCACTAATCAATTTCCTATACTCTTGAGAGAAACTGGCCGTGGTCGATACCACCCGACCCGTATGCCTCAGTGGAAGCTGAATCAGGCAAACTGGCCCTCTTTCACTGCTCTCGCAGAACTTGATTCTGTCATCGTCTCTAAGCCATCAATAGACGACTGTGTGGCAGCAGCAACTGACTGTACTATACAAGCAGATTGCTCAATGTATTCCTTAAACCTCGACACGTTTCCCACTATATCCTCGTCCATGGTGGAATGCTGCCTACCACACGGCATGGAAGGCTCAAAAACGAGCCTGGGATACTTTTCAGATATTCCATACTCTCGAACTGCATCGCTTTCCATCGGGCCCGTGCACATGCTTCATCTGTAACATGTCAAAGCCAAAAGGAATCTTGGATTAAATTCACAACGAGCATATCTTCTACCATCAGTTCCAAAGTCAAATGGGATGAGATTCGAAAGGTCAGTGGGAAATGTAATTCTGTCCCCCTCTCGATCTTCCTCTTTGATGGCCAGGAAGTAGCTGATATCTGGAGCATCGCTGATACTCTAGGTGAAAGCTTTTACCAGGTATCTAGCACTTCTGCTTCTTCCTCCACCTTCTTAGCCATCAAGATTCAGGCAGAGCAATGACCTCTTTCCTTTCGAGCTGATTGTCTCTGTGACTATAATCATCCTTTTACAATGGTGGAACTCAAACTGGCCCTTCATTTGTCTGGCAGTACATCGGTTGAACCTAATGATCTACACTGTGAAATGCTGTGACATATATCTCCTGCTTCTCTTACTATTCTTTTGATTGTTTTTAAGCATATCTGGCAGGAGAATGCTTTTCCTGATGCCTGGCTGCAGGCTATTGTTCTACATTTCCCTAAGCCTGGGAATGATCCCAAGATTCCTTCAAACTATCGTCCAATTGCTTTGATGAGTTTTCTCTGTAAGACCTTAGAGAGGATGGTTAATCTTCGTCTTGTTTTGGTCCTCGATTCAAATAACCTCCTTTCACCCACCAAGTGTGGGTTTCGACGACAGCACTCCACCGTGGACCAGTTGATTCGACTTGAAATGTCAATCATAGAAGCCTTTCTCATATTACAACATCTTGTATCAATATTCTTTAACATTGAGAAGGTTTATAATACGACATAGAGATACGGAATGTCGCGAGACCTCCGTATATATTGGTTAAGTGGCCGTTTGCCCATTTTTATTAAAAAATTTTTTAAAGAACAGGATATTCCAAGTTCGTGTTGGTCTGACACTTTCCCTTTTTTCTGCAGGAACTTGGAGTCCCTCAGGGCTGTGTTTTGAGTGTCACACTTTTCAGTGTAAGAATTAATGTCACCACTGAACAACTCCCTCTCACTGTTGGAAACATGTCGACAAGTTTCACATCTCATGTCAGTCGTCGAACATGAGGTATATTGAGCAGCAGCTACAGACTACCATCAATCGTTTACTGAAGTGGACCACACAAATGGCTTTAACTCTAAAACTGTTTGCATGGACTTTTGTCGCCAACGGGGTATTCACCCTGAACCTGAACTCCATATTGGTGAAGATGTGCTGCCTGTGGTCCCTGAAACAAAGTTATTGGGTCTTATCTTTAACTGTAAGCTTACCTTTATACCACACAAACAGCACCTATGGGTCAGATGTACAAGAGCACTGAACATCCTCCATGTCCTCTCTTCCACCATTTGGGAGCATATCAATGTTCTATGCTAAAGATATATCCCGCTATTATTATATCGAAACTCGACTATGGATCACTGGTAAATGGCTCTGCCAGAACCTCGGCCTTAAAGATGCTGAACCCCATTCATCATTAAGGACTTCAGCTCTGCACTAATAATAGTGTAATAGATTTCAAATACTTTAAAATATCTGAGGTATGGACCCTGTTGATCAGTAGTCAATAATATCCCTGTTTCTTTGTAGTTTAATAAAAAAGTGTGCAAGTATGGAAAATCCTATAGTGAACATAAAGTATACTGAATGGAAGTCTAAAAAATATGTAGCTTGTTTGATGGAGCTTGTTTATGCTAAACATAAGTCAAAAGTATCTAAGGAAAGCTTTCCTTACAAATGTGCCATGACCAATGTTTTCATTAAATACACCAGAAACAGCACCCTGTGTCTGACTGTTTGTGCTAGTAATTACTAATTAATTTTAGTATTCATATTTCGTTGAAAAAAGAGCAATAAAAAGTGAACATTTTCTAAAAAGATTCTTCTGGGAAATACAATGTGGGAAAAATGTTCAGATTGTGCTGATGTACACTGTAATGTTTTTCTTCATTAAAAGTGGTACTCTTCATTGACAAAATAAGTTTTTTAATAACTACATTTTAGTACTATATTTATGAACTACATCAATAAAAATATAATCAGACCCTCACATCCAGTCCTGGTGAAAGTCATGTTCTTGTTATGCGGAGGGTATTTTTATTGAAAGTTACATTCTGTTATAAAGAAATCGTTGTTGCACATTTAATATTTTTCTAATTGTTTGTATCTTAAATGTGAATTTTTTATAATTGTTTGTTCATAATATCATTGGATAGATGGCGCCATACTATAATATATATACAACTTGCTTCCATTATAGTAATTTGATGACCATATTGAAGAGCAAAAAAATATGTTGTTAGCCTAAGTGGATGTTAGGAAGAAAGACTGTAAAGAAGAAGCAACTATTATATATTTAGCAGAATGTTATAAATCATAAGTGTTTCTCTCTTTGTTAGCTCGTAGAAAATGTAGTAACTAGTTCTTAAAAACTGTAAGACATGCTGTGTGAATGCTGCTTCATAAAGCTATTAGGATGCCTGGTACCAACTCAAATGAAAGAGAAACCACTATATTAAAATTTTAAAGGGTATTATCAAAGCCTGTGCATTCACTATGACATCTTTTTCTGTACTTGTGATGAGGTTTTTGTAAGTTGCATTCAAAATTTAATCAAACTACTTTCTTATCAAGGTATAGGAATTAATTTGCTCGTATTTGCGCAGTCTTTGAAAGTAACCAAGCCAAATATAATTATAAACAAAAAGACTTTTACATTCGTTTATCACACGATCACTTTCAGTGCATTTAGAAGCCGTTAGTTACCAGGGTCGAAATCAGTATGATCCAACACTAGAGAAATTTGAGCTAAACTTGCTTTATCAGCTAACAATTTCTTTAATTTTACTCCAGTTATACAAAATACAGAGAGACTAAATCCTAATGAAGATGATTAATTATGATATAGAAATATGTAAACAGATACATACCAGGAACAAAAATAAATAAAGAACAACTGAGAAAAAAAACAGTAACAAAGAATCACATTTATAAAACAGATTCTGAATTGAAACGAAGAGAATGATTAATAAAACAATTCATTTTTAGCTTGACATTCCAAATTATGAAATATATGCACTGTTTGAATTTCAGTAATAATGAGCAAAGTATATGTATTACTGAAGAGAAACATAACTGTTCAAACAGAATACTTTTGTGGACCATTTAGCAATAAGACTGAATCAGTAAAAGAACTTCTAATTAAAAAGTCTTTCCAACAGTCAACTAAAGGTTCGTTAGTTGACTAAGAGCTAGTTTAACATAACGTTTTAGGACTAACTGGTAAATCTTGGCTGTTCCACACTCTGAACTAAATAAACTTAAGAAAAATTTAAAGCCAACCCTTATTATGCATATACTTACCAAGTTTTTTCATAAACTCGTTTAACGTTACTGCCTTTAAAACACCTGGAGGCAACCCACTCCAAAGGCCAATAATCCTGATCTTCAATTTCAATGAATGTTTCAACAGTGTTGGTTTTCACTTTCACTGCATGTTTCAACAGTGTACGTCTTCAAATTTACTAACTTTATCAACGCTATTGGTCTTCAGTTTCACTGACGGCTTGCACAGTGATTGTGTTCAGTCTCACTGTGTTTCAATAGTTTTGGTATTCACTTTCAATGATTGTTTCAATAGTGTCGGTCTTCAATTTTACGGTCTGTTTCAAAACTGTTGGTCTTCACTTTCGCTGAATGTTTCAAGAGTGGAAATCTTCAATTTCACAATCAGTTTCAGTAGTGCTGGTTTTCAGTTTCAATTTCTGTTTTTGAATAGTGCTGGTCTTTAACTTCACTGTGTGTTTCAACAGAATGTCTCTTTTAACACAACTGGATTTCACTTTCACTGACTGTTTCAATAGAATACGTCATCAATTCACGGAATTGTTTCAGCAGTGTTGGTATTCACTTTAACTGAATGTTTGAACAGTGTAGGTATTCACTTCCACTGTTTGTATCAAAGGTGTTAATCTTCACTTTCACTGACTAATTCAAAAGTGGAGGTCTTTAATTTCATTCTCTGTTTCAACACTGCTGGTCTTTACTTTCACTTAATATTTGAACAGTGTAGGTCTTCAATTTCACTGTCCATTTCACCACTGTGGATCTTCACATTCATTGACTGTTTTCACAGTGCTTACCTTCATTTTAACTATTTCACACTATTAGTCTTCAATTTCACTGACTGTTTCAACACTTTTGATCTTCACATTCATTGACTGTTTTGACACTGTTGGTCTTAACTTTCACTTTTGTTTAAACATTATCGGTCTTCAGTTTCACTGTTTTCACACTGTTGGTCATACCTTTCACTGTCTGTTTCAACAATACTGGTCTTCAGTTCCACTGTCTCTTTGAGCACTGTTGGTATTCAATTTCGCTGACTTTTTTAACACTAATGAACTTAAATTTCACTCTCTGTTTCAACAGTGTTGGTCTTTACTTTCACTCTATTTTAACACAACTGATCTTCAATTTCACTGACTGTTTTTACACTATTGGTGTTCAGTTTCATTGTCTTTTCACACTTTTGGTCGTCACTTTAGCTACTCTTTCGACACTAGTGGTCTTGAATTAAACTGACTGTTTTCACAATGTTGGTCTTGAATTCAAGTGAATGTTATCACAATGTTGGTCTTCCCTTTCACTGACTGTTTCAATACTGTTGGTCTTCATGTTCACTTCTCTTTCAACACTGTTGGTCATCAACTTCACTGTCTGTTTCAACACTATTGTTCTTCTGTTTCAGTGTTAAGGAGTGCGACTCGTAATCTGAGGGTCGCAGGTTCACATCCCCATCGCCCCAAACATGCTCGCCCTTTCAGCCGTAAGGGCGTTATAATGTGACGGTCAATCCCACTATTCGTTGGTAAAAGAGTAGCCCAAGAGTTGGCGGTGGGTGGTGATGACTAGCTGCCTTCCCTCTAGTCTTACACTGCTAAATTAGGGACGGCTAGCAGAGATAACCCTCGAGTAGCTTTGTGCGAAATTCAAAAAAAACAACAAACACAACAAACTGTTTCAGTGTGTGTTTCAATACTAACGGTCTTTAATTTCACTCTGTTTCTACAGTGTAGTCTTAATTTTCAGGCTGCTTCAACAGTGTTAATCTTCATTTTCCCTATGATATAACACTACTGGTTTTAAATTTCACGGTATATGTCAACAGTGTTGGTTTTCACTTGCACTGCATGTTTCAACAGTGTACGTCTTCAATTTTACTAACTTTATCAACACCATTGGTCTTCGGTTTCACTGGTGGTTTGCACAGTGTTGGTGTTCAATCTCACTGTGTTTCAACAGGGTTGGTCTTCACTTTCAATGATTGTTTCAGTAGTGTCGGTCTTCAATTTCACGGTCTGTTTGAAAACTGTTGTTCTTCACTTTCATTGAGTGTTTGAACATTGGAGACATTCAATTTCACAGTTAGTTTCAGTAGTGCTGCTTTTCAGTTTCAATGTCTCTTTTTGAATAGTGTTGGTCTTTAACTTGACCGTGTGTTTCAACAGTGTCTCTTTTAACAGTACTGGTCTTCACTTTAACTGACTGTGTCATCACTGTTGGTCTTACTCTTCACTGTCTGTTTTAACACTATTGGTCTGTAGTTTCACTGCCTTTTTCAACACTGTTCGTATTCAATTTCATTGGCTGTTTTAACACCATTGATCACTTTCGCTTCTGTTTGAACACTATCAGTCTTCAGTTTCACTGCTTTCACACTGTCGGTCACACCTTTCACTGTCTATTTCAACATAATTGGTCTTCAGATCCACTGTCTTTTTAAACACTGTTGGTATTCAATTTCGCTGACTATTTAAGACTAATGGACTTAAATTTCATTCTCTGTTTTAACAGTGTTTGTCTTCACTTTCACTAACTGTTTCAACACTGTTGGTCTTCAAGTTTACTGCCTGTTTCAATAGTGCTGGTCTACAGTTTTACTGTTCGTTTCTACACTGTTGGTCTTCACTGTCACTTATGTTTCAACATTGTTGGTCTTCAGTTTTGCTGACTCTTTAACACTGTTGGTCTTCAGTTTTACTCACTCTTTAACACTGTTGGTCTTCAGTTTCACAGACTGTGTAAACAATGTTTGTCTTGAATTTCACTGTCTGCTTAAACACTATTTGTCTTCAATTTCAATGTCTCTTCTAACACTTAGTGTTCAATTTCACTGTCTGTTTTCACACTGTTGGTCATCACTTTTACTTCTGTTTCAACACTATTGGTCTCAAATTTCACTGACCTTTTCACACTGTTGGTCATCACTTTTACTTCTGTTTCAACACTATTGGTCTCAAATTTCACTGACCTTTTCACACTGTTGGTCTTCAGTGTTTCTTGCAACACTGTTCGTTTTCAGTTTCACTGTCTGTTTAAACATTGTTAGTCTTCACTTTCACTGTCTGTTTTCACACTGTTGATCTTCAATAACACTAACTGTTTTCATACTGTCAGTCTTTACTTTCACTGACTGTTCCAACATTATTGGTATTCAATTTCATTCCATTTCAACACTATTGGTGTTGAGTTCCACTGACTGTTTTCACACTGTTGGTCTTCACCTTCATTGAGTCTTTCAACACTTGGTCTTCTACTTCACTGGTTTAACACTATTTGTCTGCTGTTTCACTGGCTGTTTCAACACTGTTAATATTCAATTTCACTGTTTTAACACTATTTGTCTGCAGTTTCACTGACTGTTTCACACTCTTGGTATTCAATTTCACTGTTTGTGTTAATAGTACTGTTCTTTTGATTTACTCTCTGTTTGTACACTGTTGGTCTTCAGTTTCACTAACTGTCTCAAATCTGTTAAGTCTTCAATTTTATGTCTGTTTTCACACTTTTGGTCTTACATTTAGCTTCTCTTTCAACACTATTGGTCTTAAATTCAAACACTGTTGGTATTCAACACTGACTGTTTTCACAATGTTTGTCTTCGCTTTACTGACTGTTTCAACACTCTTGGTCTTCAAGTTCACTGTCTCTTTCAGCACTGTTGGCCATCAACTTTATTTCTGTTTCAACACTATTGTTCTTCTGTTTCAATGTGTGTTTCAATACTAATGGTCTTTAATTTCACTCTGTTTCAACAGTGTAGTCTTAATTTTAAGGCGGCTTCAACAGTGTTGATCTTCATTTTTACTCTGGTTTAACACTACTGATCTTCAATTTCACGGTATGTGTCAACAGTGTTGGTCTCCACTTGCACTGCATGTTTCAACAGTGTAAGTCTTCAGTTTCACTGTCTGTCTCAAGGATGTTAATCTTAGTTTTAACTGGCTAGTTCAGCATTGTTGGTCTTTTAATTTCACTCTCTGTTTCAACACTGTTGGTCTTCTCTTTCACTTAATATTTCAACAGTGTTGGATTTCAATTTCCCTCTCCGTTTCACCAGTATAGATATTACAATTCATTGACTATTTCCCCACTGCTTACTTTCGTTTTAACTGACTGTTTTCACGCTATTAGTCTACAGTTTCACTGACTGTATCAACAAACACTGTTGATCTTCATTTTCATTACCTGTTTCGACACTGTTGGTATTCACTTTCACTATTGTGTAAACACTATCAGTCTTCACTTTGATTGTTTTCGCACTCTTGGTCATACTTTTCACTGTCTATTTCAACACAACTGGTCTTCAGATCCACTGTCTGTTTAAACACTGTTGGTATTCAATTTCGCTGACTATTTAAGACTAATGGACTTAAATTTCACTCTCTGTTTTAACAGTGTTTGTCTTCACTTTCACTAACTGTTTCAACACTGTTAGTATTCAAGTTTACTGTCTGTTTCAATAGTGCTGGTCTACAATTTTACTGTCCGTTTCTACACTGTTGGTCTTCAAGTTTACTGCCTGTTTCAATAGTGCTGGTCTACAGTTTTACTGATCGTTTCTACACTGTTGGTCTTCACTGTCACTTATGTTTCAACACTACTGGTCTTGAATTTCACTGACTGTTTTCACACTGTTGGTCTTCAATTTCAGAGTCTGTTTCAACATTATTGGTGTTCATTTTAACTGACGGTTTGCACAGTGTTGGTGTTAAATCTCACTGTGTTTCAACAGTGTTGGTCTTCACTTTCAATGACTGTTTTAATACTGTACGTCTTCAATTTCACTATCAGTTTGAGCAGTATTGGATTTCTGTTTTAATGTCTGTTTGAACAGTGTTGGTCTTCACTTTCACTTATGTTTCAACACTATTGGTCTTCAGTTTCACTGACTCTCTACATACCGTGGGTTTTGAATTTCACTGCTTCAACACTATTGGTCTTCAATTTCAATATCTGTTTTAACACTCGGTGTTCAGTTTCACTGCCTATTTTCACACTTTTGGTCTTCACTTTATCTTCTGTTTCAACACTATTGGTCTTGAATTCCACTGACTGTTTTCACTCTGTTGGTCCTCACTTTCATTGTCTGATCCGGCACTGTTGGTTTTCAATTTCACAGTGTTTAAAGACTTTAGAGCTTCAGTTTCGCTGTCTCTTTATTCACTGTTGGTCTTCACTTTCACTAACTGTTCTACACTGTTGGTCTTGAATTTCACTGTATGTTTCAACACTGTTGGTGTTTAATTTTACTGTGTATTTCAATACTACTAGTTTTTAGTTTTATTGTCTGTGTGCACACTCTTGACTTCACTTTCATTTCTGTTTCAACACTATTGGTGTTCAGTTTCACTGACTGTTTTCACACTGTTGGTCTTCCCTTTTACTGTCTGTTTCAACATTATTGATCTTCAATTCCACTAATTGTATGCACACTAATGGTCTTCACTTTCACTGACAGTTACAATACTGTTGGTCTTCAATTGTGCTCTGTCTTTGAATACTATTTGTCTTCAGTTTCACTGTCTTTTGTCACACCGGTGGTCTTCACTTTCATTTCCATTTCTTCACTACTGGTCTTGACTTGAACTGACAGTTTTCACACTGTTGGTCTTCACTTTCACTGACTGTTTCAACACAGTTGGTCTTCAACTTCACTGTCTGTTTCAACATTATTGGTCTTCAGTTTCTCTCTATGTTCATCACTATTGATATTCAATTTCAATGAGTATTTTAAAGCTGTTGGTCTTCACTTTAACTGAGTTTTTGAACACTGTTTTCTTTCATTTCACTGCCTGTTTCAACACTATTGTTGCACAGTGTCACTGTCTATTTTCACACTGATGGTATTCACATCAATTCTATTTTCACACTATTCCTGTTCACCTTCACTGACTATTTTCACACTGTTGATCTACACTTTCACTGTCTCAGTACAGTTGATCTTCAAGTTCACTGTCTGTTTCAAAACTATTGGTCTTCACTCTCACTTACTGTTTTCTGTCTGTTTCAAAACTATTGGTCTTCACTCTCATTTACTGTTTCATCGCTGTTGGTCTTCAAATTGATTTTCTGTTTCAACTCAATTGGTCATCAGTTTCAAAATGTGTTTCAATACTACTGGTATTCAATTTCACTGACAGTTTTACAACTATTGGTCTGCAGTTTCAATGACTGTTTCAACAGTGTTGGTCTTCAATTTCACTGACATTATCAACACCATTGGTCTTTGGGTTCACTGACGGTTTGAACAGTGTTGGTGTTCAATTTCACTGTGTTTCAACAGTGTTAGTATTCACTTTCTATGACTGTTTCGGTAGTGTCGGTTTTCAATTTCACGGTCTGTTTCAACACTGGTCTTCACTTTCACTGAATATTTCAACAGTGTTGGTCTTCACTTTCACTAAATGTTTCAACAGTGGAGATCTTCAATTTCACTGTTAGTTTCAGCAGTTTTCTTTTTCAGTTTCAATGTCTGTTTTTGAACAGTGTTTGTCTTTAATTTGACTGTCTATTTCAACAGTGGATGTCTTCACTTCTACTCTCTTTTAACACAACTTGTCTTCACTTTCAATGATTGTCTCATCAGAGTACGTCATCAATTTCACGGCATGTTTCAGCAGTGTTGGTCTTCAATTGCACTGAATGTTTTCATACTGTTGATCTTCACTTTCAACACTATTGGACTTCACTTTCATTGAGTATTTCAACAATATTGATCTGCACTTTTTACTGACTGTTTTCTCACTGTTGTTCTTCAATTTCACTGTGTGTTGCAACACTATTGGTCTTACGTTTGTCTGTTTGTGTCAACACTATTGGTCTTCAGTTTCAATCTCTCTTTCAACACTACTGTTATTCATTTTAATTGACTGTTTTCACACTGTTAGTCTTCACTTTCACTTCTGTTTCAACACTGTTGTTCTTCATTTTCAGTGACTATTTTCACACTGTTGGTCTTCACTTTCACTTCTATTTCAACACTGTCGTTCTTCAGTTTCAATGACTGTTTTCACATTGTTGGTCTTCACTTTCACTTCTGTTTCATCACTGTTGTTCTTCAGTTTCAGTGACTGTTTTCACATTGTTGGTCTTCACTTTTACTGACTCTTTCAACACTCTTGGTCTTCAATTTCAGTGAAAGTTTTATCAGTGTTTTAGTATGCTGCTGAGACTTCTCTTTGCTGAAAACTCATGTTTGTGGTGTTCTGGTGAGACTTTTTGTTACTGATAACTCATGTTTGAAGAGTTCTGGTGAAAATTCTGGTTACTGATAACTCATGTTTCTCGTTCACTGGTGGGACTTCTGGTTGCTGATAACTCATGCTTGTAGTCTTATGCTGAGATTTCTTGATACTTATAACTCATGTTTGTAATGTTTTGGTGACACTTTTGGTTGCTAAAAAATTATTTTCATCGTGTTCTGGTGAGACTTCTCGTTGATGATAACTTGTGTTATAGTATTACTCTGGTGAGATTTCTGCTTACTGATAACCCATGTTTGGTTCTTTGGTGGGACTTCTGGAAACTGAAAACTAATGTTTGTAGTGTTCTGGTGAGACTTCTGGTTACTTATAACTCATGTTTACAGTTCTCTGGTGGGACTTCTGGTTACTGAAAACTCCTACTTGTAGTGTTCTGGTGAGACAAAAGGTAAGGAGATATACAGTGAGGGGTCAGGAATAAACAGGATAACTGTGTGCTGGGCAGCTGAACTGAACTCAATTGGTCAGCTTTCCAAATATGTCACAAGTATTCCAAAGTCTCTAAATCCAGATAATGCAAGTAAGAATAACTATAAGTTTGAATAAAAATACAAGTAAAGTAAGTGTGTTAAAGAGATTTTGGCTTTCTATGTTTGATGTTCCATGTTTGTATAGAAAGTGTTCTGATAAGAGCCACTCAACAATAATATACACAAGCTGATGTGTGAATGATAGTGTTATTAATTCATAACAAGTTAGTGTAGAATATCATGTTTGTTTGTCAACATTATTCATGCCTGTTATACCGTTATTTAAATAGTTAATGTTGAACTTTGACCTAATCCGTAGCTTTTCATAACCAATACGAGAAGTGAAGCCGTCATAAACAGGCGACAGATGAACTGATGGACAGACACCACGGTTTACAGTATGTATAAAAGAAGTAGTAAATAATGTTCTCTCTCCAATCACATTCAAATATTGTCTACAGTTACTTTCAAAGTTGGCCTTCATTGATTGTTGTTCAGATCGAATTCTCAAATATCATAAACGAGTAAGATAAAAAGTTTGTAAAAAGTAAACCACTAAGAAAATTGTACGAAAAACGAAGCTTGAGTGTTTAGTATTTCAAGAAATGAGAATTAGTTAACAAATACAATAATAGGATTTGGGATTAGGAGTTAAAAAATAAAAGTAAATTATGTATTGTTAAAATACGTCCATAGGCTGTGGGATTAAGGGTTAAAAACAACAGGTAAATTGTATACTGGGGAATCTCGTCAGACTTCACATCTAAACAAACATGAAAGTCTGGATTGGTTTCTCACTTCTTGTGACTTAGACTGAATAAACCTTACAAAATTATATCTGAGTAAAACTGTTTGTACAGATTTATAATTATTATTTTCATTTAAAGTTGTATGTTGTACAGATGTATCAGTAAAGTAGTCAACCAGGAATGTACGTTGTTCAGATGTATCAGTAGTCAACCAGGCATGTATGTTGTCCAGAGGTATCAGTAAAGTAGAAAACTAGGCATGTTGTTCAGAGGTATCTGTGAAGTAGCCATCAAGGCACGTATGGTCTTTAGAGGTATCAATAAAGTTGTGAACCAGGCATCTACGTTGTACAAATGCATGAGTAAAGTAGTCAAACAGGTATATATGTTGTACAGACGTATCAGTAAGGTAGTCAAGCAGGTAAGTATGTTGCTCAGAGGTATTAGCAAAGTCGTCAACCAGGCATGTACGTTGTTTAGACGTATCAGTAAAGAAGACAACCAGCCATGCACGTTCTACAGACGTATCAGTAAAGCAGTCAATCAGACATGTACATTGTTCAGATGTATGAGAAAAGTAGTCAACTATGTATCTGTTTTGTACAGATGTACCAGTAAAGTAGTCAACCAGGCATGTATGTTGTACAGATGTAACAGTAAACTAGTAGATCAGGCATGTATGTTGTTTAGAGGTATCAGTAAAGTAGTCAATCAAGCATGTTTGTTGTACAGATGTACCAGTATGCCTTATTGCACGGTTGAGTGCCACAAGTGAAAATTACGGTTTGCCTGCCAGAGCAGCTCAAAGTGTAAATTCGATCTTTCTCCTAGTTATAGGTTAGCTAAAATTGGGAGGAAGACCTTTTCGTAATTTATGACGCTTCCATATACGGCACTGCAGATATCATTTTGCCCTTGTTTTGACAGTAAAATAAGCATGTTTTATTTCATCAATGGTTGAATAACTTTCTGTATCTGTTTCTGTATTTAATTAATTCAAACACTAAATATTAAAAATGTGTCGATAAGAGAGTAACATGCGAGTAGTTACCGTGAAGAACTCGAGAGAACTGTATTGATACGACTTGTGTATCTGTATAAAATTTGGCAAACTTTCAGTATACATTATAAATATTTGTGCTGACATTTAGTGATTCATTAAAAGGAGCATTGAGTAGTACATGTTCTCTTCATTTGTTTGATAAAAAATGTTACCTGCATAGTAAAGCTTACTTTGTATGTAATGCTATTAAGTAACATAACAAATTATCAACGACAGAATGGACAGACAAATATTACGACTGTGGTTTTGAAGCGTGTGTCGCGGACACCTGTGAACATCGATCAAGCAAGCTCTTTTCGGCTATGATCTGTCCAGCAGTGTCTAGTTAGCACAAACAATGCATTCCCGATGCTCAGTCACATGGTTGAGTGTCCCAAGTAAAAATTTCAGTCTGCCCGCGAGGGCAGTTCAGGGTATAAATTCAGCCTTTCTGCTAGCTATAGGTAAACTAAAATTGGGGGTAAGACCTTCTCGTGGTTTATGTTGTTTCCATACACGACACTGCAGATAGCAGTTTGCCCTTGTTTTGAGAGTAAAATAACCATGTTTCATTTCATCAATGGTTGAATAACTTTCCGTATCTGTTTCTCCCGTATCCGTTTATATACTCGTCCCTGAGACATGTGTCCGGCAACGGCCATTTGCAAACTCTCCCTTTCTTAACCTGAAGATGACCTAGGAAGGTCGAAACGTTTATCTCTCCCTCTTAATAAAAGTGTTAGTACCCATACCAGCCATTCTGATACACAATACAAGTGTTAGTACCCATACTAGCCATTCTGATATACATTTTTTATTTCAAGTGGGTTTCTCGTCATCACGATTTTTTTTGCTTTAAATACTGAAGATGGAATCTGTAAAATATTGAAAACTTTATCTCTGTTCCCTTCTGTTGTATGAATCTATTTCTTCATCTTCAAGTACACCGATTGCTAATGTTTTGATAAGACCATATGTAAATGAACTGTTGCCTGTATGCTGTGTCTCTGAAAAATGGGGCATTAAAGTTAAAAAAGTCAACCTTGAAATTTGCTTTCTTTCAGAATGCATTCTTCGAAACGTGATTCCAAAGTTTCTCCACTTTAAAGAACCAAACCGAAATGTTCAAAAGTCGTTAGATTATCAGATTTGTCTAAAGAGACTATTGATTTGTTTTAAATTTGGCTTAAAGCTACACGAGGGTTATCTACGCTAGTCGTCTGTAATTTAGCAGTGAAAGAATAGAGGCACCTAGTCATCATCATCCACTAACCACTTGTTCACAAACAAACAGTAAGACTGACCCTAACAATATTCTCCCTCCCCCCACACATATCATAAAGGGTGAGCATGTTTTGTGGAGTAAAAGTTGGATCAAGAATTTCGAACAAAACGTCAACAGAACATAAAATTTACTGAAAAAGTTCAAAGGGTACTGTACTAACCTTAAAATCGTTGACACCAGTGTTGATTACACCAATGTACTAAACAAGTGGAACCAATGGAACGAAGATAAATTTAAGGCTGAATTGACTGACAAACAGAATTCATTCCTAGTTTCATCCTGGCGACCAGATTGTTAACCTATGTAATTGTAGCATAAATAATCAGTGCTAGCTAAAGGTCTTCAGTTCTCTCTTCCACCACGTAAATTTTATGTACCTAACTAAGTTCACACTTTCAAATTAGAATACAGATACCTGAAGGACCTTCTTGTAAAAGACAAAGTAACTCTTTATCGACTCAGTGGTTGTTTCATGACGAAAATCTGAAGCTTTGCTTATATCTTTATTGATGTAATATATAAATTTAGTTTTAAGGAAAGGAGTTAAAAAACTGTTAATTTTTAAATAAACAGTACCACACTTAATAGATAAAAAATAATGTTTGTTTAGCACAATCAGAACAGCTTTCCACAACATTAATTAGTGTAAAAAATATTTTTGGCTCAGAAAATGGTCCCTTTTTCTCAATTTTTCAGTAGGACGCTATCTGAAACAGCCCAGTATTTGCTAACCCTAACTGCTAAGCCTCTCACAGGTTGCAAAGTAAAGTAAATGTTACTGGTTGACTGACTTTTGTTTCTTATTTCAAGAATTTAATTCAGATTTATAGAATGGTCTTATATGAATATACAATTAAAATATTTATACAAAACTTTATACCTACAAATTGTGTTAGTCGAAATGTCCGTGGAAGATAAGGCGGGCAATTTTTTCCTATAAAATTTTGTTCTTTCTTCTCAAAGTCCGGCTTTTATTTTAATGTCTGGTCCCCATAGTTACTATATATAAATATTCAAAAATAATGTGGTTCAATTTCATTGTTGTCTTTCTTCACAGTTTGTATTGGTTGCAAGTGTAACGATACTCTTGAATCAATTGTTGTAATGAAATGACGTAAGCAAAAGAAAAGGAAAATGACATAAAAATAAAACTTACAAGTGAGGGGGTAGCAATGGAAAAACTCAGAAGATATTCAAAGTTGAGTTATGGAAACGAAAATTTATCCTTTAAATCTAGCAAACAAATTGTACCTATATTATAAATAAAGGGTTGTTTCTCGCGATCAGGTGTATGACGATTTGTCGGCGTAGATCTCAGAGCAACAAGTTTTAGATGTGACAAATTTTATTTGTCGTCTGTAGATTTATTCTGTACATACGACTTTAACCTTTTATATATATATATTTATATATACTATATGCATGTATTATATGTAGTATAAAAATAGAGAGAATCACAAATGTTTTATGATTAAAGTACACAAATAGATGCTACTGAGAAACAAATATTTAAAAGTTGAAAGGTACACACATTTACTAACAGTGATAAAAACAAACTGTAAGATTGTGTGATACTCGTGGTTTTTCATACTATTCTTCATGGAGCCCTTGAAATCAATGTATTTCTCATTTACTTTCTATGTTTTAAGAAATATAACTAAAATGTAAATATTAATGAATGTATAGTAATATGCATGTGTATATTATACAGTAAAGTACGGTAGCCGAAATGGTATACTTTTGTAGGCCAATACGTAGTTAGGCCTACTGCATTCGTGGTGTTGTCTAAACTAAGGTAAATTTAACACCACATTATATCACATTCAATAATTGTCAAAATGAAAACAAAAGGGTAGTAAATTTTATGAGTAAGTGCCCAAATAACACCTTCATACACATTTGCTGCGAAATTCCATGGACGTCAAATAGATGAGCAGCAGCTTCAAAACACCTGCGATCTCAGATCCTACAGTGTTTACTCAACCAGTGAACCATATAATAAATATTTTCACACATTTCAATTGCAATTTTATTACCCTTGGAAATTTTGTTTGAACGTGTTGTGGGAATGATAAGCCGCTTAGTCCAATATTCGACCTTTTAATAGGACTGAAACTGAAAATGTGATTATATCTTTAATGGTGTAATTTGTATAGTTTTAAGGAATGGAGTTTAAAAAAAAAGCTTATTTTTTCAACAAACTATACCACATTTAATAGATAAGAAATGATGTTTATATCAGCACAATCCGAACACTTTTCACCTGTAGTATTTACTGTAAAAAGATTACTTTTTTTCTTATAAAATATTCACTTTTACTAAAGTTTTCAGTATGATGCTATCTAAACCAGCCCAATGTTTGCTAACCCTAATTACTAAGCTTCACAAAGGTTGTAAAGTAACGTAAATGTTACTAGTTATCTAACTTTTGATTCTTACTTCAAGAATTTCATTCAGATTTATACAAAGAGCGTATGTGAATATACAATTAAAATATTTATATAAAACGTTATACCTACAAATTGTACTAGCCGAAGTACCCATTAAATGTAAGGTGAGAAACTTTTGACTATAAAATTTTGTTGTTTCTTCGCACAATTCGATTCTTACTTTAAGATTTTGTCTCCTTAGTTACTATATGCAAGTATTAAATAATATTATGCTTCCATTTTATTGTTGTCTTTCTCAGTTTGTTTTGGTTAAAAATGAAACAATACTTGTCAATCAATTGTTATAAAGATATGACGTAAGCGAAAGAAACGAAAATAAAGATAGATATATAAAACAGATAAATGTGGGATAGCAGTGGAAAAACACAAATGTTCAAAGTTGAGTTATAAAAAAGACAATTTCTCCTTTAAAGCCGGGCCTAGCATAGCCAAGTGTGTTAAGGCGTTCGACTCGTAATCCGAGGATCGCAGGTTCGAATCCCGGTCGCACCAAACATGCTCGTCCTTTCAGCCGTGCGAGCGTTATAATGTTACGGTCAATCCCACTATTCTTTGGTAAAAGAGTAGCCCAGGAGTTGGCGGTGGGTGGTGATGACTAGCTGCCTTCCGTCTAGTCTTACACTGCTAACGTAGTGACAGCTAGCGCAAATAGCTCTCGAGTAGCTTTGCGCAAAATTCAAAAACAAAACAAAAACATTCCTTTAAAGCTAGTTAACAAATTATACGTAGAATATAAATAAAGGGTTGTTCCTCGCGATCACTTTATATCGATTTGTCAGTGTAGATCTCAGAGCAACAACTTTTAGATGTGACAAGTTGTATTTGTCGTCTTTAACCATTTATATATATATATTTTATGTTTGTATTATGAAATAAAAATATAGAGAGAACCACAAAATGTTTTATGACTAGATTAAAGTAATAAAATAGATGCTACTAAGAAACAAACATTTAAAGTTGAAAGGATGTACAATTTACTAGCAGTGATAAAAACAAATTGTAAGATTGTGTTATACTCTCGAGCTGGGGTGGCCAAACTTGCTTAATGAAGGAGCCACATACGATAAACTTCAGATGTTTGAGAACATGAACAAATATTACACACTCGTTTTTATTGTTACATACACATTATGTAACATCAATTATATATAAATATTAATAAATACATGTATGTAATAATATTTATTCATATACGTAGTTTTAAACTGTTAATTTGTATTAGTTTCAATAACCACAAAGTACATATATATAAACCAAATGTCTTCAAAAATCTGAGTGATTATTGCTTCAACTATATTGAGTGTATTTAATACGATAATAAACTACGGAAACATTTTATATGCAAATTTGCATTTCATTAAGGTTAAATGAAACAGCCAAAAATAAAAATAAAAGGGGTAAAACAGATATTTTTAATTATATTTATTTGTCTTAATAAATATCTGGTCAAAACATAAAAGAAAATATGTAAAACAATAAAATTAAAGTAATTTTAATCAGACACCACCTTACAAAATTTTAGTTTTGTCATAATATTTTTCTCACTCAAACAGACATTGATAAAATTATCACGCTGTTTACTGCTAATAGAGGTCGTGTGAATTTCCATCTTGGTTGTGAGTGGTTGAAATCTCGGCTAATATGTTGTCAAAGCTGTACGAATTAGCTCCGTCAGGTATTGATTTGTAAGGATTGCACGATGCTTCGACTTCACAAACTTTTATTACAAAGTACAGTGATTCACAGCAGTATATTGTGCTAAAAATTGAGATGAGTTGCACACTAGTTTTCTTCAGTTCAGGATATTTTATTTCTGGAACTTGCTTCCAGAACTCAGTTGTATAATGGGATTTATGGATCATCTTTAAACTCATGTCCTCCTGTAGTTCTATCAGTTCCATTTCCACAGCAGATGATTCTTTAACTACAGGTTCGAGAATTGGACAACCATCATTGATCACATCAAACATCAGTGTTTGTACAAGAAAGGCAAAACAGAGCTTCAACTTCTGCAAGTTCTCACACCTATGTAGGATATTATCATGCAGTCCTTGTAATTTATCTTTGTATTCTTCCACTTTGTGGTCTTTGATTTCAATGTCAAGGAATGTGTTTACTCTCCTTTTGAGACTGGGAAAGTAACTAAAGTTTCTTCACAATATGTCTCTTTAAAATAATTCTTATTTTATTCTGAAAGTTGAAAATTGTCTGAGTAAGATCAGAAAAAATCTTATTCTTCCCCTGGACTGCCAAGTTGAGAGTTTGTAGATGACTCATTATATCAATAAGGAACATTAGATCTTGCATCCATTTATCATTTCCCTATTGAGAATAGAATTTTTTCTTCTCTTAAAGAAAAAGTAATAATAGGCTTCAACTGATCCACAAACCTATTTAAGACATTGCTGGTTGACAGGCACTTCACAATGCAATAGAAAGAGACATCACTGGGTTTATCTTCAAGCTCCAGTTCTTCAATAAAAATTTTGAACTGTCGGTGGGTCTTTCCATTTAAACGTATTAAATTAACAATTTCAAAACAAATTTCATAACATCTTCATGCTTGAAGTATCTGACTGCCAGGTGTTCACGAAGACTAATGCAATGAACAAGAAGAAACTCTGGAAAGCTGGGATCACTTTTTGTAAGTGAAGTTTATTCTGCATTTTATCCATCATTGCAGGTGCTCCATCTGTTGCAACACTGACATGTTTATCCAGTGGAATATCAGCATTTGTTAAGGCTCCGTCAAGCGCATTTTTAATGTCAACACCACGAGTTGTTTCTTTTAGTGCCGCTAAGTCCAACATCTCTTCTTTCACAGTTACATCACAGGAAATATGACGAATAAATACCGCCAGTTGTGGGCTGTCTTCTATGTCTTTAGATTCGTCAAGGGCTAAGCTGAATGAGAGGGAACCTTTTAAATCACTTCGCATTTTGTCTGCAACATTAGCACTGATCTGGGAGATACGTATCTCTGTAGTGTGGCGTGAAACTACTGTTTGTGCTATTAGTCGCTGAAATTTTGTGTTATTTTGGATCTTGTTTGTTTGTTTTTTGGAATTTCGCACAAAGCTACTCGAGGGCTATCTGTGCTAGCCGTCCCTAATTTAGCAGTGTAAGACGAGAGGGAAGGCAGCTAGTCATCACCACCCACCGCCAACTCTTGGGCTACTCTTTTACCAACGAATAGTGGGATTGACCGTCACATTATACACCCCCACGGCTGGGAAGGCGAGCATGTTTAGCGCGACGCGGGCGCGAACCCTCGACCCTCAGATTACGAGTCGCACGCCTTACGCACTTGGCCATGCCAGGCCATTTTGGATCTAACACTGCAACAACTTCAGCTATATTCTTCTTAACAAGTTCACCATCAGAATATGGGCGTTTAGCATTAGCAATATTCCATGATATAACAAAACTAACTTTAGTCGTTGTATCAACTTCCTTACTGAACAGTGTAAACAGTTTCTGCTAGCTATTTAGTTATGATTTTAACACAGTTAACTTGTTTTTTCCGTAATTTTGACTTAGGTGGATAATCAGACGAAAACATTTTGTGATTTATTTCATAGTGGCGTTTCAAGTTACCTGCTTTGTAATGACAGAGTAACACATTACAAATAAGACACAAAGGTTAACCTCCTTTAACGGTATATGCAAAATCTTCCTTGCACTCTGACTTAAAATTTCTGTTTTTATCTTCACAATTTCCCTTTTTACAATTTGATGATGCCAACTTCCTTCACAAAATTGCCACAGACACTTCTGAAAATTAGTGAAAAGAAATAATAAGCTTCATCACGCTTAACGCAACCAAACTCTAGAACACCCAGTATCACACTAACACTCCACTAAATTCACTCCCCGCAACACAGCCACACACGCCACAATCACGCGATCACAAGCCACACCCATTAAACCTAACATTGTCAGCACTGGCTTGTACGATTACTGATTCTCCAGTACGATTCCTCTGTAATCCTTGCTGATCCGAAATTTCTTCAATCCCTGGCTCAAATCTCGCATTGAAATTAGGATTTATTGTTACAATACTTCATCAACATCAATAAGTTTCCTCCACAAACCGTAGAAAACGTTATACACGCACACCTAGACAAACAGCAAAATCAACTAACAAAAGTAAATATATCCCATGAATCACGAAAATTCAAAAAGACAATTTCTCCTTTAAAGCCGGGCCCAGCATAGCCAAGTGTGTTAAGGCGTTCGACTCGTAATCCGAGGATCTCGGGTTCGAATCCCCATCGCACCAAACATGCTCGCCCTTTCAGCCGTGGGGGCGTTATAATGTTACGGTCAATCCCACTATTCTTTGGTAAAAGAGTATCCCAAAAATTGACGGTGGATGGTAATGACTAGTTGCAGTCTTACACTGCTAAATTAGGGACGACTAGCGCAGATAGCCCTAGTGTAGCTTTGCGTGAAATTCAAAAAACAAACCTCCTCATGCAGACACAGTAAGTCATAAGGAAGACAAAAGTGTAGTGAATTATGGAGAAGTTGATGCATGTTTGGCACTGTGCCAAGAACATTTAAAACTGTAAACAAACGGTTGTCGATAGCACAAAAAGGACAAAACTCGGCTGCTTTTTTATAGCGCACTGGCAATCCCACACATAATACTACATAATGTATATATATGTAGCAAGCGTTTTTAGTATTGGTTTATAATATTGTTGTATTTAATATTTATTTGATATATGTTCGGTTTAATTTCATATTGCTTTAGAAGGCTTATTAGTTTATTTTCATGTGAAAAGTTAGTTTAGAATTACTGTTAAATGTTTTATTAAGTTCCTGGGCTGGACAATTCTAACAGAAGCTTTTGTTGGTTAACACATTTCAACTGATAATACAATATATTCATATGAGCTTGTTAGCTTACACTTCATGTCAGATAATTAGTAAAGAAAATCCCAGACATAAGATTACTTCAAAAGGTATAGAACCAAGCTTGTTTCACTCACCAACATAAGATTACTTCAAAAGTATGGAACCAAGCTTGTTTCACTCACCAACATAAGATTACTTCAAAAGGTATAGAACCAAGCTTGTTTCACTCACCAACATAAGATTACTTCAAAAGGTATAGAATCAAGCTTGTTTCACTCACCAACATAAGATTACTTCAAAAGGTATAGAACCAAGCTTGTTTCACTCAGCAACTTTTAAATCTCTCTTCATTTCTTTCATTATGCTTATTCCATAGAGTGCAGCTGTACAACACATTTTCTTAGTGAGGAAAGAGTTGGATTGACAGATAACAATTTAAAGAAGCTGATACTACTGAAATTAAATAAAAATTACAATAATAATACAGAGCAATAATAACATATTTTATAATAAAGCCTAAACTAATTTTTATATGATCTTGTTATACTTATAATTTCACTGATACATTACTCAAAAAAGTTTAAACACATTCAGCCACAATGTCATTTTTTTAGCTTGAGTGTACACGTGTGTGTCAATAAAGGGGGGAGTGTCCCCCCAGGGAAATAAGAGACAATTATTTCTTTATTCATTCAGCATATGTACATGACTTTTTCATACAATTCACAATTTCACACTACTCCCCCCTCCCCAATCTCTTTAACAGAGTGTCATTCAACTTGGTATTACATATTTGAAATCAACTGTTATCAGTTACACACTTTACCTCAAATTTCAGATTCATCCACAGTTTATGGTAGATGAGTAAACACTAGATATAATATAAAACTGTAGGATGGATAAAAGTATATTATATTCTTCACATGAACATCATCTTCGATTTACTTATTTTAAATTATTTATTTTATTTTGTTACTTTGTATTCTAATTCCTCTTCATAAGACGCTGGATCTTTATAAATTTAGATTTCTTTGTATCTATTTTACCTCATTTAAATGTATATTGCTGAAAATGGAATATTTAAATCAGTTCTAATATTAAATGTCTCAGAGTCAAATTTTTATGTTACTGTTGTGCTTTTATTCATCATCCTTAAAACAATTCTATGAATTCATATTTCATATTATAGAGACGAAGTCAAGTAATTAATTGGTACAATAATCCATTTAGAGAAACAAAACTTATAAATTACTAAAGTTATTAAGCATATTTGAACTCTGTACAGTTGATGCAATTTTTCAGTAACAGTTAAGTAAGCTTTTTAAAATACAATTATGATATGCACCATTATACTGCACCAATGTTCAACTGACGAAGTAGATTTCCTTCATAGAAAATTGTAAACAACTATATTACTGTATACATTTATTACAAAAAACTTCATAGAATATCAAACTATGTTAACTTATACAGTGTAAAACCTGTAATAAAGTCTAATACTTTCAAGAGACACTCGCAGTATTCGTGATGAACATCTCACTGTTTAGAAATAACTAAACATTTTTATTGTTTTATATACAACAGTAAGTTATCTCATGTTAACGTATGATTAAATATGGAATAATTAACATAATGATTTTTCATATATCCAAATGTATGAAAATAAACTTCCATTCTTATCTAACAAACAGGCATAACAAATAGCTGTTTCGTGCATTGTATATAACACTGTTACTCAAATAATATAATGAATAATGATACATCTTTATAGGAAAGGTGTAGCCAATCATGTACTTGGACGTCTATTCATTTGTTTCTAATGTACAAGGGCCTGGCATGGCCAAGCGCGTAAGGCCTGCGACTCGTAATCCGAGGGTCGCGCTAAACATGCTCGCCCTCCCAGCCGTGGGGGCGTATAATGTGACGGTCAATCCCACTATTCGTTGGTAAAAGAGTAGCCCAAGAGTTAGCGGTGGATGGTGATGACTAGCTGCCTTCCCTCTAGTCTTACACTGCTAAATTAGGGACGGCTAGCACAGATAGCCCTCGAGTAGCTTTGTGCGAAATTCCAAAAACAAACAAAACTAATGTACAAAAATAATTTTCAGAGATACAGAAACATAACAAATCAGCTTGTTTCCTGTTCTGGTCAGTTTTCACTTTTTCTAAAATAATCACTTAAATTGATATTTCGTAAATCATCTAACTTCACCGCAATGTATCTTTTAAAGATTGCATCAGTTATGATACGATTAAACCAGCTATCCTTAAAGTTTACGAGACAGTAAAGAAGGTTTATCATCAAAAGTTTGGAAGTTATCGCAAGCAAGAAAATTTATATGGAATTTGTCTACAAAAAAGAAGATTATTTTGATCGATGGTGTAGTTCTATGTACGTTGGCAATAATTTCGACAAATTAAGATAATTATGTCTAATTGAGGAATTTATACGCTGTATGAGTGACGACCTCAAAACTTATTTGGATGAAAAGAAAGTTGAAACACTACAGGAAGCAGAGGCTCTTTCCGAAGATTAATGATTACGCTTTAATACATAAAACCACTTTTCATAGAAAAGGAGTTCCTGCCGTCTCAGCAAAAACCAATATCTATCCAATACACCAAAGATTAGGATTCTTCTAAAAATTCCATCTCTTATGGTTCGAAATCTTCAGACACTCATGATAAAACTTTATCAAAACCATTAAAGCTTGCTAGTTATTTATGTCAAAAAGCCTGGTCATATTTGTCCGATTGTTGATATTTGAAAAACAAAACAGAAAAGGATATAACACCCAGTGTGTTTGGGCTCATCCGATGTTGTTTATTTGGCTACTGATGTAAAGTCTGATGAAGTTAGGAGGAATTTATACTTTTCTGTCTTTTGGTTCTGTGACATTGACATATAAAAATGCTAATCCCATATTCATACATATTTTAGGTGATACTGGGGCGGTTCAATCATATTTGTTAGAAGGAGTATTGCCTTTATATTCGAGTTCTACAACTGGTGAGTCTATTATGGTTGAAATTATTGAATGTGGTTTTATTAATGTTCCTTTTCAAAACATTTGTTTAACATCAGACTTAGTTTTGGGACCATTTTGTGGTTAAAGTAAGTATTCTGCTAGTTCAGGGTGTGTCATTACTGTTGGGAAACGATGTGACTAAGGGAAATATTGTTGCCTAACACAAAATGGGTAGTGAGCCAGTCACTGTTTCATCTGAGGATGATGGTATTGTTGAGTAGAATACAGAAGTGTTTCCTCGTGTACTGTTACTTGAGCTAAGTCTAAGGAATGTAGCCAGAAAGTAATGATAGACACACGTTCGGAGAACGACAGTATAGCTTTCTCACAGACATTTTTTGGGTCCAACATGGATTTTCTGAATGATTATCCTACTCACAAGACACTGATTGGTGGTAATGATGAAGGGACCTAGTTCAGTTGATGAAGTTCCATTTGCTAAAAGTAAACTGATTGATAAGCAAGAAGATAATCCGTAGGTCTAATCACTTTTTAAATATGCACTCACAAAGGATGAACTGGAGAAAGTTCTAAAAAGTTATTTCTTCAAAAATGGTGTGCTCATAATAAAATGGAAACCACCAAAGTTGTCAGTTTCAGAGAACTGGGCTGTAATTTATCATATCGTTGTCCCCAAAACATATCAATCGGAAATATTGAAAGTTGCCCATTAATTTCCCATAGAACGTAATTTAGATATCAACAAAACATGTAACAGAATTATGAGAGATCTCTTTTGGACATAAGTTAGGAAAAATGTTTGTCTCTTTTGTAAAATACATGTCTATTGGCTAGAAAAAGTAGGAAGAAAATTTCTGTTTTTCTTACTTGCATAAAAACTACCTCTAGTAACACAAAACAAAAACACTTGCACTTCTTAGGAACTAACTGTAGTAAAACAAAATAGAAACACTCGTCTTCATAGAAAGAAACTGCAGTAACAGTAAACGAAAAAAATAAACACTTTCCCTCTTGTAAACTAAGTGTAGTAACACAAACTACGATCGTGTTTTCTTAAAAACTAACTGCAGTAATATAAAACAAAATAACTTGCCCCTTATAGAAAATAACTGTTGTAACATAGAACAAAAATATGAAAAATAACTTTCCTTCTTAGCACACTTGTGATATGAAATTATTTATACAAAACTGAGTTTCAAAGATTTTAGTGCAAAATGTTCGGAAAGTAATCTTACCGCTACATTATTTAAATTGTAGAACCAGCCTCTTGAAAGTAAGGTTTTTATCTCTGGGACTTCAATAATTCTTTATCTTTGGTCTCAACTACGAATGGTGACTTTTGATATTTAACATAAAATATTCTTGATGCTCAGGTATTTACGTTTTATTTCACAAAGTTTCAAAATAACTTGCACAAGTTTGACTCAACCAATCAGAAGAAAGTAAGAATAGTTATCAGGTTGCACAGGATATTTTGTAAACAGTAACAAAAACAAAAACGTAGCTTTTCATTATCAGAATAATAAGAAAAGATCGTGCAGGTAAAATCGTACATGAAATTACTCTCAAAGCAAGTAATTATGAGGGGTATCTTTAATAGTGGGATATCGTCGTGAAGAAATTTGTTGTTTTTTTTCCGGTTATTTATATGATAAGCTACACTTTGTCCAACAATGCAACATATATGTATATAAAATTCTTAAATCATGATTGTTTAACTATTTAATGTTTGAAATTTGTAATAGTTTGTTTGTAACTTCGTGTTCATAACTCGATAGCTAAGATTTATGTTTTTGCATAAAGAATGCTTGACACAGAGTGCTAAAAGACAAATCAATTAATGCAGTTGTATGTGGTTGAAATTAGGTATTTGAACTCTGTAGTGTTAGGTGTCGTCGTTTTGTAAAACGTTATCCATTGTAGTTGTTTAGGTGAGAACAATATGTATATGTGTGTGTTTGTGTATCACCACCAATTTTTGCTGAAACGTTGACAGGTCTGTAAAATTTCACATTTCTCCTCTCAGGTAAGAACTTTCACAGAAAGTGTTGTGCAAAAATCAGTCATTTAATGTTGAAACAGAATAAGATAAACGTAAGAAAACGAACAACTGTGAAACAATTCATTTGAAAGTTTAAATTATTGGAAATTAATCGCCAAACTCTTGTTCTTGTGTTTTTGAAAGCTAAAATACAATAAAAAAAGTAATTGAAAATGTAATAAATGACTGAAGATTACGGAGTTTTAGACCACAGCAAATGTCTCAGTTTCTAAATATAGGAAAAGAAAAGTCGGTTATATATTTATCAGTTTATTATTTAGCTTACAACAGAGAGAAAAAATTGATAAGCTGAAATCATTTGATAAAATACCGATGGCTAGAGACTTGTTATACAATATTAATTACACTTTTTTATTATATATTTGTTTCGGCTGATGAGATATAATTTGACATTAGCACATCCCTAGTAAATACAGTACTGACTCTACTGTTTGTAAACTTAATGCAACTGTACTACTATTATCTTGTACGTCAAAACACGCAATTAATTACTTTGACTGATAGTAAAAAACTTAGGTCATCGAAAAACTTTCCAAAATGTTTCACGTTGTGCTATACCAAACTACTGTTACGTCTCTAATTTTGGTTGCTAGGTGACGAATTAGTGAAACAAATTACCATAAATTATTTAAAATTAAAATAAAAACATGATACGCGAAAAGTCCAACGTTTCTTTTGCTTGTTACTCTTTGTATTTACTCCTATAACTTTTTTCAATAATATTGTGAGATTCCTAATCTCAAAATCAATTTTAAAACTTTAAAGATCCATTTTTATACAGACTAATTAAATCCAGTTCCTGGAGTCCTCCGTAATAAGTTATCGTGTATTTGAACTATATCTAGTTGCTTCATACTTAGCACTGCATCTCACCTCTTATCATAATGGATATTATAGTACCTTTGGATATCTTTGCATATGTTCACTAGTATAAATCCAACTTTTCACAATGCTCGGGCATGGCCAGGTGGTTAAGGCACTCGACTCGTAATCCGAGGGTCGAGGGTTCAAATCCCCGTCACACCGAACATGTTCGCCCTTTCAGCTGTTATAAAGTGGCGGTCAATCCCATTATTCGCTAGTAAAAGAGTAGCCCAAGAGTTGGCGGTAGGTGGTGATTACTATCTGCCTTCCTTCCAGTCTTACACTACTAAATTAGGGACAGATAGCCCTCATGTAGCTCTGCGCGAAATTTAAAATAAACAAACAAACTTGACACATGCTTGTACCGTTTACAAGTAGTTATAGCGATAACTAGAAATTCTAAATTAGCCTAGAATTTAAGGGATGAAAGGTATCAGAAACTATATCAACTCAATTATGGACTTCTATTCAATATAATTTGGTCAAAAATTACAAAACAATATCGCAAAGGTCTACTGGAATTTAGAGCAGTAGTACTTAATATATTCGCAATGAAGTACTTGAAGAGTCGAGTGATAGTTTAGACTCCTTCACGTAGCACGTTTCATTCGACGTTATAAAGGGGTAAAGGTAAAACGAGTTTCAAATGGTTTTACTGTATTGAAATGTCTACAAGTTCTATAGTAATTCCTGTACACCAAATCTGAAAATATCCTCTATTTTGTTTTCAACCCATCACGTACAGAATATTATAAAATGTACTTTTAAATAAATGAATCGTTTTAATTGAAATTGGGTTACATTTTATTATGCTTTAAATATTGACAACCACTACCTATAGATGTCCCTAAACCAATCGTGACGTGAGAATCTTATCAATCGTTCTAAATTTAGTTTGTTTTGAATTTCGCGCAAAGCTACACGAGGGCTATCTCCGCTATCCCTCCCAAATTTAACAATGTAAGACTAGAGAGAAGGCAGCTAGTCATCACCACCTACCGCCAACTCTTGGGCTACTCTTTTACCAATGAATAGTGAGATTGACCGTTACATTATAATACCTCCATCGCTTGAAGGGCAAGCCTGGTGTGAAGGGGATTAGAACCCGCGGATTACGAGTCCAGTGCCTTAACCACCTGACTATGCCGGGCCCAATCGTTTTAGAACCCACACATAACAAACACTTTGTTTATAGTTCGTTTGAAGTTAAGCACAAAGGAACACAATAGACTATCTGTGCTCTGCCCACCACAGGTATCGAGATCCGGTTTCTAGTGTTGTAAGTTCGAAGATGTGCCGTTGTACCGCTGGAGGGCATACAAACATAATAATAATAAACGTTTAATGTGGTAAATGAAATAGTAAGTTGATCTAAGTAAAATTGAAAGATTAACTTGTGAAGTTTGTCAAATTCCTTTTTTCAATTTAAAATTTAGTGTAAAAAGATTTATAATTCTTGTGTAAACTTCATATAACTAGTCATGGACATATTTCTAAACGTGCTTCACACTTCAAAACGATAAACGTTGGCATTGTAATGTTTAAAATGTGAAGATTTTTTTTAATATTAAATACAGAACATTTCTGTAATTGTTTGATATAACACCATACAAGCAATTTTTGATGACATGAAACCCACTTGAAGTAAAAATGTATCTCAGGAAAACTGGTATGGGTATTCACACTTTTACTAATGAAGGAGAAAACAACGCTTCGACCTGAAGATGTTCTAAAAAGGTTAAAAGTTGTTATCTGCTTTATTAACAAAAGTGTTAATACCTATAGTAGCCATCCTGAGATACCTAGGAGCAATTAAAGCATTATACACTGGTTGTGTACTTTATTAGACTCCTCGCCTGATATTAGGTTGAATCCTTCACTTTTGTTGAACTGACTGTTACGTTTTGCGGACCGATTTCGGACAATATAAGCATATTTCGGTTTTGTACCATCTTGGAATTTTCCATGTGCAACAGATGAAAATGCGCTTGAGTTTTGTATTAAGGTCTTGGAACAGTTCATGTTCAACGGATGAAAATTATGTTTAAAGAATGAAAACGTGGTTGAATTTCGTATTATCATTTTCGAAAGGACTTAAATGTGTGTGAATATTATATTATCATTTTAGAAAAGCCATATTCATTGGGTGAAAATGTGGTTAACTTTTGCATTATCATTTTGGGAAAGCCATTGTTCAACAAAGTGTAAATGTGGAGATTCATTAGTGTAGAATGGACAAAATCAACAAAAGTTTTGGAAACATTCTGGATGTTATTTGTCTTTCTAAACAAATTAAAGATTCCTACGCGTGTTCATGAAATATGGTAGTCATTTTGAAAAATTTAGAAAAAATACTTGTACATGCTTTATCTCAGTATCTTATTGACACTACACAACTTCTATACATTTGCTTCATCAGTAATGTTCCTAATTCATAAAGTTTGAAATAACAATGATTGTAAAAAGTAGAAGTTATTTATAGTTTCTTTTTAATTTCGAAAAAAGCTACACGAGGGTTATCTGAGCTAGCCGTCCCTAATTTTGCAGTGTAAGAATAGATGGAAGGCAGCTAGTCATCACCACCCACCGTCAACTCTTGGGATTGGCCGTCAATTTATAACGCCCCCATGGCTGAAAGATCGAGCATGTTTGGTATGACGGGGATTTGAACCCGCGACCCTCAGGTTACAAGTCGAATGCCTTAACCCATCTGTCCATGTCAAGCCTAATTGTTTTTTAATTTCGCGCAAAGCTGCGTCAATAATTCAGCAGTGTAAAATTAGAGGGAAAGCAACTAGTCATCACCCCCCGCCGGTTCTTGGGCTATTCTTTTACCAATAAATAGTGGAATTGGCCGTCAAATTATAACGCCCTCGACGACTGAAAGGATGAGCAAGTTTAGGTGTGACGAGGATTCGAACCCGCGACCGTCAGATTACAAGTTGAGTGCCCTAACCACTTGGCCGACGCACAAAACTAGGCAATACCTATTAGCTCTAGCTGTTCCTAATTTTGCAGTGACAGACTGGAGGGAAGGCATTCGTCAACACCATCCTCATGGATACATACTCTTTTCGGTCAGTTAGGTGTGACTGTCATTATTATAGTTCACTCACGGCTCTAAAGTACAGTGCAACATTTACAGAAAACTACTCTTGTCGAACCGAACAGTAAAGTAAGATCTAGACAATATATGTTAGTTAATCATAAGGAAAACAGGATTTTATGTTGTATGCAGAGAAATGCTGAATAAAGAAGAGTAAGAGGTGATCTTATGAAAGCTTATTAGATTATCTGGGAAATTGATAGGATAAAAGCTTCTAATTTCTTTGTCATTATTATTTTATAAACAACAGGTTGAATGGACACATGTTCAAGATCTGAAAAAGAGAGGCTAGGCTCTAGTTGAGACATTTCTATTTTTCTAACATGATGATTAACTTATGAAATGAATTGTCATCAGCAGTAGTGGAGGCTATAACTAAGTTGAGAGATCTTAACCTATCCTTAAAATCCTTTTCTATCTAGAATAATCCTAGTAGCTCTCCTTTAAACTCTTACCTTTAATTTAATATTATTTCTTAGATAAGACAAAATCTGTATACAATTTTCCACAGGAAGCCTAATTAATGATGTGTACAGGTAGAGAATTTCCTCTTTCGAGTTGCAGTCAGTATGCCAATAATTACACCTGAAAATTCATCAGACTCTAGAATTTTCTCACCTATAGAAGTAAGAATAACTGACCTATACTTTTCAGGACAACCTTTATTATCCCATTTTAAAGTTAGAGTAACTTATGCATACTTCCAAAACAGTACTGCTTCCTCTCACCCAAAACTATTTTGATCTTGATTTGCCCTCTAAGCATTGCTGAAATGTTGTTTGCTAATAGTACACTAGTTTATTATAATATTTTGTTTGTGTCATTTCAAAACCTGTGCATATCATATGACTGCCCACCACCAATTATACTGTACCACCAATACTAGAGCAGGTAGTTCCTCTACTAACATAGCACAATCTTCACTTTCGTAATTCGCATTACATTGTATAGATGTGTATCTACATTGCTCCGTGTACTTGCTTTTTTGTTTGGCATTACAGTGTATAGATGTGTATGTACTTTGCTCCAGGTGCTTGGTTTTTTGTTGTGACTTAAAATGTGTGCTTTCAAATTGTAGTAGCTCATGGGACTCAAATACCTCTTTGGATTCCCAATGACTGGACCCTCTCCTCCTCCTGTGGGGCTCAGATATGAAGTTGTTAATCCAGTCATGAGTTTGATGTGGTAAGGCTGTATTCCTTCTTGTAGTCCCTGACATATTTTTGTCTCATCTGGTTGTTCCCATCTAAGCTTCACTGGTTCAAGTCCCCCATACCCCTTTTTGCTCTCCCTGTTCCTTAGCCACATTTTCCACATTCTTTCAGGGATCAGCAGTATAGGTGCTGAGATATATATTACAGAATAGGTGTGGGGAAAATTTCAATATATCCCAACTGTTTGGCATATCTTCACAATGGATTTGTAAATGGGTTCTGTCTTTAGTTCAGGTCCTCTCTTCCTATCCTCTTCTCCAGTTTCCTTCTTTTTTTCAGGATCATGCCTCATCCAGTTGTCTCATCATATTGGGTTGGAACCTCTTACAGAAAGAAGCTATCAAACAGATCATGCTCACTCATCCAAGATTTTACTTCTGTTTGTTTGTTGTTTCCTAAAAGATGGGAAATTGGAAGTCCACCATTAATCTGTCATGACTGAATACCTTGTTGGACTGCACTTTACTTACTCAGAAGAATCCCAAAGAATCTTTATAATACTAAGTATTTTTCATCATAGATATGTATTCATTAATATCAATATTGTGCTCTTAATATTAAACTTTCACTTGTTATAAGTTTATTTATAAGTAGATATATGTTACAAGTACTGTTTCTTTACTTTATTATGTCATTGAATACTAAAATTAGACATTACTGATTGAAGCTAGTGATTGGACTTTGAGCCTTTAGAAAGCGACAACACCATTAGTTGAATTCAGGGACTAAAAAACCAATAAAGATTGAAATTATTTGTTTGTGGAGAAAAGCATAATTTCGAATGAGAGTTTGGTAGTTAGATAATCAACTCCTCTAATCGCTACAAACACACTGGGTATCTCCGACATGACAACTTCGTATTATGCGCATAATATATCGCTCAGTAGAAGAAATAAATTAATGTATTGTGTTAATAATAATTTCATTCCTACGGTATACGATAATTTTTAATTGAGTTAGACAATCAACTTCTCTAATCGCTACAAACTTCACATGAACAACTTGACTGTACTATTGTTACTGCCAACAGACTGTGATATTAATTCTAGCGTTTCTAGGACCTCGCATAGCCTGGGAATCAGTGCATTCGACTCATAATCTGTGGATTGCGGGTTTGGATCCACATCACCGAAGATAATTACCCTTTTAGCCATGGTAGCTTTATAAATTGACGGCCAATCCCACAATTCTTTTGTAACCAGCAGCCCCAAACGCTGTCAGCGAACAATGTTGACTAGCTGCATTCCCAGTGATATATCACTGCTATATTAGAACAGATAGCTCTGGACTATCTCTGCGCTAATTTCCAATCAAACAAAATCCTGATTTTTGAGTGAATTGCATGAATCTAAAGTCGTGTATGATTTCAATAATTAAAAATATATACACTCAGCTTCGTTGTTATCATGAAATTTACAGCAATTCAAAGTCCAGTCTCAAATTCTCAGGTACTACGTATCAGAGAGATGTTTTTTAATGAAATCATCGACAGATTCTAGAAACAGAAAAGTACAAAAGGAAGTGTGAAAACAGTGAATGTCATAACCTTGGTGATGTCTGTATATCATGAATTTATGTAAGGTGATAGAACTAGCAACTTGTGTAGCTTGATCATTCTGTTTCATGTGGGGAAATATTATTACGAAATTTATGTATATACAAAGAAGGAAACACACAAAGAAATTAAATCAGACTTCAAAAACATGTCTGTAAAGTGTTATCTACAGAAACTGCACAAGTATGCAAAGTCTCTTTGTTAACCTGTAGACGATCTAAGAAGGTTGAAACGTTGTTCTCTACTTTATTTTAATACCCATACTAGCCGTATAGAAAGACGTTGTTACTTCAAGTGGGTTTCTCGTCACCACGAAGTACATTCTGAGTAAGACACAAGTAAAAGTTACAACAAGTTTGGAAAGACAACATATAAAGGTTTTGCTGGAAACCGAAACGCTGGACAACACTACTCTCACTTTAATATATTTTTTCGAACCTTTTCTTATCTTTTTTGTGTTTCACAGGGCTGTTGTTATCAAAACATAATATTGATAATCATGGTTTGTTTGTTTACGATTTTGCGAAAAGCGAAACAAGGGCTATCTACGCTAACAGTTCCTAATTTAGTATTTAGTAGTGACAGACAAAAAGGTAGGTAGTTACACAACACTACCCATCACCAACATAATGGGATGATTCTTCACATTATTATTCACACATATATGACTGAAAAGGCGATCATATTTTATGATTAGATTCAATCACGCAGTTGACAAATAGCGAAACCAGTACAGTAAACACCAGGCCATGCCGGACCTCTAAAGAAAAAACTTTATCTTTATATCACAGTCTGATGGCAGTAACAATAGCACGGTCAAATTGTTGCTCGTATAAAGTTTATAGCGATTAAAAGAGTTGATTATCTAACTACCAAACTCTCATTCGAAATGGTGCTTTTTTCCTCAAACAGATAATTAAAGTAAAACAGTACATAAGGCGTTGAACAACTATATTAAAATAGAAGAATTACAAAAAGTATTGTCCCTTGCTGGTACAGCGGTAAGTCTACGGATTTGCAACGCTAAAATTAGTGGTTCGATTCCCCTCGGTGGACTCAGCAGATAGCCCGATATTGCTCTTGCTATAAGAAAACACCCACTTATCCCAAAAAGTATTGTTTTACGGGCGTTATAATGTGACAGCCATTTCCTCTATTTGTTAGCTAATAGTTGCTGGTGTGTAAAGTTGATTGGTAGCATTTCCTCTTACTGTATCACTTTACTTGCGCAGATAGTCCTCTTTTCATGAAATTAAACAAACTAACTAACGTTATTTAAACGTCATTCTGCTCACCAAGATTTGAGATAACGAATAAATAGAGAAACCTTAATCAACAACGCGATACTCACCCAGTCAGTAACCTAAGATCCAACAAACAATCAAAAACAAAATACTGTAATTCTGGTAATATAAAGAAAGCAAACAGAACACTAACGTCATGTATAAAATACATTATGCTAACTCCCATGTAGTTCAATTCGGAGAAGCAATCTCAAAACTCAAAACAAAATTCATGTAACACGAAAAAATAGAATCTCACGTTTTTAAAAACTGCACCTCAAATAGGTATACCGTTAGTAACATTTACTTAACAAAGAGGGGATCCAACATCATTGGGCAATAAACCTAATAATTCCTTCTAATACAAGAGTAAAACCACTTTAAACCAATACAAAGGAAAATACTTTTATACCTTTAATAACTTTCACTACATATTGTTTTGTGTATTATAATTTGAAGATAACGCTTTTAATTTATAAGATTTTATAAGATGAAAATGGCTAACCTGGCTTCGATACTCGCGCCGAGCAGAACACAAATATCCCATTGTGTGGCTTTCTGCTTTATTCTAAACAGACAAATCTGAGATTTTACGCAATACAGTATATGTATGTGAGTAAATCGGTAGACTTACAACTGTAACAGCAGAAGACCGCAATAATCTACATAATTTGAATATTAGAAGTTAGTACTAGACGTAATTTTAGGTATGTCAGAATCCTTTCATACTGATTATAATAGTTTTGGCTGGACATAAAGACAATAAGGTAGATCTGGTGTTTATTGAAGACGGAAATTTCCTTTTATCAGGCGATAAATAATAATTCTTGAAGATATTTCGTTTATTCAATATTTGATATTGTTAATTCGATTTTGAAATGAATTAATAACATTCAAATAATGATTTAATAAAAAAGACCAGTGAAAGATTTTGAAATCAGGTCAAAGTGGTGGAATAATAACCTTAACGAATTAGAGAATAAATATCTTGAGAGTACTAAGAGAAATGCAGATGGTATTAATAGGAAATTGTATTAAAGTTGTTAAAGACTGTCACACCAAGATGTGATAGTTCATGTGTTTTTAGAATTAAATGATATAAAAGATAATGTATCGTTTTCTAACCGGGACCTGGCTTGGTCAGGTGGTTAAAGCAGTCGACTCGTAATCCGAGAGTTGCGAGTTTGCATCCCCGTCACACCACATATGCGCCCCTTCAGCCGTGGGGACGTTATAATGTGACGGTCAATCCCAATATTCGTTGGTGAAAGAGTAGCTCAAGAGTTGGCTATAGGTGGTGATGACTAGCTGCCTTTCACTGCTAAATTAGGGACGGCTAGCGCAGATAACCCTCGTGTAGCTTTGCGCTAATTTCAAAATAAACCGTTTTCTGATCGGAATCGACAAAACCGTCTAAGGCTTAAAAACTTTTTCTTTAGAATAACGTTTTTAATTTCTGTGGGATGAAAGAAACTATTACTGAGATAGTTTTAACTATCTATAAATTTCTAATAAAGTATATTATTACTTCAACTGTTTTAACTATCTATAAATTTCTAATAAAGTATATTATTACTTCAACTGTTTTCACCCAAAGTTGGAAATCTTGAAATTCCTAAATTTCAAAATTAATTCATATATTTTGCACTCATTAAAACCGTTTAAACTCGTATTATGTACATGCAAGTCAGACTTTCAAACGCTATAAGATTGTGATAGTCCACCCTTCCCTTTATTTGTTTATAGTTAAGAACAAAGTTACACAACAAGCTAGCTATGCTCTGCCCAGCCGGGATATCGAAACCTGGTTTCTAGCGTTGTAAGCTCACTAGGGAGCCAACGCATCACCTCCCCAACAGCTGTACTTTTCACATTGAAAACAAATAAATAAATAAATAAATTTGGCAAACTAATATAAAAAATAATAAGAATCAACCCTACCAAATTGTAGCTACAAAAGATATCAACTTGCACATGAATTTACTGTAGGAATAAGAGAAATAATGTAAATTAATACTAGAATTTTAAAATTCTAATTCAATATCTTTATGAGTGACACACAGTAGAACAACCATGTTAATGTCCATAAAATACTGTCAATAAACCTAATACCGATAAATGAGCTAGCTGTTTACCTTTATTATGTAAACGCTAAACAGAATTGTTTGTTTGGAAATGCTTCAAGGACATATAAGCGATCATTTTAAGACAAAATTACGTTTGTTTTTTTATCCATCGTGATGTGATTAACTGAATAGATGTTGCGCAAATATGTTTATTATTGTTGTTGTTTATTTCTACTTTTATGTACCAGTAATGCAATGGTTCCAAACGTGGGGTTCGCGAGTCTGTCTCAAAAGAACATTCTACACATTATAGAAATGTTCTCTTTAAATCTTTTCTGATACTTGACAAAACAATCTTTCAATATGACAAGAGAACGTTATTCCTGTTTGACTTTTTTCATTTATTTATTTGGAAAAAACAAGTTACAATTAATAAGTAAGCAGAAGCATCATTTTGCAAATGATGTATAGGACTGACCTTGTGTGCTTTCTCCTTCTCAATTCATCTGGGGATCATATCCTATAACGAAATTTATGGATATGTTTTGATTCGGTCATAGAAAGTGCCATTTGGGTCCCTCTCCTGAACTTTGGAATTACCGCCCGTGTTATAGAACAATTATGCCACTAATAATGGATATTATTTATTTTTCCCTGTGAAACCATTAAGAGAGGGTCCTTATATAGGATGTCAAAAGTTTTGGGAGGTATCATGCTAAAAGTCAGGAACCGTGTCCTTATGGGCAAACCTATACATATGGGTGATTGTGAATCGTGTTTGGGTAGGGGACATCTAGAGTTGAATGTACTTTTTATCACGAATAGTAAGTTCATTGATTTCTTATGTTTAAGCCACTTACGGCCAATCTAAGAAAGAAAAAATAATGTTTCACACTGTGTTTATGTTTTAAACTTATTGGTCATTTCAATAAACTGTGTGGTATTGTCATGATGTTAAAACTTTATCGTCTTTCTTTGAATTATAATGAATTATTGTAATTCTTTTAATATGAGCCGTGTTTTAACAATACCAGCAAATATAACAAAGATTACCATAAAGATCAGTCATCAAATACTCGCTTGAAAATAAATCTATGTTTCTCAAATTACTGAATATTCTTCTATTAAATGAAATTTACGATAGTAAATCGTTCCGCACGAAACGGTAAAAACGAAATGTTAAGCAGGTTATTATATAATTTTTCTGTAGTTTGTGGTCGTTAAATGTATACAATATCCTTCAGTCTGTACTCCAGCAAATTAAACTTTTTAACAAACTTTAAAATACTTGTATGAGAAGAAAATATAAAAAACAACAAATTACGATGTACAATTGAGCGTTTGAGAATTGCATATGAAATATAAACGTTTAAGTGAGCCAATCATACATCAGCTGAAATATTATTGATGAACAAATATACTAAAGATTCTCGCCCTTTCAGCCGTGGGGGCGTTATAACGTGACGATCAATTTGTTGGTAAAAGAGTAACCAAAGAGTTGGCGGTGGGTGATAATGACTAGCTGCCCTCCCTCAAGCCTTACACTGCTAAATTAGGGACGGCTAGCACAGATAGCCCTCGTGTAGCTTTGCGCGAAATTCAAAACAAACGAACAAGAACCATCGTATTTGTTTACAGAGGGTTTTATTTCTTGTTAGTAGAGTGTAAAATGAATGAAAGCGAATGTTGTGACCAGAGTCACATTTATATTGAGCAATACAAGGTTAAAGATTGAACTTGTTTGTATGGGTATTGAGATTTCTCCCTGTTTCTCTTATGTATCTTTATGTACTGTACTGTTATTCGTATTCATAAACAACAGTAGTAATATGGCTGTCCGGACGATCACTGATAATGACAAAAGACCTCATCGGTGGATATTATGTGGTTGATACATTGAGAGATTTCTCTTTACTTCCACTCAAAATGTCTTGTACTTGGGATTCATTTGATGAAATACTGCCCTAGTTTGGTGTCAGGCGAAATTATAAATTTCACATGTATATTAACACTGTGAATTTTACATAGGCAAAACTATAATATTTATAAAGGATGAGGCATTCCTGGAAAGTTCGTGAATGTTAGTAATTATATTTTCGATAATAATTTTAGAAAATGTGTTTATGGAGAGAGAAAAGAGTTTTAGTTGTCGAATTCGTGGACTCAAAATTTCTTGAGAATTATAAAAGTCCATAACATGAAAATTTAATATTTTTGAAATGCATGGTTTAGTTTTCATAGCTGGATAAGCTTATTTCTGATGTATGTAGATGTCAGTGTGGGTGACCTCAACAATAATCATGGAGAAGTCTTGATGTGATGAGTGGGAAAGGACGTTAAAAAATAAAAGAGTTATATACGTTTCGTGTTTTACATGAGAGTGTTGTTTATAAAGCGTGTTAGAATAAGCTTGGTTTGTTATGGTTTGTTTTTATTTTGAGGGATACCTGCGCTAGCCATCCCTAATTTAGCAATGTAAGTCTAGAGGGAAGACAACTAGTAATTACCACCTATCGCCAATTCTTGGACTACTCTTTTACCAACGAATAGTGGGATTGATCGTAATTTTATAACGCTAAGGTAGTTTTTTTTTAATTTTACGCAAAGCCACACGAGGGCTACCTACTATAGCCGTCCCGTCCCTACTTCAGCAGTGTAAGAGCAGATGGAAGGCAGTCTTACCACCCACCTCCAACTCTTGGGCTACTGTTTTACGAAGAGATAGTGGGAATGACCGACACATTATAACGTCCACACCTCTGAGAGGATAAATACGTTTGGTGCGACGGGAATTCGAACCCATAGCCCTCAGATAACGAGTAAAGCGCGAGCATATTGAGGGATGCAACACTACGCTGACCTATCTCTTAATTTACTATTAAACTATATTTGCATTTAGCTTTTTATTTCGTTCATTTTTCAGTTAAACTACCAACAAACTGAGAAGAATAACATGAAAAACTAGAGAATAAATCAGTTAACAAGGTAGTGTGTGAATTAAAACTACTATGAATGAAACGTAGATTTATATTACTATAAATATTTAATTTAATAAATATCCTAGTCTTTGAAGTGTGTTTGTGGTTATTAAAGTGAGGTATAAATACAGTTTGTTTATTTGTTAAATTTCATGAAATGTTTGTTGCGAGGTATCTGCACAAGTGAAGTGATAGATTAATAAGAAATACTACTAGTCAACTTTACACACTAGCAGCAACTAGCCAACAAATAGTGGAAATGGCTGTCACATTATAACGCCCGTAAAACAATACTTTCTGGGGTGAGTGGGTGTTTTTTTATAGCAAAGCCACAGATTTTAGCGTTTCAAATCCATAAACTTACCGCTCTACCAGCAAGAGACAACAGTTTTTTTTATTTATTCTATTTAAATTTAGTTGTTCATCGCCTTATGTATTGTTTTACTTTGATTATCTGTTTGGTGAAAGAAGCATCATTTTGAATGAGAGTTTGGTAGCTAGATAATCAACTCTTCTTGTCGCTACAAGCTTAATGATTGTTACGTGATCCAACGTTTCATTATTCAGCATAACTTTCATATATTGGTTGTAGTTTCTACTTGTGTGTTAATCAGAAAGTGCTTCGTGGTGACGAGAAACCCACTTGAAGTAACAATGTGTCTTAAAATGGCTGGTATGGATTTTAAAACTTTTATTAAAATTGAGTAGAGAACAACGTTTCAACCTTCTTAGATCATCTACAGATAAACAAAAAGAGTTTGCATACTTGTGCAGTTTCTGTAGATAACACTTTACAGACATGTTTTTGAAGTCTGATTTAATTTCTTTGTGTGTTTCCTTCTTTGTATATACATAAATTTCATAATAATATTTCCCCACATGAAACAGAATAATCAAGCTACACAAGTTGCTAGTTCTATCACCTTCTATAAATACATGATATACAGACATCACCAAGGTTATGACATTCACTGTTTTCACACTTCTTTTTGTACTTTTCTGTTTCTAGAATCTGTCGATGATTTCATTAAAAGACATCTCTCTGATACGTAGTACCTGAGAATTTGAGACTGGACTTTGAATTGCTGTAAATTTCATGATAACAACGAAGCTGAGTGTATATATTTTTAATTATTGAAATCATATTTTTATTTGAGCATACACGACTTTAGACTCATGCAATTCACTCAAAAACCTTAGATTTTGTTTGATTGAAAATTCGCGCAGAGATAGTCGAGAGCTATCTGTTCTAATATAGCAGTGATATATCACTGGGAAGGCAGCTGGTCAGCAGTGATATATCACTGGGAAGGCAGCTGGTCATCATCTACATACTTGCAACGTTTGGGGTTTCTCGTTTACAAAATAACTCTGAGATTGGTCGTCAACTTATAACGCGCTCATGGCTAAAAGTTTAAGCACGTTCAGTCGCGTGCACTGATTCCCAGACCATGTTATGACATAAAAACGTAAGAGTTCATGTCACAGTTTGATGGCAGTAACAGTAGCCAGATCGATTGTTTGTTTGTTTTTGAAAAGCTACACCAGGGCTATCTGCGCTAGCCGGCTCTAATTTAGCAGTGTCAGAAAAGAGGGAAAAACAAACAAACAATTGATACTGCATCTAATTGCATCAGAATATTTCAAATTTGGACAAGCTTCAGCTATGATGTCATGTTTCATTTTGCTTTATTTCGTTCGAGAGTTAGCCGCTAATTCTGATCTGGTTTTTGAAAACCAGTTGACATCGCTATCCAGGGTTGACCGATGTTTCATACAAAAATTACGAGGCTACTTAGCATCTCCAATGACGCATGCGACCTTCAGATGGTGCCATATCTACTAGCAGTGGTGCTACTGTCGAAGTTAATTGAGATTGTATTAACACTTTCACCTCGAAAACATCCCCTAAGCTAAATAAAATCGTCTGGTTTGGTTTGTTTGGAATTTCATGCAAAGTTACCCGAGGGTTATCTGTGCTAGCCATCCCTAGTCTAGCAGTGTAAGATTAAAGAGAAAGCAGCTTGTTATCATCACCCACTGCCAAGCCTTGGGCTACTCTATTACCAACGAATAGTGGGAGTGGGAATAACAGTGAGATTATTACGCCCCTTACATTTCTGTCTAAAATGTGAAGAAAAATTGAATTCTTATAAATCCAAATTACACAGTGTCATGTATTTTAGCTAAGTAAGCGAAAACATGGGCGAATTTTCAACATGCACGGTACTTGAAATTATTTCAGGCAGGATTAGAGTATACTAATATGTGAGACCCTTCCCTCCCTTCTTTATTAACTGTATTTTTGTACTCCATTAATACCAAGCTTAGGGTGTATGTATAGCAGATTCAGTTTTATTACTCATATTACTCTGGTATATACGATAACTGGAGAGAGGTGTTTCAGACTATTTATATCATGTATGCAGTGTCTGGTTAATTAAAAAAATTATTTCTTTTACAGTAATATTTCATGTAGAATTTTATTATGCAGTATCTGTAGGTTTGCATATTTGTATTGAAAACTTGATGATGTGAACCTGAGTTCTCTCTAAGCTATTGTGAATCGAGCATTTTGTATTGTTTGTAATTTTCTTATGTATGTTAGTACTGTAGTATCTACGCTAGGCATGCGTAATCTATTACTGGAGGGATGTATCTTTTATATTTTAACCATGTATTCGGCCTATGTGCCACAGTTTTGACCAGTTAGACTACTAGCCTAATTAGTCCATTGCCAAACTTTGGTTTTCGCATTATTGTGTTTGACTGTCGGTCTAAGTGTCTTTTACATAAACTCCACATTTTCTATCTTACAGATAGTTCGACAGCCAGCGAATAATACCGCACGGTAGTTCCATGTGTGACACACAGAACCCCAGATTATTGTGGCATATAGTCTCGCTTACTATACAGAGAAAGCGAGTGACAGTGCATTCGTTTTGTTAAATCTGTGATGGATTCGGTCAACCTAACTCAATGGTCTGTAGTTTGTCTGAATTTATCTGAGCCCATTTTGAGCTTCCAGTAATTTTGACAAGATCTCCAAAAATGTAGGGAGTCTATTGCTTATTATTGGCTCATAATTTTTGCCGGACACCTGGTTAGGCTGTTCAATATACTTGCTGGTTTTCCTTCCTTGTCGAACATTAATATATTAACTTAATTTCAGAGTTTAGTGGTAGGCTAAAGAGGGCTGTTAGGTTTCAAACAATTGATGAGTAAAGTGTAGTCAGGGCAATCACACGTTGTTCAATTCCTTTGTGAACCAATCGAAACTGCGGTAATTCATGAATTATTCATAGAATAATTATTGGTGAAAATCAGTTAGATTAACAAATACTAATGTGTAGAAAACCTGTGCGTTTTGGTAGCATAACATTGCTTTTAAGTCATGTTGCTTAACAACAAAAGTATAATCTATTGTTGTTAGTCTATGTACTAAAAGTATAAAATAAAATACATAGACAATAAAACTGGGAAACAATATTTGTTGATTTCTTACCTTAAGTATCTCTGTTAGTTTGTTTGTTTTTAGAATTTCGCGCAAACCTATATGAGGGCTATCTGCGCTAGCCGTCCCTAATTTTGCAGTGTAGGACTAGAGGGAAGGCAGCTAGTCATATCCACCCACCGTCAACTCTTGAGCTACTCTTTTACCAACGAATAGTGGGACTGATCGTCATATTACGACGCCCCCACGGCTCAAAGGGCAAGCAAGTTTAGTGTGACAGGGATTTGAACCCGCGGTCCTTAGATTACAAGTTGAGCGCCTTAGCCACCTGGCCTTGTCGGGCCTGTCTTTGTTAGTAAAAGAGGTTTTCTTATATTAAAAACGTTGGTAATATAACAAAAAAGAGCTTAATTAAAAAACAATTTAAGTTGAAAATTAAATAAACATTTTTACTTTCATGATAAATTTTATGCCATTGGTTTCAGAATAACTGATCTGAATACTACATCTTTACTTTAGACTTATTATACCAACACTCACTACACTTATAAGGTTTCACGTCCCCATGCACTAAAATCATAACGGGCAGACAATAATCGAACTATTCTATATGGATAAATACATTTCGCCCTTTATCACTTATCCTATTTCGAGAAATCAAGTGTGATGTGACACACTGGTATATATATATAAGTTAAATGACTTCTATTATTGATATTTCTTTAGTTACTTAACAGAAAATATGATCGTTATGTGTTACGTCATTTATGCATGTTGTATAAATTTAAGTTTCGTGTTACGTATTCACTGACTACATTATTAACAGAGAAGCAAAACTTCATCTAGTTTCACTTCCTTTCATAATTACATACACAACTATATTTACCAGACAGGATGGTTTCGTATTAAATTAGTCCCTTCAAAAGTTACATTTACACTCGAAAACAGAAACATTTTAGCTATTCAATACAAATGGCGTATTAAATGTTAATCTGTTGGAGGTATATACTTTGAGATTTTTAATGATTTAGTCTAAAAGCTTTAACCAGCATTAATTTATTTCTCCTAATTTCTAAAACGAACAAAATACAGATGACTTGCGAATATTTGTACTCAAAATTTAGATTCTCTTTAATATTAATTCTTCCGTGAATTAAGTGTCTTCTATTGTGGATCAAGTGCCTTCAAAATTCGTTCATTCTTGTGTTAAAACAGTTTTAACTTATCAGATGAATTTTTCATTTAGTTTTTTAGTTGCATTGAAAAAATCAACGTTATTTAAAGCAATAATTATTTCACTGTAGCTCTCCCGTAACATTTTTAATAACAGATGTAGATCACTATGTTTTAGTTGTTTGTTTCTGTAGTGATGGAAACTATTAGTCCGCGATATCAACCTTGGTTTCATTGACTTTCGGTTTGACTCTAGGATTAATTATTATTAATTAATTATTAATTATTCTTCCCGTACTTGCTTTGCTAATCAAGAACTGTCAGTATTTTCAAGCTGTACACTCATGCGAGTGGCTACCGATGGTGGGTATTCATAAATACCCGTTGCGCCAGTGCATTAGATCCGCACTTTACCTATTCATGAGAATGACGAAAAATAAAGTTCTCCATGACGGGAAACGGGAAAAAATCGTGACCTCTGTTGCATATCTACATGCACACAGAATAAAAATTTCGCGAAGTTCGGGGTTACACATCGCGTAATAAAACAACTTTCCTGTATCATATAAGCAAGAGTTGTATTACAGAATGATGTATTACCTTATACTACTTACGTGTTATTCCATCCGCTTTGCTGATTTCTTTTAACGAAAGTCATACATCTCTAACATCATATACTACATGTGTGTTATATAACCTAATTTGCTGTTCTTTAAACTAAAGTTACATATCTCTACTATCTTATTACCTGTGTGTTATGTAATCCAACTTGTTATTTTAATCAAAACTATACATATGTTATATTTTATACTACTCGTTTGTTATATAATTCAAACAAAAGTTATACATCTCTAACACCTTATACTACTAATGTATTATATCACCTAACTAGCTGTTTTCTTAACCAAAGTAATTCATCTGTATTACCTTATAGCACTTCTGTGGTATATAACCAAACATGCTGCTCTTTTAACCAAAGTTATAATACCATATCCCACTCGTGTGTTATGTACTCTACCTTGTTATTTCAATCAAAACTATACATATATTATATCTTACACTACATGTGTATTGTGTAAATTAACTTATTGTTCTTCTGACCAAAGTTATACATATTTAATCTTAATACCTCATCTACACAAGTTTCTTATAGTTTTAAAACTAAAACATATATTATTCTTTATCAGAATATTTATATTTGTCTCTATATATATATATATATTTACTATAAAGCCACTTGTGTCTGAATGTTTATTAGTCCATGATACAAATACTTCAGCTCTCCGTCTGGAATCACTAAGAATATTAAAAAACGCCTCAGGTGTGCCCCTGAGAGACAGTAAAACTAAGCACCTCAGGTGTGCCCCTGAGAGACAGTAAAACTAAACACCTCATGTGTGCCCCTGAGAGACAGTAAAACTAAACACCCAAGGTGTGCCCCTAAGAGACAGTAAAACTAAACACCTCAGGTGTGCCCCTGAGAGACAGTAAAACTAAACACCCAAGGTGTGCCCCTGAGAGACAGTAAAACTAAACGCCTCAGGTGTGCCCCTGAGAGACAGTAAAACTAAACACCCAAGGTGTGCCCCTGAGAGACAGTAAAACTAAACACCTCAGGTGTGCCCCTGAGAGACAGTAAAACTAAACACCCAAGGTGTGCCCCTGAGAGACAGTAAAACTAAACGCCTCAGGTGTGCCCCTGAGAGACAGTAAAACTAAACACCCAAGGTGTGCCCCTGAGAGACAGTAAAACTAAACACCTCAGGTGTGCCCCTGAGAGACAGTAAAACTTCTTACTGTATAAAATTCTTTACTTTATAAATTTTCTAATATTTGCGAGGTTCACAATGATTTTGATTTTCTTACTTGCTGTGGCTTTAATTCCCACTTCTAGAGCTTTTATGAGTTCACGGGTATATCCCAGATGAACTGTTAAGGTATATTCTGTTCATTCTATAAATGTTACGAGTTCATGGGTATTTACCATATGGACTGTGAAGATTTACTTCGTTCATTTGATAGCTTTAGTAGTACATTAACCACATACATTTTACCTTCGCTACTGTCTTTAGAAAGCATTTCCACATTCGTCAGTAATAATAATGGATGGAAAGTTTTTCAATATGTTTGGTAAAATACTATCTTACCATGTTTCACAATGTTGCAATGGAAGCCATATTCTCGAGAACTAAAGCGTAATCGTAATCATTAATGAAGATATGGGTTATTGTGCCGGGAGCAAACGACACCTGGAAACTGGTAATTATAAAATATAATAAACCTAAACATTAAAAAAGAAGCTCTTATATAGTGAATAATATTAGGACAACTAGCTTGTTAATAAGTACTGGACAATTGATTTTTTTTATTGTAAAGTTTTAAACAGCTTAAGTTACTCGAGTAGGGAATATATAATAACAAGACATTGGTATCCAAAGTTTTATTTAATTTATTTATACACAAAATTCAAATGAGGCCTAAGTCTTTAGCTTTTCAACGACCTTTCTTTGCTCTACAAAACGTTTTTCATGTGTAATATACATACAGCTGCCAGAGTGAAGGTTTGTAGTATGAACAGTTCTAAACTAGATGTCACATTACTAGGGGTAACTAATGTCAGCTAATAATGTAATATAACGTATACAACAGTTATCGGTTTCTAGCTGCAGCCTCATTTACTATCAGTATAGCCATCTGACCGCACGTGTTTTTCTGGTGCTTCCAAATGATGTTTTTTTCATTTTCCTTGATTTTTATCTGATGTATAGTATTCGACTTTATTATTTTATTTTGTGGCCTTTGAATATCTGGTTTATCATGCACAACCCGGAATTAAACCCTGCGTTCAAGTAATGTAGTTTGTACTATGAAGCTAGCGACAAACTACGTCACTATAGGTGCTAATTTTATATAAAACAAAAAACAAGTACATTTACTCTGATACTAATCAAATATCCAACATATTGAAAAAGACATTTATTTTATTTCTCTCAGTGAAGTCCTCCGAAGGGTCTACGGTAAGTTTGCGAACTTACAGCGCTAAAATTCGAGTTCGAGTACATGGAATAGCTTTGCACTAAAATCATAACAATCGCTTCTAATGACTGTTATCAAGGTCAAATGTTAAAACGCAAAAAATATCGAGTTTTGATACTGTGGGAAAGTCAGGAATAAAATATTTTTGCAACTTTTAGTTGAACAACAAACAAACGAAGTTCTACGATTCAGCTATAATAAAGAATCATTTGCGTTTGATGTATAATAAATACATACAGCTAGTTTATATTACATTTCTGATCGTAATTGTGAATATGTTCTGTATCTGTGTTCTTTAATGAAGTATTCTAATCAGAAGCGTTTCACCAGATGGCGCCATCAGTATAATACGTATATAAAATACTTTTTTTATGAAATAAATGTTAAGGGTATCACGCGCACTATACATCTTACAAAGTCCCACAAACAATACTGAATGTAGTATTTTATTAAGCCACTCACTAGCGCAGCGATCTGTATCACATTACAACACTAAAAACCTGGTTTAAATACGCATGGTGGACAGAGTACACACCCAGCTCATTGTGTAGGTTTGTGCTCAATTCAAAACAACAACAATCCAACAACCAGAAAGCACTGCAACTAAGTTTATTTGTTTGTTTGTTGAACTTACACAAAGTTACTCGTTGTATATCTGTGATAGCTACTAAACAGTACCAACCGCCAACTTTTGGTCTACTCTTTAATCAACAAATATTAAGATTTACCATCACACTGTAGTCGATTACTTTAATCACCAGGCTTATAACACAATGTAGAGGAATTAATCTAGTAGTCTGTATATATTTTCACCGTATGTTTCATTATAAATAGTGAAACTTGTATACACAGGAATAATATTGCTCACTTGTTTAATAATGCATTAAATAACAAATATGACAAAGAAACAATGTACATTGTTTAACTGGAACTTTCGTTGTTTAGTGTACTGAACTGGAGTATTATTACTTCTGATTAACACTGAAGTATTATTACATTCACATACGACGTATTTGTTGCTTAGAAACGTGATGCTTGACTTTTTTTTTTACTCACCATCTTGCCTCAAACTGGATAAAATACATGGTTTAGCTAACTTATGAATGAATGTTTGCTTTAAAATTATTATTTATAATAAAAGTGGAGCTTTCAGTTTGGCCAATTTTGATTTACTTCATTTCAAGTAGCACGTTCATTCCTTTTTTTGTCCACACTTTTTTCACACCTAAGGTGTTTTTGATGAGGTACTACTGTATCAGTTAGAGATAAACATGGCGGTTTTCATGTGAAAATATTGAAACATCTCATCACACATTCACTAAAATGTTGTTTCATCAATAACATATACAAAGTGTATTAGTTCACATTAATAAGATTTTTGCCAAAGCTTAAACTAATATTCGTAGAAGAAAGAATATCAGTAAAGTTTAACTTTTCAAACAGATCTTGTACATTACATAGTACATAAATCAAATATGGCGTCATGAAGAACTGGAAATCTGATTTCTGAAACGTTGCAAGGATATTGTTTTATAAGTCATTAGCGATATTGTGTGTGGCTGAAACATGGAGGGAGATTTCCTTAGGGTCCTGAGTCTGAGATCATCATTTCTCGGTGTCATAAAAATGTCATAATAAGAAGAAAACGTAGAAGAAGTAACCTTCAAAGATGTTCAAATCTTTGACATAGATGTTTGGTTTATATAGACATGACATGAAACTACATCTAATATGTTCAAATCTTTGACTTAGATGTTTGGTTTATACAGCCAGGACATGAAACTACATCTAATATGTTTAAATCTTTAACATAGATGTTTGGTTTATATAGACATGACATGAAACTACATCTTATACGTGAATAGCACGATTGCAGACGTTTTTAAAACCAAAATTATAGAAATCTGCTAGCAAAGGTTCAAAAATATTAAATATCATACTACATATTCCATAAACCTTAGATTTGCTACAGAACGTTTGCTTTATGGAATGTTCTTTATATCTCTGTATTTTAGTATTTACATCAAATTTACAATGACCATTCACATGTCGGGTGGGTCAGTGGTGAATTTACGGACATAAAATGTTAAAATCTAGGGTTTGATTCCCGTCAGTGGAAGGATTTACAAACACCTCATGGTGTAGCTTTCTTCTAAGAAAACAATAACTTTTAAAAAGAAACTTTAACGCATGAATTAAGCAAGACTCCTTTGACCAACAAATAAAAGGAAATGACAGTATACAAAAAGCGTTTTAAGTAATGTAATGTCATATTGATTAACTGGAAGACTAAGTATAAATAGAAATCTAAGAACTCTTTACATAAGCAATTACAGTACTAAATAAACAAATCTTTCAAAGCACATAAACTATAAAACAACTAAAACCCTCTACTACGTTAATAATACAAGTAAATAAACCTTTAACACAACATTAATTTACAGATTTAACAGGATCGTTTAAGCATTTCACAATATGAATAGTATGTTTTTTAAAGCAAAACCACATCAGACTATCTGCTTATCCACCGAGGAGAATCGAACCCATGATTCTAGCATTGTAAATCCGAAGACTTACAACTGTCCGAGTAGCGGACTTAAAACATGAAACTGTTGTTAATGTTAACAAAAAGTCGCCTGCACTCTGTTCACCACGAGAAATAGAACTCCATATTTTAGTGCTTGAAGTCATTATGATTACCATTAACCGACTAGAGAGCAAAATTCCTAATGGTATGTTTATTTTTAGTTAAGCACATTCTACACGATAGTCATATATAATATGTCTACAACGGATATCGAACCCTGGTTTGTAGCTTATAAATCCATAGATTTACCTTTGGCCCACTGGATGGTGGGACGAAGAGGTAACTGTTATATAAATATTAATACTTGTACAGAAATTATATATCCTGGTTACCTGTTATTAATTCTATTTCTTATTATTGTCATGCACACTATTTACTGACCTTAAAATGGTTATAGGTAATGAAAGATGTGAGATTTGACAAAGGGTATATCCTCGCTGTCGTGTTGATTCAACTATAGAGATACCTCTATATCTTAAGATACATTCTACCTTTAATCCTATTAAGTCATCATCATCATTCACCACTCGATTCCATCAAGGAACATAGGGCCGCAATTACTTGCGGATTCTTCAACAGGTATTTAAGTGAGTAGGTTGTTAGCCCACTGCACCGAGCCGTCCCTAATTTAGTAGTGAAAGACTAGAGGGAAGGCAGCTAGTCATCACCACCCACCGCCAACTCTTGGGCTACTCTTTTACCAACGAATAGTGGGATTGACCGTAACATTATAACGCCCCCACGGCTGGGAGGGCAAGAATCCTATTAAGTAGTATGTAGTAAATTATATTATTTCTTTGTGTTAGTGACTATATTTTAAATAAACCATTTCGCACATATACACTACTGGCCAAAATCTTAAGGCCAATGAACATAAAGAACAAATGTGCATTTTGCTTTGTTGGACTCAACCACTTATTTGAGTAGAGTTTCGAAAGATGAAAATAAGAAAACTTTTTTAGTATTTAACAGGGAAAATGTGAACTCTATGAAATTAGCCTAAATACTAGCTGGTCAAAAGCTTAAGACCATACCAAAAAGAAGTCCTAAACAGGATAGGAAATGCCCAACAAGAGGTCTCAGTAGTAAGTTGCACGGCCGTCATTGCGAATAACTGCAAACATTCGCTTTGGCATGGTCGATGTAAGCGTTTGCAGAAGACTGGCTGGAATGTTATTCCAAGTGGTGAAGATGGCTTCAGCGTTGTCCTGCTGAAAGATCCAGTCATTTCCACACAAGCGAAGGCCTTCAGACAATAAAGATGCTCTCTCCAACATGCCAATATAGCCAGCTAGTGTTTGACGCCCCTGTATAACCTGAAGCTCCATTGTTTCATGGAAGAAGAAAGCACCCCAGATCATGATGGAACCTCCTCCACTGTGTCGTGTAGAATATGTCTCCGGTAGGATATCCTTATCGTGCCAGTAACGTTGGAAGCCATCTGAACCATCCCGGTTAAATTTTACCTCATCATAGGACAAAACCTTCTTCCACTTTTCTACTTCTCATATTTGGTGCTTCTCAGCAAAGTTTAATAAAGCTGTTTCGTGGTGTGGAAGGAGGCGTGGCCTTTGAAGACGTTTACGAGTTTTAAAGCCTTTCCCTCGTAGATGCCGTCTTATTGTTCTTGAGCTGCATTCTGTCCGTAAGGACCTTAATCTGGTTCGACGATCGGCTGGTGTCTTGCCGGACAACCTGTTGAATCCTCCTGCTTAACGCCGGCGAAATTTTCTTGGGCCGACTACTTGAAATTCTCGTTCGTTTCCCTCATGGTCTTTTAAAAAATTTGCAACAGCAGTTTTACTACGCCCAATCTCACCAGCGATGACACGTTGAGAGAGACCTTACTTTTGCAGCTCGACAATTCTGCCACGTTCAGACTCTGTCAACTTTTTAGTCTTTGCCATGTTTTACCCAATGTAATACAGGAGATGTCAGTGAGAAATATTGGCAACGCTAATGCTTGAACACAAATGACTAAATTTTGTTACGTGTTTACCGATTAACGCTTCGTTTCAGTATGGTCTTAAACTTTTGACCAGCTGGTATTTAGGCTAATTTCACAGCTTTCACATTTTCCCTATTAAATGTTAAAAACGTTTTTATTTTTATTTTTCCTTTTCTTATTTTCATCTTTCGAAGCTCTACTCAAATAAGTAGTTGAGTCTAACAATGCAAAATGCATATTTTTTCTTTATGTTCATTGGTCTTAAGATTTCGGCCAGCGGTGTACATACATAATTTCTATAAATGCCTAATTCTTGCAATTTTCTGTAGTTACTATTGTGTCCGCTCGGAGGCACCAGAAGATGGTGATGCAGTTATCAAAGAATGTTTCGAAGTTACGGATATCGTAAACTGGTTTGTAGCTTATAAATCGACAGAATTGTCGCTGGCCTATTGGGTGGAGGTGGATTTGGGGTAGGTAACTGCAATATAAATATTAAAACTTGTGCAAAAATACGTTCCAATCAAAGATCTTTTTATACATACATCTAAAGAGCAAATTGAGAAAAACAGTAATAAATTTAAAACTTTACAGATATTGTTATATAAAAACTATGATTGTAAGATGAACGTGTTTGTGAATTTTGAATATTTGCACAATGAGAAAAGTCAGATACGCAGCTCATGTTGGTCACGGTTTCGCCTGACTAGTTGAAATGTCACTTGTCGACCTTTCTCTTCCCGCTAGACGTCACGGCACTTGGGGTCCGAACTTGATTTCTTTAGCACATGCACACGTCTGAGCTCTGAACTAAAGTAAACACTTCAGTTTTTGTTGCATAGCATAAGAGAAATATCCATATTCTGTTTGTAAAAGTTTCTAAATTGTCATATTTTCATGGAAATTTTTTTAAAAAATTACTGTTAATTATCTACGAACATATATATATATGTTTTTTTACTCATACCTATACGTAGTGTTTAGTTAATTGGTCATATAATTGCGGTAAACAACATTCAATTGTTTTTTTTACCTCAATTAATCATATTGTAGTGCCATCTATTTTAAAGCAAACCAAACACTATTAATACAAAACATGTAAATAACAACACAGAAATTTTTCGAGATGAAAAACATTAACTATATTTCATTGTTAACGTTTCTTCTTGTTATTGGACATAATATAGTATCATAAATGACACCATTCTCAAGAAATTTTGCGAACTGTGTATCGTTCTGTAAAGTTGATTTTTCTCTAGAACAATTTAATAATGTTAAGTAATTAATATTCCTGGGGCAAGGGTTAGTTGTTTTTTTTTCGATTTCTTAAGCGGCGTGTCATAAAGTTTATGTTTTTTTTCTATATTTATAATATAGAACACAACTCTGTGTTCATATTTTTATGCGTTTCAATTTCAACATTTTTATCTTGCTTGTTTTAACTGTGTACGTTAACTGTTTTATTTTAACCTTATAATGCTGTTTTTTAACATTTTTGTCCCCCGCTGGAACAGCGGTAAGTCTACGGATTTACAACGCTAAAATCAGGGATTCGATTCCTCTCGGTGGACTCAGCAGATAGCCCAATGTGGCTTTCTATAAGAAAACACATACCTAACATTTTCACTTTCTGTTAATTTTTAGAGGTAGGCGAATTTAACTGAAAAGAAATGTCATTTGAAAGTGTATTCCGTATTGGTAATAAAGACATGCAAAAGCTACTTAGACAATTATCTTACTAGTCAAATACAAATGTAATAAACCGAACCTTTGTTTTATTACTGTACATTGTATTGGTCGTTTTATTATATTTGCAAATAAACATTGTTGAGTAGTTCATCCTGTATATTAGTTCTTTCTCTGACGATGAACATGGTCGAAGTTGGAAAACAGACACATACCTCTTTGACGTCATATCCTTGAACCTTCATTAGCCAATAATTGATTGTTTTGTGGGAATTCCCTTCGTACAAATACACCAATAATCAAAGTGACAGTTTTTATCCTACATGTAACATCAGACAGCACAACAAACATAGTCAACATGACTCTTTGAACTGTTTGTTAAATAAACATTAATAGGGTGATGTTTTACATACGAAGAAATAGATATCTTAAAGACATCATAGAGCGAAAATTTTTGTGATATGAAATTAGGAGGAGCCCAATTAATACTGAAGAAAATATTTTGTCATTTTCAATTTATCAAAATGCTCTTCAATATGTTTACAAGGATATGACTACCAAGCAAATGTTTTGCATACTGTTATATATTGATGTTACTATCTATGTGCTTGGAGCAGATATTGAGTAATTTCTCGAGTAATAATAGAAAACTGTTAGGAAGAATTGAGGCAAATAGTTACTAATCACAACCTTAAACCAGCCATTGTAGCTGAGTTGCAGCGTCATCTAGTGGCCAATGCAGAACAAATCACGATATATTTTTTCAATAATTTTATCGACATCACGCCACGCTACCCTGCGGAGGTTATTAAAGTACTGAATGTCTAATATGAACTGACATAATGGTGTAGACTTTAGTTATAATAATTTAATGCTATATTTTCACATTATCTGTATTTTGGTGAGGTTTTTTTTGTGAAATGAAATACTGAATTACACATTTTTCTACAGGTGTCTGATAAAATTGTTTTCTGTTCTTTTATGATCTCCAGAATACCGTCTAATTATACACATTACTCGAGTAGATGATAATTATAACATGTATTTTCCAGTTTGATAAGACTAATGTTAATAATCTTATTTACGAATTCCTATTTATTTAATCTGCAACTGTAAACTCTATGTCAAGTAATTAATATTATTTTCTAACTATATTGTTGTAAGAATAATGCTTTTATAATATGAAATTATAAATCAATTATTTTCAGCGAAAAACCCTTTTTCTACCATATAAAAAACAAAAATACGCTACAAAAAGTAAAACATACATAATGTGGTTCACGCATTCTGAATTTTTGTATTGAGACAAAATATATATGTTTTAGATAATTACCAATAAACTTATATTTATATTAAAATAAGAAAATAATACTCTCATATTTAGGATTAAGGATTTTAGTTCTTTGAGACTTGGTGGTTCTCTCACTAAAAAAAAAGGAAAAAAGGTGTTCAAATATAAAATGTTCATTGAAAGTAAACACGGAGAAACAGCATAAATAATTATTCAAAATAAATAAAAAATCCTCTAAGTATTCGTATCGACTTTTTATGTTTGCTGAGTTTGAACATGATAACAATGTTTTATTTTGCTCGTTTGTTTTCTAATAAGAACAATACATACAACAATACTTAGTGTATTCTAACAATAGCAAAATGCAAATAGAACCGTTATTTCATTTTTCTAAATATTTTGTGGCGATCTAGATTTTTCTTCTTTTTTTTAAATATAAGGTAATGTTGAAGTTCTGTATTATTACTATATTCACTGATAGAAAATACAACTGGCGAGCTAAAGACATCACCCATGGAGCAACAGATGTTGTTCCTGTAAAAGAACATGTTTGATGACACTGCACAACAATTTTTTGAAAAGTTTTGCTTCCTGAAAAGTCTTTGCTGATTGTGACAGGTACCTGGTGGGTATGCACAAATATAGTTTTGGTTTTGCTTGATCACGTAGGAACTCTGAGAAATAGACAGTTAACTGTTTACTGACAATAACGTATTTAATTGCGTTTATGTTTCTAATACGCTTTTAAGTTCAACATAATTAAAAGTGTTTTGCTTCTGATTTTCGTTTGTATTCAATGTCCGGTGCATCACGTTGCAGTGTCCAACAGTAGTCAGCAAGCATTGACGGATTCCAGTTGCCCTGATATCGTTTATCTATTGTTGCAATGTCCTGGTGAAACCTTTCACCGTGTTCGTCACTGACAGCACCGAGATTTGCAGGGAAGAAGTCCAAGTGTGAGTGGAGGAAATAAATCTTGAGTGACATGTTGCACTTCATTGTTTTGTATGCTTTGAGAAGTTTGTCTAACAGCTGAATGTAATGTGGGGCTCTGTAATTGCTAAGAAAATTGTCAACAACGTCTTTGAAGGCTTTCCAGGCAATCTTTTCCGGCCCAACTAACAGATCTTCGAACCGCTTGTCACTAATAACATGTCTGATCTGAGGGCCAACAAAAATGCCCTCTTTGATCTTGGCGTCAGTTATTCTTGGGAACCCCTGTCATAAATAACAAAAACCTTCGCCTTCTTTATTCATTGCTTTCACAAAATTCTTCATAAGTCCCAATTTTATGTGAAAAGGAGGCAAAAAAAATCTTTGCTTGGTCGACAAGAGGTTCATGTGCCACATTTTTCTGTCCTGGAACTAACCTTTTACAGAGTGACCAGCTCTGTCTAGAATAATCTGACTCTTTGGCACGACTGTCCCATTCACAGATGAAACAACAGTACTTTGTATGGCCGAGCTGCATTCCTAGTAACAGAACAGACTTTCAGATCTCCACAGATATTCCAGTTGTACTTGCTGTACTGGATGTGCTTTAGCAACATTTCCATGTTCTCGTAGGTTTTTTTCGTGTGTGCTGCATAGCCAATAGGTATTGAAGGGTGAACGTTGTCATTGTGTAACAGAACAGCTTTGAGGCTTAACACTGAAGAATCAATAAAGAGACTCCACTCTTGCGGGTCATGGTCACAACCCAAAGCAGAGAACAATCCTTCCATGTCAACACAGAAACAGAGACTGTCAGCTTGTGGAAAATATTTGGTTATATCATCTTGGCGGCTTCGAAAAACAGAAATTTTCGTACCTGGTGACAGCAAACACCATTCCTGCAGTCTCGAACCCAGCAATTCGGCTTTTGCTTTTGACAGACCCAAATCTCTGACCATATCGTTTAATTTTGACTGTGTTATGAGATGTGGTTCACCTGAGGAGCACGGTTGAAAATCCGGATCAATGTTACTGCCAGTTCCTTGCATTGCAGTTTCTTCATCTGGTTCGTCTAAGGTCCATTCCTCTGGTGGTTTCGGAAATGAAAGACTGTCATCACGGGGCACGGGTCTCATTGCTGAAGGCAGATTAGGGTATTTAATTGACTTCTTGTTTTTGGCAGAGAAACCAGACACGTTAGTCAAACAGAAGTAACAGTCCGTCACATGGTCTTTCTGTTCTCGCCATATCATCGGGACAGCAAACGGTATTGTCTTTCAAGTGCCTCTGAGCCAAGCTCTCAGGCAGACAGCACATGTCGCACAACAAATGTGAGGCGCCCGTTCCTGGTCTTGATCACAAATTTTACAGCCGAAGTTCAGATGATATGACAAGAGCAGTCATTGAGCGTCTCTGATGAACAAGCGTATACTCGCCACAAATATAGCAGAATGTATCGCGGCTGTTACGATATTGACAAGACATATTGACCGACACCAATCGTCCTGTAAAACGTCTATAACATCTAACTTACTTGTTACAGCGCTACTGAGGCAATGCTGTATTCTGATACAATACGTACACACTATAAGGTCTATATTAATCTAATGAGCAGCATCTGTGTATGCAAGCCACTTTTATAGCCTGCTGAGACAGTGTCAAGCTGGCTCCAGCCTGCCCAGGTATGCCCGAGTTGCATACTTCCACAGAACAGCTTCCAACCTGGCCTGATTTCGTGCCTGGACATGCCCAGACTGCACAAAACATTATTCATCGGTCTCTTAGAGAAACTAAACTTTTTGGACACAAATACAAAAAAAAACATGACAAAACTGAAAATTTCGATTATACGGTACGTGATGGGCAAATTTGGATGTGATTTTCGTGATCAGCAGCCAAAAATCTATAAGGAACACCCAACAGTGTTCAAGAAGCAAAAACTTTGTTGTGCAGTCTAATCAATTAATAGAACGAAATCATCTGTGTTCCAGAGTAAAGAATGTTAAGTTGTTTATTTGAAAGACTGTCTTTAAGTAAAGTGCACTGAAAGGAAAACATAAATTTATAATAATTCTATATGATACTGTCTAGCTTTACACATATTCTGAAACTGAAAAAACCAAGCATTAATATCATGACGCTCAAGAAACCGAAACAGTTCCCTCTTGCCTCAGCAATAGTAATCACTTATAATCACAAAGTCTTTAACATAGTAAAGACATCTTTACAAAACAATTCTGTAAAACACAACATTTACACAACTAACACACCCTTTACAGGAGGTTGTAATTCAACACACTGGATGTGCCTCGTTCATAAACAACTAGAATCATTTACAATGAAATATATTTAAAGCTTTTTATCTTGGAAATTTTCAATGTGCTGTAATTATTTATATTTAATTTGTATTATTAGTAGTTTGTTTGTGCTATAATAGATGGCAGAACACAGAACAAATTATCTTCTTAAACATAATAGCGTGTGTGTTTTTCTTATAGCAAAGCTACATCGTGCTATCTGCTGAGCCCATCCCGAGGAATTGAACCCCTGGTTTTAGTATTGTAAATCCGTAGGCGTATCGCTATACTAGCGGGAGGCTTGTATTTCTCACTCAGGTACACAAAGAAAACATAATAGAAACCTCATTGTTACCTATCACATTTATATCACCTACTAACCAAACATTGCGCATGTGTATTTCGTAGGAAAGCAATAACACTTTAGAGACGAAATTCTATGTATTCTTCCATGAATATTTCATAGATGTTTGTCCATATTCTCTTGTGCTGTCTAACAAAAACTGTAGAGTTTGCTTTAGTTCAAAGCTCTGATATGGGTATGTACTAAAACAATGAAGTTAACATAAATTCAGGTCACTACCGTGAACTTTGAGGTCAAGAGAGAGTGGGACGACTTACAATTCGACAAGTCAGGTGATAATAAGGTGTAACATACATAACACGTTTAGCTGATCTGAATTTAGATTTATAAACATATTCCAAAGAGTTGTTATATTGCAAATTTGGTATGAAAGGTTTAGGTGCATGATTTTTATCTCCTTTTGCTCTTTGTATGTTTATATAGATAAAGCTTTTGATTTCAATGTGTTTCAGTACTATCGTTTCACTCAATGTTGTGATCCTCTCTCCCAAAGGCTTAGTGGTATCTCAATGGACTTGTACGGTAAAGACTAGGTTAGATAGTCTTTTGTGTAGTTTTGTGCTTAACTAAAAACTAAACTAAAAAAAAGCAAACCATTGGCGCTTTTGTCTCCAGGTAGACTAGTCGTAATTTACTGACTTCTAACCGTGAAATACTGGGTTCAATTCGTCGTGGTAAACAAAGCGCAGATGACCATTCTGTTGGTTTGAATAAACAAAAACAACAACATTACAGTTTATTTATAAATATTGTGAATCGATTTAGAGTTTCGTATTTGACTTACATAAATAGTTTCTTGTAGGGTTCTCGTTGTATTGTATTTTGTATGTATTTTAAATAGGATTTGTTTATTGAGCATTTTAATGTCTGATTTAAAGGGTTCTTAGACTTCCATATCCATAGCTGATATCCCTTCTTTATTAATTAATCTGAATACCCAAAAACGTTTGTACTTGGTCGATTGTTTAAACGTTATCAAAATCATGTGTTTCTGAGTGGATGAGAACAGATTCTTGACGTCATGTTCACCGACTAAAGCTCATGATGTGAGACCATGGTAACCGTAAACTGAGAACCCTATACATCTTGCTAGAAGTAAAAGATATTATAACACCAGATTTGCTATTTCTCTTTACTCGGACTCTCAATGTTTCGCTTTACAGCTAACTTCTCCAGAACCGCTTCTCCCAGACACATGCAAATGACAAATTTGGTGTTATATGGTTATTGGTTTCTGGTATAAATATGCCTTCTTTACACTAATATGCACTAAAAAAATTAAATAATGAACCCCGTAATAAATCGTGATTGGAAACCACCATTTGTTATTTCTTTTCATTATTGTCTTGTGAAGGTTTCAATTCAGGAGATCGTAAGCCTATTTTTTCGTCCTCATGACTGCTGGTCAAAAAATTTAAAAACTTGGGTTGTGCTTGTAGAATAACTGTGATACCTTTGGTAAAAGAGATTTTTAATAGGATACATAGCCTGGTATTACTAGTAGTGATCTTAGCATTTCTTGATCGGTGTGACTGTATCACTGTTTAGGCACGTTGTAACTGTATGTGAGCAGCGATGTTAACTAACCAAAGCTACGAGCTGTAGTCTACTGCCACAGTCATAGGATGTATAAGTGTCGGGACGTGATGATTTGACAAACTGACAAAAACCTCAAAGAAAAGGAACTAGAGATGGAATTCAAGCTGATAAAATATAATGTTATTATTTTTAATTTTAGGTAAGTTACTTATCTATTTACTAGCAGTTTGGCCCGGCATGGCCAGGTGGGTTAAGGTGTTCGACACGTAAGCTGAGGATCGCGGGTTCGAATCCCGGTCGCACCAGACATGCTCGCCCCTTTCAGCCCTGGTGGTATTATAATGTGACCGTCAATCCCACTGTTCGTTGGTAAAAGAGTAGTCCAAGAGTTGTCGGTGGGTGATGATGACTAGCTGCATTCCCTCTAGTCTTACACTGCTAAATTAGGGACGGCTAGCGCAGTTAGCTCTCGAGTAGCTTTGCGCGAAATTCTAAAAAAATAAACAAACAAACACCAGCAGTTTATTTGTAGTATAGTACTATTAGTATTTGTAGGCCTAATTTACAGAGTCGTTGTAATAGCAGTACGCTTTATAAAACAAGAGGGAATCCTTAATAGCCGCAGTACTGGAAATTCATTTATGCAGGTTTAGAGAAAATGAGAAACAGAATTGACAATCATAACACAAGGGTAAGATTTTATTGCGTATGAATTTGACTGTTAAGAACAGTATGGGAAAACATTTCATATATCTTTCTTACCAAAATAGAAAACATTTTAAACAGATCTTTTTCAGCAGTTTAGTGTGATCTCCTATCCTTGTAAACTAAAAGAAAATAAAGTACAATTCGCACGTGTGACAAAGATACATGTTTGTTTCAGCCTAAAGGATATTGAAGTTCTGAACCGTTATCACATTCACCGAGAGAAACGACAAATGTCTGTCTTAACACAGTACCAGTGAATTAACAGAAGTCTTCCCTGTAACAGGACACACCTGATAACCAGTTAGCAGATCTGAGTTTCGTGTATACTAGAGAACTGACCAACTCGACATGTAAGTTATTATTGCCAACTTGAATAAACAGTAAACTACAGACATATGAAGAACATTGAGGAAAACAAACTTTCAATAGAAAATCTAAGATTTATGAGTAAAAAGGTCCATAAAGAACTTTTTCAGATGTGGGGATTGCCATCCGTAGGAAAAGCACGAATAAAAAACAACATGAAAACGTGATATTTTATGGGTATGACCCTTTGTTTGCAAACTTATATAATATTTGTAGTGAGAAACAAGACGTCTGTATTAGTATTAGTTGTGGAACTACATGGTTTCTAGAAAAACCGTAGACCAAGAACAGAGAATTAACCATCTTTAAATATTGCATCTTCATGTTCTCTTTTTGTTACAACATTTTTCATGGAACCGAGAAATGATGGTCTCAGACACAAAACCCCAAGAACATCCCCCTCCACGTTTCGACCATATGTAATATCGTTTAATAACTTATAAACAACACACCCGCAGTGTCTGAGAAATTAGATTTTCAATTTTGTTCTCGGTGTGTTTATTGTATGCGACATGTTTGAATGTGAGAAGTTAAATGTTTAATGATATTCCTTCCTATGGGAAATCCTTTCAAGCTTTGGTAAGAATCTTATTCGTGTGACCTACTGCAGTTTGTGCCTTTTCTTGACGAAACAGCATTTCAGTCTGTTTTGTGAACATTAATATATGTGTGACGTCATGTTTATCGCTAGTTGATACAGCAGCATCTAACAATAAATAATCAGTAGTTATCACAAAAATTGACATGTCTCCTTTAAATAAGTTAACTTTGAGAAACATTTCTCTGTAAGTCTAAATTATTTAAAGTACTGTTACGTACAACAAATGCTGCAGGATAATGGAGACCCTAAACAATAGTCAGCGTTAAACTTCTAAATAAGTACAATATACGTGAATGTCATAAAATCTCAGTGTTAATCACAATAATAAACCAGTACAGTACACTAAGCAACAAAAAATTTCAGTTAAACAATGTACATTGATTCATTGTTACCTTTGTTACTTAATGTATTATTCAACAAGTAAGCAATAATATTACTGTGTATACAAGTTTCACTACTTATGAAAAACATACGGTGAAAACATATAAAGATTATAACATTAATTCCTCTATCTGTGTTATGAATCTCGTGGCTAAGGCACTCGACTTCAGTATGATGGTAAATCCAATATTCGTTGATTAAAGAGCAGCCCAAGAGTTGGCGGTGGGTAACGTTTACCAGCTATCGAGTAGCTTTGTGTGAAGTTCAACAAACAAACTTAGTTGCGGGGCTCTCTGGTTATCATATTCGTATAAAATATTTCATAAAGGAAGATAATTATTATATTAAGTATTGTCTGTGATACTTTATAATATTTATGATACGTGAGGTATTTAAAACATTTGTTTTACAATTATACCGCTGTTTTATACCGCTGGCGCCATTCCAGAGTGTGGATATGAAACATCTTCAAGATTGCAATCAGTAATGTAATATAAACTAACTGTATGTCTTTATTATTCATCAAACGTTAATGGTCCTCGATGTTAGCTTTTTGTCCTTTGTCCACAATGATATCAAAACTCGATTCCTTTTTTTTTACGTTTTAACACTGACCTTGACAAGAGCCAACAGGAACAACTATGATGATTCTAGTGCAAAGCTATATCATGTGCTATCTGTGTTCTGTCCACTACGAGAAATCGAACCCGAATTTTATTGCTTTAAAACCACAAATTTCCGTTGACCCATCAGAGTACTTCATTGGGAGAAATAAAATAAATGTATTTTTAAATATGTTGGAATTTTTAATTGGTATCAGAGTAACTGTAGTTGTTATCTTTTTATATATATATATATAAAACCAGCATCCACAGTAACGTAGTTTGTCGCTAGCTTCGTAGTGCAAACTCTTGTTACTAGAATATAGGTTTTACTTCCACACAGATCCGTAGTCACGCATGACGAAACGGGTATTAAAAGAATAAGAAAAAAAGTAGAGTTGAACACTATCAAAAGAGAAGAAATCGAGGCAATTTTAAGAAACGCCATTTTGGACCACCTGAAATAAAGAGCCTTCAGATGGTTACGTGAAAACTACACGAAATTCTACACAAAACAAATAATTGTTGGACTACAGTACATTACATTATTAGCTGACGTTAGTTATCCAAAAGAAAGTAAGCAACCTGGATCACTTAGCTAAGAACTGTACATACCGAAACTTTCATTCTAGCAGCTGTAGGACTGCGTGTTTCATTTGTGACAAATGTTACAAACTTTACCAACTTTAGTTTTGCGGTTATGCTTTACACATGTAATAGGTTTTGTTCACCAAAGAAAGGTTGTGCAAGAGATATAGGCTCAGGCCTCATCTGAAACTGTACGCATATAGAAAACTGTTTGTGATAGGAATGTCTCGTTGTTATAATTACGTCACTTGAGTAGCTTAGACTGTTTAAATGTTTAAAGTGCAAAAATCAATAAGTCACTAATTAAAAATAAAGTACTAATTACCAATAAGTCACTAATTATTAATAACGTAGTACTTACCAACAAATCAGTATTTATAAATAAAGCAGCACTTATCAATAAGTCACTAATTATAAATAAGACAGTACTTATCAATAAGTCAGTAATTACCAATAAGTCACTAATTAAAAATAAAGTAGTAATTACCAATAACTCACTAATTATAAATAACGTAGTACTTACCAACAAGTCAGTATTTATAAATAAAGCAGCACTTATCAATAAGTCACTAATTATAAATAAGACAGTACTTATCAATAAAGTCACTAATTATAAATAAGACAGTACTTATCAATAAACTAGTAATAACCAATAAGTCACTAATTATAAATAACGTAGTACTTACCAACAAATCAGTATTTATAAATAAAGCAGCACTTATCAATAAGTCACTAATTATAAATAAGACAATACTTATCAATAAAGTCACTAATTATAAATAAGACAGTACTTATCAATAAACTAGTAATAACCAATAAGTCACTAATTATAAATAACGTAGTACTTACCAACAAATCAGTATTTGTAAATAATGCTGTACGTTTCAACAAGTCAACAGTCAGTAATTATAATTAAGGCAGTACTTACCAACAAGTCAGTAATTATAATTAAGGCAGTGCTTACCAACAAGTCAGTAATTATAATTAAGGTAGTACTTACCAATAGGTTAATAATTATAATTAAGGCAGTGCTTACCAACAAGTCAGTAATTATAATTAAGGTAGTACTTACCAATAGGTTAATAATTATAATTAAGGCAGTGCTTACCAACAAGTCAGTAATTATAATTAAGGTAGTACTTACCAATAGGTTAATAATTATAATTAAGGCAGTGCTTACCAACAAGTCAGTAATTATAATTAAGGTAGTACTTACCAACAAGTCAGTAATTATAATTAAGGCAGTGCTTACCAACAAGTCAGTAATTATAATTAAGGTAGTACTTACCAATAGGTTAATAATTATAATTAAGGCAGTGCTTACCAACAAGTCAGTAATTATAATTAAGGTAGTACTTACCAACAAGTCAGTAATTATAATTAAGGTAGTACTTACCAACAAGTCAGTAATTATAATTAAGGTAGTACTTACCAACAAGTCAGTAATTATAATTAAGGTAGTGCTTACCAACAAGTCAGTAATTATAATTAAGGTAGTACTTACCAACAAGTCAGTAATTATAATTAAGTCAGTACTTATCAACAAGTCAGTAATTATAATTAAGGTAGTATTACCAACAAGTCAGTAATTATAATTAAGGTAGTATTACCAACAAGTCAGTAATTATAATTAAGGTAGTATTACCAATAGGTCAGTAATTATAAATAAGTCAGTACTTATCAACAAGTCAGTAATTATAATTAAGGTAGTACTTACCAACAAGTCAGTAATTATAATTAAGGCAGTACTTACCAACAAGTCAGTAATTATAATTAAGGCAGTACTTACCAACAAGTCAGTAATTATAATTAAGGTAGTACTTACCAATAGGTCAGTAATTATAATTAAGGTAGTACTTACCAACAAGTCAGTAATTATAATTAAGGTAGTACTTACCAACAAGTCAGTAATTATAATTAAGGCAGTACTTACCAACAAGTCATTAATTATAATTAAGGTAGTACTTACCAATAGGTCAGTAATTATAATTAAGGTAGTACTTACCAATAGGTCAGTAATTATAATTAAGGTAGTACTTACCAATAGGTTAATAATTATAATTAAGGCAGTGCTTACCAACAAGTCAGTAATTATAATTAAGGTAGTGCTTACCAACAAGTCAGTAATTATAATTAAGGTAGTATTACCAATAGGTCAGTAATTATAAATAAGGTAGTGCTTACCAACAAGTCAGTAATTATAAATAAGGTAGTGCTTACCAACAAGTCAGTAATTATAATTAAGGCAGTACTTACCAACAAGTCAGTAATTATAATTAAGGTAGTATTACCAATAGGTCAGTAATTATAATTAAGGCAGTACTTACCAACAAGTCAGTAATTATAATTAAGGTAGTACTTACCAATAGGTCAGTAATTATAATTAAGGTAGTACTTACCAACAAGTCAGTAATTATAATTAAGGTAGTACTTACCAACAAGTCAGTAATTATAATTAAGGTAGTATTACCAATAGGTCAGTAATTATAAATAAGTCAGTACTCATTATATACTTCTCTATAGTGTAGCTTATTTTTTTTAACTTTCGGTCAGATAGCATCTGTTGTATTTTATAAGAACCAGATTCCAGGTATTGTCTACCACTGGCATTACCATCGACACCTGCAGTGATTAATACCAATGGAGCTTAGTTCTTAACAATATGGCTTTCTTCGTAACATTGTGAAACATGATGAAATAAAGTTTTATCAAACAAGTTAGGTTATATAACACTTACAAGCAGTATAAGGTATTAGAGATACACTGCTTTGATTTAGAGAACAGCAAGTTAGATTATGTAACACACAGATAGTATGTCATTTTAAATATGTAGAGTTTCATTAGCTGATAGAATAGGAAGATATATTATATGACACATAAGTAATATAAGACATTGAATATGTACACTCGTTTGACTAAAAGAAAAGCCAGCTGTTTATGTAACACGTAAGTACTATATGTTATTATAGACGTATAGCTTTGACTAAAAGAACAACAAGGTAAGTTATATAACAGACAAATAAAGTTTTAGAGATATATATATCTCCTTTGGCTAAAATAACTGCAAGTTGGTTTATATCACATACAAATAGCATGTACAGCCTCTTTTGGCTTAAACAACTGTATGGAATGTTACATAACACACAAGTAGTATGAGGTATTACAGGATTATTTCACACGTAAGAAGTACTATAAATTATAGAGGTACAGCTCCTATTGCTAAAAGAACAACTTAGATTATATAACACAAAAGTAATATAAGATCTTACAGACGTACAACCTTGGCAAATTTATAACAGCGTGTGAGGCTACTTTACTCACAAGCGTTATATAGTGGTGAAAAGATATAAAAGTTTTGCTACATCAGTCAAGGTAGGTTTATGTAACACACGAGTAGGTATACAGTATTATAGACGTAAATTGTTTCAACCAATCTTTACAGCATGTTTTGATATACTGTAAACGGGTAGTACAGTGATGAAGGTACAAGTCACAACATGCTATTTCATATAAAACTGGTCTGGTTTATTTGCGTGAGAATTTTATAATAACTTTAGCGTATTTTTTCGATATATATTTGTTCCCACTAATTGTCTTACAACTGGAGATAAATAAAAATATTGGCTATTTTTATTGTGTTTTTAACAATTTTTAGTAGTATGCAGTATCTAATGTAGCCTACACCCATCACATCTTATAAGTAGGGAGACAAGCATCTCAGATCTGGAGGGCAGATTAAAGAGAAAAAGTATTTATACTTATCAGTTTTCGACGTTTCTGTAATGATTTTGAGCTATTTTTTAATGATTATTGGCCATTTTTAATCACATTTTTATGATTTTGGTCTTTTTTGTGTTTTCGATGTTTTGCATGTTTCTGAATTCGTTCACCTTTAAGTGGCACAGAACCATCACATATACACTACTTATTTTATACACAAAGAATGCTTTAAACAGAGAAACTGACGAAGAAGAATATACGTGATCACAGAAAGTTTCTAGAAACACACAATCTGCGCTATTTGAAACAATCTATTGAAAAGCGATATTAGTTCTTTACCATTAACATTGTACATTCTTGATAATAAACAATATATTTGTTTATTTCACAGCTTACAAGCAAGACTCCTTTATTACAATCCGTTATTGTACTAAAGAGATTTTGGTTATGGTTTTTCCACTCTTTCATGACATTTAGAATTAGAAACTTGTTTAAAATCAAAGACATTGTATTCATCCATAAGCACTCACGGCTCGTAACAAACACTTGTGTTTTTTTGTGAAACTGACTATATTCGTAAAACGTATGTCATCTTCAAACAGGCACACACAAGAGCATGAGAGTTTCAGCTAGAAATTGATATAAGCCCATTAATCCACCTGAATCTTGTCTCCAATCGCACAGTGACAAGAACAACCAGCATATACTTCTGAAAAACTTTAAAATTTTCGATTACGGAACCACAGATTAAAACCTCATTATTAAAGAAGCCTAAACATTTTCAATAATATGTCTCTCTCTAAATACTATGCCCATCTAGGGTGTTGGTGGCCATAATTTTCAACTGATTCCTGTATCATGTTGCTATAGTGGTAATCTGAGTTCCTTGGTAACTGTTGATAGTTTTTTTCCTTGGATATTTGCTGTCATAATAATGTTTTCAATCTCTCCTTTCTCATGATATGTGTTATGAAACTCCTTTATCTTTTCAGTATCATCTGAAGATTTTAAAGTGTTACATACCTCCCACCAACCATCAACCATGAAGGTGTTATATGTCACAGAGTGTCATTTCATTGTATAGGTTGAACAGATCTGGTGAAAACACACTTTCTTGTCTAACCCCTCATTGTATCTTGGTGTATTCACTCATTTTATTTTCTATTCTCACAGTTACTGTTTCTTCCCATTATAGAGTTCTGATTTTTCGGAGGTCTTTCCATTCGTGCCGTCCCCTAGTGCAACAGCGGTAAGTCTTTGGATTTATAATGGTAAAATCAAGGGTTTGATTCCTCTCGGTGGATACAGCTGATAACTTGATGTGGCTTTGTTATCAGAAAACTTCCACGTTCATCCATGTCTAAATTTTGTAATATTTCAAAACGTTTTTCATGTTGCACTTTATCAAAAGCTTTTTTCATAATTAGTAAAGATAAACAAACATCATTTTATTCTTGGACTGCTCGTTCTGAGAGTTATGAAACTGGTTCTATTCACACTATTGATAATAAAATATGTTATATCTTTTCAACCGGTTTTCTTCTAGATCCGACATTAGCCTTCATTCGTTTCAATGATCACCTAACACCAAATAATAAGATCAACTCTCCATGTTGTTAATGGATTAATCAATTCCGGATTCTCAGTGTTTTGATTTTTTTAAGATGTTGTGTTTGTTCTTATATTTAATTAAACTTTTCTTCAAAACGGTTTCTTTTCATAATGTTATCACATTTGTGCTGCAAGTTTTATCAGAAACACCGTTACGTTGTTACCGTTTAAATCTGTTCGTTATTAACTTTCGATTAAATAACTATGTCATTCGCTTAATATCTCATGCCGTGGACTATCAGAACACCGTGGACTAGCTTTTTTCAGTTTTTTTGCTGATGCTGGTATTTGAAACTATTCCGAAACGTTTGTAATTAAAAATATTTTTTTAAGATTTATCATTATCTTAGATTAACACTTCTTGAGTGAGGACAGCTATTTAAGTCACTGGATAGAAAATCTTCTAGACATGTGGGTTTGAAACAAAGTAAATTTTATAATCAATAACAATGTTCCCACTATTGTTCACTTTACTATTAAACAATAAAAGGTTTTATGCTCTATCGAACAGGATAGTAGCCGTTTCTTGATAGACATTCTGCAATGGCTGAAAACCAGATGACTAATGCTCTCATTTCCTTTGGCAATGTTCAGCCAGTTTTGGTACATCCTACTCCATGTTACTGGCTCTCTAACCAAAATAACACGTCATAAAAGTATATTATGGCGGTACTTGAATTTCCGTAATTATATCCCAGATATATTACCCTTTAACAGCTGTTTTTAACTTCAAGAAACCTAACCATGGATAGGTATCTCTCGATACGCTAGCTTCTAACAGCTGTTCCCAACCAAGAGGGCCTAAACTATGAATAGGTATCAGTGCGTTTTTCCACATTATATAAACACAAGTGAAGTCAAAAACGATCCAGTTTAGAAAAGTCGACTGAAATTATTGCAGGAAAGAAACCTTAACCTCAGTTGAGCTCGAGCAGATGATGCGTTACTGTGTGACTTTATGTGTAAGTGTACCACTGAAAGTTTTGATATTTAGGTAGAATTTTGGAAAACAACTTATATTTGTTTAAACCGCTATAGTCTGCAAAATTTCTGGAAAACATTATATTATTATGCTACAAAATGCTTACTTTAAATATTTACACAAGTTACTTGAATTTTAACTTTTAAACATAGCAGAAAGATAAACTTTAAATTATTCTCAATTTAAACTTTTAAGTGTTTGAATTATCACCTTGTCAACAACACAAGATATGTTTATTGGAATCACGTCTTATGTTCCAGACGATGATTACAAAATAAGGTGCGCCGACGTCAGAATATGTTTTTTTTACTTTTAACTATCATTCTTCTAGTTTTAGTCCAGCGCCGAAAAATATCTATCCCGATTACCACTTATTAATTTTACTTCATATTATCGTCGTGCGCACTGGTTACTTACCTTTAACTGGCTTTAGTTAGTGGCGGCTAGTATAGATGTTGAACGTTTTAGGTTTGGCGCATACAAACCTGACCATAACATTAAATTATACTTAAATTTCAGTGATGTCGAGAAACCCACTTGTTGAGAAATTTATATGCAAAAACGGCTCGTTTGGGTTGAGAAAATGCAAAATATTTTCTCAACCCAAACGAGCCGTTTTTGCATATAAATTTATACTTAAATTTGTTTGATATCTAAGATTTGTAAAAGAGTATATCCTCGCCGTCGTATTAATCCAACTATACAGATATCTATCTACCTCTATATTATAAGATACATTATACTTTTAATTAGAACGGCATGGTTAGGTGGTTAAGGTACTTGACCCGTAATCCAAGGGTCACACCAACTATCGTCCCCCTGTCAGCTGTTATAATGCGACGGTCAATCACACTCGTTGTTGGTAAAAGAGGAACCCAAGCGTAGGTGGTGGGTGGTGATAGCTATCTGCCTTCACTTTAGTCTTACACTGCTAAACTATGGGAAAACTAACGGAGATAGCCCTCGCGCAAAATTCACAAACAAACAAACTCTTTTTAATGTGTAGTAAATTATAGTATTTCTTTGTATTGATTATAATTGTTCAAATGCACCACTTTTCACACACACATACACAAATTCTGGAAATACCTAATTCTTTCAATTTTTCCATAGTTACTATTGTGTCCGCTCGTATACAGGGCACTGGAGGCACCAGAAGATAGTGATGCAGTTATCAAAGAACGTTTAGAAGGTAGGTCTGTATGTTTTCAAAGACAAATATAAATATTTATAATGGTTTAGATATACAGTAATCTAATTTCTAACTATGTTTGTTTCATTTTCTAATTGTTACTGTACTGAGTGCTGTACTTCAATGGTTATGTTTGTTTCTAACCACAAACTTACACAATTGGTTATCTGTGTTCCTTTCATTACAGTTATTGAAAACCATACTTTAGAGTTGCAATCCCTAAGACACATCGCTGGGCAGGATTTGGGCCTAATTTAATAAAGAGACATTCCCTGCAAACAACTGATAAAACTTATTGACTCTTAATAATAGGTGTTAGTTGTTCTAGTAGTAAAACTTTTTATTGAAACATCACATCTTCAGTAAAGCTAAAAGAATAGTTATAGCTTTAAACAGAAGCTGATTATGACGCATATAAAAACTGTATAACATTCTATGAACTAGACGAGAGAGATTAGGCTATTCTACCCTATCTTCCCCATCCAGTGTATCAGTTGGAAGTCTGAGATCTCACAGAACTTAAACTAAGCTACGCCTCTCGTAGCGGCACAGTACAGATTGTCTATTGTGATACTTTGTGTTTAACATCACATAAACAGAAGGTAAATGAGTTGTGATAATAAAACAAAAGAAACAGCAAAAAATATTACAGCGATATTTAAACAGTAAAAACATCTACAGATATTCTAAACTCCAAAGAACTACACTATTAGTTAAAATTATTTACTGATAAAACGCTTAATAAAATCAGTCTTTCGGTATTCAGATCCCTCTGTTGGTGTTTATAAAATTATAAAAATACTTAATTGAAAATATTACATTGTGCTACAGACTTATTTGTTTTCCACAAACAGCTTTGGACTGTACCAACACTACGTGCTACAACATAAAAACTGATGAAGATGATTTAGTGTCGTGGTATGAATATATAAACTCCTCATGTCTTCGTTATGGAATGACACCAGCCAAACCGTCAGACGAAGAAACAGCAAAGTTCCTAATGGACTTGGCCAACAGGACGATAACGAATAACAACTCAGTATGGCTTGGTCTGTCTCAAGAAGAGACAGTAAATTCGTCAGCTTTTAGTAATCTTTGGCGTGAGTCCCAACCACAAACAGTAGAACGTGGAGTGGTCAGAATGAGCAATGAAGACGGTTTCAGATGGGAAATAGCCGATCCGGAAACCAATGGTTGGACGCTCTGCGAAATTCCCAAAGGTATTATCTCCTGATATACTTAAGGTATCTTTACGTGGTCCGAGTGGAAACAGACCTGATAACATACTTAGATAATTCTATACAGTCTTTTAGAGTAATTCATTGTTTCATTAATACTTTTGTTGCATACTGTATTGTTCTAACTTACACTGTTAGTTTTATACATGAGTTTTACGTACCCGTACTATTTACATTGTGTTCGTAACTTAAAAGTACGACCAGTCCAACAACGGCAATTTGTTAGTTCATTGTTATTTTAGAGTTCATGGTTCACGTGAGAAAAAGAAACTTAGAACTGTATCTCAGAGAACCTGTTAACCTGAAGATGACCTAAGAAGGTCGAAGTTCTTCTCTGCTCTTTTAGTAAAAGTGTTAATACTCAAACCAGCCGTCCTGATATACGTTTTTACTTCGAGTGGGTTTCTCGTCATTACGAATTACTTTATAATGAACTGAATCAAAACTGTTTGTTATTACCTGTTACTACAGTTTAGGTTTGATGGTCCCGAAATCATTATTAATTACAGAATTTTATTAAACGTAATTTAATTATTGTGGCAATTACTCGAACATGGATTAAAATAATTCATTTTATTTATCTATTTATTTTAATATATTACAGCCAAACTTACGTACTGCGTCAACGGCACATGTTATACTCTATATCCAACAAGAATCCAGGGTGAAAACGCCGTTCATAAATTCTGTGAACTTGCAGGGAAGACGATCGCTGTACCACAAACCCCTGAACTGGCTAAAGAGTTGGCTTTGTTTTTTTCTAAGTGTCCGTTACAGATAAGGACCGGGATTTATTTGAACGATACAATTCTACTGGACATCAACCAAATTGTAATCGGTTGTCGTGATGAGTGGCCTTTCAAGGAAGGAAATTTTAGCATCTATCAGACGTGTGTTATGTTAAAATCAGGTGAACTTTACCCAGGATACTGTGCTGAAAAGTTTCAGTATCCTCTGTGCGAGGGTCCATCCTCAGGTAAGAGTTAGGTTGAATGATTCGATTTCTAAAAGTATTGCTATTCTAATGGCATAAGTTACTTCGACTTATATTAAAACCAATCACTACTTATGACTTTATAGTTTTAATTAAACATCGTATCGTGATAATTATTGAATTTATTTTAAATCTCATTCAAGCAGGACAAATTTTTCGAAAAGGCTTGTTACTTGATTGTTCCTTACGTTTCAATCAATATATGTACGTGAAACTGAAGTAAAATTACATAAAAAAGTATGCTTTATACAACTAAACGAAAGGGTGCGTGATAAAACTGCTGAAAAGAAAAGTGATAGGATAAAAGTGTAAATGAATATACAAAATACGAAACAAATAATAATAAAATTAAATATATTATAAGAAGTCTGTTTTGGTATCAACAAAAGAAAGTCACCAACAACACCTTTCTCTTAATTGTCCCTCTAGTGTTCCAAATAAGTCGCGTAAAAATAGAATTTCAGATATACAAACTACCTGCAGTTTACTTGATTTTTATCACAAAGTTAGATTGATGCTAAAACAAGTAAATAGACAACTGACTGTTTAACTGAAGTGCTCGTAAAAAAATAGTTCAGGTTTTAAACTATATCACATCAGGCTATCTGTTTAGTCCACCGAGAGGAATCGAACCCCTGGTTTTAGGGTTTTTAATCCGTAGACTTACCCCTGTACCAGCGGGGGGACACAATGTTCTCTTGTATATTTCGGAGCTGGCTAAATGTAAAACTATAGACCAGATATAACAATTGATTATCCATTGCAGGTCCAAGTATTATCACATTTACAGAAGACAAACTTGTTGTATATGCTTACGATGATGACGACGACGACGATGACGATAGCAGTGACAGCGATGAGGATGATGATGATGATGATGATGATGATGATGACTAAGATGGAGAAAATAGCAAAATATTCAAATAATTTGATAAATATTTTTATACGTATATACTCTGTGTTATAAAGACATTAAGGTGGTGATTATAATTTTCTATATTTTAGGACGAACATTACAATAAAGTTAAATATTAAGCAGTTATAAAATAAAAAAAACAACGTTGCTTCATGAAATTCGAAGCACTTATTTCACAAAACATTTTAGTCTTATTTGTTAGAAATAGCATGAGAGTAGAGTTTTGTTAATAGTAAACACGATTTATTTGGATATTTGTTTCATTTGTCTTTTTTTTTTCATCTAATTTAATAATTCTAATTTCCAGCCAACGTATTTTTAATGTTGAAATTGGAAATTTCATGTTTTGATGTAATATTACAAAATGTAATAATGACATCTTGCATGATAAATATATATTTAGTTTTCCATGTATTTATTTTTACAACGTTTTATGCATGCCAGTCATGTAATCGCTGAAGTTCACGTTCATACTTTAATCTGGAGACAATAAACTATCAACTGAACGAATAAAAGACGGTTTAAAGACGTCAAAAAAATCTATTTTTCTTCTCTGGAGATATGGAATTAACTGTGAGCTTTTAATGTTGAATAAAAGCATTTTAAAACTCATTATTTTGTACGACAATAATTCTTTGTTTGTTTGTTTTTGAATTTCGCACAAAGCTACTCGAGGGCTATCTGTGCTAGCCGTCCCTAATTTAGTAGTGTAAGACAAGAAGGAAGGCAGCTAGTCATCACCACCCACCGCCAACTCTTGGGCTACTCTTTAACCAACGAATAATGGGATTGACCGTCACATTATAACGCCCCCACGGCTGAAAGGGCGAGCATGTTTAGCGCGACGGAGATGCGAACCCGCGATCCTCAGATTACAAGTTGCACGCCTTAACACGCTTGGCCATGCCGGACCTTGTACGAGAATGAATACCTGGTTTTTTATTTATTTATTATGAATGATTATTTATGTTTTTCACTCGTGAGGCATATTCGTGTTTTAATCGAGATTGTATTAAAGACTTTTTGTGTTTGGTCAAGGAACCACTAAGTTTCAAGGAGCTAAATTACTGTAGTACGAGTTTTTAATCAATTAAATCCCTTTGGTTCTAGTATCACTTAAAGTTTTAATTGTATATCTTACCCCTAACTTTGATAACCTTGCTTTCTTATTTAACATCATTAATTACAGTTTAGCTGTGATTATCTAATCTTCAATCATATTATTTGAATACAAAACAGCAGCATAAAAAACACAATGTGGTGGCACTATCTTTTACTTAGTTTGTATTTTTTGTTTCCACTGGGTACAAAAACGGTTTTCTCTTAATTAAATCAGTTAATCTATAACCTGAAATAATAAGAAAGTTGTTCAAAAGAAAATAATCAATAGAAAAATCACATTAATTATTTGGTATCGATGTACAATTATTGATTAAATAAATTGCTGTTTGTAAATGAAAAGAGCACCAGTGGCACAGCGGTATGCCTGCGGACGTACAATAGTAGAAACCAGGTTTTGATACCCGTGGTGAGCAGAGTACAAATAACCCATTGTGTAGATCAGTGATTAACTTCAAACAAATGAAATCGTTATTATTAAGGTTGAACACAAATGCAATTAGCCCTATCAAACTGGGAAATGTAAGTTATATTAACCATCTACTAGAGTAATTTGTATCCTAACACGGTATTATAGAGATCATAAACAAAGAGAAAACAATTTCATCAAACACCTGTAGAAAGATGTGTAATTCAGAATTTCACCTATCATAACAAACCTCACCAAAAGATATGTATAATAGCAAAATATAACATCAAATTATTATGACTAGCATCTAAAATTTTATATCAGTTCATATTAAATATTAAGTACTTAGATAGTTCTCCTAGTACTATAATAACCTCTGTATGTGGAATGCTGTCGATGAGGATATTGATCAATTACGCTGTGACCTCACCTGAACATGCCACTAGACGGCACTGCACCTCAGCAACAGTAGCTGGTTTAGGGTCGTGGTTAAAAATTTTACAGGTCAGTTCTTCCCAACACTTATAATTGGATTACAAATCTCTTGAGTTTTCTCAGGCCATGGCAATGTTCTGATGTTCTTCTGGTCGAGATAACCTTGTCCAATACATACACTATGGACAGTGGCATTGTCATCCTGAAACAAAAAAGTTATTACCAACTCGTGCCCAAGCATATGCTAAAAATATTGTCTCCGTTTGATGGCTGCAGACAGGGGCGTAGATCCTGGGGAGTTGGGGAGATACATCCCCCCTTCATTTTAGGTGGGCGGTATGGTGCATACAATCATCCCACCTACAGTTTGGTCTGTTGAATTGTTTTATTACATCACAGACCTACAAATTGATGGTTTGTTATTGTGATTCTCGTGTTCTTACCAATCGAATTACATAATTAGGCCTAGATGTAGGTTTTTTCAGTAGCCGAAATGTACATCTTTAATATCGGCGTTCTTCTAAGCTTTTCGATCTAAGCGATAGTTCGTAAGTATCAGTCAGTAGGCCTAAGTATACATGCAAGGCTTGCAAGCACTATCACAGAATATACCTACGTCTTGTACGTAGTGTAAGATTAATTAAAATTTTCATCACAACAGATTGGACAGATCATGAAATTCGAAAATATTACTCCCAAACGTAAACTCCTGTGATCTAGATCTGGTAGGCCATTTGTAGCTTGTAGCTGCATCAATCTTATGTGTATATTGTGTGAATTTCCTACACCATTTGTTCTCATGCATGTCTAGCCGGTTTTATTGTCGAACGCCTTACTCTCCTTAGCTGCCAAAGTCGCTGACCATAGTGTACGTTTAGTGTACAGTTAACAACAGGTTTGAGCCGCTCGGATCCAGACGCGCCCTACATCAACCCCCTCCGATCCCTTTAGTCTGAGCCTCAAATTTACAACAGGGCTCATTAGAGCCATGTTTGTGGCCCTCATTAATCCATGAAATTTCAGATTATCACCGACCTCTAATAAATTGCTGGTGCTTTATGGTAAAGGAACAATATATTCTCTTATCATAGATAGTAAAAATATTGTATTTTCTTGTATAATTAGAACACAAAAGGAGCGATTTCAACGCACAACTAATACCACGACAGAAAGAAAAATCTCAAAATATCAACTTCCAGTGCAAGTGGTTTGATGAGTTCCCATGGCTGCACTTCGACAATTAGACTCAGAAAGTCATATGCTTTCATTGTGCCAAGGTGGAAAATAGAGGACTTTTTACAGGGAAATTGGAGAGGCCAGTGGAGTATACCTTCATATCCACCGGTTTTTGCAACTGGAAAAAGGCAAAACAGAAATTCAACGAACACCAATCCTCCTCTCAGCACAGATTCGTTATATCTCCAGAAGGTTCACGTGATGTAACTCCAGTGACTGTCCAGCTACATGATGGAAAAAAGAAGCAGCAGGAAGAATACAAAAGAAGTCTAGCCAAAATATTCAGAAGTTTACGTTTCTTACTGCGTCAAGGTCTAGCATTACGTGGACATACTGATACGGAGGGGAACTTCCTGCAGTTAATGAAGCTCCTGGAAGAGAAAGATCCTGAGTTGACGGCCTACTTGTCAAAGAAAACCACATTCACATCATTCCAGGCTCAGAGTGAAAAAATGGAGATGTTCAGCCATCAAATACTGAGGAACATAGCACACGAAGTGCAGCAAAATAAAATCTTTGCATTAATGGTTGATGGCACTCAAGATGTTACAGGTCCCGAACAGGAAGCAATATGTGTACGATACGTAGATGAGAACCTTGACGTCTATGAGACATCTCTTAGTTTGTACAGTGTTTCCAATACAGCTGGTGAAACAATATCAACTATACTTGATGTACTAACTAGACTCAATTTACCATTGTCAGGATTAAGAGCACAAACTTATGATGGAGCCGCTGACATAAGTGGTCCGTACAGTGGATGCCAGGCAAAAATAAAAGAAAAGCAACCGTCAGCTTTGTTTTTTCACTGCGGAGCACACAAGACTAATTTAATAATGCAACATGCAGTTGAAGCTTGTGAATGTGTTCGAGATTCTATCCAGTGGGTACACGAACTTGGTGTCTTGCTTCAGAGGTCAGGCAAATACAAGCCAATCTTTGAAAATATTGCATCGTCAGACAGCCACAACGGTCCAGTTAAATACATCCGCCCACTGTGTCCAACATGCTGGTTGTGTCGCCTATCTGCAATTGCATGTGCTAATGATCACTACAGTTACATTGTTGATTCTTTATCTGAATTAACAAATGAAAAATCAGATGTAGCAGTGAAAGCATGAGGTCTGCTGGACAGATTTGCAAAGGAAAGACAGTTTTAGGTTTGTTGATGGCTCAGCATCCATTAGCTGCATTAAAGGAACTAAACCATGCATTCCATGGAAAATCAGTCAACATTATCTGGCATGATTAAAGCATCTGCAATGACAGTTGAGCAGTTGCGGGTATTGCAAACAGAGGAGAATTACAAGATATTTGATGAAGCTGAGAAAAAGGTAACTTCCCTAGATCTGGTGCCTATTGAACTACCACGCATTCGCAGACCCTCAAGAAGGATCACAGGTGATGGCTCAGAACACCATTCTGCAACAGCTAGAGATTACTACAGAAGCCATCATTTTGAATTTGTGGACACAGTCATAGAACATCTGGCCACTATATTCAATGCAGATAACAATGACTTGAGGCAATATCTGGTTCTTGAGAACATGATCACATCTGGCAAAATTGACAACTTGGTTATAAACTTCTATCCAGAAATCTCTGCACAACAGCTCGAGTTTCAGTTGCCCATGTTTAAAGGAACAATAAAAGCAGTATCTCTGAAAGGTGCGAAGGATGCTTACTGTAAAATGCATGAAACAAGACAGCTGATGTTTAGTGAAGTGTTTCTTCTCATGAAAATTTTGCTTTTATGTGCAGTACCCAACTGCGAATGTGAACGCAGCTTTTCTGCATCAAGACGGTTGAAGACGCGGTTAAGGTCAACTATGTCCTAGTGCCGCCTCAACCATGTGGCAGTTTGTCACACTCACAAAGATGAAGTCGACAAGATAAATATAGAAAACCTTATGAAAGAATTCATAAACAGATCATCACAAAGGAGGTCTACGTTTAGGAACCTGTAGACTAGAGGACTAAATGAATCTTACTTCAATGAAAAGTATGAATAATTATGTGCTACATTGTATTGATGTGTAATTCTCAAGAGTTTGCAAAGACATTTTAATTATTTTTATCAAACAACATGAACAGTTTTTCAGTAGATATAAACTTATGAAGGGTAATTATTAATTTTATTAATGTTTGAAAACGTAATTTATACAATGATAGTTATTAGTAACCTTATCAAGTATAATGACCATCTTTTATACTGTACAGTGTGCAGGAATAAATTCATGGGGCAGTTAATTTGTGACACATTTGTCTTTATTCTATTAACATTTTGAAAACTGTTGACAACACCTCACTTATACAAACCTACATGGAAACTTTGAAGTATCGTGGCAACAAGATTACTCTGTGACTGCACGTTTACAGCTTTCAGGTTCACGTAATCAGAGATTACCAATTTGCAAATTGAACAGTCCATATAAGTGGTTGAAAAAATCATCCTTCCATCGGGTGTAAAAAATCTACGCCCCTGGATGTAGAAGACACCATTCCATTGACGTTTCCGTGAAAGAAACGAAGAGTAGTTTTTTACCATGATGAATAGCTGTCAAAACATATACTGCACCATCTCCTGTATGTTCTCTGTGGGGAGACAGTCTTCCTTCATCTGTTTTACAGACAAGTGACGAACGTGAATCTAACCATCGGTTTTAATAAGCCGTAAACACGACTGTCTGAAAGCATGGCATGTTGTCAGTGTCCAAACTGTAAGCTGGCACGCCGTATTATCCAAGTATCACGTTGATGGTGGTGAATTGTGGTTAATATCACGTTGCAGATAGCCCTTCTTACAAAATAACCTTGTTTAATTAATGTCCTATTTACTGTTCATTTGTAAATTCTAGAATTAATCTGTTCATGTCATTCATGTTGTAAAGTGTTGCAGTACTTCTTTCGATCTTGACATGTTAACATAGTTGTCTCTGGTCGTAGTGTTTTGGTGTCTAGCACTAGATTTTCTTGGATTAATGGTTCTTGTAATCCAATAGCGTTTCAGAATTGTAGATATAGTACTCTGGGGTACCTTAATGCTCCGGTTTTGGCTATTTCTGTTTGATCCGTACCATTTCTGGACAGTCGAGCAGTAGTTTTGGCAGGTGACAAGGCATCTACACCAAGTACAGAGAAATTGTCTGAACAAAATGTTGATCCGTTTAAAAATGATAATACAAAAAACACACATTTCAGATCCAGGCCAATGGGATGGTGAAGTCCTGGGTCATTACCAAATTCAACGAGAGACAAGACAACCGCAATAGCAATCGTGAAAGTAATAAAACGTCTGACGATTAGTTAGCAGATTCGAGACTCGCGTTCATTGATTAAGAAAAATTGAGTTGTTTACTCAGCTGACTCTGTCTAAAATGAAGGTAAACTAAAACACAAATTTCATTATATTCATACATCATGTAAGGAAATAATACATGGTATCGTTTCGCACCACAAATAATTTTATAACCAGAAAGTATCAAACTTTTATGACACGCTACTCAAGAAGTAGAAACAACTAACCCTTGCTCCATCAATACCAATTACGTAACATTACTGAACTGTATGACGGAAGAAACAGCTTTACAAAACGCCACCATAAAACGTTTATATAGCATATATATCAGGGATTTCCAAAATGAGGCACGCGGGCTGCATGGTTTTGTGTGGTCCGCGAAGATCTATGGAAAAATATTCTACTTTTATAATTTTTTGTGTTGTGAAAAAATGAAAAAAATTCTGACTTGCGAGTTAAAAATGCATGAAAGCTCCAACTGACATTCACTAATAAAATTTTAAAATTTATTTTATGTGCACCTATGTGTTTATTATTTATGTCTCTATAATTTTACAGTAATAGCTTTTAAGTTATATCACATACACCTCTGCTTATTATACCATCATTTCCCCTGATAAACAAAGTGGACTCGCTCAGCTATATATCCCCTCCTTTCTGCTAGACGAAGTGAACTCGCCTGGCTGATGGTTGTTGCCAGTCTGTCCGTTTGCTGTTGTGGAGGTTGAGGTATTGTAAATTATCACTGTTCAGTTCCGTGGTAAATATAAACATCAGCAAAGTTTTTAAGAAATGTAAGATTGACAGTGAAAATAAAGTGTACCAGTAACGTTGGGAAGTTTATTATCTAATTACAAACAATAACGGTAAGTTGCAGCGTTTGGTTTGTATACAAATTATATCAGTGCCAAAAAAATTTAATGTAAAAAGTCATTATTCAACAATGTGTGAAGAAAAGTACAAAAATATGAAGAAGAAACTCGAGAAGTTCAAATTGTGGATTTCAACAAGAAATTAAAACAACAAATGAGTATGTTTAGCAAGTTGTGAGAAAACCAGACATCTGCTTTAAATGATTCGAACATCGTTTCTCTTGAATTTGCAAGAGTGAAGAAACCTTTTATTAATGGCAGTTTAGTTAAGAAATGTGCTGTTGAAATGGCAAAGACGTTTGGGGATGTCAGAATTGCTGAGAAAGTTGAATCAGTGCAGTTTTCCAACCAAACCATATAAAGAAGGGTCACTGATATGGAAGAACAATTAGAAAAACTTATTTGTTGCATTAGATGAAAAAAGTATTTATTTATCGCTTTGTCTTGACGAAAGTACTAATCAAGCAGATATAAGTCATCTGTCAATATTTGTACGCATTATTCATGAAAATTTTTCAACGAAAGAGGAATTATTGAATGTTTGTGCTCTTTATGGGATCACAAAAGTAAAGGATATCTTCGTGGCAGTGAAAAATTCAGTTGATAAAATCGGAGGTTTCAATAAGTGTTCAGCAATAGTGACAGATGGCGCACCTGCGATGATTGGGATGTTTGTTTGTTTGTTTGTTTTTGAATTTCGCACAAAGCTACTCGAAGGCTATCTGTGCTTGCCGTCCGTAATTTAGGAGTGTAAGACTAGAGGGAAGGCAGCTAGTAATCACCACCCACCGCCAACTCTTGGGCTACTCTTTTACCAATGAATAGTGGGATTGACCGTCACATTATACACCCCCACGGCTGGGAGGGCGAGCATGTTTAGCGCGACGCGGGCGCGAACCCACGACCCTCGGATTACGAGTCGCACGCCTTAACACGCTTGGCCATGCCGGGCCACGATGATTGGGAAAAAAAATTAGGCTTCGTTGGTTTTCTTAGGGAAAAATGGAGTAACTTGTCCAACATTTCATTGTGTTATTCATCAAGGAGCTTTGTGTGGGAAATCATTGAAACAAAGGCGTAGGATTTACAGATCCCCGCCTACTCGAAAGATGCCCCCCAGTGGCACCGCGGACTTACAACGTTAGAATCCAGGTTTCGATACCTGTAGAAGGCTGAGCACAGATAGTCCATTGTGCATCTTTGTGCTTCATTCGAGACAAACCCCAAAAGACCGTAATTAAGGCACGAGCTATTTAGTGACAGTAAGAAAATAAATCCAATAGAAACACAATGAAGTGAAAGTCAAAAACTGCTAGTAAAAATTCCAATATTTTTATTATTTTCAATTCTGTAATAGTCCACCAGAGTATTTACTCAATGAGCAAAATAAAATACATTTGCTAGCAGGATGAAAATATATTAAATTTCTAAAAACCACTAGTTATTTCTCAACTTAAACTTTAATTGAAGGAGATGATTGTAAACCAAAATATATGTTATGAAATTACCACACGAGCACAATGAGACTAGTGCCATCACCAACACAAAGTGGCCACATTTCGTGGTACACGAAAACTTAACATTTCAAAACTTTCTTTGCAACTCTACGCTGTTTGCTATACGTTTGGTTAATATCTGTTCAGAGAAGGTAATGTGTTCCATCAAGTAAGTCCACAGTAAACTACTAGTGGACTTAAAGTGTCTCTATCTTTTTGCAAGAAAATATACGAACTCAAACATCAAGTTACATAATTATCACAAAGTGGATTATTGGTTTAAATATACCACAGTTAAATGGAATGATTTGACGAAATGTGCAGGTTCTATAATGAAGAGGAAGAGAATTTTCGGTGTTTGTTATACTTTTCCTAACTTTATTTTCTCACAAATTCCCAATTTTTCCATACTGGTTCAAATAAGCAATGTTTTGCAAAGGCTCGTTCAAATTATTTTAAACTTTTTGCTTGTTATTAAATCAAAGTTACACGATAGGTTATTTGTGCTTTAGCCACCATGGGTATCGAAACCCAGTTTTTAATAACACAAGTCTGCAGACATACCACTATGCCAGTATTTTTATAAATTAATGAACTTTATTTCACTACGAACTTCATAAGGAGTATCAAGTTCAGATTTTTGTTCTGTATTTCAAATAAAAAAGGTCAAAGATGTAATAAACATGTTTCAGGTAAAACTAACGAGAAACCTGTTGAACAATTTCCTGGTTATTGTGTGTGGTTTGGTTTGAAATTCGTGCAAAGCTACTTGAGGGCCATCTGCCTCAGCCATCCCTACTTACGTAGTGTAAAACCAGAGGGGAAGTAAACTAGTCATCACCACCCACCGCCAACTCTTTGGCTACTCCTACTAACGAATAGTAGGATTGACCGTAACATTATAATGGCTCCATCGCTGAAAGGCGGATCATGTTTGGTGCGACAAGGATTCGAACTTACGACCCTCAGGTTACAAGTCAAGTGCCTTAACCACCTGGCCTTGTCAGACCAGGATGATAAACAATTTCTCTCACACTGAGATTAACATATTTAATGTACGGGTTACTCAGTACAGAAATGCATATTTACTTACAGTGCCAATAGTACTAGTACAGAACTTTTTTTTACATAAAAAGAGATTTTATATGTTGTAGATACTGTATTTTAATTAACACAACGCCACAAATGTTCATCCATTGATTTTATTTTTTAGAACATTGTGCTTGCAAAGGGCATCCCTTAGTGTTTACTACAGACACCTCCTATACATCTAAAACTTTGTACAAGATATTGCTCAAAGTATGAAAGTTGTACATAATGAAGTAATAGCCCTCAAAAGATCAAGTCCAGAACTTCTTTGACTTTGAGGAAATAAGCTTGGTATTAGTTAAAGACTTTGGAGAATGTACAAAGCCCTATTTTTGTTATTTATTAAATTAGATGACAAAAACAGAGAATAATGCACAAAATATAGTAAATTAATTGCAGAAAAGTTGAAATACATTTTAACATGCAAGTTTTCCTTTTTTTATATATTCAAACAATTAAAAGTCAATAATTAAAATATTTTTTACAACACAGAATTATTTTTTTTACACAAGTTTAAAAATAGTTACCTTAAATAACAAATATACAAAAAGGAAACATACACTCCAAAATATAAACATTTTTATAAATACCTTAAATACATGTATCACAAAAAGTGCATTTCTTGTGGGAGTAGACACCATTTCAGTTATGAAATGGTTTCTTATTCATTACTCTTCCAAAGATAGTTAAAATTTCCAAATCTAATCTTTCATTTATAATCTTTCACTATAACAAATAAGCTCTTTGTGATAAGAATTATATATACACAAAAATGGTACAAAAGTTTTTGCTGTGCAATATAGTTTTCCATGTATATTAGGTGCAGTTTTCCTTCCCCTTTCACCATAAATCTCAGAGCAATATAACATTAAGATCATATGCAGATACACAATTTATTTCTATTAACAATAACCTGTAAACATTTATCAACTGTACAAACATCATGGTTTTAATTTATGTACAGAGCCTTAAAGAAACTACTTTCATCTGTGGTTTGCCTGTATATTTTTTCCTCCAGTGTACATTATGATAGTTTGAAGTACAACAAAATTGCATAAAAAAACAAAAACACTCAAAATGATTCTTGTGAGTATCTCAAAATTAGATCATTCTTTCTTCAATAATTGTACAAAGATTCACAAGTGAAGGAGTAGGTTTACTTGTTTTCATAACTTTCCAATATATTAAAATAATTTAAGAACTGTATTAACTTTTAGTCTTGTCTTCTGCAAATTAATTTTTTTTGAAATGGTAAGCTGATGGAGTGTTTGTTGTATAGAATTTATTAGAACACCATGAACAGTTACTAGGTATGGCAAAAACAGTAATGTCTGATCTTTGTAAACTTATTCTAGAGATAGACGTACTCATTTCCATGACTCAAACTGAGAAGTACTTTATATTTTGTATTGTATTATACTCGCTACAGCAAGAACAGATAAAATTGGAATCTTTGGGAAATGCACAACAATAGAACAAAAAACTGCACAAACATTCACACTAATGAAAGATAAATGTAAGATTAAACAACTGTTCTGGAAAACATTTTTAATTTATAACAAAGATATCTTTAAATGAGAGATTCACCTTTGTTTATTCACATGTTAAAAGACAAAAAAAAAATCCAAATTTAAACTAAGCAGCATCAACAGTATACATTATAATAAAAGAAACTTACTGGAAATATAAAGTTAAAAAATTCAAGAACCATACACCTTTGTCTCATTTAAAATAGTTTGTTTTTTTCATTATATTAAAAGTACTTATACTGAAATTTTAATTTCTCTGGAGAACACAGATCAAGTCTTGACAATTCCATTACAGCACCAAGTGCCTTTAATATGACACCTTTAAGTTTTCAATTTGGAGATAAAATGTTATGGATTAACAAAGATTGAACCTTCACGTTAAGAATTATGTTTCTAACATAAATAATGAATAAAACCAAAGTTCTTTCAGAATCATGTTAGATTGCATCATTAATTAACTACAACTTTAACAGTTCAAACTTCATTTAACAATAGAAATGGAGAACTTTAAAATGACTTAGTAAAGTTGACCTAGAGATGACTAGTTCCAATTAGTTACTGAATAAAATATGTAAAAAATACAACCCTACTTTCAAATAACTTGACTTGTACATCTTTAATAACTTTGCACTTTTTTTCCTGCACTAAATTAATTAGAAAATATGATAGGGAAATTGAAAAATTATAATCTAAAACCTATTTTCACAGTTTATGCAAAGTTTAATTAACTGAAAAAGGGCATTTAGAATAATATACTTTGAAAAGTGTTTAAAAGAAATATTGCAAATATGAAAAGTTTATTGATAAATTAAAAAATCTATAAATGTCAACAAAATAGCTATAAATATTTGTTGTTTTTACAAAATATAACAAACAATGTAGCATCTTATCATTTCATAAATTACTCAGAAGACTTATGACTTACAAATTGTTAGGGTAACTGAATAGATACAGCTATGTTAGGTTAAATACTACCACGCTTAAAAGTAGAGTTTCTTTCAAAGCACCAATCATTTGATAAACACACAGAAAAGCACCAGTAGTTTGATAAATGTTTCAGGACCAATCACTGTACATCACTACTTTTCCCTTAATAATGCTTCTTGACTATTACTTTGTTTCTATAAATACACCAAAGCATTTGCAATAATGGGCTTACAGTCAAGGCAGATATTCTTTTGTTTAACCCTAACTACATTTGTAATGCAAACATGCACATGCATTAATACAGGTTTGTTTCTATACCTTGGACAACTAAAGGCCATGAGCTTGGAATCGTTGTCTTTATAAATCAGGCATGTGTGTGGAAGCATTATGGCAGTTAGTGTTAGAGCACTAATCTTTTCTTAAGGTGGTCTATAGGAATAGGTTACAATAACTCTAACATGTGTTGCAACAACTGGAACTATTTATTCTACCCTACACTCTTTGATAATTGAAACTACAAATCATGTGGTCTACAAACTAATTGAGCACATTCAGCAGATCAGGGTATGTTGGTCAATTGGATTTTCCACAATATGAACTTCCTGATGAAAGTTTGACACTTGGTCCCCTACACCAACATTCTCCTCTTCTAATGGTCGCTTTCGAGTCAAGATCGCACCCCTTGTTGATATGGTTGGTGCTACAAGAAACAAACTTAAAAATTACCAGATTAACTTCTACTGATTTTAAACAAAATCCAGATAAACTGTTTCTTAAGACCATTGACATGGGTAGATAAAAGTGCACATCACAACTTTTATACACAATTATATTTAATTGTACTCAATTATGAATATATACAAGTAAACCTGACATGAGCTTAGATCAAATTCTTAAAGGAAGTCTTAACTTAATCCTCAGTTGACATTTCTTCACTCCAATTTGTCAACCTTGCTTAACCCTTCATCTGTTGAAGATCAAGAGTTTTCGTACAAGTTACCAAAAACAAATGTTAGAGAAGTATCAACAAACGTTTTATCCAGTTAGTGAAAAAAAGATCTTAATTTACTGAATTACACGGAATGCCAGCTCGTTTTGTTAAAGCAAATTTTGAATCTGCAGACTAAGTCACATGTGTCAAACATCTTAATACCATTTTATTACACATCATAAAAGCAAGTAAAATAAGAATTAATTTAAGCTGCAGAAAAACAAAAACAAATTTTCAACAAAGTGTGGACTGAGTGACCCATGCATTACTACACAGTTCAATTCCTTATTTTATGCAACTTGGGCCATTTCATTTGTTGAACAAGAACTTGTTGCTTCATTGTACTTGTTTAGTAGTTAGGCATAATTCAAGGGTTTTAAATATGTACTAAAAGCTTGCTGCATTTTGTGAAAATAAATTACATTTAACGTTATGATATAGTTTCATGGTTATATGATGGTTAACACATTGGTCAAAATAAGCTTGATAAATTAGGGACATGGCACTGATGTAGTTAGCGATATTTTGGTTATTTTAAATGTGGATATAGAACCTAAAAAAAAAAAAAAAAAAAAAGGGGGGGAGTATTTTCAAATCCTCCACATGCAAAATTCATAAAGTCTTAGCAACTTACAAGCAACAAACAAGTCCAAAGGTTGTCACAAATACAATATATAATTGTTTATTTATTTGGTGTTCTACATTAAGATAAGTTAAACTTATTTGTTAGATTTAATTATCTATATAGATATACAATGTATAATAACTGACATGCAACTATTTTAATAAATACTATTCCACTAAAGGACAGCCAAGACAAGTTCTGTAATGTTAACTATGCACAATTGGAAATTTAATATAATAAAAAGTAAATAAATATTTTACAAATCAAAGCTATTTAGACTAAAGACATCTGTATTTGTGTTACAATGTTGTCATTTTAGAACAAAAAATACATAATTTGCATTTATAATTGTGTCTTATGATAATTATGAGGTGGGTCAAATTTACAGACCCCACAGAGTTAGGGCAGACAAAAATAACAGCCAAAATAGTCTTACTGAAAACAAATGTTTTCAATGTATTTACAAAAGTTGAGATTACAAGAAAATTTTTAGGAACAAATAGTTTTTGGAGTTTTGTTTGTTTTTTTTCAATCATAACACAAAACTCACTTTGCCCTTGGACTAATAATTAGACAGATTTGACCACTAAACAAATAAATTTAAGTAAAAATATTTCATAATAAAATGTGTGCAAGAAAATAAATTTCAATATTTTATGAAGATACACATACTACATCAAAAGTTAGTATAAATGTTTAACTCATGTATATTGTACTAAAATATATTATAACATTTTTTTATAACAAGTGCATGAACATTACAGCAAAAACAAGTAATGACATTTCCCACAACAATTCCACAATATAAAATCATTTATGTTGCTCAGATGAGCTGGATCACATTATTATAGTCAGTGGATTGTTCCTGATTAAGGAAGACTATAGCAGATTCACAGGTAAATACTGTTGATCAAAAGGCATGCAACTTAGTAATGGTCTTTTGGCAAGCCAAAGAACTGTAATAAACAACTGGTTTGGTTACAACAATTCTTTAAGTACTAAGTATAGTAAAGAATTTTTCTGAAATTTATGGTCATTTTATCATACCTAACAATTAGATTACATTTCCATTTTGTACAAGAACATATTCAAGGAAGTGGTAGATCAAAAAAAATTAAGTTATTCTAACAGACTTCATACTAAAGTATTTCCATAGTGGCAGAAGACTAACAGTGTATGTACAAAATATTCTAATCATCATGAACTGACTAATTCTTTAGGAACATTCCCAAACATGCATTTCAGGTTTTATAAGTTCAAATAGAATAACCTCCAGTTGGTTAGTGGCTATGCTGAAATGGGATTAGATTCCTCATTGTGGACAAATGAGGATAGCTTATTTTGTACATAAAGTTAATCCTGTTTTCAAAACATTAAGACCTGGGTATGTGTTGAGTTTTAAGATTTCCTTTAAAAAAAACAATCTAAATTTACAGAAAATTTAAATTAGTTGTCAAAATACAAAATACCTTATCTCTGTTTTATAGTAAGTATATCCCCCCCAAAAAAAAAAAAAACATGAATAAAAAACTGGTTTTACAACAATGGTATCCTTTTAATCTTACCAAATCCTAGGCCTTGTAGAAATAGTCTTAAAACCTCTGCCACTTTTCCTGGCTGTTCTTCCATAACCATTCCACAATCTGATATCTATTGAAAAAACCTCAGATAGTATGTTACTTTATAACTTGAAATTAGCCACTGAACATGCAACAGGACAAAAGGTATGTTGTAACTCTTAAAATGACATGTGATCATAATAATGACACATAGCTGGATTTGAATAATAAACTAGAAAGGAAATTCAAGAGAGTACATACCATTACCATAGTGATAATCATACCAGTCCATCTTAGAACAGAAAATCATCCATATGTCCATCTCTATCAATGGACACAGACCATTTATTTGGTAGGATAACAAGGAATATTTACACATGCTCAAAGTTTTGTTAAAATCTAGTCACTTTTGACTAATTAATAGAAAAAAGAAAAACAGTTAGAAAATTAGGATTTTTGCAACCATCCTCCAAAACTAATTACTTCTAAGTTGGGTCATAGTTCAGGTGACTACAAACTTTCCTAAAATCCATTTAGCCATTTCAGAAATCTTGCTTGCACATGCAGAGGGTGAAAACTATCCTCAATCACTTTCAGTTCTGGAGCCAATAACAATGGAGGACTAAATTTTAAATTTGTTTGAAGGTATCTAAATATTTATTATTTACTGGAGTAAATACAACTGTGCTCATCTTACTTCAAGTTTACACCATCTGTTTGAAAATGGATAAATTTTAACTGCTCTCACTGGCATAACAGTGAAAGACAGAAATACAAACTGGTGATCCAAGGGTGATAGGAGTAAAACAGAAACACGTTTGTAGTAAGTAAATTAACCTGTTTCTTCAACTAGCTGTAGTGACTTAAGGACAAATATTTAATTAAAACTTAAGTTCAGATATTCCAGAGCTCTACAATAAACAAATTTGTTGCTGAATATTTGTTTTTCCATAAATGTATTCACTTTGAACATTAACATGTGGTTAAGGCTATTGCAACCAGCAGGGCATATTTAACAAAAGGGTGATCAATGATAAATGATGTATAAAACCCAAATAGGAAGTAATTACCTTCATCCAAGTAGAATTAGAAGGATCAAGTCTTCCATTCATCTCAATAGTATCATCCAAATGAGGTGACAATGCACCTGACATCAGTAACACTCCACTTCTGTCAATGAAAGAAAAATCAGGTTTTACTGAAGAAAACACGTGCCGATAATGCAAGTGAATAAAGATAAATGAAAACAAGCTTAAAGTGAACTTGATTTCCTTCCCCCCCATTCTGCAAATAACCAAGTCAATAGAATAATTTTGGTGCTCAAGATAAAGAAATTCTGATGAAGTACATTTTCAAATGCTCTTACTTTCAATATCCACACTGCTCCTCTGTTAATTAAATATTGAGAATAAAAGAATATCAAAATAAACTGTTTCTTTAAACATACCACAAACTTTATACAAACTTTTATACAATGTAACATGGCTGGCACTAGTTGTGTTGACTATTTAGTTCTGCATTACAGTTTCTTATTTCCTTCAAATATATACTCTACCAATATAGAAAGAATGAGTTATTTCAACAATTCTTGTTCTCTGTGGAAGGCACAGCTGAACTAATAACTTAACAATTGGCACAAATAATTTTTGTAACACTGGAATGTAATAAAATGTCAGCAGAATTAATATCTATATTCCTTCCACTCATTAAATAGTGAAAGAAAAATATAGTACCAAATATTACACTGCATATGAAGTACAGGATATATTTACATATTAAATATTTTAAACAAGGAATTATTTTTCCAAAGTTTCAAAAAGTAGATAATTCTTTCACATGTTTGTGAACCATATGAAACTCACTTGAATCTTCTTTCAGACTTTCTCTTTGTATTATCCAATTCCCGCTGTATCTGCAAGTCAGTACGCCTGAAACCATTATAAAAACACCACTAGAAAATCCCTTTTTTTTTTTTTTTTAAATAAAAACAGGTTCTTTACCTAACAGTACCACAATACATGACAGATCAAATTTATGTTGTGTTAGATATACACTTACAACCAATGAAGTAATTATACTTTTAATTTCCCCATAGAGTGAAATTAAATAGCTCTGAAACATCAACAAGCAAGAACTGTTTGAAAAGAAACCCAGAAGAATAAAACTAAAACTTGGGTAATGGGTATCAGTCTTACACAAGTTACAAGATCAAATTTAACTTGATCAAGAAGAAAATTTTCTATTAAAGTCACTTGCTTCTATGATGAATGTGCATTTATCATCTCACCAAGTCAATATTAAACTGAATGGCCTTAAAACAAAATTATTGTGGCTTTAAAAAAAAAATTTATCAACATCAAAGCAAAAGACTGAACTTTAATCTTGAAAAAGTTTTCTATGATAAATAAGTCAATTGTTTAATGAAATCTTTCATTCAAAGTTCCCACCAAAGCATGGCAGATTTTGTACGATTAGGACTTAGAGAGTGGTTTGGTTTGTTTTAAATCTTGTGCAAAGCTACATGAGGACTATCTGAGCTAGCCATCCCTAATTTAGTAGTGCAAGACTAGAGGGAAGGCAGTTAGTCATTACCACCAACTGCCAACTCTTGGGCTACTCTGTTACCAACAAATAGTGGGATTGACCATAACTTTAACTTGTACAAGACAGATGGTTTCCTTCAATGTATAGTTACAGCAAATCTGTTATGCCCATATAGCTCTGATACTTCTTTCCCAATAACGATGATTATACAACTGGAGTAGCTGCCACGTACATATCTTAACATCAAAATGAGCATAGCTTCCAGTTCTTGTTAAGGATTCATATTTAATTGCATTATTCAGAATTTATCACAATAGTAACATACCAACTTACACAGTTCTATACTTACTGATTCAGTATCATGTGCTTGTAACTTTATCTTAGACTTTTACATAGTGGAAAACTTGAGCAATAGATAAGGATGAATTTTATTATAATAAGTGCTGAAGTGAAGCATTCATTCTACAAACAAGAATCTAACCCCTAGAAAAAACATGTATTATTCAAAAGTTGTTATTCATCGAGATGAAAGATTTTAAACTAATTACCATATAAAGTTGTCAAAAAAATAATTCTCTGAAAAACTTGTGTTTACTTACATAAAAATGAAAGTAACATGAGAGACTGTACTGATAAAATTGCATTACAAGAAATATTAATGCTTAAGTTCGCAAACTCAAGCATTTGTGTTCTTTCACACATTATGTCCAATAAGCCATACCTGATATAGGAATCTATAAATAATGAGAGGTTGTAGGGATTGACAACTTTTGTGAAATACTGACTGTATGCTTGGACCAGGTCATAATTATTATCCTCCGTTATCTAGAATATTAGAAAGAAAAAAAAAAAAACTTCATTAACTTGTGACAGATGTCTCAGAGATGTTAAGATTATTCTTTCATGCAGTCAGTATGTAAAAAAGTTACTCCAATATATTAAAATTACTTCCTATACTAACATAGGCCTTAAGAGCTGTAAGTGAGCAAAAGCAGTTTTAAATCATTTTACAGAAATTAAAAATCTAAAATATGTTTGAAAAGATATGTTCAACTTCTAGCATATTCTGAAAATCAAAAATGTACAAAGTTCCTAATGTGTACAAGGACAAATGTGTGTTTAATATATTCCAGTAAGAAATTTATAAAAGTCGTTACACTTAAGGTGAGGGAGGAGGGCAGTTTCAGTTAATATTACAACCCTTTTAAACACCCCTTTCCGTTTAACCTCAGATTTGATACAGATATTATAATCAGTCAGTTCTCTCATAAAAAAAACACCCTTTTATACAAATGAAAATTATTTACAACTGTAAAACAGGAAAGAACTGTTGTAGTAAAGGTTTGGTTTTTTTCTCCATACGAGAGCTTCTGATAAAACAGTGTTGTACTAGAGTTGGATCAAACTTGAATAGACTGTTTACACTAACATTTTCCACAATAAAACTATCACAAATTTGTAATTCAAAGTATAATAGGAATGAGTACAAACATTCCCAAAGTGATGCCACAACAAATACTCTAGTGGAGAGGAAGTCATTCCTGAAGAACGAAGACACATGGAATTCAGCTTCTGGTAACCCCACTCAGTCCAGCCAGCTACTGTAGAAGTACAGTTGATAAAGAAAAGTCCATCCACAAGATCTGGGTATTGAAGCTAAAGAAAAAAAACAAAGAAAGGCACATTTATTTTAATTAAACAAGGTTTTCAAATCAAGATGTTTTACTTAAAAATTATAATACATTATTATGTAATATAATAGTCAAAATATTTAAGTTTTTTTGTTTTTTATTTAAGTGATCTAGTTCTTGTTTTATAATATACTTATATAGTTCAATATTTTAGTGTAAAATGTCACAATTTCAGATTTTAAGTTTCACAAGTACTTATTCATTCATTTTTCACACAATAAAAGTTTCTGGTGAATACAAAATTCAAAATATTTTAAATAGCAGTATTCAAATATGTACTTGCATACCACCACAAAAGACCAAAGTTTAGACAAATAGTTGAGTTCCTTTTTTCTTTTGCTTCTGGTCAAAAGTAACACTGAATAGTTTCAAACATAGTTATAACTTTTTTTTTTATTTTCTTTTAAAGTCAACATGTGTATCCATTAAAACTATAAATACTTTTTAAACAAGTCTACAAATCAGAATCTTTTTAATAAAAATAAGTGTAAGTGCTGAAACAAGTTGTTAATGTTCAAGTGATCCAGTTAGTTGAGCTGAAGTTTCATAACTTTCCATCCTTGGTTATTATTAGTTAAATGCTGAAAGCATTCTTGCTGTTCTAGAAATTATTTCAGGATAACAGAAGTTTTATTGAAATATTGTGGAAACAGTTGTTTTACTACAGGCTTGGAATGAACTCCAAAATTAGCATTAACCTTCAGAAAACATTTACCACATTTTGTTTGAAAACTATGAACTACCAATACAAAAGAAATGAACAAAGTTCAATTTTTAATTGGCAATTTAAATTTTATACATCTGATAAAAGCGAGATTTTATTGCTCTAAGTTTGTAAACATTTGATATTACACATTTAATGAGAAAAAAAAAAAAAATTTGAAGTTACAAGCTCACAGTTTATTTTTTCCAAAAAAATAAATTCCACTGAAACAAACTTACAGCAAATCTTGCCAATATGTTTGCACCAGCTCCCACACCAAAGCCCACAAAGTGCTTCAAGCTATATAAATAAAAAACAGTAACTCTGAAATGATTTGAATCAATACTTCTGATCTATTAAAAACATTTCTTCTGACACTAAGGTTAGTAACAGTTACAAATTCAACGTTTAATAGTGATTGTCAACAATGTGTTTGTTGAATTAAAATACCCAACATACTTTAAAAAGTGGCAATTCTTTACTGTAAATACAAAAACAATAATGTTACATGAAATATGAATTATAATTATTAGGGGAGAAGAAATTAAAGATTTTTTTCAAAATATTGTTGCTTCATGAGTATAGCTTCAACACTTCTTTTAGGTGTTCAAAACTATAGGATATCTACCATAAAGCTGATATTAAATTTGTTTTGGTCATTTAAACATAATATTAAATCTGAAATAACTAGTTTTAATGCACTGAAGTAAATTATAATTTATTTATACATTTAAGTACTGTTCAACTCAAGTTACAATTAATGTACATATAAATACTGTTTGATATATCCTACATATGAAAATATTAAAGTTAAAAACTTTAAAACCTTGTGACAGGTCAAAGGTCATATCATTAAAGTTGTTGACTTGCATCAAATTAATTGAATTACTATAAGTTTGTCAATAGATTCGGTATAAAATTTTAGATAAATCAAATTTTATAGTATACGTTAGTTAATTGCTTTAAACTGAAAAGTAGATATTTAAAGAACACACTTAAATACAGTTACGACAGAAAGTGTTTGTACCCCCTGCATTCTGATTGGTTTTTTGCTCACTACTTAAAAAAGTATCATGAGTAAGCTAATAGAAGTGTGATATATTATAAATATTATACTAACACACACCTACATAAATTATTTAAATTAAATGACAAATAAAGTGTTTATAAACAAAACCAAAAATAGGAGGAGAAGAAAGTGTTCCTACAGTTCAGAACGTGTGAAAAAATTTATATTTCCTTAAACATTTCATTGAGTTTGGCAAATAAACTATGCTATACCATTCAAGAACTGAACACTTGGTTCATAATTATTGGAATTTAGCCAGTAAAAAAAAATCTTTAGGAAAAATATTTTATCATAAACTGAATTTGTCTGTACAAAAACAAAACTTCCAACCTTTACTAAAAGTGTACCAAACTCATAATGCAAACATTGTATAAATACTTAACTCATGTATGTTATACCAAGCTCATCATGATTAAATAAGGTTAATTTTAAGAATAAACAATAAAGGGGAAATTACTTACTTGAAAAACTTAACAGCACATAGGACCATTTCAGCAAGCTGGTCCATTGTAGGATACACATACCTGTATATAAAAACAATCCAATTAGCTTAATAGTCAGTATCATTAAACTGATTTTATTCCACTTATTTTATACTGCTATTTAAAATTTACTGATTAGTTAAGGTATCCATGCACCACATATCAGATATAGGAAGATATTATTTTAAGAGATCTTAAAACTTGAAAGTGTGCTTTTGTAGTTCATTTACGAACAATGCCTACCATGGCAGTGAATGGTTCACAATTTGTAATAAAAATTTGTATAAAAACACTTTCAATGCAGATCCTCTTTTAATCTTACCACACACACACACACACACACACACATATATATACATAATTAAACTTTTGCTTCAAATAAAAAAGGCACTTAAAAGTTCACCAACAGTAACAAGAGTTTTGTTACATAGGTTTTAATTATTCTGCAACATAAACCTTAAGTACTATAAATCACTAATAGCAGAAAAGATATTTGTACACAGTATTTGGTAAACAGACTGTCAAAACAAATAAAATTCTCCAAATACATACAAATAAAAATAATTCACAAAAACCATATTTACACAAAGTTTGTTTATTGGTAGATTAAAGGAATATAAAGACAATTTTAAAAAACTAAGATAAACATTACCCTTCTGGAAGTGTCTGTGCTCCTTCCTCCTGTCCTGGAGCATTAAGGTGGTAAACACAAAAGCTCTGCAACAGTACACGCATATCGACATAGTTGAAAAATGCTTGAAAGTTAGATATATCTGCAAAGATAAAGGTTAAATGAAAAGAATATAGAATTACATAAAAGATTAACATTCACCACACGTATTGTGACTAACTGCAGCAAACATGAGAACTCAATTTTAAACTCAGATAGCATGAAAGCAACAAGAACTGACAAGGCTATGAATAGTTTCTTCTTAATAAAAATGACTAAATAATAATAGGCAAGAGTAATTTCTTGCAACAAAGTATTACAGAAGTTAACTGTTAAAAGTTTGTATTCAAGACAAGAAAACAAAAAACAAAAGTGGACTTAGAGATTGTAACTAGAGTGAGAATGCTTACTATTCAGGCCTAAGTCATGGCAAGTAATTATTGCTTGTTTGTTTCGCTCCCCCTGAACAGCAACAAACATTCTTCCAAAATCTGTTTCAATCATTTCCTCCTGTAACAAGTTTCTTATTTATCATTTGATTTAAAAGTTATTAAATGTTAGCATTATATAGAAATGACATTAATAACAAAGGTAAATGTTTTCAAAACTTTCACAAATCAGTAAAACACTTCATAATTTTAAAGTTGAATTTTAATGTAATAAACTTACAATAAAAATATCACCTTAGTTAGAGAAGGTTACATTTCTCATAACTGTATGTTCAGTTCTTCAGATAGTGTAAGAGATTAATGTTATATCTCTTGATGTCCAACATCTAAAATGTTAAATCTGTTAGGGTTAAAACATTTTAGGTTTATACTGGCTTTGTATTTATTAAAAATGTTGACTGCATACCACTAACACTTCCTCCAATGGCATCATGATACAATTTAATGTTTTTCTGTACATTGTATGGTTTATTACCAAAATAAATTATTTACAGCTTTCCCTAGATAATAAGATAAACAAATGTTGTTGTTTTTTGTTGTTTTTTTTATTATCTCTTCTTAGTAGCACTTTCGAGCATTACAAGTACACTGAGACCACTTTATGTTATTGCAGTTGGTTGGTTTGGCATTTTATGGCACAAAGCAACTAAGCTATCTGTGCCAAACATCCAGCAAAAAGTTAAAATTAAAAGTAAAATTAGTAAAATTCATAAAAGGAAATTACAGTGAAACAAAAAGTTTAAAAAACAAATAGTATTAAAACCAATTTTTACATCTAGTCTACAGCAGTAAGAGAAGCTACAGTAATACAAGTTGTAAGACTTTCTGTAGCATAACTGTAATTAAGTCACCAGGAAGAATAAAAGGTAAGTTCAAAAACCACCATTAGCCACCTGAAGTTGGCCTTTCCAGTCCTGGTTCAGAGTTATTTGACATTACAGCTATTTTCTAATTTCAAATCAAGCTCGGGAATCACATTAAAAAAAAGTCTAACTTATAAATTAAAAAACTTAAATAGCATTAAAAATATTAATGGCCTTTAAAATACAAAAAACGTTTCCAAGGTGGACAGTGTAACCATTGCCAATAACACTAACATTACAGATAAACCATGGGACAGGTTCATGTTTACCTGAACGTTACGCAGACAACACATTGGTGCATCAGTTCCAGATAAGAGAAAACAACGTGTTAAAAAACTGTGACCAATGCATAGTCTAGCTAGAACTTCCTCTTTCTGATCCTTATGGCAGCAAAACTGCCAAAGCCTAATAGAGGGTTTTATTTGGAAGAGCTTGTTTCCACACTGCTCACTCCAAGTCTATTGCCAACAGGCACAGAGCCAAGCCTGAAATACAGGACCATAGTCCATGTATGGAACAGGCACAGTAGTGATAGTGCCAGATCAGATTGATTTAGCTGTGATATTGGAGAGCTCATTCCCACACATAACAACGTGGCCCAGTATCCAGAAAAACTGGATAGAAGTAGATGTGATAGAGAAATGGGCCAGTCAGTTTTGAATATTGGCAAGAACAGGGCATGAACTAACATGAAGCAGTTCCAGGACCGGTAGAAAACTAAGCGAGTCAGTATAAATAGGGCAGTTTGAGTAATGCTTAACTTCTATATGATCCAGGGCAAGAGAAGTGGTGTACAGTTCAGCAGTGAACACAGAAACTGTAGAGGGGATTCTACATGCAACCACTGAACTACAACAAGCCATGGTAGAGCCCACAGTCATTTGATTTCAAACCATCTGCGTCTGCTTTCCTCAGATGACGTAAAGATAGGTCATATTTGGGGACTAATAATATATGGTGAGATGGGCTGACCAGTGGATACAGCAATGTTATCCAAAGACAGACCCAATTCATTCAACTGTGTCTGAATACAAAGGCCAAAAGGAGCATGGCAAATCTTCTGTTCTGAATAAGTATGGCCCACTGAGGAAGGAAAACAACTCCAGGTAGGATGCTTTGGTAAGGAAAGAAGTTTTGAAGCATATAGTAAAGACAGCTGCAAACAGCAGAGGTGCAACAAAGGTTCATGAGACTGCGTATAAGCTCTGAAGTAGGGAAGTGCAGAAAGCCCCAGTGCAGAGCTAAAGTACTTGATGCTAATTGGGGTCTAGCATCTTTAAGGCCAAGGTCCTGGCAGAGCCATAGACCAATGATCCACAGTCACATTTCGATCAATTAAGAGCACAATATCTTTAGCATAGAACATCAATCCACTCCTCCATGTGTTGGAAGAGAGAACACAGAGGATGTTCAGTGCTCTTGTACATTTGACCCATAGCTGCTTGATGTGTGGTTTAACAAATCAACTTACAGTCAAAGATAAGCCCCAAGAACTTTGTCTCGAGGACCACAGGCAACACTAATTCATCAATATGGAGTTCAGGAGTAGGGTGAATATCCTGTTGGCAGAAAATGTGTGCAAATGCTTTTATAGAGAGAAGTTAAAGCCATTTGTTGTGGTCCACTTCAATAAACAAGTTAGAGCAGTTTGTAGCTGCTGAGAAATATATCTTATGTTCAACAACTGACATGAAATGTAAAAGTTGTGGACATAGAGCCCATTTGGCATTAATCTTTATACTGTAAAGTGTAACATTCACAGCCCTGGGGACTCCCAAGTTTCTGTAGAAAAGAATGGAAAAGTGTAAAACCCACAAGAACTTTGAATTGCCTGTCCATTAAAAAGTTTAATAAAAATGGGCAAATGGCCACAATCCATGTGTATGGAGATTTTGCAAAAAGCCATACCTCCATGTTGCATCATAAGCCTTCTCAATGTCAAAGAATATTGATACAAGATTATGTTTTGAGAAGTCCTCTCTGATTGACATTTCAAGTCAAATCAGGTGGCCCACAGTGGAGCACTGTCGTAAGAACCCACACTGTGAGCAAGAGGAGGTTGATTAGAGGAAGAAAACAAGACAAGCATTAACTATCCTCTCTAAGCTCTTACAAAGACAGCTAGTCAAAGCAATTGGACAGTAGTTTGAAGGAATCTTGGGATCCTTCTCAGACTTAAAGAAAGATAGGACAATAGCCTGGTGCCAGGTATCAGGAAAATATTCTCTTGTCAGATCCAGTTAAAAACAATAAGAATAGCAAGAGAAGCAGGAAACATATGGTGCAGCATTTTATAGTGTACATCAGATCCCACCAACATACTGCCACACCAATGAAGGGCCAGTTAAGTATTAAGAAAAAAAAGTTAGTCATAGAGACAATCAACTCGAAAAGAAAGAGGTGATCACTCTGCCCAAAGTCTTGATGGCTAAGAAGGTGGAGGAAGAAGCAGAAGCACCAGATACCCAGCAAAAGCTTTCTCCTAGAGTTTTGGCAATGCTCTGAGTATCAGCTACTTCCTGGCCATCAGAGAGCAAGATCAAGAGTGGGACAGAATTAATTTGCCCACTGACCTTTCAAATCTGGACCCATATGACTTTGGAACTGGTGGTAGAAGATATGCTGGTTGTGAAGTTAATCCAAGATTCCTTCTGGCTTTGATGTCTTACCCACTGAGCATATGCATGGGCCTGCTGGAAAGCGATCCAGTACAAGAGTGTGAGATACCCAAGAAAAGCATCCCAGGCCCGTTTTTGGGCCTTCTGTGCCATATGTCAGACAGGATTCTGCCACAGACAAGGATATCATGGAAAACATGTAGAGGTTTTAGAAATACATTGAGCAGCTGCTTGTATAATAGTCAGTTACTGGTGCTATGTAATCTTTTATTGATGGCTTACAGACAATGGCATGATCAAGTTTTGCAAAAGCAGTGAAAGAGGGCCAGTTTTCTTGATCCAGCTTTCACTAGGGCATGCAAGTCAGGTGGCATCGACCATGGCCATTCTCTCAAAATTATAGGAAAATGATTGCTGCCTCGTGGATTACTGTCAACCCTCCATTAAAAGTGGGAGAATAGTGAAGGGGAGGAAACAGATCAATAGCATTAAAGACTAACTAGGTGCATGAAAATAAGTATAAGAACTGCAATTGAAAAGAGGAAGGTTGTGATCAGAAAGCATATGCTCCAAACAACAACAATTCCCATCAATACCAGCACTTCCCCAGAGGGGATGATGTCCATTAAAGTCCCCCAGGATTAAAAAGGGAGACAGCAAGTGTTCAATGAGAGCATCAAGGTCTGATTGATCACGTCTCTCCAGACAACAGGTAAAGAAAACAAACAGTAATGGTATGCCCAAGGAAACAAGTCAGAGAAAGGTGACTGTCTCAGCATGTTTCAAAAATGTTTCCTGTGAGGAAAGACAAATGGTAGGAAGCAATCAGTGCTTGGTATCATCCAGATTAGAGCATAAACCTCAACAGTTCAATTGTATCAAGGACATTTATTCATGTGTAGGCAAATTGGGTGGAGAGCCCTTCTGTTTACAACCATGTCTTTTCTTTATTGTCTTTATTTGAGGGAGGTCTTTCGACCTCCATGGATCCTACCCTAGGTCAAATGGACAGGTCTTTGCTGTTGGAAGAGGATTCCAGGGAATGAGGACATTAACAAATGATTGTTTTCCATCTTGTGGTGGGAGAAGATGTACATGAGGAGATGACCATACCTGGAACCAAAGAAAGTGGATTTTGGGAAGGTTCATGGAATGTGTGTTAGGGACAGAGATGGGTGTTGAATTTGATTCATCAACTTCAACCATTGAAGTCAAAAGACTATTTGGTTTGAAAATAATTCTTTTAGAGCCACAGAGATCTGTCTGTACTCCCACTGTAGTAAGGGAACAAATTGCAGCAGCTTACATCCGAGATGAAGTGATAGACAGCAACTTTTGATCCTCAAGGTATGTAATGTTTTGAATCGTCTTCAAATACTGCACCTCTTTTCTTTCAACTATTTATGGCAAGAACAAAAATAGGACAGGTGAGAACATTACAATGAGGGGCCCGTTTCACACTCAGAGGCATTGTGGTTCTTGCAACCACAATTCTCAAGGAACCATGACACAATGTCTTTGAGTGATCAAACTGCTGACACTGGAAACATCTGAGAAGGTTTGGAACGTATGGGCATACCTTGCAATTGAAATAACCTCCCTTATTGGTGGCAGGTGGACATGGTGATGGAAATGTCAGAATGAGGACATTGGTCTGCATCATAATTCCATCTTTGCAAGTGAAGATAACAGCCCTACTGCAGTAACTCCTTGAGTTGAGAAACCAGCAAGAATCTCAGACTCAGAGATTCTCTTCAAATCCCTCTCAACAATAACTCCTCATGACGAATTCGAAGTAGCATGAGATGTAACCTCAATGGGTATATCCCCAACTGCATTTGAAAGCAAGAGTTCACTGTGATGTGGATGTTTCCACCAATATGTCACCAGAACAAAGCTTCTTTACTGAATTTGGAGAGCTAGCAAGTCCCTCTAGTACCTTCTGAATGAAAAAGTGAGACATTTGTTCTAAAGGTTTGTCTGAAAAAGAATGTAGTATAAGAAAATGAGGTACAGGTGTTACAGATGTTGAAGATTGGTGCTAAGAATCCGAGATATGATGGTTTATCTATAGACTATTTCACTATTTTATTTGGAGGATCCATAATAAAAAAAAAAAAATTTTCAGTGCCCACAGACCTCACCCATCATGAAACCCTACAAGGGGACGCACTAGAGTGCCAAACAAGGACACTGCAGCAATGCCAGGGCTTCGTAAACACTATACCCAAACACTAGCATCAGATACAATCCTCAACACACATTGAAAACATCCAACACTGGTACTTAATTGACCCTAGACCAAGTAGACCATCTGATTGACCCTGGAGGCCACCCCAAGACCAATCATCTACAGGAATTCAAGGCCAAAGTGGTGTGTTAGGGATGGAACCCTCAAACACCAGAATTCTCTCCTCTCCTTCACAGGTCATCATGAATGGCAAACACAGATGGATGTTTAGATACAGAGTAGGTAAACTGAAAAAACAGAACCTTCCGGTAAAGAAGGTAAACTGAAAAAACAGAACCTTCCCTTAGAGGTCCTCTCACCACGTACAGGAAACCACACTGAAGGGGTGGGGTCATGTTAATGTGTACCTTTCCATTGGCAAGACAGGTACTGAGTTTTCACATATCTTAAAGAACATACCCAGAGGTATTTACCTTTAGTTTTACAAAGTTCTGGTTTTTATACCTCCATTTAGGTTACAAACAGAAACATGGTTTGTTTGTTATTGCAGGAATTAAGTGTCCCTGTCTATAGACAAAAACTGATGTCTATATACTAAGAGCCTGTAGTATAATAAGTGGTATTACCACTAACACCATGTATGGTATAACTGGTTGCATTTTATAGGCTTTATGCTTAGAAGACACTTTAAATAGTTGGGTGACAACCAAATCACATGGTAACTCTTTTGCTCATAGCTTCCATAATTATTTTCAATAGTATACATTAACAAGGAACTGGAAAAAACAAAATTAAGCAGTCTTCAGATAAAATTGAAGTTAGTAAGTTAATAGTCAAAAAAAAGGATGAAAATAAAGATAAGACAAGTTATCTTCAGTAAGAAAAACAAAAGTTTTTGAAATCACTTTACAGAAACAATGAATGCAGTTTCATACTTTCCACTGGGTTTAAAAATGATTTACTGATAAAGAATTACTTTTTAAATGTTTCCTACCTGATTGTAGGTTTCAGTCTTTGATGAACTTCTCATTATTGGTATCTGCAGCTCAACATTTCTTAGTTCTATATCATCCATCATGGGAGTTGGCATACTAAATATAAAAACAATAAAAATAAAAAATAAAAAAACTTACTACAAACTAACAGTACTTGAAACAAATCAGCAAACCAACATTTATAAAAAAGAAATTAATTAAATAATGAAAACTAAAATACAAGTTTCCTCAGTGATCTAGAACACAAATTATAGAACCATTTATAAAACCAACTTCACATGCATGTAAATTAGAGCAGTTGTTATGCAAATAAAATTTTATGATTATCTTAGAATACTTGTAAAGTCTATAACCCCAGGAATCATTCAAAAGTCATTAAGCAAATTCTCAGAAGAGAACACAATCAACTAGAAATTTTCAAACAATTGTAATATGGTACATTTTCACAACAATAGAGATAAAATGTCTTCTTTTGGGAGGGGGCTTCAATTAGTTTACTTTTATCATTAATAAAACACCATTAACTACTGCAACAAAAGTACAATATGAACACTATCAGAAGAAATTTAATGTAAACAGATTCATTCATAAACTACAAATAACATTTACAGAGTTACACATCTTTATCCCTTGACAACATTAAGTTACAAATGTCCATTGACTTTAAAATTGTCAAAACAGAATAACATTATGAATTATTTCAGTGTATTTAAACTGAACAAGTCTAAGTAAACATGCTGCATATATGAATTAGTTAACTATGGTGTCAGCAGCTGTAAACAGCATAGTTACAGGGTAGCATGTAAACCAAATTAGTGTATGTTGCTCACAAAAAAAAAAGGGAATCTAAGGAAATTATGTAACAAAGACAATACACTTGACACATTAAAAGTATTTTTTTTGTTAGTTCATTATTTCAGGAATTAGTGATTGTAACCATTAACTTCACAAAAATGAAAGATACCAAAAGATATTGCAGGTTTAACCTACTGTAATAACCATATTTAGAAGAGTTTATTTAGATCTAGTTAAATACATTTCAAAATTAAGACATTTCAAATATATAACCTACAGTTTTAAAAAGCAATACAAAAATTCTCACCTATTTAATATTTACATTACTTTATTACTGACTATTGATAATGCAGAAGAAAATAAACTAAGCACAAAAAAAAGTCAATCGATGTCACACGTGTATCACCTTATTAATCAGTAAAACACGTTATGTCTTTACTAGTTGCTTAGACACACCCCACATAAACCATTGAATATTAAACAAGAACAAATGCCAAATATTTAGCTTACTCCCCGTTTGTTTTATTATTATTATTATTATTGACATCATGAGCTAAGACTTCATACACAGTTCCCATTTGTTATTTAATCCATCTTACTATTACCACAAAAAACATTTATATAAAAATAGTTTGTGTTTCCTAGTACATGTACTTGTAAACTACATGCAGTTAAACTACAAATAACAATTTACTTAATGATAAAGTATACTTCCAGCTACTAAACCTGTTTCTACAATGAAGAAAAAGGAAACAGTCTAATAGTTCATGACTTACTTTCTCACCTGTCAATGATAACCAGATTGTATTATGAAGTGAATAAAAGTGCTCAAACTAAATAGTGCAGTTCTGTTATTACAAATATCAGTTCAGAAACAACTGTAATAATTTTCTAATTAAAAATGCAAAACAGACAAGAGAATAATGTAGTAAAACAAAAGCTACTCTCAGTCATCCCCAGATATAAATAACCTTTACATTAATACACAATTTTGAGTGAAAGTAATAAGGTATCTAATCAAATAGAATGATAATTTGTAACCAAAGTCAAAAAATTGAAGAGAAGCAAAACTTAAAACTTGCATTTGCTTATTACATAGAGATCAACAAAATTTTTCTCAGCCAATATCCAATCACTAACAAGTACCCAGCCATATTAGTACTTCATATTACTGCAAATAAGGTATTTCAAATTACTAAAGCAAATTAAATTTTACCTATAGGCAATGATGTTTTTGCTGGTTGTATTTCTATCAAAACATTCACCAACAGTATTTATTTGGTGAATGTACCGTATTTTCCGGTTAATAAGCCAAATCGCCGAATAAGCCGAGGCCAATTTTCAGCTCTGAAAATGAGGGTTTTTGCTTATTACCGTAATAAACGAAGACATTTTTAAGAAGTGACAAGTTTCTTCAAAATGATTTCTTAGTCTCATTTCAGCGTCAGCATGCATGTTGTGTGTGATCATTGGCGTTCTGTAGTAAAGCAGAACGTGTCGTATTGAGACAGAGATGGAATCAATATGTCATTCGTTATTGGCTCCACTCACTGTAATTAGGTAACCAATGAAATTCCAGAAACAATGTTTCACTGTAGTCTTAAAGTGCTTTGCTGATGGGACAAAATTACTGCCTATGGTAATTTTCAAAAAAAAAAAAATTTCCTAAGAAGAAGAAATTTCCGAAAGGAGTGATGGGCCAATAAGCCGACCCCCAAAAATCAGGTCCAAAATTTAGGGCCTGAAATTTGGCTTATTAGGCAGAAAATACGGTACTTTAGAAAATTAATACAATGAAAAATAGTCAAAAACTAAAAATATTCTGTATCAGTGCTTCTAGTAGCACTTGCCAAATTAAATCACCCATTTTTTATTACATTTTTTGCAGTAGTATTCATTAGCTTATAACAGAAACTTTATAAAAACAAACATAATTAACTTCTCCAAAAATAAATGTCAACCACATCCAATTCACTTTATTTTATGAAGTTTAACCAAATAAATTTCCACTTCAAAACAAAAATCAACTCTTAGCTCCAGAACAACATAGATATACTAGTAATTTCAGCATAATGATACAACTACTAATTATTTACACAGATATATTACACTTGAAGAGTAGTATTATTCATGTTTCACTTTAAAAATTTAATGTGAAAATTATTAAATATATACAAGAAAATACTGGCATTTAAAATATTATTGAAGAGTTGCTTAAATAAACCTTGAAGTGCTTAAAATTCTAAGAAGCTGACACTACTGTACCATTTTAATATTACAAAGGTCACCATTGAACTGATAAGAGATACTAACCAAGTGCTTTTGTTTTAAAGCTAGTTTGAATACTTAAAATGAGCATATAAAAAAGGGCAAATCTCAATTTAAGAAACACTGATTCACACCCAAGAAACAAATTACAGAAAATAATTATAAAAGTAGAAATCTGAATTGACTGCTACAATAGAAAGTTAAAAACTGAAAAATGGATATGAAAAAATATTGATGGTATATGTAAAAATTAACAAAGGACTTCTTTAAATACATTAATGGCAAGCAAAATGTGATGATCAGACAGAGCCTTTGAGAGATAATAAAAACAGGGGGTCATATTTGATAACTGAAGGATGGCTGGCATATTAAATTCCACTTCAATTTATGCTAATAATTTGTTAATAAAAACAAACTTGGGAAATGTCAAGGTGAAACACTTCCAAACTCTGATATTTTCCAAAGTAATTTGAAGAAGGTTAAGAAATGAATATGCAAGCCAATTACAACTATTGTTAGTAAGTTCTTGACAAGTAAGTACCAGAAGATTACAAGTTACTCCTCTTTTCAAACGAGCTGATAAAAATCAGACAACTAATTACAGGCCTATTAGCCTAACATCAGTTGTGGTAAAAGTTTTTGAAAGTGATTATTTAGGTTTTGAAAAGTCATTTAACAAAGTTTAGCATAGTTACTAAGAGATCTTGCCTTACAAATCTTTTGACATTGTTAGAAAAGGTTACTCTTTATGCAGATGAAAGTAGAGGTATGGATCTGGTGCAACTGGATTTTTAGAAAGCATCTGACAAAGTACCACAAAAGGTGTGTGGGATGGGTTGGACCTTTGGATAGTTAAGTGGCTAGATGGAAAAATACAGATAGTTGTTATTATTGAAGCTCAATCAAACCAGATTAAAGTACAAGAAGTAATTTCAGGCTCAGTGTAGGACCTTACCTCTTTTTTGACTTGCATAAAAGAGAGAGGAATGGATAATCAATAAAGTGCTTATACTAGCTTTTGATAAAGGTCTTTATTGTTTCTCGTTGCAAGAATGACACTGCTGCTTTATAAAATAATTTAGATCATTGCAGAGTTTAGGAAGTAAATAAAAAAACAGCTTTTAATTATAAAAAGTGCAAGGTATTGCATGAAGGCTATCATAATTTGAATTATAATTTTGATGGAAATAACCAACAGTTATGGAAGAAAATCCTACTGCTCTTATGCCATCCAAGTAACACACTGTTGCTAGTGACAAGCCAATTTAAGTATTGTTTTAAGTCTTGAACACCTTACCTTAGGAATGGCATTGAATAGTTGAAAATGGTTCAGAGAAAGGCTACTAGGTTGATATCTGGTATGGAATGGTTGTCATATAGGAACAGATTAAGAGTTGCATTTTTATTTATTTTTCTCACGATAAAAGTAGAGAGAATGTTGTTACGGCATTCAAGATTAAGGTAATTAATTACGTTGATGCAAACACCTTGTCATATTTAATGTTAATAATGGTGTAACAAAGTTATACCTATTGTTATAGAATAGTAGACATCTTTAGGGAAGATACTTTTACTTCTCCAACAAGGAGATATAAAGCTGCTCAAAAGGCAAACATGGACATGCTTTCTTTACATATTGTTATTCATGTACTACAGTTTTTACAATCAATGAAACACCCCCTATACAAGAGATGTAGGTACATATTAAAACCTAAATAAGATTTTACATCTTTGCTTTCTTTTTTTAAAATTAAGTTAAATATATAAAATGTACAAACCTACAAGTCCCTTGGTGTTCTTAAATTTTAAGTTTGACCCCTTCAACCTGAAAAATGATTTCTCTGTACTTGTAATCATTCTTTGCTAATAGCATCTCATTTTAGAAAGGAGCCTCAAATCAAAAGGCTGTTAAGCCTGCATGGTATATTTTTTTGTTTTGTTTACTTGTTTTTCTTTTTAAGAAATTATCACCTTCAATTTCTAACTTTATATAAACCCAGTTACCGTTTCCAAAGTTAAAATACCTCATAACTAACACCTAATTACAAAAAGCAATGCTAAGACTCTTTTTTTAAAAGTTCCATAATCTATTAACAACTAAATATTTTAGCCATAAAGCCACTTTAAATATTGATATACCTATTAACAGTATTCAGAACAAACTGGAGTTAAACTTAACTGATGAGCTAGCTAATCTGTTCTTAACTTTGTCAATGTCTTCACTTGTTTTCATGCGGCATTCTATCCTATAAAATACCTGAATTTCCAGTTAAGGATAACCTCTTAATATGAAGGGTTGTCAAGTAAACACTTAGCAACTACACGTATATCATTATCACAAGTCAACATGTTCAAGTTCAATGAAAAATGGTAAGTACTAGCACTAAGAAATATCTCATAAATAGAATTATTAGTGACTTGTCCATACATAACTACAAATTGGAAGTTTAGTCACTGTATGTTCTATTGAACGTTCAGTTTAATTTTACTGTTATTTCACTCCCTTATCTAGTTACCAAGACGTACAACTACAAGTATGGAATTTATAATTTGAATACAACTTTAATTAATACTAATTAAAAATGTTTTAATTATGGACTAAAATATAAATCCTTAAATGATATCTTACATTCTCCAAAAATCCACGCTGTTATTCTTGTTGTCAGAAAATATACAACGCAGAACACTGATCACACAGCTTCCAACTCTCCTAAAGCATACTGTGAAAACTTGCAGCTAACTTTAACGCAGATACTTAGGGTGTGGCGTACCAACCTTATAAATTATTATAAAGAAAGAAAAAATCACGTAAAACTATAAATATACTTTTCTAACTCAAGGCTGTTAGATTACGGTAAGAAAATTTTCAAACATTTTCCCTATTATATATAAATAATGTGACTGTTTTTGCAGTAAATGCTGCATTTGACGTCGTGAAGCGACAGTTTTTTTTTCTTAATATACATATTTTATTAATCAATTCATGATTTAAAATAAAAAGTCAACAAATAAAACATTCAGTTTAATTAGTTGTTAAAAAACAATACTTGTTATTTATGTATAATTTCATAGGCTGGGTGTGCAACTAAGACCAATGAAAGTTGATGGGTTAACGAACTTTGATAAATAATTTTACAAATAAAAACAGAACTGCTGAGAGACAAGTATAAACATGCTTTCTTTACATAATATAATTCATATTATTATTCAGTTTTCACGATCAGTGAATAATTCTATATGAAAACGATTTACAGCTATAAGTTTGTTTGTTTGTTTGTTTTGGAATTTCGCACAAAGCTACTCGAGGGCTATCTGTGCTAGCCGTCCCTAATTTAGCAGTGTAAGACTAGAGGGAAGGCAGCTAGTCATCACCACCCACCGCCAACTCTTGGGCTACTCTTTTACCAACGAATAGTGGGACAGTACTGTAAAACTGGATCCTACACTTGTATTCTGACTCGGATTAGGGAATACTAACCTTTACTTTTGACTGTATGATACATTAACACTTTTTCACAGTTTTTCTTTAGAGACATTATTTCAGTTTCATATTTTTTCTGAAAGCAAGGCGTTGTTTTCAAAGCTTAACCACTTGAATGTAACCTTCTGTCTCGACTTAGTGTAGATGCAATCTACATTTTAGTACCGAAATAATATTAAACACACATTTAGAAACTTCTGTAATTTTCTAAGTACTTAAAACTGCAGGATTTCATCACAACCAAATATTGCTAAACCAAGTTTGTGTTTGCTATACTATTAAAGATATTGTCCTAGCTGTTCAGATCAGGTTTAATTCCAGCTTTACTGATCGACAGATCATTGTTATCAGTTCTGTGGATCACCATAGCTGAGTCTTACTTCTAGTTCTGAACTTCCTCACCTAAAATATCCTTAACATTTATATAAATACATTATTTCATCTTACCAGTTAGAGTGGTATAAAACAACAATTTCATCTTCATCCGAATTCACACAGCTCCTACTCTCACTCTTAATCAAGTCAGTTGCAGCTTATTTACACATACTTGTGCTTTCATGCACACATTAACTGTTGTAATTCGTATGTTAATAAATCGACTCATTGAAACACGAGATGAGGTCCTCTCTAGAGAGTTTGGTCTGACCTATTTTGAATTTTATGAAAAGCTACTCGAGGGTAATCTGCTACAGCCATCTCTAATTTAACAGTCATAGATTGGAAGGTTTGTTTTTGAATTTCTCGCAAAGCTGCACGAGGATTATTTGCTTTTACATTTCCTATTTAGCAGTGTAAGCTTGGAAGGTTTGTTTTTGAATTTCGCGCAAAGCTACACGAGGGCTATCTGCGCTAGCCGTCCCTAATTTAGCAGTGTAAGACTAGAGGGGAGGCAGCTAGTCATCACCACACACCGCCAACTCTTGGGCTACTTTTTTACCAACAAATAGTGGGATTAATTTAACATTATAACGCCCCATGGCTGAAATGGCAACATGTTTTGTGCGACATGGATTTGAACCCGCGCCCCTCAGATAACGAATCGAATGCCTTAACACACCTGGCCATGCCGGGCTCAGTCTGGAAGGAAGACAGCTGGTTATTACCACTTAACGCCAACTCTTTGTCTACTCTCTTACCAACGAATAGTGGCATTGATCGTAACATTATAATGCTGCCATGGCTGAAAGGGAGAGCATATTTGGTGTGGCTGAGATTCGAACACGCGACCCTCAAATTAAGAGTCGAACGCCTTTACCACCTGGACATGCCAGTCCAGTTTAGAGGGAAAGCAGCAAGTCAACACTAGCCGCTGACGACTCTTTATCTACTCTTTTATCAAAGAATGGTGAGATTGACTGTAACATTACAATACCCCACAGTTGAAAGGGGAAAATGTTCCATATGATTGAGATTGGGACCCACGACCTGCAGATTATGAGTTACGTACCTAATTACCAGGCCAAGAGGCTTCCATGTTACGTCAGATACCAAAGTTACACACAGTCTCCACTTTGATATATTTGTTTCTCACTACATTTTCCATAAAGTTTTGTATACTCTGTAGATCAAGTGAATATGTCTTATAAAAGATCTCGGATGCTGCTCCTCAGAAAAGTCACTTATTAGCTCAGATATTAAGAGTTGTTTAGCCATAATATTAAAAATAATATTGTTATAATATTACAAAAAGATAGAAATCCATAGTCTATTCAAGTATCACAGTACCACATTTTCAGGTAATACGCTATAGAGCGATAGGTATAGTACAGCTGTCAGAAAGTTGATCAACTGCCGTGAGACATACTTTCGAATTTTCTTCATACTGAAGAGGAAATATGTTTATTTCGTCTTGAATTCACGTCGGTAAAGTTCTCACAAAGCTAGCAGTGTTTGGCTCTCAGGATGCTAATATAAACAATGTGGTAAGCATCTGAGTTGGCAATGTTTCCTTTCTACTCAGAATGAACGTCAAATCACTAAGCAAATGCAGCAACTGTGTAAATTTCACTATTAAGTGTTCGTCATCTCAATTCGTGGTTTCCAAATATCTATTGCAACTTAAATAAATGTTACGATTTGAAATATGTGGAGTTCTTCAATCTGTAGACATTTTGTGAGAATTCTGAATCTGCATCAGAACAAGTAGTTTCTTCTGTGGTATGATAATCAGAGTCAGAAAAATTCAAATTTTTATGATGCTGCTATCTCAGTTAAATTCTTTGTTGTATTTATTAGTTTAAATGGTATGTTTGTTTACGTATACGAAATGTCTGTAATGTCTTCATTGTGCTTCTTTCTGTAATCATCAATGAGCTCCTTATCAGAAAGTAAACATGAACATTTATCCTGAATTTTTATTCTTTTTTGTGCAATTATCGTCGGTGTTTTACCCATTATCTGAATTCCAATGACAGTTTTCGTAAGACAAAAAGACCAAAATCAACGTCCATTGTCTAAGTATTTTAAACTTTTTTTCACGTCTCTTAGTGGAGCTTCCGTTATTTAACTACAGTAATCATCTCAACACAAATAAAAAATGAAATGATTATGTTTGGTGTACAGATAAAACTATTCGGATTTATGTTGTGAAAATTATTCAAGTCGCTTAAATAGTGCATTTATATGAGACTAAGTAAGCTAATTAGTTTCGGAATAAACCAGGTTCTTCTGTTTCCTCCAGTTTCATTTTTAGAACCCTTGAAAGTATAAACATCATAATTTCGTTCCACTGACAACAAAACTGTTGTATGTTGACAGAACTTTAATCTCTCTCTCTCTCTCTCTCTTTTATCGTTATTTGAGTATTTGCGCTTGTATACCCGGGAGAGTCAGGTTTCGTCGACCTTTTCCTCTTTCTTTGCATTGGTATTCGCAACTGTCAAGTGTATTTATAAATGTTACACGAAGGGCAAAGTAACTCGCACTTACTCAGGCCCCTACCCAGGCAGTGTCCATGCACTATCTACATATGTACACTAAGTGCAAATATATCATTTCTCTCAAAAGTTCCATAACAATTTGCACTATCGCTAAATAGGCCTTAACCATAAAACATTTACATAAATCCTCTTTCAATGTTTATTTGTTAATCCCTAAACAAATGTGGAGTCTAGTTTATTGTTGTTGTTGTTTTTTTAATTTCGCACAAAGCTTTTGTTTGTTTGTTTGTTTTGGAATTTCGCACAAAGCTACTCGAGGGCTATCTGTGCTAGCCGTCCCTAATTTAGCAGTGTAAGACTATAGGGAAGGCAGGCAGCTAGCCATCACCATCCGTCACATTATACGGCCGACTCTTTAGGGCTCACTCATTTACCAATGAATAGCGGGATTGCTCGTCACATTATAACGTCCCACGGCTGAAAGAGAGAGCATGTTTGGCGCGATGGGGATGCGAACCCGCGACCCTCAGATTACGAGTCGCACGCCTTAACACGCTTGGCAGTCTAGTTTATAGGTGGCCTTTTTGTTTTATTTGAATATATATATTTACTGGGGAAAGGTGTTCAGGACAATCCTCATTATGTATGCAGTATCTGTTTAGTTCGCTTACTAGTTCGTTTTTTCTCCAATTTTTGTCAAAATAATTTATTGTACTATGTAGGAGTCCATCTGCTATTGTTGCTATGTGTGCGTATTTATGCATGAATTCTGATGATGTTGTTCTGGGTACTTTATAAACTGTTCTAAGTAGTGTATTTTGTATTGCTTGTAGTTTGGCTTGTAATAGTTTTTTACTTACATTTATCCATGCAGGAATTGCAAAGTCAATTACGGGTCTAATGTAAGTCATATATATTTTTAAAATATTGTCTGCTATTGCTCCAGTATTTTTACCACTTAGACTCCAAGCATAGCTTGTTCTTCGCCAAATTTTGTTTTAATATTATTTAGATAGATTATCCATGTTAATTTAGAGTCGAATGTTAGTTCTAAGAATTTTGCAAATGTAGCAGTCTGAAGGAGTGCTCCATTCACATAGATCTCTGGTTGTACTTTTTGTGTTTAGTGAATACTACGTGTTGTGTTTATTTTGATTCTATATTTTTGACAATATTCACTTATTCTACTTAATTGTGGTTGTAATTTGTGGCTGCTATTGTTGGTGTTGGTGCACTTTTCCAGACTACCTCATTATCATTGAACTGTGAGGAGTATTCATGATTTAGATATTTCAGAAGCATATTGTTCCCGCACATGATGAATAAGATAGGGCTGGTTAGCCTAAAACACTCCTCCTTGAGAGACGCCAGCTTCTGGAGTAAAACACTCTGAGAAAGTCAACATTGACTCTACATTTCTATTTACCAGAAAGTTTGATAGCCAGCAAATAATTCCCCGTGGTAGTCCCAGTTCTTTCATTTGGAACCGAAGACCATGATGCCAAACAGTGTCGAAAGCCTTTTCAGTGTCAAGAAAGCAAGTGACAGTGCATTTTCTTTGGTCAAAACTATCTACTATTACTTCTGTTACTCTAACTAAATGATCTGTAATTTGTCTGGATTTTCTAAAACCGTTTTGTTCTTCTGGTAATTTTGATGTTATCTCCAGGAATGTGGAGAGTGTTACTGATTATTCGTTCAAGAATTCTGCCCACCCAACTGGTCAGGCTAATCGGTCGGTAACTATTTGGTTTATTGGCTAGCTTTTCTTCTTTATGAAACATTAACACATTTGCATGCTTCCAAGAAATTGGGATACAATCAGAGTATAATGATAAATTAAAAATTGCTGTTAGATGTTCAAATAATCTCGGGGTGCCTTTTTTAAGGAGGATGGCTTGTGTGTCGTCTTCTCTTGGATATTTGTTTTATGTCTTTTTTATTGCTTCTATGACTTCTTGTACAGGAATTGTACTTGTTAGCATTGTGTTTGTGTATTCGTTTGTGTTGTTGATTTGATAGTCATTTATGTTAACTTAGAAGAGTGGTCCATATAATTCATTGTTATGCATTGTATAATTGTTTACTTTGTTATAAAAATATGCATTCATATATGGGTCGTTATGTGTTTAAAACGTGTTTTGAAGTTGTTGTTTTAATGCTTCTGCTTTTCTTTGCTTGTATATGCTGTGGTATTATTGTGTTCTAGCGTTGAGCATTTTCTTATTGCTGTGTCTCAGTTTCTGAGTCTTTTTAAACGTATCCCAAATTGTTTCGGATCTGTTTGTTTTTTTTTCATTTAGTTGGGAGCAGAAAATGTCCAGTTTTTTTTGTTTTAATAACTTGACTTCTGCTCTGAGTTGGTTTATTAATTTATTTGTGTTTTTAATTCATTTAACTCGATTAATGTTATTAGTTTTTATGCGGTTTCCATGCATTATTTGTAGATTTATGTTGTTGTTTTGGTATTGCTTTATTGGCTGCTGTTTGAAGGCCTTAGCCCAGCATGGCCAGGTGGATAAGGCACTTGACTCGCAATCCGAGAGTCGTGGGTTCGAATTCCCGATACATTAAACATGCTCGTCCTTTCAGCCATCAGGACGTTATAACGTGAGGGTCAGTCAAACTATTCGTTGGCAAAAGTGTAGCCCAAGAGTTATCGTTGGGTGGTGATGACTAGCTGCCTTTCCTCTAGTCCTACACTGTTAAATTAGTGACGGCTGACGCAGATAGGCCTCGTTAGCTTTGCACGAAATTCAAAACAAGCCAAACCAACTGAAGGCACTCCGTGATTATTTGACAGTATTTATCGATATCTGTTTTATTTTTAGCTGTTTGCATACTTTTGTTTGGTAGCCGATGGTTTAGGTCTTTTTGGTGTTCCTTCTAATTTGCATTTTTGTTGTCGATTTTTTTTTCTATAGATATACAATCTATAAAAAGAAAAATTCAACTACAATTCGATCTCACCATACAGGTAAATGATTACTGTCTACATCCTTTCCCACATTAAATGTTACTAATTTTTGGCTCATATTGTACGAGCTTAGACATACACTGCTGGCCAAAACCTTAAGGCCAATGAACATAAAGAAAAAATATACATTTTGTGTTGTTAGACTGAACCACTTATTTGAGTAAAGCTTCGAAAGATGAAAATAAGAAAAGGGGAAAATAAAAATAAAAACGTTTTTAACATTTAATAGGGAAAATGTTAACACTATGAAATTAGCCGAAATACAAGCTGGTCAAAAGTTTAAGACCATACTGAAACGAAGCGTTAATCGGTAAACACGTAACGAAATTTAGTTATTTGTGTTCAAGCATTAACTTTGTCAACGTTTCCGACTGACATCTCCTGTGTTACATTGGGTAAAAACATGACAAAGGCTTAAAAGCTGACAGAGTTTGAACGTGGCAGAACTGTTGAGCTACAAAAGCAAGGTCTCTATCAACGTACCATCGCTAGTGAGATTGGACGTAGTGAAACTGCTGTTGCAAATTTCTTAAAAGACCCTGAGGGATACGGAACGAGAATTTCAAGTGGACGGCCCAAGAAAATTTCGCCGGCGTTGAGCAGGAGGATTCGTCGGGTTATCCGGCAAGATACCAGCCGATCGTCGAACCAGATTAAGGCCCTTACGGACGCAGAATGCAGCTCAAGAATAATAAGACGGCATCCACGACAGAAAGGCTTTAAAAACCGTAAAAGTCTTCAAAAGCTACGCCTCCTTCCACACAACAAAACAGCTCGGTTAAACTTTACTAAGAAGCACCAAACATGGGACGTAGGAAAGTGGAAGAAGGTTTTGTTCTCTGATGAGAAAATAATTAACCTGGATGGTCCAGATGGCTTCCAACGTTACTGGCACGATAAGGATATACCACCGGAGATATTTTCTACATGACACAGTGGAGGAAGTTCTGTCATGATCTGGGGTAGATTTCTCCTTCCATGGAACAATGGAGCTTCAGGTTATACAGGGGCGTCAAACAGCAGCTGGCTACACTGGCATGTTGGAAAGAGCATTCTTATTGACTGAAGACCCTCGCTTGTGTGGAAATGACTGGATCTTTCAACGGGACATCGCTGCAATCCACAATGCCCGCAGGACAAAGAACTTTTTCATGGCGAATAACGTGATTATTTTGGACCATCCAGCGTGTTCGCCCGAACTGAACCCCATTAAAAATATTTGGGGGTGGATGGCAAGGGAAGTCTATAGAAATGGACGTCAATTCCAAACAGTGCATGATCTTCGTGAAGCCATCTTCATCACTTGGAATGACATTCCAGCCAGCCTTCTGCAAACGCTTACATCGACCATGCCAAAGTGAATGTTTGCAGTTATTCGCAATGACGGCCGTGCAACTCAATACTTAGATTTCTGGGCATTTCCTACCCTGTTTAGGGCTTCTTTTTAGTATGGTCTTAAAGTTTTGACCAATTGTATTTAGGCTAATTTCATAATGTTCACATTTTCCCTATTAAATGCTAAAAAGGTTTTTATTTTTATTTTCCCTTTCCTTATTTTCATCTTTCGAAGCTCTACTCAAATAAGTGGTTGAGTCTAACAACGCAAAATGCATATTTTTTCTTTATGTGCATTAGCCTTAAGATTTTGGCCAGCAGTGTATGTCTAGTATGTCACTGGTATTGGTGGCATACATGTCGTCATTTAGGAATGTTATGTTATTTTCGTCTATGCATTGTTGTAGGAGTCTTCCATTTGTATTTGTGGAGTTGCATCCCATGTTGATATGTTTATTAAATAGTGTTTTGATTGTGGGAGAAGGTATTGTTAAGTAAATTTAGGTCGATTTTTTTTTGTAGGCGAGCTATATATTCCTGCTATTGTAACGGTTGATCGATTATTTAGCAGGGTACAGGCAGTTCTGTGTTAATTATTGCTGCTCATTTAAGTTTCTGTTACTGACAAATTAGTTTTATGTAGCAGCAACATTCCCTGTTTTATCCTGTTTGTCTGATCTATCTAAGTAATCTATTAACCATTTCTTCTTTTATGTCAGTGATGTAAATCAAAAAGAGTAAATATCCTAAAAATTGAGTTTTGAGTAACCGGTGTGGTGACAATAATCCAGATTTACCGAATTTATTACAACTCTATGTGTTCTTCTATCTCGCCAGCCACTTTTCTTTCCATTGAGCCAACTTATCCTCCATATTTATACTTATTTTTACAAGCCTTTTATATAATACTTTGTAAAATGCTTTCTAATATCCAGATACACCACATCCGCACCCACATCCTCATCTATTTAAGCAATAATATTTTCAAAGAATGTGACGAAGTAAATAAGACAAGATTTTCTCCTGGTGTAACTATGCTGCCTATCCAACCAAAATGTTAAACTTTGTTAAATGGTTTTTATCGGACTATCAAAACCTTTTCCCACCAGTGATGTAAGTAATGGGCCTATAATTAATGAGAAAGTTTTTCTCATCTCCTTTGAAAAAAAGAGTAACATCAACGAACCCTGCTCATTATTGAAAGTGTGTTTTTCCTTATAGCAAAGCCACATCAGGCTATCTGCTGAGTCCACCGAAGGGAATCAAACCCCTGATTTTAGCGTTATAAATCCGTAGACTTACCGTTGTACCAGCGAGTGACATTGTTGAAAGATTAGAAAAAAAAACTAATAATAAATGTTTCACATATACAGTCCTAACTCCCTGTCACACCAAACATGCTCGTCATTTCAGCCGTGGTGGCATTATAATGTAACGGTCAATCCCACTATTCGTTGGTAAACAAGTAGCCCATAAGGTGGCGGTGATGACTTGCTGCCTTCTTTCTAGTCTTACACTACTAAGTTAGAAAGGGTTGGCGCAGATAGCCCTCGTGTAGCTTTGTACGAAATTTAAAAACAAACAAACAATCAAAATAACCCTTAACCCCTTTCAAATGCCCGACTTGGCCAAGTGGTTCATGCGCTCGACTCATTCTTTAAACCCCACAAGTTTTTTAAGAAGTTCAAAATTAATGTGATCCTGTTATTTAGTAATGTTTCCGACAGGCAATTTCTCAAGGTGGAAAATATTGCTCAAATCTTTATCAGTAAAAACTGCAGAAACAAATAAAATTTAATAACCCAGTCACAGTATTCACTAATTATTACCTTTTCCCTACAAAGTCCTTTTTCCACCCTAACATTTTTCTTACCTTTAAAGTGTTTGAAAAGATATTTTTTGTTTATTCTTAAATTTGCAACTTTTTCGCAATATTTTAATTCCTTACTTTCTCGTTTGACCAAACATTTTATTTCTATACTAACGTGTAAATGAGTACTTCAGTTATAAATCAACCGTTGGTTTTAATAATTGAATATATAGTGAGTAGAAGGTGCTGATAAAAGTGGTGAACATGGTAGCAAAGAGCATGTATGTTGTTTTGTTAAGAACGGGTTTAAGTAAACATACCCGTCTTTTGAAAGTTCGATGCCTTAATTTTCTTAACTATCCAGAAATTAAACGTTTTAGTGTAAGTTATATTATTCAATAAATGATTACAAACGCAGTCCAATCCATGCGTTACTAATGTTTTTCGTAGCTTTACCGTTTGCCCGTACTATAATATTAACTAAACCTTTAAAAATGATAAAGACGCATGTTAGTACTGAACTTGAAAACGGACATTACAGCAATAGTTAATACTAACTTAATATAATAGTAACGTTTAACAATCATATTATGATACACATATTTTTTTTTTATCTGAGGGAATGCTTTAGAGTTCAACTTGAAGTTAGTCATTTAACAGGATTCAGTAGCTTTGAACATAATGGTTATGTCTGTATTAGTTACACGTTTGACACGTTGTGGATGAATGGTTTATACCTTAATGGGAAATTTGCACTAACGGTTGAAGAGTATAGTGACTATAACAATGACATTCAAATATTAAGAAATGGAGAAGTAAACCTCTCTTATTTAAGTAATAAAATATTTAATATTATCTACTGACATTCCAGAACTCAGTGTGCATGTTACACAGTTCATATAGAATTAGCAGAACAGTTGAATTATGTTTTATCTGATGTATTAGACTATAGCTTTGAGATGCATGTGGACATTTTACAGTAACCTTTAATTGTTAGACTACATATGTGTAATACTAATGGTGATGCAGTAAAACACTTATAATATGAATTTATTATGTATATTATCTGTGTAAAAGTTTCAGTTGGCATCATGTTTTGTGTAAGGTTTATATTGACAGGTTCCTCTAATCTTTGGTCTAGTACTTTGCTAAACAATGATGCCAAAATACAGAGTAAAATATTTTAGTAAATTAATTTAGTGATTAGAGTAGTGTAATGTGTAATGCCAGTCAATAATGCCATTTGCTTAAGTTAAATTTATTTTTAACCTAGTACTTGGTAGATGATTATATAATATAAAAAACATGTTACAATAAAGGTTTCTCAACCATAAGTCTACAGACCTGTGCCAGTCTGTTACAATCACCTTGTCTGCTCATGGAGCTTCACAAAAACTGACAGAATATTCAAGGGTAGAATGTAATGTTTTTTTTTTATCATACTTGCATTTAAATTGTCTGTGACAGTCAAGGGAAGCAAGGAACTGGTTTCTGAGATTGAAAAGGTTGAGAGACACTAATCTAGAAGGTAGGAAAGGTGTTGGCTTGGTGTACATTATCTTTCAAAAATTATAAGGTGTTTTACAAAAGACAAAATAAAATACTGTTGTTTCGGATTGTAGAAAGATTATTGTATGAGAGGAAACAAAAGAATGGTTATTAATGATGTTCACTCAAACTGGGCCTTATTTTGTACTAGCTCTTGTTATCAGTACAGTATTAGTACTTGGGCTTTTTCTCATAAAAATATTGATAGGGAATAACAAATATATTACTAAAATTTGCTGATGATGTTTAGGTCTTGGATACTTTAGCCATATTGAGAATGTTTGAATACTACAATTACTTAGATAAATTGATTAGATGGACAGGTATTTGGCAAAAGACCTTTAATTATAATATGTGATAGATAATGCATTTTGGCTATCATAATGTGGATTATGTTTAATACACTGAATAAGGTGACTGAAGACAAAGATCATTATAAAGCTGTTAAATTAATAGAGGCAGTGCTGTGTTGCTAGTAGCAAAGTTAATGGAAGTTTAAGGTGTATTTATAGATATATTGATTTCTCTGTACTAAACACCATTTACAGCTCATTTTGAAGATTGTGTGCAATTTTTATTTGCTAATGTGAGAAACTATTGATGTTTGTGAAAAGAGTTCAGAGAAGGGTTACTGTGGTGATTCTAAGGATGAAAATATTATCTCTTGGTGATAGATTAAGATATGTTAACTTGTTTTCTCTTTAGAACACAAGGACAAGAAGTGATATTATTGAATATTAGAAGATAATTAAGGGATTGATAGGAAAGTCTGAGTTCTTTGTAATAATTGTGAAGAAAATAACATTGAAGAGCAAAAGTTTTATATGGGAAAAATATGCAGACTTCAAATTAAGATAGTTTTATTTATTTGTGCTACAGACTTATTATAAAATGAGTAATCATCAGTAGCTGTGGAGACAACACTTTACAGGAGCTTGAAAGTGAAATCAGTACTTTTACACAAAATACAGGATCAGTTTAGGTTTTTATATTTTCTCAAAGGAGGGTATGCAGGGACAGCTTTTAAGGAGTAAATGATCCCTTGTTGTCTGTATGCTATGCTGTAATGGTATGGTTTAGTTTCTTGAGAGTTATCTTTAACAATTTATGTTTATACTGGTTTGTCCTGTAATCATTTATTGTTGTGAGGTTGGCTGTTCAACTGCATTTTGCTAATTCTGTATCAGATTGTAGAACCTTGTAACTGTGTTTAAGGTATGCCAAACCATATACATAAAAGAAAGAAATTATTGTATTTTAAAATGACTAGTGTGGGTATTAACACTTTTACTAATAAAGTAGAGAACAATGTTTCAACCTTCCTAGGATATTTTCAAATTAACTAACTTTTATTTCAAGTGGGTTTTTCATCATTAAGAAGAAAGAAATTATTGTTTTCAATGAGTCTTAATATCTCTATATTAAATCTAGAACTTTTAAAAAGTTCATTTTAATGAACTTCATTAAAAGATTTTCATTTCTTGTATACAAGAATGGTATTTCAAAAGGTTATTGTAGTGAAAATTTTTTGTGCTGTTAATACATTAGTGTTCATGTTTGTAACACAAGAGCACAGTTATTTTTTAATGTACTTGTAAGTTTATGAGTTTGTATAGCCAGTGTTGCTATAGATCTTTGTTTTAGACAAAAAAAATTTAAAACTTAAGGTTAGGGAAATCAAGAAGTTGGTGCAGCAAATATCTGTTGTCAGGTTCACTACATACCTAAGTATGTGATTGAATGGTGAAAAAATTAATTAGCTTTGACTGAGTATCATGTATTAAATACTATATTAGATTTGACAAAATTGTTACTTTATGGTTTAGACATTGTTTTTTATTCTTTCAGTTACACACTAGCAGCCATGTTTCTGTACTTCAGCATACAAAAACTCATCCACACAATGTTTGCATATCAAAAGGTGCATCACTTTCAAACTTAGTGTTGTGTGGCAAATGGAAACTGCAGCCACTGCATTTCCAACTTGGAGGTCAAAGTGCTTACTTATCAACATCAGCAGTGTATCACCAAGAGGAAGTACCAAACAGTTCTCTACAGGTACAATAATTTCAGTAGTTTTGATGTTATGATTATAAAACATCCATCTGTATTGTGTTTAATTGCACTGCAATTTTTGGGAAAATAAACTTCATAAGAAATGACAAGATCCAGATGTTTTACTGTCACTTGTATGTTTTGCAGTGGCTTCATACCAAGCAGCAAATAACAATCTTTCAAATACTCAGTACCAAGCAGTTTAAAACTTTACATAATGGTGAGCTACAAGAACAATGTAACAATAAGTAATAATGATAGTGATGATAGTATTTTCAAAAAAATTATATAATTACAGTATGTATATAAAATAAAATAACTTTATCATATTGATAAAATTTATCACTATTCACGATTGTGAAATTGTGGAATTTTGAGTATCTAGTGTTCTGCAGACCTTTCCTGACAGCTTGTAGGAAACACGTGACAATCAACACTAAACAAGCATGACCATCAGTATTTATTTTTCTAGTACAAAAGTTTTATTCAGATTATTTCATCATGCTTGAAGACAAATTAGTCTTGTCATATTCTCTTAAGTGAAAGGTAATTGTAGCTCACTACTGGCTATTGGATATGTAACCACTGAATACAGGGTTGTGTACAAATTATTTTTAAAGTTTATTTAGCCAACCAAATGAAGTGAAATCTTCTGAGTTACAAATCTGAACTGAAATTGTTATTTGCATTTAGTTATACATTTTGTTCATCAATATGGGTAGAGTTATATAGTTATAATACAGTTTTGTGCTTAGTGTTATTTTACTGTTGTCAAAATATTTCTTGTATAGATAATTACTTTTTATTCTTCAGTGTTTTTAAGAAAATTGTGAATCCATTTCTTCCAAGAAGCTCTTATGGATTATTTTTTAGAGTGAACAAACTTTAAACTCATTTCTAATTGTTTATTTTGTAATGATAAGGATAAACTTGTTATGTATGGTTCTTTAGTTAGGCCCATTAATCATTTTTTAAAACAGTAAGTGTAGGTTCCCTTGTAACTACTAGAATTACCTTGAATTCTCAAATTAGCTTTTTCTACTTTATCTTAAATTTTATCTTTAAACTCTGCATCTTTCAAAACATTATGAATCTGTTCTTTTCATACAAAGTTTTGTATTTTTGTAACTATTGTAGTATTAGTTGAATTTAAAGTGGACTTTCTTCTTTGGAATAGAGAGTAAAATTGTTCTATAGGTGGTTCATTTGGAAATCATATTCAGCATATACTGTTATTTCAGTATCTGTTAACACAACAATAATGTTTTTGCTATCTGTGTTTTTATGGCAATGTTGTATTTCTCCTCATAAGATATGACGAGAAGCTGCACATCAATTTTTATGTATTCAGAAATTATTCTCAATGTGTTTCATGGAAGAGCTCAAAACTTGAGCACCTCACATTATTTTATTTTTTTATATAATTTTTTTTACAATACAAAAATAATTTGCATAACAAAAAGAATCAGACAAGATAGCTTTATAGGTTTGATTTTTGTAGGTTTTCATACATCATTGTTATGAATTTTTTCTTTTGTGTACCACATTCATAAATACACATTTGAGTTGATATGTGATTTAAACACCAGTAACAATATTTAACTTGTATCTGTTTTTACCAATTGTGATTTTTTTTTACTGCTTGTTATAAGAGTAACTTTTGTGTTTAATATTTTAAATCAGTGTCACATTATAATAGTTACTGAGTGTGTCTAAAATCTGAAGACTTTATGCTGTAAGTTTTGTATATCTGAATGCTTTAAAGCATTAATATTTTACTCTTTTAATTTGTGCATGTTTTACTCAGGCTGGTTACATCCCTGAGCCACCACAAGTACCTTTGTTAAATACTGATGTAGAAAATGTACTTGAAGAGAAAGGATCAGAGATTCTGAATGCTGGGCTAGGAGGATGGTCACCAGTTGGTATTATTCAACATTGTCTTGACTTTTGTCATGTCAGCTTAGACATCCCCTGGTGGTTATCAATAGTAATTTGTAAGTATACAATCAATTCCAGCATTTTAGTTCACACAACTTGTATTATTTATTGAACTATGTATAGAATTCCAGTGTCACCTGATTTTTCTGCATAATAGATTTTTACTTTCTTTGTTTTTTGGTTGTGGGGGGCATCACTTATTTTTTGTACTTCAGTTGCTTTTTTACAGTTTGCACAACTTATGTTTCTCCTCTTCAGTAATGATTCTTTAATTTTATTAGTTGTTATTAGTGTAGTTTTTTGTTTCACTATTTTACATAGGATTTATTTATTTTTACAGGGAATTATTTCCTTTTTTAGCTAACTTCTCTTTTTTGTTGGTTGGATACTTGATTACAACAGAACAGGAAATAATAATGAATTAGCTCCTTTATTCCAATTCTTAACATTATTTAGACATTAAGTCTGAATCATAATTTTCAAGATAGAATGGCAACTCTCAAGAGCACCTTGTGATTCTAGATGATATATGCACAAGGTTTGATCTGATTAGCATTGAGTTGATAAACAACTTGTTAAAACAACCCAGACATAAAATTTGATCCCTGATCAGATTGAATTTATTTGGGTAACTTAACAAAAGTTAAGAAATTAATCAAAGCCTCAGAAATGTTTTGGCTGAGATGTATCTCAAAAGGAAAGGCTTCAGGGAATCTAGTGAATGTGCATATGGTATTCAACAAAAACTGGTTCCCAGATTGAATTTTTGGCAAAGATCTAATGCAGTCCACAATTTTCAATATTTCAATATTTGATAAACTATAGCTCAGTCCTCTGTAGCTGGCACATGTGGTGGTCTCCATTTCTTCATAAGTACATCATTTTTGAATGAATAACAATTTGAAACTTCTTCCAGTTCATCTTTTGAGAGTCCGTATTTAAATGGTGAAGAGATCTGACGATCCATTCCTTGCTTGGTGATTAATTTACCTTTAGTAAAGGGAACTTCACCAATATTAATATTGAGTATTCTTTCTATTCTGGAACTTCCTTGATATCTTATAGAGGGTTGATCAAATCCCTTACATCAATCATTGTCACTCACTGAGGAATTGTTTGTAGGACAATCATTCACAAGATCTGTTTTGAATCTAAAAACGTCTGAGACGAGTTTGTATCATCCTCTGAATATATGACTATCATTTGTTTTTGACTTAATTTCTTAGCCTGAGGGTAACACATCAGGATTCTCCTCAACATCATCATCTAGATGAAACAGTGATCAGCACACTAACCATTTTGTGTTTAGCAACAACATTTACCCCAGTCAAAAGAATTCCTTACACTAATGATACACCCTTAATTACCAAAGTTGGTCTTACTCTAATCACAACTGGTCCCAAAACTAGGTCTGATGTTAACTAAATGTTATGGAGAGGAACTTTAACAAAGCCACCCTCAATACCCTGAACAACAAGAGATTCACCAGTGGCAGAACTCAACTCCAAAGACAATATGCCTTCTAGCAATGATGAGTCACCTCAGTATGATGTAGAATACGTATGGGCTTTTTTGGCCTTGAAATGCTAATTTTTTTCTTTTAGCTTTGATACAGACTTGTTCTTTTTCAGTTTCATTATAATCTTGTTCTTCCTTTCTCTGATATATCTTTATCACTCAATGCTGATTGACCAGTGGAGACACTAAATTATTCACTTGATTCTTCTGAAACGACTCATTCTCGACTTGTATTTCAGTAATACACTAGCTGTTTGAGGGAGGATGGTTATTACAAATAATGATGTATGTACAAACGTTTTACAAACTTGCAAATAATATTGAGTATTCTTTCTGGTCTAGAACTTCCTTGATGTCTTATTAAGTGTTCACAATGAGCAAGTTACTTTTGAATTAGTGTAGGTACAATTCACTTAACAGGGAGCTAGCTAGCTTTGTGTTCTTTTGTGGTCACATGCTGATTACAGCTCAAGGTAGCCACTAAAGTTATATAATGTGTTCATAAAAAATACTTACATCCAACATGGATCCACTGAAATTCAATAATTTGTAATATTCAAAATTTATAAACATTTCTGATCAAGTATCTGAAGTTCCTGATTAATAAGTGTTAATCACAGTTTTTCCTTTCAAAGTTTATAGCATACCAACTGCACCAAACTAATAATATATATACTGTTTCTTAGCTTATTGCATGGTTTATATTTATATGCAGGAAGAGAGTCTCTAGTAATTTGAGCTTGCACAGCAATATAAATGATACATCAGTGTTTAAATACTTATGTATTGTTGATTCTTATACTAAAAGAGTTTCTACAAGTTTAGTGAATAGGTGGGAGTTTTGCAACATGGATTTAACAGTACAAGCTATGTACATTTCTAAATATAAATTTAACTCAAACAAATGATGATATTAAAACATATTTGATGGTAAATCTATAACAGTATCTTTAACTTACATTATGCATATCATAAATTTCAAAATTAATGAAACATATCTAAATGAAAATAAGTCAATACAGTTGTAATTTTCATGCCATAAGCTATCGAAAATATGAAATTATCACATTAAAATGAATTTTCAGCAAAATGATAATCCACACCACCATTCATGTTATATTAACAAATATCCAATCATCATTAAAAACAACCTTGTTTCAAACAGAAGAATACCTGAAAAAAGAAAAACAAGGCTTTTATATCATACCATGTCAATCCAGTTAAATAGGATAGATAGGTGCTGTTTAAAAAACTTGTTGATACGAGAGTTTCTGGCTATCAAATTAATATGAAATCAGTAATGTTTTGTGCAAAATGGATAACATAAAAAAAAAGAATTGTCAAAAATTGTTTAGTCAAATCTCTGCCCAGTTTCAATGCATTCTAAGGTCAGTTTAAGCTGGCATCATGTGTTCCTGAGGTAATTCAAGCCCCATGATCCTGTAAACATTGTTGACCAATTCTCGTGCCAGAAGGTAACTTGAGAAGTAAGAAAACATGAATGTATCAGTACCAGTTTATTTACTGTCATTTTTTTTATTACTCAAGTTTCAACTCAAACCATATGACCATGCTACTTACACTATTATGCCAATTCACAGAATGATACAATAACTGTTATATCAGAACAGTTGCATACAAAATGCATGTGCTGCAGGATTTATTTTGGAGACTGTGCTTCCAAAATTAATATTCCTGTATCAAAGTCCTTTGGCCCCTGGTAACTTAGTACATAGACAACAGTTATTCTTATAGTGAAAGGAAATAGTATACAATTTTGGAAACACAACTACAGAAAGATCAGTACAATGAACAACAGGTTACTAAGAAAATTAAGCCTAAGGTATTAAGTATGTCTGTATTCATGGATGATAATTTAGACAGAAATACAACCACAGCTAGTAAATGAAAAATATTTTACATTTGTTAACATCATCATTCTCGTCAATCAGTCACAAGTACCATTTCTCAGTTACCTTCCTTACACCTATTTCAAGGTGCTCAGATGCAGTCTTAAAACTTACTGGTAGTATAATATTTATATAATTACATATAAACACTATTATGTGTGTGTGTACATATATATATGGATCAAACTACTAGGTCCTTTGTACTATTAAGACACTAATTTTAATTGGTCATGCTTGTTTTTTATCCATTTCCAATGCTTAAAATTATCAAATAAACCCAGCACTATATGCTGTATTTTATGTATTTCTATGTCTTTTTTAACTTCATGCATTAAAACCTGCTGTAAAAGTTTGTTATAAAACTATTGCATTCTAGCGCTTACATTAACATGAAAAACTATCTATATGAAACTTGCTGTGTGATTAGCCACTCATGGGAGTAGTGACCAATCAGTAGCAGTTTTTCATAGACCATTCCATGTTTATTGTGAACAATAAATGGCAGTCAGTCAGTAAAAGCTGTTTATTTAGGACTATTTTGCTATACAAGCATGGTTTTCAAACCAAGTGATATGAATTTCTTGAATTCTCAAAAATGTTGATGCTGGTGGTAAGTCACTTGTTATTACTTTTATTCATATAGATTCTATGTATCAGTTACTCTATTCACTTCTAATCAAGTTAAGATTTTCTAATAATGAATCACTTGTAATTTTTCAAAGATCTGGTATATATGGTCATGACTTTCATGACTTTACAACTATTTACTGATCATTTTTGTGTATTTTGTGAAATGTCTTGGCCACAGGATTTACTCCCACATACTGTCTTGTCTTACTTGAACCAGGTAGTATTCAACTTGGGAAATACAAATTTATATTTAAATTTGAACCCAGTAAAGGTATTTATTTGGGGTGTTGATATAAGCTCTTTTTTTTTTCTGTGCATAAAATAATTGTAATTTTTTTTATTTTGTTATACATCACAGCTTTTACAATAAGACACATTTGTTTATTGACTAGGCATAACATTTAGATCACTGGTGTCAGTTGCTCTCATTCTCAAGGTTGCACCAGAGCTTCATATCTCTTCTACAAAACAAATCTTTCATGCTGTAAAAGTTGTAATGTGTAATAAAATAATACTTAATTAATAAGTTAAACTATTTTTTCATTATGTTTTAAGGCACAACGATTGTTCGAATCTTGATGTTTCCAGTGGCAGTCAAAGCCCAGCAAAATGTTACCAAAATGAACAATCACCTTCCCAAAATGCAAATGTTACAACTGAAGATAAGTGAAGCCAGGAAAAGTGGCAATTCATTAGATGGTAAGAAATACTGACAGACAATAGACAATTTCTTATAGAGTTAAAACTGAATAGTAGCTTACAAACCTGAAAAATATCTGAATTTATATTAATTTCACAGATTACTTTAGTTTTTTTTGTTTTAAATTGGCACTAATGTAAGTTTTCTCTCTCTCTCTTGATTGCATAGTAGTTTGTATCATTAAATTTTAATTCCAGATTCTGTATTGAATTGCCCTGTATAAGAATAGTGACTTTGTTTTAAACTACACTTTGGCATTTTTTCTTTTGGAACTGAACAGTTTGTCATGAAATTTTTGTTTCTATTTATCAAAGTTGCTTTTTGAATCAAGAAAGTTGGAAAAGATAATAAACTTGTGACAAGTTCCTTAATAAATACTCTGTCTCATATGCCAAATGTTTTCACTTTCCACAGTTGCTGATTTGTGGTTTTCTAATCAGAAGTGAGGACTTACAGTGCTAGATATTGGGTTTCTATACCCTTCATGGGCAGAGTGCAGATAGCCCATTCTGTAGCAATGAGCTTGTATAAAAACAAATAAATAAAGCAAACAGAAGTACTGTTTATGTAATTAATCTAGTAATTTTCAATTGAAATTCAGTTAAGTTGAAGAGACTTTCTGCCTCATACTACCAAAACTTCTACAGTTTTCATTAGATATCACTAAGCTGTGGGAATGATGAGAAATCCACTTGAAGTAAAAATGCATCTCAGGATGGCTGGTATGAATATTAACTTTTACTAATAAAGCAGAGAACAACGTTTCAACCTGAAGATGATCTAAGAAGGTTAAAACATTGTTCTCTGCTTTATTAGTAAAAGTGTTAATGCCCAAACCAACCATTTTAAGATTTAAGCTATGATATTATCATTAAGCAATTCCCTAATAGGAATAGTTAGGTATCTGAATAGACCTGAAGGAGGAAACAGGTCTCCTATGTTATCTGATTTATATCTATATAAAAATGAAACGTTTTTAGGATTTATTCTTAGATAACAAATATGTGCATAAACTAAGGATGTTATTATTTAAACAGAGGGGGCATTGATAATACTGAATCATACCTTTTAATGTGGCACGTACACCAGGAAACTTTTCTTCCAAGATATTTGGAGCTTCTATATCTGCAACTTCTAAATATGTTTGAAACTATTACACTTACTGTTACTACACAATTTGATATTTGTGTAACCATAAAAGTCATGAACCCAAAAGCAATATTGTACCTAAGTAGCTTATAGAAATGGTGTGTGTTAGAAAACTGATGACAAAGACCCTATTGATAATTCTTGGGCTAAAATAGACTATATGTATATAGAAAATAGAGTTGAGGAAAATAAAATAGAGTATTGTATGTTTCAAAATATTTCATTTATTAACAAATAGTTTGTACTTAATAATGCCTTTTCTGGCAAAACCATAGCCTTTAATAAATGAAATAATTTGTGAAACTTGCAGTTTATTTTTTCCTTAATTGTATAATTATGGAGTTCATACATAGTTACAAATGGGACATAATAATCTAACTTCAGTTTTAATTTACTAAATTGCAGTATTTTTTCATCCTTCCTTAAACTTTAAATTAGACAATTAAAAAGGCCAAGGTGAGAGATATAAATTATTTTTTTATTGTGAGGTAAATATGTATGCTTAAAATTCTTACTTTTATTTAATCACATTTGTAATTTTAAATAGTTTGCTGACCAAGACATTGCTTTCTGTATTTGGGATATTTGGCAGGGTTTTGCTACTGAAACCACTCCTGAATTTTAATCTTTACTCATGTACTTTAGATAATGAGTAAATTAATCCACAAAAGAACCCTCTGATGGTGAGAGGGTTAAACACTGTAACTATTCCATTTCTTGCTGGCAGATCCTTAACTTTCATGTTCCCTTTATGATCTTGATCTCTCCATGATCAGTTTTCATTGTGTTTTTTTGGGAAGTTATCTTCTATTTATGGAACATGTTCATAATTTTTAAACTTCTAACGTTCATATACTTAACTTTTTTTTTGACAAATAAATATCTAATTAAATCTCTTGTTAATTCTATAAAGGTTAGATCTGTGTTGTTGAAATGAAATTAAAATTTTTCATACGTAGTTTACCCAAAGGAAAGTAGTCGTATATTGAGGAAAATGGGATGATTATATATTGAATATACAGTTTAGATATACTTCTGGCTTTGATGTTTGTCTAACTATAATTTTAATGTCTTCATAAATCTGTTAAACATTTTTGAGAATTCATTCTAATTTTTAATTGTACAAATTTTTGGAGTTTCAAACTTCTTTCTTACTTATATTAAAGTGCTTAAAATGGAAACTTAAGTGTTTGTAACAAACAAGTGAACCTTGTTTTATGGGAAAGTATATATGGTTTAATTGTTTGGGAAGGCAGTATTTTTAACAGCAAGTATGATATTCTCTGCCTTTTTTTTTTTTTAATTGTTAGATTCACCTTAATAGGCATATTTTTATTTTGGGTTATGTATGTTTATTAACTAGAACTTCTCGAATTTACTTTCCGAAAGCTAACATTAGTTGATGAATATCTTAGTTTAAGTACTGTAACACAAAACAGTAAATTTATAATTTTTAACCTTAAATCTGAACATATTTTTAGAGCATGTAAGACTCTTGAAGTAACTTGAATTCTCCTTTGTTTAGCTGCCAAATATTCAAATGAGCTGATGATATTCATGAAGGAAAATAAAATTAATCCTTTGAAGAATATGCTAGTTCCATTGGTACAGGTAAGATAATTTCTTGTGTTGAAGTCACATAAACAATAATAATAACAGTTGATATTAGGAACAGACTAACATTTGAGTGATCATGCTGTTCACCTTCAAAACTGATTTTTTTTGTAAACATATTGCATCATACCAAGTCATTTTATATTTTTGCTTGTTACAATACTCGATGTAAAGGAGTGACCATGGGCATTTGATAAAATCACTCATTTTGTAAGTGAAATATATAAAGAAGACCAGTAGTAATTATTAATATCAACTGTGATAATGATGGTATTTTTTTATATTACTTTACAACCAGTGAAGTCGTAGATGCACATGTAGTCTGTTTCATAAACAGATTAGAAAAAAAAACATTTCACAAACAGGAGGATTGTGTACTGACCCCATCACACACACACATAATTATATATATATAATTATGTAAAGATACTTGCAGTTCTATGGTAATGGATATAAACATGTAGAAATGATGAGTTTATTTGTGTAGTGTTTATTTTTAATTATCAGGCACCAGTCTTTATATCATTTTTCTTGGCTCTCCGAAAAATGGCTAACCTTCCACTGGAGAGCATGAAGACGGGAGGAACCCTGTGGTTTAGTGACTTGACTGTTCCTGACCCAGTGTATGGGCTACCAATCATAACCTGTGTTACATTATTTGTAATTATTGAGGTATGTGAACTCTGTAAATACTTGCATAAAATAATGTTCTTTGTATCTTGTGTGAGAGAAAATTGTTGTGTTGATGGTTTATTACTTATGAAATGTGTTCTGTTGTCATTTTTGTCAAACTTTGGCTGTATTTGTTTTATATGTTTTTATCTTTGTAGAATTTAACATATTTATGTTGTATTCTATACTGGCATTCCTCAGCAGAATTTGCCAGATGGCCCCTGCTTCCAGGTGTTTGTCTTCATGACCCCCCATTATCTCTGGGAGGATGAAACAACTTTTTGATGTTTTTTGGTGCAGTTATAGCTCATAACAAAGGTGATATGTGCACCTCTCAGACACCTCAAGGATTAAAAGAAATTGTGACTTGGCAGAGAGAGCTTATGACTCTCCTGGAAACTTGCTTGAGATACACTTGGGGTCACATCTTTCCATTTGAAAAACACTTCTATACCTTTGTTGAAGTAGAAACTAACTATTAATTTGTGTAATAGCTGTTTACATATACTGGTTTACCCATAATTGTGTTCTCCCTTGCACATGTATAGTATAATTACAAGTAATCTATATACATTGCATTTGCAAGTACCAGATAATGCCCAGTATGGAAAGGCTGTTTGAGGGTTTAGCAACACACAATTCTTTTATTTAGATCTCAAATATTCTCCACAGTTTGCTTTAGACTTCTGTATTACTAACTCCTTTATATTTGATTCCTATAGTGTTAACTAGTTTACATCTGATGCTTATTTTTGTTCGTTAACTTCCTCATAAATTTCATGCCAACATCAACACTTGTATTTTGCTAGTATGAGAAATTTGCAAAACAAATGCTTTTAAATACTTGAGAAATTTTCAGACTTGGGGTATTTTCCTGTTTAAATTTTGTGGAAGAAGGTATATCTTCTAAAAGAACTTGAAGTTTTGATCTTGTTGCAATGGGTCACAGGTCAAAGGCCATGTCATCACATTTGTTGACTTGCATTCAAAATTTTATTGAACTACTATTTTATGAATTTATATTAATAAGTTTGGAATCAAGTTGTTAGTTATAATTTGAATTTTAGTATTATCCATCAGTTAATTTCTTAATTTAAAAATAAATATTAAAAGAACACATCTAGATATTGAATTTAGTGAATCACGTGGTATGTTGAATGCAGTACCAGTTAAAATTATATATTTGTAATGTCAAAATACTGAGTCTATAGTTTTGTACAAATTAGGAACTTAAATTATTAATGTTGACAAGTTATAATACAAAATAAGAACCATATATCTTTTTATTTTGCTGAGATATGGCTTATGTTTGAATTAAACATAATAGCCCAGTTCACCTCTTTGCATTTTTGTAAATGATCCCTTATACACACTTACTTCAATATATGAGATATGAATAACCAATTAACAGCTTAGAATGGCACCCTAGAGGTTTTTTCAGCCATTTTACAGTACTTTGAAACCACCTCATTCTTTCAAGTCAATATTTCAGGCAGACGAGTTGTGTCTTAAGTCTGCTTGAAATTTCATATTTTTTCAAGACCTAAATAATAGAAATTAGTTACTAAGTTTGATAAATTATGGTGGAATTGTATGGTATCAGTATAATTATTGATATAGTAATTTATGATTTTTTGGTTATTCAACTGAATGTATATATATAAAACTAAAAAAAAATTGTTTCATATCTTTCACATGTGAAAGTTTAAAAAGCATAGCAACCTGCATCAACCAAGTTCAGAGGTCATAACTGGTAAAGATAATTGTTTGCTTTAATTTTTTTATTTATTGTTCTATATTTTAATAAAAAATACGTTTAATAACTTATTTCTAAATAGTAATAATCTATACATACATATATACAAAATATTTCTGTTCCCTTAAAACACACTCAAGAAAGGGTCATGCTGTAAAGACTAAAAGGTCAGTTTTATATTGTTGGATATGATAACGTGAGTGCAAGTGTGCCAAGTCAATGTAAATTCTGTAATGTTAGCCAGACACGACTGAAAGGTCAATATAATATTAAATATATATTGTTAAGAGATTAAAGCTATTTAGTCTAAACATTCATATTATTGAGAAGTCATTTGTAGTCATTCTAGATTTAAAAAAAAAAATTAAAAAAGCAAAATTTATATTAATTTCTTTTATGGTGGTTACAGTCAAATTTAGAAACCCACATAGTTAGGATAGAGAAAATAACAGACAAAACATAAAGTCTTAATGAAAATAATCATTTGAAATACATTTAGTAGGTTTTAGAGATTACACAAATAATATGTAAGGTTTTTTTGGATGCAGAATAGTTTTTTATCATAGCATGGAAATAACTCTGCTTTTGGACTAGTAACAAAACAGACTCTTTTCACAAACTAATCTTTGGTGAAAATACTTTGTTAAAAAAAACATCTATGTATAAAATACTTGCAATCTTTACTAGAAGTCTTCCAAATTTTGTAAAGATATACACACTGCATCAGAAGTTACAGTATAAGTATTTACCATGTGCAAATGTGCACAAGAACTCGTGTTTATTATATCGAGGCCATAGCAAAAGGGTTTATTTAAAAATGGTTTAATTTTGTGACTTTGTTTTCAATGTGTTTGTACTTTGATGTTTCTCTCACCTTATCCTTGAAGTGTGAGATTGTAATTTGTAAGATTTCCAGTCATAAACTTTCCAAATTTTTAAGAGTATCTTTTATCTTTTACAACTTTCGATTAAAGTTATGGTGTGACCTGAAAAAAAACACGAGTTAAAGTGAATATTATAAATAGTTTTATTACTGTTTTTTTAAACATGTTTTTTTTAATTGAATGCTGACATAATTCAAGTATACTGATTTGGTATTTGTCAAACATTAATCTTAAGCAAAGATTTTCTAAAATGTTTAAGCATATTCATTAATAACTGCAATTAAGCTTGTATTATTGATATAATATTGGAAAATCTGCTTTGTTCTTTAGCTTGGAGCAGAAGGAGGACTGAGAAGTGACAGTTTACATCTTATGAGATATTTTTTGAGAGCCATGCCATTGATTGTTTTACCATTTTCAATTAACTTTCCTGCAGTAAGTTTTAGTTTCCTGTTAAGATTTTTTACAATTTTCAATTATTAACTTCCTTTGACCTTACCTGATATAGAGAAATAATTTATCAGTAAAAAATAATACCTTAAGAGTCTGCTCATTTTGACCAAAATGCCTTAATTTCCAGCAGGGATTTATTCTTTTTAATGACCTATTGATATAATTTTTATATTCAGATAATTTTGGTTGTGTTATGTAATTTCAGGTAATCTGTTTATAACAATAATTAAAATACAAAGAATTTTGAATCTTTAACAGGTAAAACTGAATAGTATGAAACATTAATTTGCAATGACAGATCATAAATAAATTTTTTTTCACATAATACTGTAAAAACCTACATTTGTTGGCATTACTCACTTTGAATCTAGATGAGCTAAGGACTGGCATTGTTCAAAACTGCTCTTTTCAGCTGGTTGCAGCATGAACTATGATATTTGATTAGCCAGGTATATTTTTATGTGAATTACAATGCTTTTCAGATTAGAAATTCATTTGTCAAACAAATTATATAAAACTTAGGATTCAGTGTCTGTAAAATAGCCTTTAAGCTGTAACTGGATGGAAATTGTAAAGACCATAGATGTGCTCAGTTAGAATTAGTTTTAAATAGTGAAAAAGAAATTCAGCTGCTTTATATATAGCTATGCTGTTAGTTGCTCAACATTAATTCTGTAGAACTTAGTAACTTATTTCACATTCTAATGACCCATCATGGCCAGGTGGTTAAGGCACTCAACTCGTAATCCAAGGGTCGTGGATTTGAATCCCTGTCACACCAAACATGCTCACCCTTTCAGCCTTGGGGGTATTATAATGTGACAGTCAATCCAACTATTTGTTGGTAAAGGAGTAGCCCTAGAGTTGGCAGTGGGTGGTGATAACTACCTGCCTTCCCTCTCGTCTTACACTGCTAAATTAGGGACAGTTAGCACAGATAGCCCTCAAGTAGCTTTGTGCAAAATTCAAACCAAACCAAACCATGTGCTGATTCTTTCAGAAATTATGTTGTTATATTTTTGGTACTTGGGATTTTGTTAGGAAAGTTTACTTTACAAGTAAGCAGCTAGATTCATACAAACAGTTGCTTTGATAGTGTTAAATGTAATAAATATTTTAAGTTATTCATTTGTGACATTGACTTCTGTTGTTGTTAAAATGATTAAAAACAAAAATAGTGGTAAAGTTATCTTGAAATAATACTTCATATCAAACTGCTTAAAATTTGTCATAATTTCATAAAACAAAATATCTCGAGTTTTTTTTAATTTTTAGATGATATTACAATTGCATACAAAAATATAACTCATGTTTTAATATTTAGTTTTTCTACTGTTATATAGACAACTTATAGTTTGTTCTGAAGAAATGTAACAAGTTTAAAACTAATGAATTATCTTAGAAATTGAAGTCAAAATGAGCAAGAAAACTAGTTAACTTTATAAAGGAAACCATATTAATAACCACACAATAAAAATGTTATAATGTACAGTCATGTGAAAAGTTAGGACACCCTGTGAAAGTCTGTGTATTTGTGTAACATTTTTGGATATATAGACATTTAATCTCAATTTCAACAATACTGACAGATTATAGGAATATAACTAAACAATTAAAACTGAAGAAAAGACTTTTCAAGATCTTCTGCAAATGTAATTCTACAAAAATGCATATTCTAACTGAGGAGAAAGTTAGGACACACTACCCCTTAATAGCTAGTGTAACCCCCTTTGACTGAAATAACTGCAGTGAGATGCTTCTTGTAGCCATCTACCAGTCTCTGACATTGGTCTGAAGAAAGTTTGCCCCTCTCCTCAATGCAGAATTCTTTCAGCTGTGAAATGTTTGAGGGGTTTCTTGCATGTACAGCTTGTTTCAAGTCACCTCACAGCATCTCAATGGGATTAAGATCTGGGTTTTGACTCGGCCATTCCAGGACTCTCCATTTCTTAGTTTTCAGCCAGTCCTTTGTGGATTTACTGGTATGTTTTGGGTCATTGTCATGTTGCAGGGTCCAGTTCCACTTCAGCTATAATTTTCGTTCAGATGGTCTCACATAATCCTCAAGCACCCTCTGATACACAGTAGAATTCATGGTGGATTCTATGATTGTGAGCTGTCCAGGTCCTGCTGCAGCAAAGCAGCCCCAAACCATGACACCTCCACCTCCATGCTTCACAGTTGGTATGAGGTATTTTCCCTGGAATGCTGTATTTGGTTTACACCAAACATGTCCTCTGTTCTGGTCCAAATAATTCAATTTTGGACTCATCTGTCCAAAAAACATTATTCCAGAAGTCCTGGTTTTTGTCTACATTCTCTCTGGCAAACTTCAGTCTGGCCTTGATGTTTCTCTTAGAGAGCAAAGGTTTCCTCCTTGCACACCTCCCATGCAAGTTAAACTTGTGCAGTCTCTTTCTGATTGTAGAGGCATGCACTTTCACATCAACAGTAGCCAGAGCCTGCTGTAGGTCTCGTGATGATGTGTTAGGGTGTTTGGAGACCTCTTTTAGCATCTTGCGGTCTGCTCTCGGGGTGAACTTGCCTGGAAGACCAGACCTGGGCATGTTGGCAGTTGTTTTGAAAGCCCTCCACTTGTTGACTATTTTCTGGACAGTGGAATGGCTGATTTCAAAATCTTTTGGGATCTTTTTAAATTCCTTACCAGACTCATAAGCTGCTACAATTTTCTTTCTGAAGGCCTCAGATAGTTCTTTTGCTCTCACCATGGTGCTCACTCTCACTTCAATAGTCAGGAGCACTCCAAACTAAATGTCTGATGTTTAAATAGGACAAGCCTCATTCTAAATGCTGATTAATGATCTCCTAATCATGTGCACCTGGTGTGATACACCTGTGTGTGAGTTGAGCCATTTTAAATGGGAATAAATGTGGGGGTGTCCTAACTTTTCCTCAGTTAGAATATGCATTTTTGTAAAATTACATTTACAGAAGATCTTAAAGTCTTTTCTTCAGTTTTAATTGTTTAGTTATATTCCTATAATCTCTCAGTATTGTTAAAATTGAGATTAAATATCTATATATCCAAAAATGTTAAAAAAATACACAGGCTTTCATAGGGTGTCCTAACTTTTTCACATGACTGTATGTTAGAAATTTAATAAACATTCAGTGTGCTAGCCTTCATAAAACCATGCTATTTTCATTTCAAAGATTCTCCCAGATGGGGCAGTACCAAAACCTGGGGTGGACAAAACAGATAGTCCACTGTAGTTTTGTGCTAAAAAATAGTAATTTAATGCAAGGCAGTTTACATATCTTAGTTTTATTGATAGAAATTTTTCAGCTTTTTGAACTTAACTTATGTAAAGTTAAGGTAAAACAATTTATATAGTTGATTCATCAGGCAGAAATTGTGTGCTTATTAAATGTAAGATGACCAAACAGGCAATTACCATAACTTTATTTTTGTTGAAAATCACTTTTATTATCATCAAATATTTCAGAACTTGTTAATTCCATTATCAACATAATTATTTCAAAGCAATAAATCAAGTATTACATTATGTTTCTTGGTACATAATAACCTTTTTGAGAGAATTTGTGAATAATAACAGATAATGTAACAATACAGTTAAGTGCTACATAAGAGGTTAAAAGAGAATGAAGTGGAATGAGTTTTCTGTGTTATTTAAAGTTGAGGTGTTTTCACTTATTAGGAGTATTTATTTAATTTGCAGTTCAAACTCAGATTGACATTTTAAGTTTTTATAGAAAGGGTGTTTCAGGTCATCACTGTGCAAGTAAATTACTGATTCTACATGAATATAGTTTGCATAAGGAAATCTTTTGTATTCAAGGATTAGATAGCAAGTAGTTTTGCAAATACCAGTAGAATGGCAGCTATCACACTTGTAATCATAAACTATCCATGATGAAAATATTGTTTTGTAGGTTTAAAGAAACTGTTAAATTTAACCTAGGATAAAATTATTATGCTGCATTTGAAATGTTATAATTTTAATGTGAGTTAGAGGGAGGTATGGGTCTTCATAATGAAATCAAGTTAAAAGGTTTAATAATATAGGCTTGGAATATTTAAAATACTCTAAGGTGTGGTGTAAAGTGTTTACTCAATGTTTACAAATTAAGGTGATATGAGAGTGATTTTCAAAACAGAAAATGAACTAGTCAGTGTTTTAACTGTTGCATCCTACAAGTTGATATTTTTTGCATTAGTTAATATCACTTGTAATATAACAGTGGTTGACAACATTATACAACTATTCAAATTTGTAGAAATGTTGAAGGAAAAAGATATTTATTTTCCTTACATGGTCTGGGAATGGAATTATTTTCATGTTAATTTTAAACAACTTGCCAATGAAAGAAATTGAAAAAACATTTTAAACAAAAGTCATCCTGTTGTATAAAATTCTATGTTAAAGCTATTTCTTTATTTAAAGCTTTTATTTAGAGTTTTAACCTGGGAATACCAGGTGATGATTACATTTTAATACGTACCTTCTCTAGACTAGCCATGTTTTGTCATCACATGCTTCAAGTTCTTTCTTCCTTGCCAATTTTTTTCTTAGGGATCTTCAATGACAGCTTTTTCCAGATGCTTGATTGGCTACCCAATTAGATAGATCACTTAAGTTAGGGTCAAATCTTTAATAACTTCACATTACCTCTCATGGTATACAATAATCAGGTACTAGTTTGACTATCAGTATGTAACACACTGATCAATCTTTCTTTTGCAGAATTAAAATTCTAAACTTGCATACAAGATCAAAGAGAAACAACAGTTTCTGAACCCCCCCTTGTTATCTCTCAAACTCCTTCAGGCTTGTGGGATATAAAACCAAAATTATTACTAAGTTAGTTAGTTTTAGTTTAGAGCTTGGTGATTGAAGTAAGTAATTTTATAGCACAAAGTGTGATATTTTGTTTGCAGTTAACAGATATGAAGTTAACAAAGAGCAAGAACAAACCAATAAAAGTAATTTTATGGTAAAGAGATGTGAATAAATTGTGAGTTCCATGTGTGATTATAATTTCAAGGAAAGGCAGCAGGGAATAGTTTTGTTCTAGTTCATAGAATGTTAGCATTAACATGGAAGGAGTTTAAGTAATTACAAAATAAGGAAGTAAGAACAAATTAAAGGACAGGTGTCACCAGTGTTATTAAAGTACAGGTTTAAAATCAGTGAGATATTATTTAGCTATGTACATTCATAGTGAAAAAGAAAACTACTGTCTAAGGTCAGATCAAGTGGTGACCCAACAAAAATATGTAGGTTTCAGTTTAGGATAAAAAGTGTTTGTAATAGTAAGTTGTAGGAACAATTTGAAATCCTCTTTGTTTACTCCTTAAGGAGTGAAAGTTCTCTTTCAAAAAATCTGAAATGAAAGATCAGCAGGACTATTTGTAAAGAGGGAAGTTGTATTAAATTTGGTCATATAAAGTTAAAAATGAAATTTGTTTCTTAATCAAATTTAAAAGACTTAATGAATTCGTTAGATCTGAGAGGTTTGAGTGATAAGACAATAAATTTAGTTTGAATTTGTTATCAGATAAAGTGAAATCCATCTTTTTTTTACAACTTTTTAGAGTTTTTACAGCTGGAAATAATCAGCTTTTTGTGGAACACTTATCACATTCTAATAATGTTTCTCTTAATATTGTGAGAAATTAGTATTTCTTGTTTTTCAGGCTGTCTTGTGCTACTGGTCAACAAGTAATCTAATATCACTTGGACAAGTTGGACTTCTAAGGATTGGGCCTGTTCGTGATTTCTTTAAAATTCCTCAGTTAGTGCACCATGATCCAGCTAGTTTACCCATGAAGAAGAAAGGTTTTGTAAAAGGGCTGAAAGAATGTAAGCTATTAAGTTTTGAAATCTGTATTTCATTAGTGTATTTAGTTCAATCTACGTTTCATATTAGTAACACAAGAACATACTAATTTCCCCTTCAACATTTTGAGTATATAGTTATATTTGGAGTTAGAACCATTTGCACCTACACTTTTAAAACTTTAGTTCTTTTCCTTATAAAGAATTAAACAGACAAGTTTAATTTGATGAGATTTGCATTCATTAAAGAACCCCTCCATGTGGATTCCTGTACGTGGTGAGGGAACCTTTCAGGAAAGGTTCTGTTCTGTCAGTTACCTCCTCTGGGATCTAAACATCCACCCAAGTGTTTGCCATGCATGGTGACCCCTGAAGGGGAGGAGAGGATCCTATGGTTGAGGGGTCCAACCTAAACACACCACTTTGGCCTTGAATTCCTCTAGAATTGGCAGCCTTGGGGTGGCCCCCCTTGGGTCAGTCAGCTGGTCCACTTGGGTTAGGGTCAATGAAGTACCAGTGTTGGATGTTCTCAACAGGTGTTGTGGACATTGTATCTGATGCTGATGTTTGGGTATGGTGCTCACAAAACTCTGTAGTTGCTGCAGTGTCCTTGTTTGGCATTGTACTGCATCCCCTCAGAGGGCTCTATGGTGGGTGGGGTCAGTGGACACTGAAATATTCCTTTTTCTGTAATGGACCTTCCAAATAAAAACTTAAATAAAATAATGAAAAAAACAGTCCATAGGTAAACGACCATGTCTTGAAGATTCTGAGCAGCAATCTTCAACATCTGTAACACCTCTTGTACCTCATTTTCACATACTACATTCTCTTTCAAACAAACCTTTACGGCATATGTCTACCCTTTTCATTCAGAAGGGACTAGAGGAACTTGCTAGCTCTCCAAAGTCAGTAAAGAAGCTTTGATCTGGTGATATATTGGTGGAAACATCCATATCTCAACACAGTGGATTCAAAGGCAATTGGAGATATATCTATTGAGGTGACACATCATGCTATTTTCAATTCATCACAAGGTGTTATTGTTGAGAGGGATTTGAAGAACATCCCCGAGTCAGAGATTCTTGTTGGTTTTTTCACCCAAAGAGTTTCTACAGTGAGGCGTATCTCCACTTGTAAAGATGGAATTACAATGCTGACTATTCTGACATTTACATAACCATGCCACTTGCCACCATCAAGGCAGGTTATCTTAATTGCAGGGTACAGTCATACATTTCAAACCCTCTCAGTATCAGAGGTTTGGTCACTCGAAGACGTTGTGTCGTGGTTCCTTGATGTGTGCTCATTGCAGTGGCAAGGACCACGATGCCTATGAGTGTGAAATGGACCTTCATTGCATCAATTGCAATGACTCTCACCTGTCCTACTTTTGTTCTTGGTCTAAATGGTTAGAAGAAAAAGAGGTGCAGTGTTTGAAAATGATAGATAACATCACTTATCCTGAGGTTCGAAAGTTGCTGTCCACCACTTCTTTTCAGACATATGGTGCTGCACTTTGTTCCACTACTACAGTGGGAGTGCATACAAATCTCTCAGTGACTCCAAAATAATCGTTCTCAAACCAAATGAAAAGTCTTTTGACCTCCATGGTTAAAACAAGTTAATGAATCAACTTCAACACCCATTTCTGTACCTTGCATACATTCTGGCAAATCCCAAGATCCACTTCCTTTGGTTCCAGGTACAGGCATTTCCTCAAATACATCTTCTTTCCCACCCCAAGATGCAAAACGATCATTTGTTCACATCCTCAGTCGCCATAATCCTCTTCCAACAGCAAAGACCTGCCCACTCAACCCAAGGCAGGATCCATGGCAGTTTATAGACCTCCCTCAAATAAAGATAGTAAAGAAAAAAGACGTGGTCATAAACAGAAAGGATCTCCATCCAATTCACCTACACATAAATAAAATGGCCTCCTTGATACAATGGAATTGTCAAGGTTTACATTCTAATCTGGATGACATCAAACAGTGATTGCTTCCTACCATCCTGTATGTCTTTCTTTAGAGGAAACATTTCTGAAACCTGCTGATACATTTACCTTTTGGCAGTTTTCTTTGTGCAGAAATGACAGGCTGTGTGATGGACGAGTGCATGGAGGAGGGGTGGCACTGTTGGCTGATCAGCATGTGCTCACCTTGTCCTTGCCACTCGACACACCTTTGGAGGCCATAGCAATCCGTTTTTCCTTGAGTCGTATCATCACAGTTTGTTCTCTCTACCTACCACGTAGAGAGACCTATAATCAGTCAGACCTTAATGCTTTCACTGAAGAGTTGCTGTCTCCCTTTTTAATCCTGGGGGACTTTAATGAACATCATCCCCTCTGTGAAAGTGCTGATATTGATAGGAGGGGTCGTCACGTAAAGCGTGTGCTCTCTAATCACAAACTTTCTCTTTTCAATACTGGTTCTTCTACTTATTTTCACGTATCTAGTCAGTCCTTTACTGCTATTGATCTCTCAGTTTGCTTCCCTTTATTATTCTCCCACTTTTCATGGAGGGTTGAAAATACTCCATGAGGCAGTGATCATTTTCATATAATTTTAAGAGAGGCTGGCCATGGTCGTTGCCACACAACCCATATGCCCCAGTGGAAGCTGGATCAAGCAAACTAGCCCTCTTTCACTGTTCTTGCAGAACATGATCCTGCCATTGTCTGTAAGCCATTGATAGACAACTTTGTGGCAGAAGTAACTGACTATATTATACAGGTAGCTGCTCAATATATTGCTAAAACCTTGACACATTTTCCATGATATTCTCGTCTATGGTGGAATCCTGCCTGCTACATGGCATGGGAGGCTAAAAACCTGGTCTGGATACTTTTCATAGGTGTCCCACGCTCTCATGTCACATTGCTTTCCAGCAGGCTTGTGCACATGCTCAATGCTTGGTGGATAAGACATCAAAGCCAGAAGGACTCTAGGATTAAATTTACAACCAACATATCTTCTATCAACAGTTCTAAAGTCCTTTTGGAACAATATTTGAAAGGTCAATGGGTAATATAATTCTTTCCTTCTCTTGATATTTCTCCTTAATAGCCAGGACATAGCTTATACCTGGAGCATCACCAATACTCTAGGAGAAAGCTTTTGCTGGGTATCTAGCACTTCTGCTTCATCCTCCACCTTCTTAGCCATCAAGGCTCAGGCAGAGCGATCACCTCTTTCCTTTTGAGCTGATTGTCTCTATGACTATAATCGCCCCTTTACACTTGTGGAACTCAAACTGCCTCTTCATCAGTCGGATGTGATGATGTACACCATGAGATGCTGTTCCATTTATCTTCTGCTTCTCTTGCTATTATTCTGATTGTTTTTAACTGGATCTGGCAGGAGAGTGTTTTTCCTGATGCCTGGCACCAGGCTATTGTCCTACCTTTTTCTAAGCCTGGGAAGGATCCCAAGACTCATTCAAACTACCATCCCATTGCTTTGATGAGCTGTTTCTGTAAGACCTTATAGAGGATGGTTAATGCTCCTCTTGTTTGGTTCCTCAAATCAAAGAACCTTCTCTCGCTCACCTTGTGTAGGTTCCAATGACAGTGCTTCACCATAGACCACCTGATTCATCTTGAAACGTCAATCAGAGAAGCCTTTCTCAAGTGATATAATCTTGTATCAATATTCTTTGACTGTGAGAAGGCTTATGATACTACATGGAGGTATGGCATTTTGGGAGACCTCTATTTATATGGATTATGTGGTCATTTGCCCATTTTTATTAAAACTTTTTTAATGGACAAGCAATTCCAAGTGCATGTGGGTTCAACACTTTCCCGTTCTTTTCTACAGGAACTTGGGAGTCCCCAGGGCTGTGTTTTGAAATATAAATAATGCTATCACTGAACAACTTTCTCATACTGTTGCAAACTGGCTCTATGTCGACGACTTTCACATCTCATGGTAGTTGTTGAACATGAGGTATATTGAGCAGCAGCTACAGACTGCCCTCAGCCACTTACTTAAGTGGACCACAGCAAATGGTTTTAACTCTTCTCTCTCTAAAACCATTTGCATACACTTTTGCCACCAACAGGGTATTCCCTCAGATCCTGAACTCCATATCGGTAAAGTTGTGCTGCCTATGGTCCCTGAGATTCTTGGGGCTTATTTCTGACTGTAAGCTGACCTTTATACCACACACCAAGCAGCTGCGAATCAAGTGTACAAAAGCACTGAACCATCCTCTCTTCCACCTCTTGAAGAGAGGATTGATGTTTTATGCTAAAGACATATCATGCTCTTATTTGATCGAAACTAGACAATGGGTTACTGGTCTATGGCTCTGTGAGGCCCTCAGCCTTGAAGGTGCTGGATCCCATTCATCATTAGGGAATTCTGCTCTGCACTGAGGCTTTCCTCACTTCCCCAGTTCAGAGCTTATACACAGATGCTCATGAACCTCCTCTACACCTCTGCCATTTGTAACTGTCTTTACTTTAAGCTTTGAAACTTCGATCCTTACCACAGCATCCCACCTGGGGTTGTGTTTTCCTTCCTCAGTGGGCCATGTTTTACAGAACAGATGATCTGCCATTGTTTCTTTAGGCCTTCGTCTCCAGGCACAGTTGGATGAATTGGGTCTATCCTTGGATAACATTGCTGCATCCAGAGGTTAGCCCATCCCACCATAGCTTCTTACAATATGCAAATGTGACCTTTCTTTAAGTCATCTGAGAAAAGCAGATACTCCCAATTTGCAGTACCATCTGTTATTTGCTGAATGTCTGTCGAACTTTCCTATTTATATGGATGGTTCGAAATCAGGTGATTCTGTGGGTTCTGCCATGGTTTGTTGTGGTTCAGTGGTTGTGTACAGAATCCCCTCTACAGTTTCTGTGTTAATTGCTGAATTATATACCATTTCTCTTGCCCTGGATTGCATGGAAGCTAAACAGTACTCAAACTGCACTATTTATACTGACTCTCTTAGTTCTCTTCTGGCCCTGGAATCGCTTTACATTAGTTCTCACCGATATTCAAAAGAAACTAGCCCATTTCTCTGTAAAATCTCCTATCCAGTTTTTCTAGGTACCAGGCCATGTTGGTATTTGCAGGAATGGGCTCACTGACACTGCAGCTAAATCTGTCTTCTCTGGCACTATCACTGCTGTGCCTGTTCCATATATGGACTATGGTCCTGTATTCAAGGCTCATCTCTGTGCCAGTCGGCAGTCGACTTGGAGTGAAAATAAGTTTTTGCAGATTAAAACCATCTATTGGACTTTGGCAGTTTTGCTTCCATAAGGATTGGAAAGAAGTTGTTCTAACTAGACTATACATTGGTAACAGTTTTTTTAACTCGTAGTTTTCTTTTATCTGGAACCGATGCACCGATGTGTTGTCTGTGTGACACTCATGTTACAATAACCCACATTTTATTGTCTTGCCGTCATTATGACTCTCAATGATGGCACCATTTTAAACATGTTTCGTCCCAAGGTTTATCCTTAGCGTTATACGGTATCTTTGGCAATGGTGGCACTGTCCATCTTACAAATATTTTTAATTTTTTTAAAGGCCATTAATCTTTTTAATGCTATTTAAGTTTTTAATTTATAAATTTGACACTTTTTTTAGCATGTTTCCTTTTTAAGAATTGAAGTACAACTGGTTCAATTTGAAATTAGAAAATGGCCAAAACTTCAGGTGACTAATGCTGATGTTTGAACTTACCCATTAGTCATCCTGGTGAGTTGTGATAATTAAAATTATGCTACAGAAAGTACTTTACAACTTGTATTACTGTAGTTTCTCTTACTGCTGTAAACTAGATATAAAAATTGGATTTAACGCTTTCTGTGTTTTTAATTCAAATGCTTTGTTTTACTTTAATTCCTTTTTATGAATTTCAATAATTTTACTTTAGTTTTACACCAGATGCTTGGTGCAAATAGCCAACCAACCAACCTGTTTCTATCTTCTAGCCATCAGATTTATGTCTTTCATTTCTTAGCTTAATTTTTGACATAGCATCAACCCCTTTTGTATTTATTTGTATCATGAGGACCTTTATGACCTGGTTATGTATTTCCTTTTCTTGATGGATTGACTTTTTTTAGACCATTTTCAGAAGGTAGCCTCTTCTTACACCTTTTTCAGGAGGTTACTTGGTTGGTGTGGTTTGTCAAGATATCCAAATCCCTTCTTATATCTACTCAACATTTGGTACATCTAGATGTTTTCTTCATTTCTTATCTTACTCAAGCTCGGTTTCTCCTCTTTACTTGCAAGTTTATAAAGTATCTGGTCACCAGGATTTGAGCTTCTCATTGTGTGTGGGATATTCTTCTGTTTTTTGAGAAACTCTTAACTTTCTTGTAATTTCTCATTCCTTTGGAGCATACAGATGTGTTCCTTTTCAGATGGGCCTTACAGATCCAGTGGATTCTTTCTCACATGTCATTGTCCTCAAGTATAAACTTCCCCTCTCCTCAATTGGAGAAATTGTCATGGTGCCCAGACTGTGCAACTTCTACTTCATGCATTCCTTTACCAACCCATAAACTGAATATCAGTCTCTTCACAAATGCTTCTCTCAGGCTAAGGCACATCTCTAGATGGCATGACTTCTGACATTTGGTCACAGGTCAAACATTCACTCTACATCAGTATGCTGAAACTCCACTGTTTGTCTAGCATGTTTTCATTTCTTGCCCCTTTTATTAGATCAGTTGGTCAGAATCCACTTTGATATTTCTATGATAATTTCCTACATCAACTATGAAATGATACTTGTTTCAGGACCCTTTACCTTCATACATGGGAACTTCTCTTCTGGGCTCATTCATATTGGATTGGTCTTGTTAATCAACATGTATCAGGAGTTATAAATTTGTGGTGGACTGGCTCTTGGGTTGACAACTTGCTCTTGGTTGGGCATGTTCCTTCCTTGTAGATGCCTTGCCAAACTTCCACTCTTCTTATTCCCTGTTCCTCGTCCTTTGGTTCTAGCTCTTGAAACTCTCAGCCACAACTGGTCTTGCATTTTTTTATATGCCTCATCTACCATTTGACTCCTCCCTCAGACTCTTGCCTTGTTACCATGGCTCATTACCATCCTCACTTGTGACCTTTGTTGAACATCTTTCAAACCATTTTTTGTTCCCATTTTTATAGATGGTTGAAAATTAGGTGACTCTGTAGACCAGTGGTTCTCAACCTTTTTTTACCCATGGACCCCTTTTCCCTTCTTTTTTTCTTGGTGGACCCCTTCATAACTATTGGTCATAAGAAGACAATATTCTATTTTTCACTAATATAAATTTTGAGGTTTTAATAATCAAAGAAATAGTATATAATTAAGCTTCATTTTTAAATGAAAACTAATTTAATGCAAATAAAGTATTCTACTACAATTATAATAATAATGATAATAATGATAATTAGTAATAATAATAATAATCAAAATTATTGTGATAATAATTCTTTACCAATATCTTGTATTACAATATTATAATGTTTCTTCCATGGTCAAGCCCATGGAGATCAGAGCTCTTCAGGCAATTGAATTCACTGCAGCATTTATTTATGTACACTGGTTAAAATTTTTGATAAACCAGTTAAAGTTAAGTGTGTGATAAGAAAAATAAAAAGAGATAGGCATATTTATTCAATGAGATCCCTGTGGTTGATGCTGCTTGGCGAGTTTCCTTATATCTGGTTCCATCGATGATAGTCGAAGATCACCTCTTTTCACAATGTCAAGTCTATTGCGAGCTTTTGATAACAGTTGAGAAACACGACTAAATCCCGATTCAACAAGATAAGATGTTGGAAAAGCAATAACGTAGAGCTGTGCTTTATCCCAGAACAAAGGGTACTTTGTAGCAACATCATTTGTCTTCCATACATTGTACTTTCCATCTTTGAATTTTGCACGCATTATTTCATCACTTTGTAATTCGATGAGAGGCTCTTGCAAAGATATGTCTATATCGGCAACATTAACTTCGAAAGGAATTGAAACCCAAGTCGGTATAACCATCATGAGTAGATCACTAAACCGAGTTTGCATATCTTCATGCATATTTTCCATATATTCACATATAATGCAAGATCTTCATCTTGCAAATCGCTGCTAACAGAGGCCAAACAAGGAAACTGTTCAAATGCACGACGCCTGATATTATTCTTATACAACTGTAGTTTCCTCAGAAAAGCAGCAATAGCACTTTTACTAGATATCAGATCAGAATCTTTTCCTTGGAGCTGTTTATTAAGTGAATTCAATTTTTCAAATATATCTGATAAGAAAAACACATCACATTTATTTGCAAGCAGCTGTTCTCCAAGTTGTGTGTTAGCAAGAAAGGAAACAATAGAATCCCAAAGTGCTGAAGCTGAAGACAATTCCCCTTTGATAGCCATCTCACCTCTGTATGTAATACAAGCCGCTCAAACTCTTCTCCATTTTGCTTACATAATTCATGAAAAGGTGGTCTCGAGAGAATTTAATTTAATATGGTTAACTACTTGTATTACAACAGTAAGGGCATCATGCAAACATGCACTCATTTTCTTTGCAACTAAGTGTTGACGGTGTATCACGCAGTGAATACAAAATACTTCCGGGACAGCTTTTTTTAAATGTGCAATAAAACCTTTGTATCTGCCTGTCATAGATGGTGCACCATCAGTAGCACAAGCAATTATATTTTTGAGTGGAATATTGTTTTCCTGGAAATAAGTAACAACTTCATTAAAAATTGTTTCACCTTTTGTTCTGTCACAAGACTTCTAGCAAAAAGCATTTCCTCTTTGGGTCCTTCATCATTGTTAAATCTAACATATGCTAATAAAATGGCCTCATTATCTCTTAAAGTGGATTCATCAAGTTGAAGGGCAAACTGTTTTACTTGCAAATGGGCTATCAATTGTTTTTCTACATCCTCTGCCATTTCATCAATGAGTCGTGACACAGAAGAGTTGCTTAAAGGGATGGAATTAGTAATTTCACTTGCATTTTGTTTCATAACTGACGAAATTATAACAGACACTGCTGGTAGAATTACTGTTTCACCAACATTATGGGGTTTTCCTGCCTTTGCTATTATTTTGCTAATTTCATATGATGCCAGTAAACCATCACTCATTTTACACACTTTGTTATTAAACAATTGAGACACTGTTTTTCCAACTTGGAAATCATCACGAAGTTGTTTAAAGTATTCTACTGGTTTATCTTTCTCTCCTGTGTGCTTCTTTTGTAGATGGATTTTTAGTTTACAAGGTTTCATACTATCATTTGAAAGTACATCCATACATATGAGGCACATTGGTTTTGTTTCATTATGTGGTGTTGGAATAAATCCGTAAGACAAATATTCAACGGAGTACTGTCGGCACTTCTTTTTACTTGGAGCAGCCATGGGATGTCTGCAAAAAAATATATATACATACACACGTACGTACACACATACATACATATATAATTAATATATATGCAGCTGGTAATACAATTATTGCATTTTATAATATCTAACTATATATATTGCTGTTCATTTTTAGAAATTTTTCGACAAATAAAACACATCTTTAGAAACAGAATGCATGGTAAATGTTCGAGGTAAAACTGGTAAATAGAAATGTTATAGTTAAAATAACTTGAATGGTTAAAAAAAAACTATACAAGTCATTCATTATTATCATTAGGGTCACCATTGACATTTTTAACTTCCTCAAAGCTGATAATTATATCAGATAACTGCCAAGATATGAATTGATATTTGAAATTTGTATCAAAACGGGAAAAATTTGCCATTTTTCTCTTCAGTCTTTTTATACTTTTATACTGGGAAATAATTTTTTCATTATTGAAATGCAGAAATTAAAAAAAAATATGAAAGAATGTCTGTACTAGGAACTTTTAATGTATCTTACCTTTTCACGATGGAATTCAACGTTAAACTGAAGTGAACTGCTTGGGTCAAGTCAACATTTTAATAGATTTTCCCCTATAAGGGTTTGACAGATCGAAGTATTTCTGGAATAAATTCCCTAAGGAGATTAGTATGGGAGGGCGAAGGTTAGACAGACAATATAATAGGAAAAGAACCGACTGCCTGAGGTGCATATTTAAAACCAGCTCTTATCACTTTTTTTTCTTTTTTTTATTGCTTTCAAGGCAATTTTCTGGAAATTTTTCAAAATCTAGAAAATACATCCAAATTCGTTTGAATGTCTACTTCAGCTTTTTTCACGTCCAACCAAAATTACAGTAGAAATTGAATTTTTAATAATAAAAACCATTCTGAGTTGGTTTTCTTCATGGACCACCAAAATATCATTGTAAACCCCCAATTTGTTATGTTTTGCCTGTGGACCTCCAGAAATATTCCATGGACCCCTAGGGTCCATGTGGACTCAGTTGAGAATTCATGCTGTAGACTTTGCTTTGGTTTGCTATGACTTGATGATTGCTCACAGGATCCTTTCTGTGGTTTGTGTTCACCCAAGTTGTGTGCATTTCTACTTGCCTTTGATCACACAAAAATTAAGCAATACACTAATTGTACTATATATGTATTAACTCTCTGCTGATCCTGGAATTACTTAATACAAGTTCTCTTCCCATTTCTTAAATATTCAGAAACAACTGGCCCACTTCTATTTGCCATCTATTTCTATCCAGTTTTTCTGGATTCCTAACCATATCAGTATTTGTGGGAATGAACTTGCTGACACTGCAGTTAAATCCATCTACTCTGACATTGCACAACCCTGCCTCCATTATATGGATTACCAACCAATGATCAGGACACAGCTTCACTCTAATTGGCAGTTAGTTTGGAGTGAACAACTTCATAACAAGCTTGTCCATATAAAGCATGTTATTGTTTGACCATCTGGTTTTTGTAAGGATCAGGAGGAGGAAGTTATCTTGTCTCAGGTACATGTTGACCATAGTTCCATAGCTCATTGTTTTATTCTGCAGGAGACAGATCCAACAATGTGTGCCCTTTGTGACACTCAAATCACTATTGCCTACATTTTACTTTCATGCTCTTGCTGTGACTGTGAATGATGGCACCATTTGGGCATTTTTTTCTAGGTTGTTGGATGTTGTGCAGTGTCCATATTGATCCCTTTTATGGCTTTTTATGAGCTGTAGGTCATTTTCCTTCTAATTTATTTTGTAGCATTGTTCTACAGTAAAACAGTTCCACAGCTTGGTCTCTTTTATTTTTTCTGCATTTTTTATGTTTCATGTTACTTCTTTGATTGTTTATATATTTTCCCTTTTTTAATGATCTGGCACATATATCTTTTGTGCTTTGTATTATAAACCACCACCCAATCCTTGGTGTCCTTTGGTTCTACATTTGGCATACAGGCCTCTCCTTCCTGTACCCAATATCTACTTACTCTTGCTCAAACCTCATATGTCCCCTTTCCCTCAAGGGATGTCACCCCTTCATCTTTACAGGTGAGATTTGTCCAGTCCATTGCCTGTGGGGATGAACTTTCCATTAATGTAGCCTTTGTCTTGTGACATTCTTATTGCCCTCTCACTCTATCTATCGGTGAAAGTAGTGGGTCTTCTGTCAATGGACTATCTGCAATCCTTTTTTCCTAGCTGACCTGTCATGAACCATAGTTCTCCACTATTGCTTCCAGTACCACAGTTTTTTCTTTTGCTGTCCTTCACTCTGTTGCATTCCTTCCCTTTCTCACCAGTGTCCTTTCCTGATTTCCCTGTCTGATTAGATCCTTGTTGTAGTTTTGTGTGGTTTTGTGCAAGTTCTGTTTGATCTGTTGGGTTTTTGCTCTTTGTACCATTTTTCTCTTATAACTTATTATCTCTCCTTTGAATGTTTATGCTATTGAGTCTTCTTGCACTCTCTTTCACCTCATTTATACAGTCCTCCACCTGGAACAGTCTTTCCTTCCCCAGACTTCTGCTGCTTGAGAGTGATAATTATACTTTCTCTCCTATCTCCTCTCCTTTTATTTCTCACTTTATGATTGTTCTGACTAGTTTCAACTCCTGTGTCCTCTTCAGGCTTTTTGTGTTACATATCATTGTCATCACCTTTTTGGGATTCCTTCCATCATCTGTTCCTATCCTGGGACTTCTCTTTTTCTAGGGATTTCTCTCTTTATGTCCTTACTGGATGGGTCCATCAACTCCTCTGGTTGGTACATTCTTCCACAGATGGGGATGATTGCAAACTATTTCACATTTCTTTGCATCCAACTTTTTCCTATTCTCTTGCTTCTCATTGTCACCATCCCTGTGGACAATTTCCCACATATTTGTTGCCTTTCATCTTCACCGTATGGCTGTTTTGTCTCTCAAAGGATTTCACCAGACACAATACTTTAATTGACCTACTATATTTGAAATGAGTTGTAGGTTTTCTTTTCTGTCAAACAACATTCCTCCAGGTGGCTAGTGTTGCCTCCCAGTGTATTCTTTTTTCATAAAATCTGCATTGATCCAGTATAATGAAAGTGTTCAGCCTATCTGCCCTTGCCCTACTATTGCCCACTATGAGATGGAGTGTTCTATAAAACACTTAAGAGTATTGTTGCAGTAAACTCATTTGTCCCACCCAGAACATACCAATTCCAACACTAGGTGAGTGAATGACCAATTTTTTAACCTCTTTGTTGACCTGAAGATGACCTAAAAGGGTTGAAACATTGTTCTCTGCTTTATTAGTAAAAGTGTTAATACCTATACCAGTCATCCTGAAATACATTTTTACTTCAGGTTGGTTTCTCGTCATCATGAATGACCAATTCTTTGGCTTGGGCTTGCCTACTTTTAAATATATAGTCACCCATTGCTTCCAGTAAAAATCCTTTCTCGCTGGTGATCAACTGGGGATCTGGCTACTTCTCTTAGTCTTACCAGTGCAAATTCACCTCCCTACTTCTTCTTCTTCAAATATAGCATAGTAGACCATTGTCAATGACACATTTTAGCCACTAGAATGGTGGACCATGAAGAATCTTCACCAATCTCAGCACAGTATGACATTTACAAGAAGGACAACATTAACGACACTGTTGGTGCAGTGTGGACCACCTCTCACACAGCTAGCATGCCCTTCTCCTGTAGCCAGAGTCTGCCTAGAAAAGTTGAGGTGAGCACTTATCTTTGGGTCTGATTGTGCCTCAACCAAATTACACGTATTGGCTTGCTGACCATTAGGTATTTTAAACACTGTTCTTATTATTGTCAAAAGTTCACTTAGGCCAATGTAACTGCTTTAGAATTCAGTTAACAAGTCTAACTACTTCTCTCTATTTTGTCAACAATTGTATCAGTGTTTTATTCACTTGTGCTCTCTCGTGAGTTACCACAATTGTATCCTGAACATGGTGGACAACTAGTGTCACATAATGTTGTCTTTGTACACCATTGTACACCATGTTATGTTAAACATGTGAATTTAGATATGATTTTTAATTAATCTCAAAATATATAAAAAATCTATTACATTCATGATTGAAGGCCCATTTTCTACATTACTTAAAAATTATATCGAGTTATGTATATGTATTTGATACTCAAAAAACATATTCCATCATAAGACTATGAAGTTATATGATTATCTATCCTCTTTATGTACTGGCCTGTAATCTAGTATCATGTATCAAAGTGTATTTAATAAACAAACACCTACTATTAGCTAACTGATTAGTGAACTACAAATAGTATATACTTCAGTTGTTTGTTTCTGTTGTAAAACAAGCTCTTTTTGTAGATAACTATTCAGAAAGACCTAAAATAAACCTAATGTTGGATTGTTATGGGCAAACAGTTAAAATTCAGGAGTAAATAAATATATATATTGTTCAAAAACTAATTTCTGAGTAAGATTGGCTATCAGAAATTTTAAACATATATAGCAATGTATATATATGGTTGCAGTGGGATAAAGACTCTTCAACAGTAAGTATCTGTGACATCTTGGTGATAAATTTGACAATAAACAAACAACAAACACACTTGTTTTTAGAATAAGATATATATTTAAAGAAATTAAACATGCGTACAAAATTCTTTACACTGTGGAGATCATAGTTATGTTTTAAACACTATACAGTTCTGTTCTTGTTGTTAAAAGTTCACTAAGATCAGTTCAATTCCTTTAGAATTCAGCTGACAAACCAAACTACTTTTCTCTATTTTTATTACAATAATATCAGTTTTTAATTCATACTGCCTAAAAAGTTACTATAGTTATATCCCAAACTTCCAATACTTGTCTGCTTTTGTTAAAGTCCACACAAGTGGATTTAATTAGTTTACAACATCCTTTTAACAAGATAAAATATTCTCCTTGTCTCTTTCAAACTGGTATTCTCACTCCAGCACATCAACCATTAGGCCATTTGCTCCCATGAATGTTAACTTTGTTTTCTAACTCTTTAACAAAACTTCTCTTTTATGTGACTTTACTTTTACTCTCATGGATGTTTATGCATCTGTCACTGAGGCCTTCTAGAAGTTTTATCAACCTTGGCACCAATGAATTAAAAGCACAATGTTCAGTAGCCTCAACATCATTGAATTACAAACACAAAATAAATTAATAACATTACACTAAACAGTTTTATATCTAACATTGGTAAATTGAAGAAACTGTTTGAAAAAGTTCTAAGTACACTACAAAGTACATGTTTCTAGATATGTCTGGTTTTAATTAAATCTTCCTTACCATGACATATTAATTGATTTTTTTATTCCTGTATGTAGTATATTAAACTGCTTAAACTTGCATAATAAAATTCAAATACATTCTTTGAGACATAGCTTTTATATTTTGCATTTTTTTACAAAATGTATATGTATTAATCAGAAGAGGTAATCTATTTCACTAACATCAATTATCCTCTGTTGACACCATTTTGTTCTTACAAAATATTGTAATATTTTCTTATTTTATTGGTTTTTCAGTTTTCTTATCACAGAAGTTTTAATTTGTTTCAACCATTTTATTTTATGAAAGTTTTGTGTTTTATTGAAAGTGTTTATAGATGTAAAATGGTTTGAGAAGCTAACAAGATGTTGCTTTAATTTGTTGGTTATTTATTTTTTCATACACTGCCCATGTACTTAAACAACATGATTGAGATTATAGTTTAGGAAAGATGCATTTTCATTTTTTAACACTGTATACAAACAATAAATTAATGCTGTGTGTACATACACACACACATACTACAGCACCAATTGGCTTGGCACAACCTTGTGTTGAATGTACTTAAACTACAATCTGAGGAACATATGTTTGAATCCCAATTGCTATACATACATACATACATACACGTCCTGTATGGTTACTGATTGGGCCAACCACCTTGATGTAAAAATTCTTGGCTTTCAAAAATACTGTATTTATCCTATGTGGTTGCTGACTGGGCAAACCATCTGGATATAAACATTTTTGGCTTTCAAAAATACCACCAAACTCCAAAATTATTTTGGATTAAGGTCATAGTGGGAAACAAAAAATCATTAATTTAGATACTAGCAGATATTTATTTTTATTTTTAATTAACAGTTGTTTGTACATATAGCTTTTAAAATTTGTTATTAAATCCTGACATTTAAGTTAATTTTAGACGGTACTAGATATTGCCATAAATAACCAAGGGAAGGTGATTGAAAACTTATTTCAAGTTTTGATTATGTTACTTCCTTATTAGTCAACATAAAAGCAACTGGTATTTGTTTTTAAACTAATAATGTATAATTTTTGTGTCTTAATTGGTATTTATTAGGATACATTGAAAATTTGCAAATGTAATTTGAAGATGGACGTAAACAAAGCAAACTGTTCTTCTCTTTTTCTATAGCCTTAAAAACTTCTAGAGACATCCGTCACATGGAAGATCGGAGACAGTTTGATGAGATACAGTTCCGTAAGGCTGGAACAGGTCCAATCAAAAAGACGTATCCGTTTGATCCTACCAAGCAGAGACCTAATAGTGGAGTGACACAGACAGTTAATAAAAGATAATTTGACTTTAAATAATATAATTTGCACCATTAGATGTTTAGCCTTTCCATGAAGACTTTTGCATAAGTTGAATGTTGTCTAATAACAACCTGATGTAAAATATGTAGATGCAATAGAATAAATTCTTCACATTTGGGAAAATAAGAAAGAAAAAAAAATTTCTTTCATGTTTCCCTTAACTGTGAATAATATATTAACCACAAGTTCATAGTATGTATCCTAACAAACAATCTAAAAATTGTTATAAAAAGAAAATGAGTACTGTATGTGTGTTTAAAACAAATATTGGTGTGTTAATTTCAGTTTATTTCTTACGTCACTCAGATACATAATGTCAAGTGTGGAAGTATTGTGAAGTCCTTTTGATAAAGCTGATCTTTAAACAAACTATATATTTATGTTTCTAAAGTGTTTCCCTCAACTGCCATGTAAACTGGAATTTATCAGAAACAACATATTTTTCTTATGAAGATAATACTGGGATTTAATTGTGTATTAGAACAATTTGCACATAACTAATGCAGTGGAATTGTACATGTATATTTGATTCATAGCAAATTTCTAACCATTCAACAGTGCATTGCTGTCTTGAAAACCTCCAATTAAAAGAAATGTGTCACAGTATTTTTTTGAAGCCACTCCTTAAATCCATCTGGAACAATGCCTTCATCCACAAAGTGAGTATTATGGTTATTAAAACAGAACCTTTTTTATCCAAAAGTCTATTGCAATGAATCTTCACATATGTTGTTGTACAACCAGGGTTTGAAACTGACAAAGGTGCACAATCCAAATATTAAGTTTCTAGCCCCATCTCAAAGTTAACAGCAGTTTTTATTCAGACAACAAAATGGCCAAAGAATCAGTCACATACCTTTAAATTTTTCAAATGTTCTTCAATGGATTTTTTTACATTTGTCTTGCTTAAATATGGTATGACTTTAGAGAAAGTATGTCAAGATGTGTGATCTAAGATTGAATATGCAGTTTTCTACAAAAGTTTGTTACAATGGAAATTGTGGTATCTGACAATACCACATGATCATGCTCATCATAGTCATTGATGGAGTACAGGATCTGAAACATGGTTTATATAGTGTGATTAACCCTCAATAATGTTCTTTTAGTTGTGTTTAATTCTTTTACCTGTTAATACAGTGGGGTCTTTCAATAACGTTTTTAACTTATTTAAAGAAAAAACTTGTTAGATCTTGATGACGAGAAACCCACTTGAAATAATAATGTATTTCAGAAAGGCTGGTATGGATATTAACACTTTTATTGATGAGCAGAGAACAATACTTTGACCTTCCTAGGTCATCTTTAGGTTAATCGTTCTGAGATACATTTTTATTGTTAGATCTTGTTCAATTAACAGTCATCTTATTTACTCACACTTATGCTTAGTACTTAGAAAATACAGAAATAATTAATATTGTGATAGAATAGTCAAGACAAAATTTACATCTCTACATCCTGCATTATTCATACTTCTAAAGAAATTAGAATATCTTGGACAAAGACATGAAACCACATTAATGTTGCTTCTAAATTGGGGGCCTGTCATAGCCAGTGGCTAAGGGCACTAGCAATCTGAGGGTCATGGGATCAAATCCCTGTTCCACCAAACACTGCTTGCCCTTTCAGATGTGGGTGTTCTAATGTTATGGTCAATCCCATTATTCATTGGTAAACGAATAGCTCAATAGATGATGGTGGGCGGTGATGATTAGCTGCCTTCACTTTAGTCTTTCACTGCTAGGATAAAAATGGCTAGTGCAGGTAGCTTTGTGCAAAATTCAAAACAAACCATGAGTAGATATGGGCTAATTAATTCCAAATTCCATACTAGTGAGTATAATAACCTAAAATCTCCATTAGTAAGAAGGAGTAGATATAAGCTAATCCCAAATTCTCTGCTAGTGAATATGAGCAGGAACAGGTTAGTTCTAAAGTCGTTGAATCAGTACAGATTTTAAGTCAATATGGGCAGGTGTTCGATGAATGGGTAGAGTTTACAAGCTGGTAGACATTTCTTTACAACACTGAACTAATTATAGTATTTAATGAAAGTTCAAATAAATATTCACGATGTTGCATTTATAATTTGTGTAAGGAAAAATATGCTATACATTTAAAGATGAAAGTGATGAAGTATATATTTATGAAAAATAAAATATTAATTGAAATAACAGTATTCTTGCACTTCAATGCAGAGAGGGAAAATTCTCTGTGAATCAATCCTTTTCAATATTAGGATGTGAAATAAAGACAATGACCTTATGTCCAAATGAAAATGTCATCTTCGAATATAGCACTATTATCACTTTACCTAGAACACCATATGCAAAACAAATCATGAAATTAAACACAGTTTATTCAGTTTGGAGCCGTAAGGACTTCTTTGGTTAAAGATTTTACTGAAGAGAGAGTATGTTTGAAATTTGTCACAATATGCCCATGTAAATAATTTTGTATCCAAGGCAAAATTCTACTCCTATATGTAAGACAAATGTTTAAAGCAAACCACATTGTCAAAAAACATTAAAAATCAAGAAAAACAGCTACTACATATCAGTGATTGACGAAAGCCAGGTTAACGGACTTGTGAAGAGGTATCATACAGTCATTAGTGCTAACACCTTTGCAAAACCCTCCTGGTGTGAAAAATTATCATGGTAGTCAGGAAACCAAACGAATCAAATATCAACTTCAGCATCCAAAGGATGTCAGCTCACGCTGATTGGTTGCCTCAGGGGAGGGAGAGAGGGGTTGATGTTATCAAAGGTGACGCGGTAAAGTTCCAAAAGTTGTCACAAGAGGGAGAGCGCCCATAATGTCATAGTTCAATAAAGTGCAACTCTTTTACAAAGGACTGAAATTATAGTTCGATACCAGATAGGCGGCCATGATGAATGATTAAGTAATAGTGCTATAAAGTATAGAACGTATTTTTAAGCTGTCATGACAGGTTCCCATGACTGATACAATACGTATCCCAACAAGAATATAATTTATTAATTAAATTATCATAAAAAAGATACTTAACACTAATTAATTTACAATTAATTATCCTAAACAGGGCACTAGTTAATTAGTTAATTCTAATTAGTGACAAAATGATTTACACATATTTACAAAGGCGATCTTTCACATATGGCTAATCACTATTATCTCCATAGGATTTCAACAAATATACCGTAATAGTACAAGTTGTCAACATATAGTTTTCATTATGTTAAAATTCATAAATGAATGACTTGCTGTATTCGTCCATTTTCTATATAGTCATTTATCAATGGTAAACGTAATTTCAATTTTTCAAACTTGTGAAAGTATTAAATACATTTCTGGAACTATTCATTACTGATTACTAATATTTAACATGCCACAACTGTCTATCATGAAACACACATTCAGATTTCTACATGTCACTTCTAAGTTCATAAAACTAACGAATCGGTATCAGATGTTTATGATATAGACAGTTATTTGTGAGAGCACGTGATCAAATGTAGAGCTTGAAGCTATTGACGTCATCAACACATACATAAAGATTATCAATGCTATTATTTAAAATACCAGCACTTTAAGATTTTCTGAAGTTAAGACAATGACAGCAAATTGTACGCATATAATGTGGAAGCAGAAGTTTAAGAATTACACTGGTTTGTTTGTTTTTAAATTTCGCACAAAGCTACTCGAGGGCTATCTGTGCTAGCCGTCACTAATTTAGCAGTGTAAGACTAGAGAGAAGGCAGCTAGTCATTACCACCCACCGCCAACTCTTGGGCTACTCTTTTACCAACGAATAGTGGGATTGACCGTCACATTATAACGTCCCCACAGCTGGGAGGGCGAAGATGTTTGGCGCGATGGGAATGCGAACCCGCGATCCTCAGATTACGAGTCGCACATCTTAACACGCTTGGCCATGCCGGGCCTAATTACATTGGCCAGACAGACACAATCAGTATGGACACTGACGTCATGACAAGATTCTTTGGAAGGTGTCAGGAAGTCAAACAAATACTGTTGGACTCTGAGATATTTCAGTCAATGACCCTTGCTCAATAGTCACGTTGAAAAGAACATCACAGGATTCTTTCTACATCTTTCCAAACTTTATGTCTATTTAAATTTAGCTAGATTAAAACTGTGTAAGTACTGTGTTGGATTGTAGAAGTATTGCAGAAGTGAAAGAAATAGTGTGGCAATCTGAAATGTCACATACCACTTTAGTTAAGAAAATATACAAAATTAGAAAATTAGAAAAATGATTAGGACTACCAAATCTATTTCCCAATAACTGGCTAGTTAGTTCACAGACCAAGTGATTAGTGTTTCTGATAACAGTTTAGTGTTTTTCATATACGTTTTTAACATCAGTTACTATAATACTTTTATAATGATAATATTCACTTTTACATAATGCTAAATGAATTCAATTAGATTCTAATTGTAATACACAAAATATTCAATAATGAGCTCTCTGTATATATACATTAGACTTTAATTACCGAAATGTTTAGATGATAAAGTTATTACTCGGCATAAGTTATCATGAAAACTCTCAGAATGTTTCTGTTCACTTAGAATAAAATAAAAGTTCTACTTAAACGTGCGACATCTATATTTACAGAAACTTTTATTGAAATACAAGTTAGTTGTAACACATTGTCGCTATCTACGTATTTAAAACATATTTAATATTTACGGGAAACTTGTATTAAAATAAAAGTCAATTATAATACACTGTCTCTATGTATTTACAATATATTTAAAACAGATGGTTCACTGTGAATATGTAGTGATGCATGTCAATCAAAATACAATTTATTTAATCTGTACTTTTATAAAATGCAGTTTTCAATAATAAAACATTGCCACTATCTATTACGTAGTCATACAAAATACTAACTATGTATTCTCAATGTTTGACCGGTTAGCGTACAATTATACTATACTGCATCCGACATACTGTCAGACTGTATTACTTGTACTATTTAGTCGGCTTATAACAAAATGAAAGATCGATTCTACATAAATATGTGGGATTTCGTTGTTAATTCAATTGTCTGATATTTAGAAACATTGTTGCTATATGTTATACATATTTAAAATAATCAACAATGGCCAGTTTTGATCTATCTAACATCAGCGATAAGTTTATTTTACCACACTTTTAAATCAAAGATTCGAGAAAGGTTTCGTTTACGTAAACACTTCCATCAGGATTTATTAAAGTTACACACAAAACATACTAGTTTCAATGTTCCGTAAAAGTTTAGTGGAAACTAAAGGGGAGACAATATGATCTTGAACTTGTGTCAAAGATGATTATGTGATGTACTCATTTATGCTATCAGCAAGGCCCGGCATGGCCTAACGCGTAAGGTTCGCGCCCGCGTCGCGCTAAACATGCTCGCCCTCCCAGCCGTGGGGGCGTTATAATGTGACGGTCAATCCCACTATTCGTTGGTAAAAGAGTAGCCCAAGAATTGGCGGTGGGTGGTGATGACTAGCTGCCTTCCCTCTAGTCTTACACTGCTAAATTAGGGACGGCTAGCACAGATAGCCCTCGAGTAGCTTTGTGCGAAATTTCAAAAACAAACAAACAAGCTATCAGCAAACAATGATGACATCGTCACCTTAATGACGTCATCAGTGGTTAGAAAGAATAAGTTGTCCCTATTTTAGGGGATCGTCACATATTATTTTTTAAACAATTAGTTCACTGATATTTAAAACAGTAAAATTTACCATTTTCTACAGCTTATTTACTTTAAATCACATCACACAAATAAAACACATTAAACTTTTCAACCAAAATTCTATGTCACTGAAAACCACTAAATAGGTATAAAATTTTGACTGAGTTCAATAACATATCAATCAATCTTTGACATTGCTAAATTCTTAGGTAATCGTCATAACAAATTTAATGTGTTTGAAACAGTGAATGCAGACTTAACGATTCATAGAAGTAGTGACAAAAGTTACTTTCATTTACACTTTATCAAATGTATAAAATTCAAGAGAGTTTTATGATTTTCTTATACGAAACTCACTTCTCATTATAGACGAATGTAATATTTTTATTTTATGTAAGTAAAATCTCGGACACGCATATTGAAACATTTATTAAGCCAAAAATATAACATTTGTGTTTAAGCACTTTCACGTGCTATGTACTTTTATTCTCATTATGTTACTTGTTTTAAATGAATTACGTACTGGCATTATGTTAGAAATTGCATAATTCTCTGACAATGTACTGTATTTAATGTATTGTTATCAATGTTTATACATATATATCCTAGTTAAAATTGTTGTTAGACAGTTTTTAATTCTCTAAGGAGTGAGGTGTAATGGATTTATTATTATTTTAATATCTATGTTTGTTTCAGTTTAATATATATTTAGAAATGTATGTTAAATGTGTACTGGGCAAGTTCTGCGTGTTCTCTAAATTTGTAGAAGATTCTCTAGTGTAAGAATCAACAATTTATGTTTTACAAAAGCACTAGTGTATCTTCGAATATTGTTGCCAAGTGAACTTTCGAGAAGGTCGTCTTAAAGTTTATAAATCGACACGCCGAGAGACAGATAAATAATATTTTGGTTTGCTACAGTCAGTAAACTATAAACTTCAGAAGATGTAATTGTGATAAACGCTTATTAGTCAGAAAAAACTACAGAAATTTGACAAAGAATGACTATAAATTTCGAACATTTCAAACTTCACAGAATTAAATGTGGCCGTTAGTATTTCTATGAAGACGTTAGATATTTTTGTCTTAAACAAACTCACGTGCGAAGAATAAAGCTATCTAGAATTCCCGTTAAGAGTTGTTTGTTTATTTTGAAACTTGCATGATGCTACAAGAGGGCTATCTGCGCTAGCCGTCCCTAATTTAGCAGTGTAAGACTAGAGGGAAGGCAGCTAGTCATCACCACCCACCGCCAACTCTTGGGCTACTCTTTTACCAACGAATAGTGGGATTGACCGTAACTTTATAATGCCCCAGGGCTGAAAGGGCGAGCATGTTTAGTGTTACGGGGATTCGAACCCGCGACCTTCGGATTAAGAGTCGAGTGCCTTAAAAACCTCTCGCTAAGTGAAGTGTATCTGTGTATTGACATAAAGTAATTTGCGCTTCGTGAACCGTCGAGAAAGTATTTAAATACAGATCGGAGAGAGAACTTAATATTATTTGTATGTTTGTAAAACGTTTGTATATAAATTACTATCTGTAGTAACCATTACTATAAATTGTATTGTTGTTTGTATATTAAAATATATTTGTGTTAAAATAAATTTGTGTGCATATATTTATGATGACAAATATCATAAATTTGATCCATATCGACATTCATTTAACTTCTAAATTCAACTATTTGGTTATTTAAAATCGTAATGCGTAACATAATAAATCGGATACTCGCCTCAGATAAATTATAATACCTAACAGTGTTTATAAGGTTATAAATCTATTCAGTAGGGCCCGGCATAGCCTAGCGCGTAAGGCGTGCGACTCGTAATCCGAGGGTTGCGGGTTCGTGCCCGCGTCGCGCTAAACATGCTCGCCCTCCCAACTGTGGGGGCGTATAATGTGACAGTCAATCCCACTATTCGTTGGTAAAAGAGTAGCCCAAGAGTTGACGGGGGTGGTGATGACTAGCTGCCTTCCCTCTAGTCTTACACTGCTAAATTAGGGACGGCTAGCACAGATAGCCTTCGAGTAGCTTTGTACGAAATTCCCAAACAAACAAAAACTATTCAGTAGTGTTGTTTTTCAATAAAGCTATAATGTTTGTGTCTTTTCTAGTAGCAACATATTCGAATTTTTGTCTGATTGTGCTGTCTCTTACATACGACGAAAGTAAGTGTATGAGAATTTGAAAGAAATAAAACTTACTTTTTAATGTTTATCATCTGTTTATATTTATTACTTGTCTTGAAGCAAGAAAATAGCATCAAACGCCAATAAAAAGTAAAAGCGTTGAACAGCAGAAACATAGCTTGAAATAGTAAGTTTAGCCAACACTGATAAAGACTATATTTTCCGATTGTATTTTGTTCAATCGCAATTTCTCTTTAATATTTATTGTTATTGTACTTGTCTGTGTTTAAATAGCGACAGCTTTAGTAAGTTTTATAGACTACGTATTAGAATCCTTCATTCCCCGAAGCATTATGGTCTAAAGGGAATTTCCACTAGTTATTTTATTAGAAGCCATATATCATTTAATTTACTTTACATTGATATAGATAGACAGAAACAGTTATATACAATGCTTTCAGTTAATGGTTCAATCTGCTTAGATTTAAATTACTGCCCAACTCACTTGCTGTGACTTTATAACAGGCTGGTCACACAAAGTTACTTTGTATTAGAACAAAACCAAATTGATTATATATATTGTGTCCACCGCGGGTAACCGAACCGTGGATTCTAGCATTCTTAGTTTTGGATTTTGTGCAAAGCTACACGAGGGCAATCTGCGCTAGGCGTACCTAGTTTAGCAGTGTAAGTACCAGAGAGGAAGCAACATCACCAACCGCCAACTCTTGAACTACTCTTTTACCAACGAATAGTGGAATTGACTGTCCCATTATAACGCCCTCACGGCTGAATGGGCGAGCATGTTTAGTGTAACGGGAATTCGAATCCACAACCCTTAGATTACGAGATGAGTGTTATAACCACCTGGACATGCCAGGCATCTGGCATTGTAAGTCCCTCAATTTACCTTTTTTACAAAGGGAGACGTCATGAGAAAAATAAAGTGTTGGATAAACTAAGTTCCAAGGAATGACAGCGTCTGGGTAACTATAAATCTAGAGTTTAGGATGGATAGAAAATGCCTGAAAACAAAATCGATGTATATATGTGTGTGTGTGTATAAAAACTGCTGGTATGGGTAGAGAAGCGAACAAAGTTTCGACCTTCTTTGGTCATCGTTAGGTTCACAAAGAAAAAAAGAAGTAACTGACTGAGAGCTGACCACATGTTTGGAGGCGGTTGTGTAATTGAGCGTAGGAATGTTTAGGGCGTGCTTAGATGCTAGATTATATTTAGTAATACAGGTATAAAGGTGTTCCTTTGTATTGGTTTTTTTGGGCTTGAGTTGTTGAATAAGTAAGGCTTCTTTAATTTTGCGTTTGTTTATGTTTGTTTCTTTATTTAGTATTTTTCTCTTCAAGTGGGTTTTCTCGTCATCACGGATTATTAAATCGATATACTTATTTCTCGGCCCTAGCTACACAAAGTTCAAACTACCTAAATATTAGAGAATTTCAAAATATAAATTATAAAATATTTATGACTGAATAATTGTTGAAATAAAGGTAAAATTAATATTTTTATTTAACACTCGATATTTTATATACAACTGTGCACTTAGCACTGGATGTTCATTACGGTTATAGTCCAGTCGTCAGTGAAACTTGAATTAAGTAATGTGTCGGACAAATAACTAAACACGCTATTAGAAGTTATAGGATCATCAGATAATATAGAATTAATTAAATAATTGTTTAATGAAAATGAAAGAAGTAACATGCAGTAAAGCAAATAAGTAGACGTTTCAACTGCCATGTAATAGGATATATAGCCAGTGTTGGATATACAAGACTGTTTAGCGCAAGATTTAGAGCTCATTTAGTGATTTAATATTAAATGATTATTTCGCTTTTATTAAAGAGTGTAAAACTTAACCATTTTAAACGTGCTAGTTATGAAAAATTTTGTTACGTAACTTGGTAAAAGTCGCACATTTTGTGTGTATATTTGACGTTATCTTTTTCCAAACATCCAAGTTTTTCTCGTTATGTGAGTATGGTTACATCATTCGTCTCCTAGTTTGTAGAAAGTTCCATGTTTCAGCTAAGCAAGTTATAAGTTATATATGTCTCTATATGTCAGGTGAAGTTCAGTCAGGAAAAAAAGTTAGAAAACCTGAAGTTATCTGGCATGTGAGTGATTAGGCTTAACAGTGATATCTTAAAGTGAGTTTCAGAATTTAGCTGGAATAATGGGAATGATTTGTCTCAAAAAAGGATGTTCTAAAGTATTTAAACCCGACTGTGTGGACTTTGACAATAAAGGGGACAATTAGTTAAATTTCAAGATAAAACTGGAGTAACATAAATGAATTATTCTCCAATACTTTTGTGATAAGAGTGGAGAAAAATAATTCGTCTTGTGAATTGGATTCTAAAATAATTGAATCAGCTTTTGACAGAGTTTCAGATACAATTCTGATTCAGCATGGCCAGGTGGTTAAGACACTCGACTCAAAATATGGGGGTCGCGGGTTCGAATCCCCGTTACACTAAACATGTTCGTCCTTTCAGCCATGGGGGCATTATAATGTGACGGTCAATCTCACTATATATTGGTAAATGAGAAGCCCAAGAGTTGGCGGGAGGTGATGATGACTAACTGTACTTCCCTCTAGTCTTACACTGCTACATTAGGGATAGCTAGCGCAAATAGCCCTCGTGTAGCTTTGTGCGAAATTAAAAAAAGAAATTCGCTATTACATTTAAAAATTTAAGTGAAATAGTTAAGAAGGATCCAGACTACAGCTATGGCTAAAAGTTTTGTACTACTCTATAAGTGTGAGAATAAGAAATAATTAAAAATATTATGAACACAAGTTATGTGTTTTATTCAACATAATTTAATCAAAGAAACCGCAAAATTATATCTCAAAAGTGCACAGAAAGCCGTAGTATTTGAAGTGAAATCCATTATTTTTCAAACCACTTTCTTTATCTTCTCAGATAAGAACTCAATGCGGTTCGAGTTATTTTTAGATTCTTCCAGGAAGCCTTCCAACGTAGCATTACTCAAAAAGTTTCTTTAAACTATACGAAGGAACACTGACTGATTCTAGAGTGATTTTAAAATTTTAGCTATAGCTATAAATATATGACAGACTGTCGAATTAGACAGGAATTTACCTTTAATTGTATCACAAGTGGTGGCGTTTGTTAGATTGAGTGTGAAAGTACTGATAGAAGAAAATTATGTATATATAATGAGGAAATATAAGAGATGAAACAAAAGCAACGATTGGTTGATTGATTGGAATTAAACGCAAAGCTACACAATAGGGTATCCGTACTCTGCTCACCAGGGGTATCGAAATCCGGCTCTTAGCTGTGTGAGTCCGCAGACATACCGCTATGTTACTGGGGGAAGGGACATCAATGATTAAAGCGACACCTAACGATAATGATGAACGGAATCTCGAAGAAGAAGAAAAACAGATGGGAGAGAGGAATTAAAAGAATTGATGAAACCGAAAGTTCCAAGGTCTACGTACTGATAGAAAAAGATGAGAAAACTTTGAAAAATTTAAAACATAAAGAAAGCATTTATCATTATCAAAGAATAAAACTGAAAAACTATTATAAGTATAACAAAATTATGTAGGCAAGAAAAATATGTCAGTGTTAAAGAACGTTGAAATGAAATAGGGTTGATGGTAAAATAATATATGATATTTTGGTAATAGGTGAACAACAATGGGTTAAAGAGGGAGATAAAAAGAGTAGTTTTTGTCGTTAGCTCAAAGCTACACAATGGGCTATCTGAGCTCTGCCCACCACGGGTATCAAAACTTGGTTTCTAGCGTTGTAAGTCCGCATAGATACCTCTGTACCATTGACAGGGAGCACAAATTTATGTGTTGATATAATAAATACTATAGTCTCCAGTGTAATAGGGGTAGGTCTACAGATTCACAACAGTAAAATACAACGTTCGAATCTCCGTGTGGCATTACTCTAAAAAGCATAAACTTTATGTAAATGTATATTTTTAACTTTCATTCAATATCTATAATATGTTATTTTTATAATTTGCTGTTGTCTAAAGTTTTACATCAGTATTGCTCAGTTTTGAATTACTCAAGCTCTAAAGGTCATTTAAAGAACACAAACAGTATTTAAGTAAGACGTTTTATTAGATTATTAAACTAGTTTGCAAATGAACTCTCTTCATATATTTTCATATTTAGCTAAATATATATGAAATCCATTGTTCTGTTCAAATCAAAATACCAATTGGACTTTTTTAACAAAAAGAAAAAACAATAAAATACACCGTTGTAAACAAATATCACATCTCTAAATTTATACATCAGTAGCTACAACAAAAAGAAGACAGTCTGGAAACAGCTCTGTACTGGTAATAAATATCAATCCGATAGAACTATCACTTTAGTTGAAACACATGAACATTAGGAACGTTTGAGAGAACACATTAAATCTGTTAATTAAATAAACTTATCAAAACATCGCGGTAAGTGTTGTCAGCACAAGCCACCAACTTTTTACTTCCTAAGCAAAATCGTAGGGCTTCAGTTTTTGTTCGCAACCGCCAGGGAGGATTAGAGCGATAATGCACAGAACAACCAGCTACTACTACAAACATATTGTATAAGATTTCTTACTACTTTAGGAGTATTTGCGTATTTTATCTATGCAAGTGCCCACAAGTGGAAGCTGTTTATGCGTTATAAGGGTGACAGTCAAATCCTTTCATTCGGTCAAAGAAAGTAGCCGAAAAATTGGTTGTGGGTATTATTGATCGACTGCCTTAATTGTAACATATCAATAAGAAATTACGGTTGGGTACGGTTTGCTCGAAAATTAAAAAAAAAGAAATAGATTATAACTGGCTGGTCTGTGCAAGTGTGAATGGCCTTTAAAAAAGAATGTTAAAAAAAAAGACTATAACACTTTGAAACAACGTATTAAATTGCAAAATATCATGATAATGGTGTTAATTAATTTCTATATTTTTTATAGTTTAACAGTGTAATTCCTTGCTCATCACGATATTTCATTGTAATAACAATACTTAACTAACTTTCGAAAACAAACACTGATATCAACTGTATCCGTTTTGCGTTTACTTACTCATTATAAGTATCAAAGTTACAGCTTTTGCACTAAGTTTGCCGTCCCTAATTTAGTAGTGTAAGACTAGATGGAAGGCAGCTAGTGTCATTACCACCCACCGCCAACTCTTGGGCTATTCTTTCACCAAAGAATGGTGAGATGACCCATTGCAATATAACGCCCCTGCTACTGAAAGGGCGAGCATACTTGGTATCACAGGGATTCGAACCCCGCGACCCACAAATTGCACGTGGACTGTCTTAACCACCTGGCCATGACGGGCCTTTCACTGTAAGAATGAAGATTTTGAAAACTGGTATGACATTTTAATCACTGGTGCAATCATTCTTAGCTACACGAGTTTTGACGGTTTCGGTTAAAATTTGCGTACTTAAAAATGATCGCGCCGGTGATTGACGCGTCGGGAACAGTTTTGAAAAACTTCGTTCTTACTATGAAAGCTGTATCCCGTGATAAAATAAACACTGAAATTGTTCATAATGAACAAGTGGATTTTGGAATCTAATATTATTAAATATTTATTATTTCATGACTAAAACTATTTTTACCCTTAAAGGTACCATATGCGGTACAGGGTCAAAATGACCAGGCCTGTGTCCTCTAAGGTTCAGGTGTAGCCATCCTTTATTAATCAGAAACTGATCAGCAGCACCGTCTCCGAAATAAGCTGCTACTCTTACAAACTTTCCTCGTGGGGCAGCGGTAAGTCTTCGGATTTAGAGGGATTCGATTGCCCTCGGTGGACACAGCAGGTAGCCCGATGTAGTTTTCATATAAGGAAATAACACACACATTTAACGAACAATGTACTTGAATGCCATCGTTATAATAACTGGAAGTTATTATTATTATTATCAAAAATCAAACCTAGGATATTGATATCCATAGCCTAGCATGCTATCAACTGGGCAACGCTCGGCTCGTAAAATTGATTGAAAACAGCTGTAACTGGAAGTGTTCACCAATTAAATTATCCAGCTTTTATTTTTGTTAATTTATAGTTTAATTTATTCTTATTGATTTAATCTTGTTTTTAACCCGAAATATCTAATTAAAGTTATTATACACAATATGCGGCGTGCTCCAATCTCTCCAACTGTTTGTATTTCTGTTGCCTATATATAGTCTTAAAGCCCACCACATTTGTCTGCTTCGGAAAATACAAAACCCATAAGCAGCGAGCTCTCCAGATTTATTAATTGATAAAATAAAGAGGAAATAGCTCGTCAGCAAGTCTTTGGTTGTTGTAGTCGAACAGTGAGATTTGAGCCTCGTTCCTACTATAGAAATACAGCCCCAAATTACGAAGTACGAAACGTAACCATTAAATATTCGGAAGAGAATAGGGGGGAGATCTGAGCGTTAAAACTTCATTGTGGTATTTTAAATTGAGTCGACTGTTTAAGTATACGTTCAAAACGTTTTTGTTAAATTATAAAATGAAAACACTTGAGACAAAGGCCGTATCATTGTGAACGTTAGCTTTGAGGTTGTGTTATTTAACTTACTTTCCATTATTAGTTTTTTTTTGGATTTGTGAATAACATCGCTAGGCACTGGAACAAGGGGCCCTTGATATTGCCCTTGAGAAAACAGAATATAAAACTACAATATGGTGAATAATTTGAATCTTTCTTTGTAATTTATATATAACTGTTAATCGCTATTTTTTAAACAACAAACGAGTTGAATTAAACTATAAATCTGAAAGTTAAGAGTTTTCTATCAGACAACCTTTATTTTACACGAATGTTGTGAAAATCACTTTGAGGTAGCTCCTGCCGTCAATATTTTTGCAGTTAACTTAGATTCATGACTTGTAGAAATATATTTGTCTTTTAAGTGCAAAATTCTACTCTTTACATAATTCTCACGAAAATATAAAATCTTATCTTCCCCAATTTTAAAATTTAGGGAAATTTTACTTAATATCGTCATTTTGAAAAAAAGCCACTACATACCCTCATTTAAAAAAAAACAAACTATTAAATATGCATGTAATATTTTAATGAATTTAGGATTAGGGTTAGGGTCAAATTATTCATCATTACAATTCAAAGGATATTGCAAATGCAGACGAAACAGCTTTGTTTTTTAGAGCTCTTCTCTATTAAACTTTGCAGATTAAAGGGAAAAAAAAAGTGTTCCGAAGGTCGTTATTCGAAAGAACGGTTGATTATACTTTTGAGTACCCCGCTGGTACAGTGTTAAGTCTTTCGATTTACAATACTAAAATCAGCGGTTCGATTCCTCTCGGTCGACTCGGCAGATAGCCCAATGTGGCTTTGCTATAAGAAAACAAACACACTGTACCTTTAGCCGCATTTTCTTAGTGAAAAGTAGAGAAATCATGGGTAATAGGTAAAAGTGAAAATCCGCGCTGTTTCAAAAATTTAAGGAAGAATCAACTTCCTGCAGAATGGAAAGCGAATAATAAAGCGTGGATGACAAGTGCTGTATTGGAGGATTTTTTGAACAACTTAAACAAAACAATGAAACAAGAAAATAGGAATATTCTACTTTTCCTAGATAATTCAACTTATCACCAAAAGTTCAACTTTTAATTGTTCGTTTAGTCTTTCTACCTCTATGTACAACATCAGTTCTACAGCCACTAGATAATAGAATTATACAGTGTATAAAATTGAAATACAGAAAATTGATGCTTCAGTATATTATTGCAAACATGGGCGACTGTAAGAGAGCATCTGAAATGACCATGAAAATGGACATGTTATATACAATTGCATTTTTAACTCATTTAATCAAATGCGTAAAAGATGAGTGCATAATAAAGCGCTTTCGAAACTGTAGATTTAATCTTGGTAATGGTGGAGATTGTGGATGAGCTGTTTGTTATGACGATTCTAGTGAAATCCAAACTCTGATTGAGAAGATTGATGCAGATGATTCTTCAAACTCTGAAAGTTTTGTGAACGTTGACAAGAATGTTTTAATAGAAACTGATGAAATTGATTTAAAATGTATAATAGAATCGCAAGATGGTAACAGTTTGAGAGATTCAGAAGATGAACAAAGTGGAAAAGATAGTGAGGAAACAGAAATTCCTACTTCATCTCAATTGTTAAGTTATATTAACACTATCAAATTGTATACAAAAATAAAGGAGGAAAATAAACTTCATGAAAAGACCGTAGAATTGACGTTCTCTTTTAACTGCATGAAAAGCCTATTTAAAAAAAACACAAACAATTGAAATTGGACACTTGGAAATTGAAATTTTATTAAGATTTTGTGTACTTATGTATATTTGAAACGTATATTTTTGTTCTTATTTTAATAACTATAGCATAAACAGTATATTAATTTTATTCACAAACGTCTTACTTTCTTTGAGTCAAGCAAGTATAACGTTCCGCTCAACAATTATATATAATTAAGGAAATGCATGTTCACTATGCCTGAACCGAAAATTTTACTCGGTCCCGTGCGATTCCGCCTTAGTCAGGTTTTCCTGTGGTACAAAATTATAAATTACAATTGAAGAGTGTTTTGAAAGATTTGTGTGTACTAATACACAGACATTTAGCTTCAGATGCATGCCAAGAAAAAAATGTAGCATATGTATATATATATATATATATATTCTCGAGTATAGCCCATCAAAAATTATGGGGTAAGTGCTACCACTCCTATACCTCACATTTCTTAAGTAACCGAAATGAATCCATTTTGCGAAATCCAGCTTCAACAACAAAGAGTCAGTAAAGTGAAGTTGTGGCAGTCAAACATCAATAAGTTCCTCTGTGGGATGATCAGAAGGAAGATTATTCATGAAATTAACTTGTGGTATATTCATAAAATAATTATTGGTAAAGAAATCAGTTAGATTAACAACTAATATATAGAAAAGTTAGTGTGTTTGGGTAACACTACGTTCTATCAACGACTTTTATGTCATGTCGCTCAGCAACAAAAGTATAACCTAATACTGTTATTAGTTTATCTGATGAAAGTACAAAATTAAATGTGTAGACAGTAAAACGGTAAAAATATTTCTTGATTTCTTACGTTAGAGTCTCCGTTTAGTAAAAAGATTCGTTTTTGTATTCAAAACATTGGTGATATAACAGAAAATAACTTAATTGATAAACGATTTACGTTTAAAATTGAACTGATATTTTTATTTTCATGATAATTTTAATGTACTCAGCTATACATCTTTAGTTTAAGCTTATTGTACCAACACTCACTACACTTGTAAGGTTTCATGGCATCCACACCCTAACGACCTCTTTGCATCTGCATCACTAAAATTGTAATTGGCAAACAGTAATCGAACTATTCTATCTGGATAAATATATTTTGTCTGTTGTGACTCCTTTTATTTCGAGAAAAGTCAAGCGTGATATGATGTGACACAAATGATTTTATAGAGGTTAGATATGGTGCATGTGAAAATATTTCGACCACTTTATAGTACAATGTTGCCTATATTTGGGGAAATAACTATTTATAAAGGAAAATATTCATAAAGCGATATTATTGAACGATATAGAGGCAAAGAACACACATTTCGAAAGTGAAAACGATGCTGTCATTGTAAAGGATAGCAATGAGATCTGGCACCATACCACACTTTAGTCTAATATGGATCGGTGCCTTTACATGTGGTCCAAAACTAATCTCCATTCTTCGCCTAAACTTGTTGCAAAATGTTGCGTCAGAGAATAGTTCGTAATCACTTACATCAATATGGATGATGTGTAAAGGGCAGAACAGGATCGGGAGCATTGGGTGATTAACCCTAAGCACTAGTTTTCTATATTAGTACAAACAAAGATGGTTATTTAGCTGTTTTCTAGAAACAAAACCACGTACTGGTAACAACGTCCTTTATTCGTAGCATTAAAAAAATCATGTCCTGTAGCTGAACATACACATTCAAATTATGTTAAATATTTTCGTCCAATCCTTTAAGAAACAAACAAAGAAGAGAAAAACCGGGTAGATTTTGTTTGTTTGTTTGTTTTTGAATTTCGCGTATAGGTACACGTGGAGTATCTGCGCTAGCTGTCCCTAATTTTGCAGTTTAAGACTAGAAGGAAGGAACCTTGTCATCACCGCCCACCGCCAACTCTTGGGCTACTCTATTATCAACGAATAGTTGAATTGACCATCACGTTATAACGCCCCAACGGCTGAAAGAGTAAGCATGTTTGGTGTGGCGAGGAGGTATAGAGACGCAAAAATCACATACTGGAATTAATTTTATGAAATGTAACTGTTCGTTTTTGTTTGTTTTGCGCATGTTTAGTTGGTTTAAGAAATACAGGAAAGACTGCCAACAACAAAATAAACAAAACGAATCACAGGGAGTTATATATTTATATATCACCCCAAAGCTAAAACGAATAAAACAAGATTAGCATAGTTTGAATTTATTAACTTTTAATATCGGAATATCTTATACAAGCAAATACAACATTTTTAGAGCCTATTCACAGGTCTAGAAAGAACCAATAATCGGCAAAAGATATTATTTTTACTTCTATACAATTTGTGTGATTTGTAGTTTCTGCAACTTACTCTTCTATCCTGTGTAGAAGTTTCGAATCGGTATCGTTCATGACATATAAATTCTACTGGATTTTTATACCTACGCAACTTATTGCAATTTCTTATCTACTGTGTTAGAAATGCATCTTTTTAAAGATGTAGTAATAAACAAAGAGATAATTTCATTATACTTCCTGTCATGTTTAAAACTGCGAAATTCGTAATCTTGTTAGAAAATTATATGTCAAAACCCGTTATATATGTAATCTTATTAGGAAAAAAAACAAAACTGTTTATTACGCAGACTCCGGTTGCTGGTGTTCCGGAAATCTAGGAGGTGCGAGAGTGTATTATAAAAACAGGCTTTTCAGTGCAAGCAGTTGTATCCGCAGTTCAGTTAACCACTGATGTTAACTTTGAAAAGTCCTTATTGGGCATTGAAAACAAGTGAGCTTACCGCTCTGTTTTAAAGGTAAGTCAGTTACTGTCAATCGCAATACCCCAATGAAACTATTTTTGACCGGTTACTTTATGAGTTAATATAGCTCTTTTTGATCTTAAGTTCTCAAAATCTCAAACCCTATATTTTTTTTAGTAGGGTCAAAACTTAAGTCTTAGTGTATTCCCAATTAATATTCACAATTCCCGCAGGTGACACCTTGCAGATAGCCAATGCATTACGCAGTTTTGAACTGAAGCAACTAAGCGTTAACTTTGCTCAAGAGTTTGTTGTTTTTTATTTTCTTATATACTGAGAAAGCGATATATTTCTTGAAATGAAATGACGAATAAATAGTCTTTTCAGATGACGTCACTTTTATTTGCAAATCAGGTAATTATGTGTCGGTGAAGACTTATAACTGTGTACCTATATGGGCCTCACATACGATTGTTTCATTAAAAATCGCTATTCTTAAAAAGATATGCCTTTGTAAGAAAGATGACGTATAAATTAACACGATAATTTTTAGTTTAAACTATCAAATACCAATTTAAGTTTAGGAGAAAGCAAAACAATGTCTTATCTATGCTCTGCCATCATGGGTACCAAAACCCTGCTTCTAACGCTATAAGCCCGTAAACATGCCACTGTGCCATTGGGGAGTAACAAGATGAGTCGTGTTAAAAGTAAAACGTTTCTTTACCATGTATGAGGAACTGAAATGGCAGACTATGTTATGTATTACACTTTATCCCAGACGAGTCTCCGACTTATTATGTTAACGTATCAGTATTTCAATGAACCAGAAATCTGAATTTAACTAATTGTTAATATGTATCAATTTTATCAACAAAATTGATACACACTATTTTCTTTTTTTAAATACAAATATACTTTAATATAAAAAATATATACAATTTATAATAATAATTACTGCTAATAGTTATTACAAATGATGGTTTATATACAAGAGTTTTATAAACTTATACACAATACTGATTCTGATATCCGGCCTAGAACTGAATATTTTATTGACGATCTAGGTCCACGACGAGCAAATTGATTATGGATTATTCGTGACGGTTATACTTGAAGTAACAATGTATCTCAGGACGGCTGGTATAGGTATTAACTTACTAATAAAGCAGAGAACAACGTTTCGACCTTTTTAGGTCATCTTCAGGTTAACAAAACATTTTTGTTATATAATTATGAGTTAATATCGTCACACACCTTGCTTAAGCTAATGATGTTTTTCTTGACTAGCCTCACACCGATTAGAAGTTCAATTTTTACCGAGGAATATATTTAATGTTCTTGTAGAAATAATAATGTCCGAAGTAATTCACTGAAGTTAAACGGTTTTTAATATTCGAAATCTGTAAATGTTCCTTGGTCGAATTCTACAATTTTCCGATTAATAGACGTTAATCACAATTATAGCTTCCAAGGCTAATAGTATGCTGACTGTAGCTGACCAGTAATAATCGTATTGTATTTCTCGGCGCGTCAATTCTTATATAAGAATCACGTGAGTTTCTCGACATTTCAACAATATTCTAGTGCGTTTTCGTGAAACAAATATTGTTGATTTTTTACAAATTCCGAGAACAGGTGGAACTTGCGCGAAACACAGTCAAGAACAAACGTCACATGCAAAAAAGAAAAAAATATTTACAGAAACAAGCGTAGGCACTAAAATAAACGTATAACGATAAATCCGTTACAACTGTTAAAGTATTTAAATATTTGAAGTGAGAAATTTTACAGGCTTGCCTTTATTTTTATGAAAACAGTTTGATGTCAACCATCGAACCTCAACTACTGGCGAAAAGTTAAATTACGATCACTCAATGTTTCTTTCGTTCTCTTAATTCCTGACATAATGATTTTTTTAAATGCTTTTAATCCTTGAGATATTTTATTTAACATAAATTAAAGCAGGGTAAGAGGTACATTTGTTTCCATAATAATTAGCTAGTGAATTACGTTATTTTATTTGCAAATTTAGTTTTCCTTTCGATTTTTTGTTTGTTTATTGTGAAGCGCAAAGCTACACAATGAACAATCTATACCCATACCTACTAGCTATTTACATAAGGATTTTAGTGTTATGTGCCTTCAAACTTATCGCTGAGCCAGTGTGTACTTCCTTTCGAAAAAAGGAGATTATGAAAGGAAAATTAGAATGTACCAATAACAAAAACTCCATGAAAGAATTGGTGGTATTTTAGCTTACGAGCTCATAACGATTAATTCTGACTTTATACATATTTCGAGAATTCAATAATACATAATCTGTACAGAATGAGTGTTCGTCATTTTATTTACCTCAATAACTAGAGACTACCCAGTGCAGATAAGTTAGGTTCAAGTGTAATCTGCAGTTCACATAAACGTAATGTGTACTATCACTAAATGTATGTAAAGTAAAATGCAAGCATTACTTTAATAAATAAAAACACTACAAAAGGGGCTATCTGTGCTCTGCTTACCACGGGTACCCAAAGCCAGTCCTTAACGTCTCAAACTTAGAGACTTACCGCTGAGCCACTAGAGGGCAAACTTGTTTGTTTTCAATTTCACGCAAAGCTACTCAAGAGCTATCTGTGCTAGCCGTCCCTAATTTAGCAGTGTAAGACTAGAGGGAAGGTAGCTAGTTATCAGCACCCACCGCCAACTCTTGGGCTAATCTTTTACCAGCGAATAGTGGGATTAGCCGTCACATTATAACGCCACTACGGCTGAAAGGGCGAGCGTGTTTGGTGCGACGGGGATTCGAACCCGCGACCTAAAGATTACGAGTCGAACGCCTTAATCCACCGGGGGCCTAAGGGCAAACTAAGATATAATGTGTACTGAAATAAAACGAGTGTTTAGTTGAACTTCTGCCCTCCAGTGGCATAGCGATATGTGCGAACTCACAACACTAAAAACCGAGTTTCGGTACCTTTGGTAGGCAAAGCACAGATACCCCATTGTGTAGCTTTGTGCTTAATTCCAAAACAACAACAACCGAACTTCTATAGTTAGAAATGTAGTGAATACCATAACTGAGGTGAAATGTCGACAGAAACGTAACGTGTAATTCCCTTCTGCAGCAAAATTTATGTACAGGCATTTAGGGTTAAAAACGACGACAGAAAACGTATTTAATTCAGACAGAAATATACATGTTTTTAAGATATTGGATTGTAGTTAATTCAGTTTATAAATTAATGGTATTTAGGGACTGCGCTTGATTGCAACGTGATTTTGACAAGCAGATTTAATGGTGTTGGAAATACAAAGAAATATTGATTTAAATGTTCATTGTCATTACATTGTATTACAAACGGAATTTTTAGTTTCAGATGACAAAGTTTCTTTCCATTAAAATGGTCCCTGAAAATTTGACATTTCGAGACAACCAGCTGAATTTCGACTTCCAGGCGGAGCCATTGCAACAAGAAATTCACATGAATGGTTGGAACGCCCCAGAAGACATGTTCATTAATCCTTATTGGAAGCAGTTTGAGGCACCAAACCCTTTCATGCACTACCTGCTGGGTATCTTGTATACTGGTTTAATGATAGTGGCATGCACTGGGAACGGCATTGTCATCTACGTTTTCAGCACGTGAGTTGTGACAATTTTTAATGTATTCAACCCAGGAAGAATAACACTAGTTATATCTGTATACGTTAAAAAAAAACATCAGTTATTAGATTTATTAGCTATGTTTACATCTTCAACGCGGGAATAAGAGCACGTGTTACATAAAATTAACAATTCCAACCATTCTTTAACTTTTTTTTTTTTACTATGTGAACATTTACCTTGTGATGACTGGCAATGCACACAAACTATTACATCAATCTGAGTAAACTAAAACTCTTTATTTTTTTCAGGTCTAAAACACTGCGGACACCAGCTAACTTGTTCGTTGTAGCCCTGGCTGTAACAGACTTTCTGATGATGTTAAAAACTCCAGTTTTTATCTACAACTCCTTCCACGCTGGTCCTGTTTACGGAAACACTGGTGAGCTTTTTCACAGTATTTATGTCTCATTATTTCAGTATTCAAATAAGGCTTAACACACTTTGTTATTAGTATTGTGCTGTGTTCGTAACTCGTTTTTTTCACTGTGTAGTGACACAAACGTATACCGATACTTATTTCAAGGTTGTTGATCTAATGCAGGGTCATCTCTTCAGAATATTAACCAAAATTAATTAAGAAAAACTTTATTTTGATAACTATCTGGAATAAAGCTACCAAAATGAGCTATATTAAGCCCACCACAAGTATCGAAACACGATTTTAGCGTCGTAAGCCTACAGGCTCACTGCAAAGCCAACGGTGTTTGGGGTGTTAAGAAAACGTAGTCAATATGTTTGTGTTTCCTCCAACAAACTGATTGTTTACGTTCAGAGACGTCGATAGGCGCTGGCACATGGAGCCCATGTCCCGATTCCAGTCAGTGCTCTTGAAAATTCAGAATAGAAAACCATGATCAACATCGTACTAAAACTTCGAAAATTCCCGCGAGTTCTAGGCTCGAGTCCCGAATCGTTTAAGCATCTAGTAACATATCTGGTTACGGTTTCAGAAATATTTATTTCACTACAGTATTCCATACTTGAGCGATGTTTAATTATTCCCATCCTAGTTTAGATAAACTATAACAAATAATAAGTGTATTTCCGGGAGTATTAATTACAAGCGAATAATTAGCATTAACTAACAGTAGGATATTAAAACTGTTATATTTTCATTCGACTAGTGATTGATCAGTTACAAAAAAAGTACTCAAGTAGTTCGTTTTACAAAAGATTATGTTCTGCTGCTCTAATCTGGTATCATTACGTATATAATAGTATAAAACAGTGTGTATTTACCTCTCTGTCTGTCTCTCGGTCACGTATTGATGTCATAGCAACTTAATACATAATTTAAGTCGTTTATGATTTTAGTTCCGGGGTTGCTAGGGGTCCGTGAGAGGTGTGTCGGGAAACCTTATATGTGTAGTGAGTGTTGGTAAAATAAGCCTAAAGTAAAGACGTGGTGTAGGATCACCTAGCTTAGAACTAAGTATCAGGTCATCCCTTAAATAATGTCCAATTTTAGGTTTAGAAAAAGAGAAAGGATTTCAAACGCTTTTAATGTTATTTAATCAATAATGTACGTTCCATTATTATCAATTACTTCCTGTCAGGCCTGGCATGGCCAAGCGCGTAAGGCGTGCGACTTGTAATCCGAGGGTCGCGGGTTTGTGCGAAATTCCAAAACAAACAAACTTCCTGTCAAAGATTTTAAGCTTTTAAATGCCACTTATACAAAATTCTTGGGGTTTGGAGGAAAAGAATGTAGAGAGGGTAGTTTTGACATGTGTTCCAAGCTCTTTTCTATCAAGATAGTTCTGCAAACTTCGGAATAGATGATAATCAGATGGGACAAGATCTGGAAAATAAGGAGGGTGTGAAGTTTTACCTAGTCTAGCTCTTCAGTCTTTGCAGATGTGATCCCTGCTGTATGGGGCTGTGTATTATCATGGTGTAACACAACACCTTTACGATTGATCAAAGTAGTCCTCTTTTCTTTCTGTGCAATATTCAAGCGCTCTAGCTGTTGACAATAGAAGTCTGATGTAATTGTTACAATGAGTGGCAGCAACGCAAAGTGAATCACATCATCAATATCCCACCAAACGCTTAACAAGACTTTTCTAGGGCGGAGGTTCATTTTGGGCTGTTCTTTAGCCAGTTTAACTGCATTGTCTGTGGCGCTTAACATTTTTATGGTATATCTTATTTGTCTGAACATTTTTATACACGTCCTACTACATATTTTACACATTAAAACCTTCTACAAAAACAGAAATGATGATGCCCTTTCTGTATTAAATTTTCGGACATTACTTATGGGATGACTTAAACCTTTATAACCAATGGAGAAGTTATGGTTTACAGCCTATCATAATTGACGGGCTGTACGCTCTTTCAATAATAACTATGCTGACCTGTTTATGTGCGTTTATACTTAATGAATGCACAATAACTGGTGTATGCATATATATATATATATTACTGTGACATCTTGTTTTATTTTAGAAGGCCTTTTGAAATTATTTGTTGAAAATAATTCCATATTCGGTCAACGTAATGGTAATATATTGCTTTATTTTCTCTTTTAACGTTTCTACAAGTTTGAACACTCGAACCTGATCGTAAGTTGTTGTAGACCAACTATGGCTATGCTATAAATGGTATTCAAACCTTTCTAACAATCTAGGATTAACGCAAAATAAAATCAACTTGCTTGCACAAAGCAACCATGATATCTAACGCACTGACTGATTCATTCTAATTTGTGCTTCACGCTTCGCTGTTTCACTGCAAGTTTAATTCATTATATTTTGACTATCTGTCAACCTTCCTGTGCTTATAATCTAACTTTGAATAGAATATAAACTTAACGTCAACTTAGAACTTTCTTGGCATTCTATGTCTACCTTAACCCCATACGCCCTCTAGCTAAAATGCAGATAACAATATTAAAAACTAGGTGAAGTACCCATCCCCTGGATAAACATTATGTCAATTCACGACTAATGGAAGATTATCTTTGGATATGAAAAGTTGCTTTCCTGATATGTAATAGTAAAAACGCAAAAAAGCACATAAAAAATGCAAAACTGAAAATTTGCATATTTTTCTCAATGGACCCAACAAATCTTCACGTCAAATGTGGTAAAGATCCATCAACAGGGGGCGAAGTTGTGGTACAAAAATCAAACACGTCCACAAAAATCGCAAAATGTATAACTGAAAATTTATATGTACCCCCGCGCAGATCTAATGAACCTCCATCTCAATTTTGATAAAGATAAATTCAGACCCTGCGAACTATGTATATATGAATACTTCTAGATTGAGCAGAAACGTTTTTCAAATACTGTTCAGGGTTAAAGCGGATGGATGTCTCATTATAGTCTAAAGTGATACGACTTTTAAACATACCGTTGTAGGCTATTTTTAAATAAGATATTTTAGACGTTTTGTATCGCTTCCCTACGGAGTTTTTAGTATGATGTAGTGATAATGGTGAGACCAAGAAATTCCTGATAGCCTAGACTTTATATGATGTATTGTTTTTACTAGAAATCAGGGGGACGCGAGGTGGACAAGGAAGTGTATAAAAGTGTGAATGAGTTAATCAGGTACAATATTATCCATCGATTACTGTGTTAGCGAAAGCTGTACGACCTTGCTGAATGTGTGCCGTGGATGTGAGAGAAAGTTAACAAGTGACTGTTATGTTATATTTTGGAGACAAATGCATGGCCCCTTAAAAGTGACGGAGGGTAATGCTACCAAAATCACCCCATAGTATAATCATACCTCACATTTTATACCTAAGAAAAACAAATAGGTTTTGAGAAACTGAGTTTCACCAATAAAGAGGCAGAAAAGTGCAGTTAAGACACAAAAGTCGGTAAATCACTTTGTGAGCCAATAAAATTTATATCATTCATATAATGAATTCGTGGCATATTTATAGAATAATTATTGGTAAAAAATCAGTTACTTTAAGAACTTATAATATGTAAAGTGTAAGAAGTATTTTTTAATAATATATGTTTTGAGATAATAATAATAATTGATGGTGAAACAGGAATATGCTTGTTTCTATTTTCAGTTACGTAATACTTTTAATTGAATCTTAGATAAAGCAAGGTCATCAGCTCATAAAGTTTTGACATTTTACAAGTTCCACAAATAATACAATGTCTTTTTAAATTTAGGATGTATCATCTATGGAACTATTGGAGCCTATTCCGGGTTAATGTCAGCATTTTGCAACGCTGTCATTTCCTACGACAGATATCGTGTAATTGCCTGTCCTTTTAGTTCCTCCAAACTTACGAGCAAGAAGGCTCTTGCAATGTTGCTGGGAATCGTTCTGTACGTCAGTCCATTTGCGTTGCTACCAGCTTTTGAGATATGGAACCGATACGTTCCCGAGGGCTACCTGACGAGTTGTACAGCAGATTATCTTCAGCATGACCTGAATGGCAGATCGTTCATTTTCTGCATCTGGTTCTGTGCTTGGCTCATCCCAGTCATCATCATCTTTGGCTGCTATTTCCGAATCTACGCAGCTGTTCGAGACCACGAAAAACAGTTGCGTGAACAAGCTAAGAAAATGAACGTAGAGAACATAAGAACCAATCAGAACCAGAAAGATACACGAGGAGAGATTCAAATCGCGAAGGTTGCCTTTGGAATTATCATGCTTTTTCTCTTTTCTTGGGTTCCTTACATTCTTGTCGCTTTCATTGGAGCTTTTTCACCAAAAGAACGAAAGCTAATCACTCCACTAATGTCCATGGTTCCGGCTCTTACTTTGAAAGCTTCTGCCTGTTTCGATCCTTTTATATACGCCATAAACCACCCCAAGTATCGTTTGGAGTTACAAAAGAAACTACCTTGGTTATGCATCCATGAATCTTACTCCGATAATGCATCCACTTGTAGCGATAAAACTCAAATGTCAGGCGATACAACACCCACAATCAATAGCGATGGTCAGTAAAACGGACTTAACTCATTTTATATTTTTTTCTTCCCACAATGAAAACAACAACGACAAAAATCCTAGCAATTCGAATGTAGAAAATATTTAAATTGCTTCTAGTATCTTCTGTAGGCTAACCAAATCCTTGTTGGTTCTAGCTCATACATTCGTGTGACACCATGTGTCTTACAAAGGAAGGAGGGATTTATATTTATTAAGATATATATAAAAATATAAGACGTATCGTTAGACTTAACGGATTCTTTATACTTCTGTATAGGATTCCTTCACTTACAATTTCTTCGTTGATCAAAATTAAACAGCATTCATGAAGTTGTTTAGCAGACAATCTCACAGAAACCATAGATTTCACAAAAGGAAGGAAGGAGTATTATTATTAAGTAAGACAAAGAAGGGCATAAGTCATAAGTTCAGCTGCTTGTAACTTGTCAGTTGTATTTACTTGTATATGTTTTTTTTTTTCATTTTAAAACTTCGTAGAAAAATAAACAGCATATTTCAAGTTGTTTTGAAAGAGTCTTCCTAATTTTTTTCTAGAATGAGAAATGTGTATTTAAAAAGGAATTAAGACAGAAAATGTTCATGATGAAGAGGGCGCTACTTTGGTTTGGATTTAATTTCGCGCAAAGCTACACGAGGGCTATCTGCGCTAGCCGTCCCTTACATAGCAGTGTAAGACAAGAGGGAAGACATCTAGTCATCACCACCGACCGCCAACTTTTGGGCTACTCTTTTACCGCCAAATAGTGGGATTGACTGAAACATTATAACGCCCCCAGGGCTCAAAGGGCAAGCATGTTTGGTGTGACGGGGGCCGGTTACTTTAAATTTAAAATCGTATATGCTCTAAGAAATATAAATGTTAACTGCTTTAAATGAAACAGATTAAAAAAGTATTTCCTACGCTTGAACTTTATCACTACTAATGTTTTTGATAGGCCTAATTAGATAGTAAATCTGAATAGTTAACAACACAACACTTTCATTAATTTACCCACTAACTTCACTCATACGTGGTACTTCATTACAACAAAAATGCAATATTCATAAAAGTGAAGTACCAGACAAACGTACTAATAATCTCATTCCATCAATTCACAAACACAATACATACACTAATTTAACTCATTTCTTGGTCTTTCAAAATTTTCAAACTTTAAACCACGTACCCATCACGTGACTTCTAAAGTTTCTTTAAGTCTTTTAAATAATGAAACAAAAAAGCTTCATTATAGCCCTCTAGCAGACTGTCCAAATAACTGCTGTTATTTTATTCGATGAGCTTCATTTTGATTATTTAGGCCACTACGATAGTTTACATGCACCATTATCTTTATTGATTGGTTTGGTTTGTTGTGTTTTGAATTTCGCCCTCAACTACACGAGGGCTATCTGCACTAGTCGTCCCTAATTTTGCAGTGTAAGACTAAATAAAGAGAATGCAGCTAGTCGTCACCACCCACTGTTAGGATACTCTTTTATCAACAAATAGTGGGATTGACTGTAATTTATAACACCCCCACGGCTGAAAGGACGAGCATGATTGGCACGACGGGGTTGCGAACCCGCGACCCTCAGAGTACGAGTTGCACGCCTTAACACGCTTGGCCATGCCGGGCCGTATTTATGAATTTACTAAGAGGTTTGAGATTAATCGTCATGCAAGTATTTGGTATTCAAAGAGACAAAACCATACAAATATTTAACTGAAATTGGAAAATATGTTCTATAGCTGGTAATTTTAACGATTTTTGAATCTAAAGTACTTTATTCAACACAACTATTTCCAGTCGTGGTTTTCAGTTTTAAAGTGTTATTATCATTGTTATTCCAATTTAATTTTCAAAGGGAAATTATAAAATAGATAACTATAAATAATGTATCATTTACATTGATATTAAAAACACGGCCCCCCAGTGGTTTGGCGGTATGTCTGCGGTCTTACAACGCTAAAAACCGGGTTTCGATACCCGCGGTGGGCAGAGCACAGATAGCCCATTGTGTAGCTTTGTGCTTAATTCAAAACAACAACAACAATTAAAAACACGTGATATGTAGTTCGTTTGATTTGTTTATCTTGGTCAACCGTTCCTAATTTAGCAGTGATATACTAAAGGGAAGGCAGCTAATGAACATCACCCAGTGCCAACACTTGGACTAGTCTTTTACCAAAAAATAATGGGATTGACTGTTACGTTGTAACGCTCCCATGACTAAAAGGGATGGGATTCGTATGAGTTCCTTAACCATCAGGACATGACAGGCCTAATTGAATTCCTTCCTATTGAAAGAAAACATCTTATGATTTTATTTGATTTTTAGTGATATTTTTTGGATGTTTTAGTAACGTGCTGGTTTTACTGTGTGCAGTTCCTCAACATTATTATACGTTTTGCTTTTTTATTCCTCATTTTTTTCATATCAATAAAACAAAATAATGAACGCTGCGTTATTAAAAGTAATGTAGGCCTAAGATAAAAATAACGGTAACAACTCAAACATTTAAATATATACTAACGGAAGGGGCGGGCTAGGAGCATTAAGTTATAAAGACTTTGTTGGTTGTTAAGTACAGAACTATACATTGGCCTATTTTTGTTATGCCGGGTATATGTAACTCGATTTTTGTTCATTATATGAACTCAAACTTACGACTAGGTCACCGGTAGGAGGAAATCTTATACAGACATAAATCTATTTCCATAATATTTTTATAAGCGTTCAATTTAGTATATGATTTTTTAAAAATAAAATAAGTCGTCAGTGTAACTAAGAAGTAACAGTTAAGCAATCAAGTTTTTTTTTCCCATTTGTTGGTTTGTTTTTTAATTTTGTGGAAAGCTACACGAGGGCTATCTGCGATAGCCGTTCCTAACTTGGCAGCGTAAGACGAGTGGGAAGGCAGCTAATCATCATCACCAACTCTTGGGTTACTTTTTTATCAACGAATAGTGAATTGACTGTAGCATTATAACGCTCCCACGACTGAAAGGGCAGACATGTTTGTAGTGACTTAAATTCGAACCCGCGACCCTCAGGTTAAGAGGTCCTTCAGGAAAATTGCTTAAAGAGGTAGAAAACGTAACATTAGCCTTACGTTTATTAACGGCATTTGTCTCACAAATCATTAAAAGGTTAAACCGTAATAAGCTAAGTTCTACACATCTTGTATTTCTCAACTGCTGATCGTATTTATTTTGTTAGACAACTATTACTACAGTAACGAGACGAATTAGTTATGACATTTCTACGGTTTCTTAACATTATTCTAATCGCCCAGCAGTCCACAAACAAAAGGATTTGTAAGGCTTCCAGTGGAATAATCTTTGTTTTGATGTATGATGCACCACAATAAGGTTTAAATGATTTATATTTATTTGTTTTCACCTCCAATTATCCTAATTGATTCATTTCTTCTATTGGAAATCATTTGCATAAGAAAACTGCATGAAAAGTTATTTTATCCAGATGAATTATAAAATGTTCTTTGTGATGTGAGGATTTTGCGACAAATAAAACCTTACTGTTATGATGATTTTAAACTAAAATTGTCAACATGTTCACCAAGGACACTGTTCAAAGATCTATATTATAAATAACAAAATCACTGTGTGCTTTAAGCAAAAGCATCGTGTGTAGGATTTTAATCCAATAGTTTTGTGATCGTTGAACTACAGTATGTGCTTTTGGGCTCTCCATCGGTAATAAATGTATATGTTTGGAATTTAGAAAGTCGTCATGTATTTAGATTGAATATAGGTTTTTTGTAGTTCTGAACGAAGGGAAACTTCGATTATCTCGGTATTTGTCTGTTATTTTACCTAGCCTGAAGCTTAACTTTCTCTTAACCGGGAGAAATAACACTGTGGTTACAATACATACACCAATTTACCGTTAAAAATACGTCTATGCTCTGTCCACCACGGGTACAGAAACCCAAATTCTAGCGTTTCAAGTTCGCAGACGTTCCGCTGTGTGTCTGGGGAAGGATGAGATTTATTCTTTAATATAAAACTTATTTAAGTTGTGTTATTCGTAATTATCAAAGATTATTATGCTGTCAGAGGACTTTAACCCTGAGATAAGAACTGTCCAAATTATAAGATGGACGATACTGATATTTCTATACGTACCTAAATGATTACGCTTTCGAAAAGTTAAACTATCTATACAACTTACATTTAAACGACATATGTATGAGTTCTAGATCAAAAACAGAAAGTAGTAACCTAGAAGTAAAAAAAATAATTTCCTATTGAACCATCAAGTATTGTGAATACACATTTAGCTTTTCGTAATGATACATAAAGTGTGAAAATGTAGAAATTTATTTTGATAAAAACCACTGTCAGAGTTAACGTATGGTAGACACACTGTTTTAAGGTAATGGCAGACAGTAAACGTATGTGCTGGTTATGTTTTACAAGTCTTTACTTCCGTCAACTTTAAGCTGTATGGAAGTGGTATATGAAGGTAGGTATAACGGAAAGACAGACAGTTTAGTTTTCAATGTTTTGTATAAAATAAATAAACTTTGATTACTTCCTCTTTATGTTTCATTTGTGGTAATTTACTTCAACAAGAATATATGACAGATACTATTACACTAAAGTATCGGTCATTATTTTATGAAATAAGTTTTCTAAAATAGCATATTAATATATTTTGAAGTTTTGTTCACAAATGTTACAGTAAACTTGTCAAATATGTGGTTTTGCATACGTATAAAAGACATTTTAAATCGGTTTACGATGAAACATAAGTTTTCTATATTAAATAGAGGTTTGTTAAAAACAAATATTCATGATGTGTAATTTAACCATAAAATACTAAGTTTGACATTTATCTATAAACAGGGGCGTAGATTTTTTACATCCGATGGGAGGGATGATTTTTGCAACCATTTATGTGGACTCTTTGCAAATTGGTAATCTCTGATTACGTGAACCTGAAAGCTGTAAAGATCACAGAGTGATCTTGTTGCCACGATACCTTCATGTATACTTAGGCCTACTGACTGATACTTACGAACTATCGCTTAGATCGAAAAGCTTAGAAGCACGCCTATATTAAAGATGTAGATTTCGGCTACTGAAAAACCTACATCTAGGCCTAATTATGTAATTCGATTGGTAAGAACACGCGAATCACAAGAACAAACACATAATTTGTAGGCCTGTGATACAATAAAACAATTCAACAGACCAAACTGTAGGAGGGATGATTGTATGAACCATACCCCCACCTAAAATGAAGGGGGGATATATATACCCCATCCTCCAGGATGTACGCCCCTTTATAAAATAAAAAGTTTTCGTAAATATCACAATGTATTTTGAAATTTTGTTAATTAATGCACGTTGCTGATGAAATGGCGTTTAACAAACTAGTTTTTTTCGAGAATGTTCCACTAAAATACAAATCGTAACTGACAGTATAAAGCTTTAAAATGTTTAAATAATAAAATCTAATCGATTAAAAAACTATTTCACTCTGAAGGGTTCAACTTAAAAATAACATGTTTGATGTTATACGGTAAATAGTTACTAGTATTAACATACTTTATTATTGTTCACTAACAAATCAACAGATGCAAGAACAATCAATCAGACATTTGGAGAATTGCAGTTCATTAACATTGAAATGCCGGATTATCGTTACCCTTGTAGTGTGTGTAGTTTTAACTTTGTTATACTCGTAAGATATTAATAAGATAAAATTCAGCTCTGCTCCAAGTCATGTTCCTTTTGACTGATGAAGAGTAGATGTGTCGAAACCAAGGCATTCCAGGAAAATCGAAAGGATCAGACCAGTGTTTTTCAACAAGTTACCATATACTGTGTTATTGACAAATTAAAATAAGTTTACCTTCCAACTTGATTGTGAAAATTTTAGTGATGCCCTTAACAAAAACACTTGTACGAAAGGTATTCAAACAGGTGGAAATGAGCTAAAGAAATGATAAACAAAGAAACCTTGAATTTCGTACAATTAAGGGTCACCGTGAAAAAAAGGAGTGTGTTCGGTTTTAATTTCGCGCAAAGCTACGCAAGGGATATCTGCGTTAGCCAACCCTAATTTAGCAGTGTAAGACAAGAGGGAAGGCAGTTTGTCATAACTACCCACCGCCAACTCTTGAGCTACTCTTTCACCAACGAATATTGGGATTAACCTTCACTTTATAACTCCCCCACGTCTGAAAGGGCAAACATGTTTGGTGTGATGGGTATTCGAACCCGTGACCCTCATATTATGAGTCGAGTGCCTTAACTACCAGGCCATACCGGACCACCCCGCGTGTTTGGTAACATGATTCGATGCCGTGATTCACAAATAGGGAACCGAATGCCCTAACCACCAGCTCGTATTAGTCTTCAAGAACTTGTAAAATAACACAATTTTATCGGAATATCTTCAGAGTTTGTTTTGACTTTTTTGTACAAAGATAGTCTAGTATAGCCGTTCCAAATTTAGAAGTGGTAAAACCACAAGATAACAAGTAGTAACCACCAGCGCAGATAGCCCTCAAGTAGCTTTGAGGGAAATTCAAAACAAACAGTAACCACCTAGCGTCATCTCTCAGGATATTCTTGTCAAATTGAATCATTGAATTCGAATGTCATTCTTATAACGCACCTAACACCATAAAATATGAAGTGGTATTTTTTATTCTTTTTTTGTATTAACTGGGATCGAATCAAGGATCTATTGTCCGACATACTATGTGCTCAGCGAGCTTATTCTTCTTCAGAATATTTTTAAAAAGGGGAAGATCTTTTCTTTCCTGTGTACATTTTTCCCCCAAAGAAAAATATTTATCAGAAGAACAGAGACAGTCTTTTGAAATTTTATTTCTTAATTAGTTTGTTTGTTTTTTGAATTTCACACAAAGCTACACGAGGGCTATCTATGCTAGCCGTCCCTAATTTAGCAGTGTAAGACTAGAGGGAAGGTAGCTAGTCATCACCACCCACCGCCAACTCTTGGGCTACTCTTTTACCAACAAATAGTGGGATTGATCATTACATTATAACGCTTCCACGGCTGAAATGGCGAGCATGTTTGGTGTGACGGGGATTCGAACCCGCTACCCTAAGATTACGAGTTGAATGTCTTAACCCACCTCGCCATGCTGGGCCATTTAATTAGTAAACGATGCGATGTTCCAGTATGGCATTGTATAGAAATGAATTGCGTACACCAATCAGATTGTATGAGAAATAAAACAAATTCCGTGGTTTGAAAATATTTAAATTCTATTATACTTAAAACATGTATGGGTACGAATTCTTCAATATTGTTTTTTAAAGTCTTTTTACCCATTTCATACAATATTCTAAATTCAATTTGTACATTTTACATGATTTTTCAGCCTTTGTGTGCATTTTCGATTTTGTCTTCTTTAGTGTCGGGTAACCACCCGGCATCGCCAGGTGGTTAAGGCACTCGACTATTTGTCGGTAAAAGAGTAGCCCAAGAGTTGGCAGCGGGTGGTGAGGACTAGCTGCCTTCCCTCTAGTCTTACACTGCTAAATTAGGGACGGCAAGTACAGATAGCTCGCATGTAGCTTTTCGCGAAATTCAAACAAACAGTGTCAGGTTTGGGTTCACAATTTTTTTGTAAATCTAGTATGTCATTATTTTGATCCCTCTATCAAATTCTGCATCCTTCTAGTAATTTTCTGTTTATTTTTCTTGATCTTATCTTTTGTATCTTTCTTCTTAACCTGTTTCTGTTTTTTGTATTTCGCGCAAAGCTACTCGAGGCTATCTGCGCTAGCCGTCCGTAATGTAGGAGTGTAAGACCCTCGTATTACGAATCGAACGCCTTTACCCACATGGCCATGCCTGGCCCTTCTTAACCTGTTTAAACTGTTTATTTTTTTTTTAATTGTCTTCCGAAATTCGGGTTTTGATTACCTGCAGTAGACAGAGCGTAGATGGCTTCACCGTAACACAACAACAACTTATCTTATTCACAGTGTTTTATTATTTCCATAATTTTTTCGATTTTATTTCGAACAGGTTTTGTTACATTAAAGTCAGATCTGAATTGCTTTTGTCGTACCAAGCTAATATTTCTCTTTACATAACTATTATAATGGTTTCTACTGTGGGTGGATTATTAAGGATTACTTTGTAAGAAATATAATGCAGTCTGTTTAATTTAATAACAATGAAAGCATTTTATTCATGTGATTACAACGTTCACTGATAGGCCCAGCGTTTTGACCTTTCATCTGATAACAAGGCTTACCTTATAATTCTTTGAAAGGAGCGATTCTTTCACAATTAAAAATATTGACGTTTGCTTACAGTAATATAAATTTTTCGTTAAATAATAATACATTACTCACAAAATTATCAAAATTCAGTGTATTGGGAGTTTGAGTAATTTTTGTTGCAGGTTATGTTTTTTTAACATTTTGATTTAGATGTTTTACTAGTCCAATTATGAGACAGCCGTAAGCTTTCGAATTTCAAACGTTATAATCTTTGGTTCGAGTCCCCCTGCGTACGGGCTTTGTTCTGAAACAAACATTATAGAGAGCTTTGAAATGGCATAATATTTTCGAAATTTTCAGGATGTATACGATAAAACGTGATCAGTTAGTTACTGAGATGAGAGGCCCTGCATGGCCAGGTGGATAAGGCACTCGACTCGTAATCCGAGAGTTGCGGGTTTGAATCTCTGTCACACTAAACATTCTCGTCCTCTCAGTCGTGAGGGCGTTATAATGTCACGGTAAATCCCACTTTTTGTTGGTAAAAGAGTAGCCTATGAGTTGGCGGTGGGTGGTGATGACTAGCTGCCCTCCCTCCAGTCTTACACTGCTAAATTAGCGCATATAGTCCTCGTGTGGCTTTGCGCGAAATTCGGAAAGAAACAAACAAACCTACATTAGCTTATCAAAACTTATCAGGGGCGCACATCTAAAGGCTCGTCTAGGACGCCAAATACCCTTGCGCCGGCTGTGTTTGAAGTATAAGTTTGGGTTTTATAGATTTTGCAGGGTTTATTGTTCTTTATGATAGAAGTAATTCGCTTGCAAATTAAATATTATGTAGTTAAGATAAACTTATGGTATTGAATCTAAATTCTTATTACAAAGTCTCTAGCTGAGTACACTAAATAAATGATGTACAACTACAAACAATAATTATTTTCAGCGATATGTGAGCTTATACAACTTCACTAGAACAGAAAATACTGTACAAACGTTTTGAATATAATAAACTTGTATTTCGAGATGGACCTTATAATATTAAAACTCATAAGATCAGAAAGTGTACAATTCATTTCTAATTAAAGATATTGCCTGTTAAGCAATTATCAACAGAGTTCGTTACTATGTAAAAAACGAGGCCTACGTTCAAAATTCCTTCTTAGCTGTATTCATTCATGCTACTTTCTAAATTTAGAGTTCTCGTGCAGCACAAAATAACTTTTTAATATTGCTTATATATTTACGTATTTAAAAATGTCACCTTTGTCTGCATAGTGAGAACACAGTGAATGGTAACATCAGTTTCTTTTTACATTTTACAGAAACAGTATTACCTCTACGATATGCTCCATTCTACACAGAATCAGATCAAATAACCTGCCTGAGGTAAGTTACAACTACATTGATTAGTAGTGAAACACTGGAAACTAAAATTATTATAGATTAACGTAAAAAAGATACATTTCCAAGAGATACATAAAACTGGACTACTTGAGAATCGATAAAACTTGACTAACAACACATTATTATGTAATAAGTTGTTTTATACAACCACTTGCTAGTTTTCAGTAAGAATTTCAGTTGTTATAACATTTAAAAGATATGTTCAATATGTTTGAACTGAAGATAAGTAATGTAAAATGAAAAATGTGTAAAATCTTTACATATAAATAGTTTGTATGATTATGTAACTTTTGAAAAGGCGTTTCTGCCAATTTCAAATCGATTTGCAACACTTAGCACGTGACTGCTATAACTATAGGGGTCGCTCCACGAGCAACGGAACACAATGCCGAAAGGAAGGATTACAAATATCTGTTATTCAGAATATTTATGTGGTAAATAAAAAAGTTTCAAGAAAAGCTCAACTAACTTCACAAACTAGTTCGAAAGTTTCATTTTTGTGATTATACTTTAATTAAATATATTATTTGTAATAATAAATCTAAATAACTACAGGGTATTGAAAATATTTATAAACTATTTTCGTAATTTATTTTAAATTTTTTTCATATTACGCAATGAAAACTAACATAAATTTCAATAGTTTGTGAGGTTGAACTACGTAACTTTGTAAAAAATTTCAGAATAAACAACACAGTCATGTGTTTTGTGATGTAAACTCTGATAAAGTGAAAAGGCAAATTTTGTTTAAATTTTTATTTACATTAAAAAATACTTGCATTTGAAAACAACAAACATTCGTAACGTAAAGATTGATTCATGATATAAATACATAAAAATATAACTTATTTCAAGACACGCACAAAAACAAACGGAAATCACAAGGCCGGTGATCCTTTGTATCTCAAAAAAAGAAGACATATACACCCTTGTGCAAATTAATTGAAACAGGACGGAAAATTACGATTGTTTTTCAATTTTTTGCGTTTTATTTCTGAGAATCCAAAAATTACTCACAAATTAATACATGATATGACTGTCTTTATTTTTCAGAGGATTATTAATCCACTTTGGCATCGAGACTACGAGTTGACTGCAATCTTTACTAATTTTTGGATCTCAGTACCACACCTCAATTAGCTTATCTTTCGTAGTACAGTCTTTTCTCCGAAGTCTTTCTTTACAAATCGCCCTAAGACGTCCAATAGGATTTAAGTCCGGAGAGTTTCCAGGCCAGTCCATCACCTTTATTCGCATTGTAGTCATAACATTCTTCACAAGTTTCGATGTGTGGCACGGAGCCAGATCTCGCTGAAAAATGCCAAATCCATCTGGAAATCTCTTTTTCAATTCTGGAACGACTCTTCTCTGCAAAACTTCGATGTACCTGTGGTTCTCGCATCATACCTTCAACGATATGTAAGACTCCGACACCATAGTAGCTGAGAAGGCTCCAAAACTCTTCTTCAAGGGATATTTTACGAACTGATTGATGTGAGATTCTCGAAGTTTCTCACCTGGAGATCTGCGAACATGCAGACTTCTTTGACCCTGTACGAAGAAATGAGTCTCGTCACTAAACAACACCTTTATCCATTGTTCTTGCGTCCATTCATAACGTTTTTTCTTCATTGAGTTGGTAAGAAGTTGTTTTTTGACTGGTCTCCTTGCCCTTCTAACGTAATCTCGTATGACGTAATTTTCCTCAAAATTTTGTCATATATCCCAAAAATAGATCACCCGTACTGCAAAACACAGCTAATGACACCGTCTGTGTGACAAAATGACTATTAAAGGAAATCAGCGAGCCTACACTGGCCGCCATGCTGAAAATATTGTAAAGTGATCATTTGTTTCAATTAATTTGCAGAAGGGTATATATCGAAATGTAGGTTAAAAAAAACCTTCTAGAAGATTGTCTATATTTCATTTTGTTTCGTTACTTTCATCTTTCTTTAGACCTCAAAAACATAGTTTGATTCTTGTAAAACCGAGCTTCATGTCATTCTTGGATCTATTTATTTCGTGAAAATAAAACCGATCCAATTTAGGGAGCATTTTCTCGTTCCAAAAATGTAATTTCGAGGGATTCATTCGATACTTATGTCGAGAGATATCGAAATAACTAACTCACAAAATATTTTACCAGTTATATGAAGTTGACCGTGCACTTGGTTATAATATGTATTTGTATCTTTAAGTTTCAAAGTAATATCAAGTAAAGTAGAGCAGAAATCTTTATCTGACAATGCAGCCTGTAAAGGAGTCATTCTCTTAGCTTTTAGTGGGCAATTGACTTCAATAATACCATTAGACCCTACAATTCCATCTGAGGAGGCTGCAAAGTATCCATTCTTTTTGTCTTCAAACAGGCCACACTCCTGTACTTGATTACCCGTTTCAATAGAGTAACCAAGTAGGGAATTTCTTTCGTTACTTTCACCATACTCTACAGATGTAGAGAAAGAAGAGTTGTATAATATTATTTTTCTTTGTAACCACATGATGTTGTATCCATCATCTTACAAACTCCTCCAAAGTGAGAAGCCGTAAGTCGTTGTTTTCTTTCTGTCCTCCATGAATAGTTGTTGTACTGATCTTGGGTTGTTTGTTGTTTTTTGTTTCACTTTGTTGTTCTTTTGTTGTAACTTATAGCTTATTAACAAATTTTTTTTTTTCAGTTATATGAGCTCTGAATGTGGGAGATCAGGTTTTTCTGACTGAGGTCCATAATCTTTTTCCCAATTGTTATCTAAAACAGAAGTTTCTTGAATATCCAGCGCTTCTTTTTTTTCCCAGGAACTAAAAGTCTTTTGCGAACCATCATCTTTTGAGTCTGGATTTTGGGTGTATATTTATTTAAGAGTGCAGATGGACTTTCTGTGGTGCTGGACTTCCAGGCCAGACTGTGCCATGCTGGGCCAAGTTAAAATGCTTAACCTGCAGCATATGCTCTTCTAATGTAAGATCCTCGATTTGATATACAGATCTGTTTGCCACCGATAAATCTTATCACAAGATGCATATTTGTCCCTACTAAGATGCTTGTTGAATTGCTTATCAAACGGTGACCCTTTCTGACTAATGCACCAACAGCAGTCATTATTCTGTTTATGGTTTTATAAGGTATGTTATTCAAATAGTTTGTTTTGATGTCAGTTATGTGTTTATTGGAACAGTTTTTGAATTTGCACTTACTATGATCACCAAGTATATAGGTGCATTCTTCAAATCTTCCCTATTTTGTGCATTATGGCGAACAGCTCCAGGAACATATTTTTTTAAATTTCAATATTTTGTCTTTGCTCAAGTGTTTGCAATTGTCTGCACTTTCTCCTGCTAGTTGGAATAACGTTTTTATGTATAGCCTTACAGCATGATTAGCACATTCCATTTTGTCTATATTCCTACTATAAGTCACACGTTCCATAACATTTTTATGTATAGATGAATCACCATCACCAATCTTTTCTTATATCGGAGCTTATGCATCTTTTCTGACTTTTGAAACCCTTCTACAATATGTCAAATTCCACTGCACTAGAAGACTTGTTCAAGTTTTTGCAACAAATGTACTTGATCTTTCCTTGCTGGTGCTGTACATACACAACAAAATTTATTTCTTACATCTAAGTACAACAATAGTTTTTGTCTTTTATCCAGTAATAACTGCTACTCCTGAGTTGACTGTGTATTTGTGTCCATAGCTTCTCTTACTCCATCAACAATTACAGTAATATGTGGAATTCCATCCATGTCCTCATCACTAGCCTCTATAGTAAGACGTGTTTTTCACAATCTACTGATATAACTTGCTTATGGAGCAGTACTTTCCATTCCTAAACCAGAAAAAATAATAATAAAAGCTCATATTGTGCAACAAACTTCATCAAATAAGCATGGATGTTAGATTGTTTGGCTTATGAACAAAATAATATAGACAAGAGCTATAAATACTAAAATATAATTTATGTGGTTTGATATACGTTTATATAAACTTTATTAAATTCCAATGAAATGCATGCACAGTTTTACATGCTGAATATTTACCTTGCCAACGTTTCTTCACACTTCTGAAAAGTGTTGAAGCTTAATAAGGATATATTCATGATAGAGCACAATTCTTCCAATTGTGAATGCTCAGCACCTATGGGAGTAAAGTCCCAAACAGCAGAAACATTGACATCGTAATGTTCTTCTGACGGTGCATTGTCTGTTTGAATTCTCATGTTTTCACGACCTACACATTTGAATACTAAAATGCTTTTCTGTCATAAATACAAAGATCCAATTGAGCCATTACTACAAAGTCATAAAAGTTTTTCTTTAACAACTTTAAATGTAGGTGAAGTTAATAATTATGTTGTGAGTGTGAAAATAGTTTATTTATTGATACTTTTCATAAATATATTGTTACTGGTAACTTGAAAATTATAAAGGATAAAACATTACATGAAATATTCAAAACAGGATCTAAATACAGAATATCCACAATATGTAATAAAAATAATTTTCTGAAATCTACAGAAAAAATACTGATGAATATATTTTAAAATTGAACTATATTACATCTTATCCACCTAGGCGGTTTCTGAAATGGAAGTTATATGTACTTAAAATAATAAAAATAAAATTATCCAATATAAAATTAAAGAAATATCATACAGATTTATCGTTTCATCAGTTAAAGAAATAAGATTCAAGAATTGGAAAAAAAATATATTACAGTTTCCACTGATAAGGCTAACTATAATATTGGTATAATTTGTAAAATATTTTATTCATTAATCATGATAAAAGAAATCAATAGTACATAAACACTTAAACTTATAAACCAATCCAAAGATACAATAATTAATAATTTCATTAAAACTTACAATAAACTTTATTCTAAACAAAATCCTCATGTAAATTTACCCTTTCTTTATAAAACCAAAATCCATAAATCTCCAATTTAGATTTATTTTTAATTCAATGAGGACAATTATTAAACAACCAGCTATATTATTAAATATATTACTTAATATTTACTGGATAAAATTAAAAATGTAAGTGCTAATAATAAAACACACTTTTTGGATAATAAAAAATAATCAAACTATTTTAAAATTTCTAAAAATTGTGAACAAATAATATTCAAACATTTGATTTCACCACATTGTACGCCATAATTCTATTAAAAGATTTAATCTTTGTTTTAAATTCATAAATAGAACAGTGCTGTTATCCTTTCATGTAATTGGAAGAAAAAGTGTGTGTGTTTTTCTTATAGCAAAGCCACATCGGGTTATCTGCTGAGCCCACCGAGAGAAATCGAACCCCTGTTTTAGCGTTGTAAATCCATAGACTTACTGCTGCACTAGTGGGAGGCTTGAAAGAAAGAAAAATTAGCTCCAAAAACGTAAAAGATATATAAATTATTGTATTTACAATAATTATATATTTTTCAATAACCAGGTTTTTAAAACAAGTAATAGGTGTTTTAATGGGAGCTAACTAGTGTACTTGTATAGCAGATTTATATATTTACTATTATGAGAATAGATTTACTAAAACTACAAAATACAAATATTTTTACTTTAACTTACAGATGTATAGGTGATTTAATTAGTATAAGTAATTTTGAAATAAATAATGTTATTAACACTATACAGCAGAATTAGAAATAGAAAATACTTGAACATCTAATACAGAAGTATTTATATTTAGAAATTAAAATAATTGATAAGGATATCAATGTAAATATTTTTGATAAAAGAAAATATTTTGCCTTTCCAACTTATGGTTCACCCTCTTTTGATAGTAATGTACCATACCCGTCTGTTATAAATATTATAACTTCGTAATTATCCAGATAATATAATATTTGTAATAAATTACAATATTTTCTTAGTAATGTTGAATTACTTAAAGAAAAATTAATAGTCAATGTATTCAACAAATAAACTTTAAATAAAATTATTAAATTATCATGTAAGAAATATAAGAATGTATTAAATAAATATAAAGAAACAAAAATTACAGAAATTTTACTAAAAATATAACTATTTTTAGTTATGAATAAAGTAATTTAACAACTTGGCACTACTTTATGTGGATGTACACCTTGCCGCATATAAAGGCTTGTTCAGAGCATAATAATCACACTAGACTTAGGATATAAAGTGGGAGCTATGTTACTTTAGTTAGATAAGTGGGTGGGAACTCTTCATACTAGTATAATTAATTTACATGGTTACTAATTAATGTTTTCCTACCATAATGGGGGCTGGAATGCTAACTTCAAGAGGTAAGTTTTTAACTTACTTACCCCCAAATGGTAGTACCTTATTTTTTCGTATTTTTATTTTCAATTAATGTTTACTTCTTTACCTTCCTACAACTGGCTGCAGGGAGTGAAAGGTGATATAGATATGGGACACTGTGGGCTTGAGCACCTACATCTTGCTCTCCCAATTGCTATTTCTATGTGTATTGCTACTCTTTTATTTTATATGTGAGATTGGTGAATGGTGGTAAAGTATGAAAGATGGTGTATCCCCACCACAATGTGGGTCTTACTTCCGCAGTCACCTCCAAAGCCTAGGGTAATTTTATAATACCCATATTATAGCTTGTATCCTGTAATTTTTTTCAGTTAGTGCAGCATTTGTTTGTTATTATATTTAATTTACTTTTGCTTCGGCTTGTTTTTAGGTTATAACAAACTAAAATAATTATTCGGAGGTTTGAATCTGTCGTTTTTAACGCAGTCTTTCCTTTTCATTTGATTTGCATAACTTTTAGTTTTAATTTTCTTTAATATATTCTTCTGCAAGAGCAAACTGAGAATAAGTCAATTTATCTCTGTAATGATATTAGGTAGAAGTGCAGAACTCTTCGTAAGTGAAAACATAAGATCCGATAAATGCAACCGACGACAAACTTAAAAATTTCGAGTTCGCTGTCATCTCCGATATTTTATTTATGTGTAAGCGAATGGAGTGGAGAGTCACTCTGTTTACGATCACGTCTGTTTTCTTTATTGTCTTTATTCGAGGGAGGTCTATTGACCCCCATGGATCCTCCCCTGGGTCGACTGGGCAAGTCTTTACTGCATACTAGCGACTGATGACGTGACGAATGATCGTTTTACATCTTGGTGTGGGAGAAGATGTACCCGAGGAAATGTCCGGACCTGGAACCAAAGGAAGTGGATCTTTGGCTTTGCTGCAATGTATATTAGAGATTGGTGTTGAAGTTGATTCATCAACGTTTTATAACTATGGAGATCAAAAGACTTTTCATTTGGTTTGAGAACGATTCTTTTGGAGGCACAGAGAGATCCATCTGCATTCCCACTGTAGTAGTAGAACGAAGTGCCTCAGCATATGCGTAAGATAAAGTAGTAGACCGTAACTTTCGAGCCTCGGGGTAAGTAATGTTTTGAATCGTCTTCAAACGTTGCACTTCTTTACTTCCAGCCATTTAGGGCAAGAATGAAAATAAAACTGATAGCCATTGCAACTGATGCAGTGAGGGCCCGTTTCACACTTGTATGCATTGTGGTTCTTGCCATTTCAACGAGCACCCGTCAAGGAAACATGACATGATGTCTTTGAGTGACCAAACCTCTGACACTAGAAACATCTGACAGGGTTTGGAATGTATGGCCGTACCTTGCAATTAAGATAACCTGCCTTGATGGTGGTAGGTGGATGTGGCGATGTAAATGTCAAAATTAAAACATTGGTCGGCATCGTAATTCCATCTTTGCGAGTGGATATACCCCTCGCTGCAGAAACGCCTTGGGTTGAGAAACCAGCGGGAATTCCTGACTTGGATGTTCTTCAAATCCCTCTCAACAATATCTTCTCGTGATGAATTCAAATTGGCATAAGGCGTAGCTTCAACAGGTATATCCACAACCTCCTTTTAATGCAAGAGGAGTTCACTGTGTTGAGATGTGGATGTTTCCAGAGCAAAGCTTCTTTACTGACTTTGGAGAGGAAGCAGGTCCTTTCAGTCCGTTCTGAATAAAAAAAAAAAAAAAAGGGGGAGACATTTGACCTAAAGGTTTGTCTGACAGAGAATGTAGGATAAGAAAATGAGGTACAACAGGTGGTATAGATGTTGAAGATTGCTTATCAGAAATTTCAAGACGTGGTCGTTTACTTATGGACTGTTTTCTCATTATTCTATTTAAGTTTTTATTTGGAGGATCCATAATAAAAAGGGAAGTTTTGGTGCCTACTGACCCCACTCACCATGGAGCCCTACGAGGAGACGCACTACAGCATCTCCAGGGTTTCGTGAGCACTATATCCAAACACTTTCATCAGATACAATGTCAACAAAGCCTGTTGAGAACTTCTATCACTGGTACTTGGTTGACCCTAGCCCAAGTGGACCAGCCGATTGACCCAAGGGGGGCCATCCGTCTACAAGAATTCAAGGTCAAAGTGATATGTTAGGGTTGGACTCTCAAACCACCAAAATCCTCTCCTCACCTTCACGTGTCGCTACACACGGCAAACATGTGGGTGGTTGTTTAGACCCCAGAGGAGGTAAACTGACAGAACAGAACCTTCCCTGGGAGGTTCCCTCACCACATACAGGAATCCACATCGAGGGGAAATACAAAGTATATTTTTACAATTGGATTCTGTGAATCTTCTACTATTGTTGATCCTAAAGTCATCTGATCTTCTAATGCTGCTGAAGTAAAAAAAAAAAAAAAAAGTGCTGGCCATTAATTCAGTTGTCTTTCTACTACTTGCTGGAGTGATAACCATCGACTACGGCTATGATGTAAAATCTTTTTAGAATCAGTCTGGGTAAATTTCTGAAATTCTGCACATTCAGATAATCTCTTTTGAGGTTTTTGACAAATGTGAGTACACACTTCTAGTTAGCTCCTGTAAGGAAGTTGAAGTTCAGAACGTGCATAGGATGCACTCAATGGGATACACAACCTTGTACAAAGAGATATGGCACTTTCTACTTTTCAAAGTCTTGGAACACCACTCTTTGACCCCCATCATTATACTTGCATAGCCTATCGGATTTTTAAATGGTATTCCATGTTTTTCAAAAAATTTACTATAGAATTGTAAATGCCTTGGGCAGTACAGCAACTGTTTTGTGAATATCATAAAATCTAGCTATTAGAACAAATTGCTTTTTTTGCAGATACATCTGTACATTCATCGATAATTATTGAAAATTTAATATTCTTTACTTGTGCTATAAGAATTTCAAGGTATTCCTTACCAACGACATTACGAAAACTAGTTCCTTTTGTTCTTCCACATTTAGTTCCCTCAGCAATTTTAGAATCAGGGCATGCATTAGTTAGAAATCCTGGAAGATGGTCCAGTGTTGAAATGGGGCGATTGTGTTATGCCATAAACGCACATATTTTCAATTCAGTGGAAGCCACTTGAGACATACTATATGAAGAAGTACAAGACCACAAGAAATCGGTTATATTGGAAATCTGGGCACTTGCTTTAATACTTTTAAATGTTTTTCACTGTCAAGATGTTTACCAAGTATGGTGACACTCCCAGATAAGTTACCGCTGCATATTTCACAAAATGACTTAAGTTTTTCAAACTTTGTTTATTTTTTGAATTTCGCACAAAGCAACTCGAGGGCTGTCTGCGCTAGCCGTCCTTAATTTAGCAGTGTAAAATTAGAGGGAAGGCAGTTAGTCATCACCACCCACCGCCGACTCTTGGGCTACTCTTTTACCAACGAATAGTGGGATTGACCGTCACATTATAACGCCCCCACAACTGTAAGGGCGAGTATGTTTGGCGCGAACCCGCGACCCTCAGATTACGAGTCGCACGCCTTAACACGCTTGGCCATGCCGGGCCCCTCAAACTTTGAATAAAACAACTAAACTTGGGACCATTAAGCCACTCATGTGGGAAGTGAAGTTTCTGTTCGTAACTAGGCTTACTTTCTTGCACGGACTTTCTACTAAATTACTATCCTTATTGTTCCTTTTCTCAGCCATCATGATTTGTGGGTTAGGTTAAATGTAAATTAAAATTATTAAAAATTAAGCAAAACGCAAATTTAAAATTAAACAATGCATTGCACTGTAAACGAATACTGACACTTGCGAGTCGCAATTCACGAAATTGTAGCAATAGCTACAGTATACGAAAACAAGACTGAAAGAGCCACCGGTAGATCACTGTCTAAAATTATCTTGCGGCTGCGCAATTAACCCTTATAAAGCATATTCGAACATTTAAGACATAAAACGCCCTTATAAAGCATTATCACAAGGTCAAATTTCACGTAAAGGAGACAATAAATTAAATCTTTTATTTCGTGAAGATTTTACCAAATTCGGCAATCTTGTTTTGGAGTTGCCTCTGCCTTAAGAAAACCTCCATGCAGCTAATTATGTAATTTTGCTTATAAAGTTTATTCGTTAGGCCTACAGCTGGAAATCGACTGTAGCAAACCTTTATTAATAACGGATGTAGTTCGTTATTATGTGGGCTGGACTTATTTAATTTAAAAGAATCCATCCCACGAGATAACGCGTTTCTTTCTACTAGTTTTATAATTTACTGTCACTTTAATAAATTATATTTTAAATGTATGCTTTGCATATAAGTTATTAGTTGTATTTAACATAGTTAAATGAACATCTATATCAGAAAAGAACTCCCTTTTGACGTAAGAACGGCTTTCGTCTTTCAATTCATAATTGTACACCCGCGTTATTTCTTCTTGGTTATTACCGGATTGCAAGAGTCTCTGAAGTCGTCACGTTTTCTTTTAGAAGATATCCATGGTATTAACGGTGCTGGCCCCACATAGCCAGGTGGGTTAAGGCGTTCGACTCGTAATATTAAGGTCGCGGGTTCGGATCCCGATCGCACCAAACATGCTCGCCCTTTTAATATTACGGTCAATCCCACTATTTGTTGGTAAGAGTAGTCCAAGAGTTGGCGGTGGGTGCTGATGACTAGCTGCCTTCCCTCTAGTCTTGCACTGCCAAATTAGGGAAGGCTAGCGAAGATAGCCTTAGAGTAGCTGTGCGTGAAATTAAAAAACAAACAACTAACGGTGCTATGGATGCAAGTAGTAGTCTATTCTAATGACAAAATGTGATTGCTTGGATTGTGACATCCCCTCGTTAACGTAAGAGTGAACTGTAGTCACTTGGATGACACATGCGTGACGAGTAAAAACTATACGTGTATTTCATGATATTTTCCTTTTTGTTTGTTTGTAGATTGGTTTTGACATAACGATTGTCAAATTTTGTATAGACTTCGATACATTTCTTTCCAGATTTAGTTGTACAAATTGCAAAATATCTTTTTAGAGAGAGTAAGGAGATTCTTTGTACGAAAAACTTTTAAAGATTTCTGTACAAGTCCAGTACAACTTATACTATAGAACACAGACAGTAAAACATGCGTAAACTTCTTTTCAGCAAAGTATAAGCATTTATACTAGTGTTAAGCTTTACTGTATTGTGTTATAATTATTTTGATTATTCATTTCCACGCCCAGTCTCTCTTGTACAAAAACTCGGTCAAAGGTAAAGTGCAGTCACTAATCTGTAATACATAAATTGACAAGGGTTCTGTATAAGAAAGAAGAATGACACCATTAGGAAGGGTGTGTTCATTTTGTTTACATTCTGTGCCCATCTAAGTTTCATATTCCAAATTAATATAAAAACAACAACAAAAAAACTGAGAAATACATGTCCAAAACTAAAATAACATGCAGTTAGTTAAATGTTATAATAAGGTAAAAGCAGTGAACACGACTTAATTTATTTCAGCTACCTTTTCCAAAGCATTACCCTAAATAAGTGGGTACCCCCATATTGCAGATGCTGCCACCAGGACAAATTTTTCAGGATGCTCTTGAGGAAAATCATGGCAAATTAAGAATAACGCATCCTTATCAGTGTAAACTGCCAATAAATTTGGTTGTTGATTAGATTACATACAATCTGCAATTGATGGATTATATTAGATGTAGTTCCTAGCAGAAGAGGAATCCCCCCCCCTCCTAAAATAACTATAGAAATTGGTTATTTTCGTTGGCCTACTCTTTTTCTCTGATTTATGTGCATATATCAAATTCCTTGACTGTAATAAAATTTAAAATCCTCCTTACAATACTTTTGTTTTATCATGTTCAAACCACTGTCCCGACCCTAATACAATGTGAAGCTTCAAGGATTGAAATTCTAAGTCGTTAAAACCAAACCTTCCTAATTTCTTTAATTATAAGAAAGTACAGTAGTTGAAACAAAACTTGTAAAGGTCTGTTGCGCTTCTGGATTAGACATCCTTTAATTTTTGTTTCCTCTCTGCATACATGAATCACAGGTACATTTCAGTCAAACAGCATTTGAGATGGAATATGCACATTCATTAAAGTTACTTGGTTATATCAGCCCAAGTGGTTAGGGTGGTCGACTCGTCATCTGAGGGTCATGGGTTTGAATTCCTGTCGCACCAAACGTGCTCGCTCTTTCAGCTATGGGGGTGTTATAATTTGATTGTCAATCACACTATTACTCAGTAAAAGAGTACTCCAAGAGTTTGCAGTGGGTGGTGATAACTAGCTGCCTTCCCTCTAGTCTTGCACTGCTAAATTAGAGACGGCTAGCACAGATAGTCCTTGTGTAGTTTTGCACGAAATTCGAAACAAATGAAGTCATTATATCAAAAAACAATTTGATTTATGAAGCTATGAGCAAAGAATTAACACGAACTAAACTAACACATTTCAGTTTTGAGTCAGCAGTGAAATAGTATATAACAAAACCTGTGGTACAGGTATGTGATATATATTTTTTCCATCCATTTAGTTAATTTTTTTTCTTTTAATTGTATTGTTTTACATAGTTCCCCTTTTGAATGAATAAGGCACTAATGCAAGTTACCCAAGACTTAGAAAAAGCTGTAGTAAATGTCAAAGACTAGTTATCTGGTGTTCTCTCAAATAGTAGGTGCATTTAACTAGCACGCTTAGACATTCTTGTTTGCATATCAGACAATACCTGTGGGCAGTTAGGCCCTTGGTGTGTACATATCCCACTACTTAACTGAAGTAACTTGCATAAAACAAGTTTTTGTGCACTAACAGGATAGTTAACTGGCATATTTAAGTTAATATTTGTGTTCAAGAATTGAGATTTTGTGATCTTTGACTTTTTTTTTTTTGCAAGAACTCCTTGCTTTTGTTTAACTACAACTTGTATTTACTTTTCCTTTTGAATTTTTGTATGACAAGTTCTATTGTTTCATTGCACCAGAGATCTTGGTTTAGTACAGAACAGAAATCGCTTGTCTTTACTGCCATTTGCAGGAATGTGTACGACACTTGTTTACATTGGCTATAAACAAACTAAGCAATTACCTTCTGGTACACATTCTTAGATATCGAATTTACATTTTAATTGTTTAACCAGTAAACAGCATGCGATATTTCCCAGGTTGGTCTTTTAATGCCAATCTACTCCTGACACTACAGTTTTGCTTCATGAAAAAGTGAAGCATTTCTAATAGTAGTATTCACTTCAAATAAAAAGTGAAGCATGTACAGTAAACATAGCAATGTACTTAAAGTAGTGTATAATGATGCATTTTCAGTAATGTCTATTGTTGTGAAATTGAAGTTAGGATTAGATTTAACAATGCTTATCTCTACTCTGTTTTAATTGACTGAATTCAATATAGTTTGATTTTTTTATTCAGTATATTTTTTAAGGGTTTAAATTAGCTTATGGGGACAACATATGTGAGCAAGATATTTTATTAGCCTGCCTCTTGGCTCCCTCTTGCTGGTCCTACACTCCTTTTGTTTTATTTTCTGAAGGAGCCAAACACTTGCCTATTATTACTTAAACTGTGGTTTATTATTCAACATTACTTTAGGTTTCAACTTGTTTTGGACTTTTCTCACAACCTGTCACAACTCAAATACATTCCAAAGCCTAAGATACTCCTCTTATCAGAACACTTAACTTTCTGTTATGCTGGTTAATCCATGAGATACCACAAATCTGTTTGTTTTCACTATGCTTCTCTATAATACACAGTGGGAGAAGGTCCACTAATTTAAAATATGAATATATACGAACACACATTTTAGTTTTACTGTGTAGATTTTTAGCAATTTTATTACACAATACAAATGAATTGCAATGGTATAACAATTTTATAATGGATTCCCTGTTCCATAAAGAATTTTCTTTCTTTATGATTGTAGAAGTTCAAGATGTCAATGTATTTTGTTACATTGTTTGAACAGTGAAACGTTTAAGATTGCAAAATAAATTTATGCTGTTGATGCATCATTTTTTTTTTTTCTTTCTTTTCATCTGACTTAAAAACAAGAATAGTAGGACTAAGACACATAATTATAAATTTTGGCAGGATAGGAGTCATCTATAAGACTATTCTAACACCGTAGTTGCCCTTTGAAATGGGTTGCCTTTGGATGTGGACACACCAAAGTTAAGTGAGCTTAAGAGAAAGCTTGGATAATTATACAATAAGGGTTTGCTTTAAGATTTTTATTTATTCATTTAATAGCTTCTATTTAGTTTAGAGGAGGGATAGCCAGGTAAGACCAACAGGTTTCTTGTTACCCCAAAATGTATATACAGTAAGAATAAAAGTTAGATCTGAGATCTTTGAAGTAAAAAATACTTTAAAATAAATGTCATGTACACCAGCACAAATCTTTTGAATATCACCTTATTATACATGATAAATTTTATATTTTTCATAACCTGTTATATGGTCAAGCACATAAAGATGGTTTTTAAGAAACCATTATTCTGGTTGAGTTCCCAAAATAATATGAACTACCAACAACTTTCAAAGACTAACTGGTTTAAGTGCCATTTCTGAAATTGAAATGTGTAATTACAAACTACATTAATACCATTCTATTTGATGAATTCATAAAAAAAAAAAAAAAAAAAACTAGCAATAATACTTTGATACGGTGAGCAATTGCACCAAATATTAGATTAGTTTCATCAGAAATAGTGGCAGTCAGTAGGCCTAATACAGCAAACAAACTTTATTTGTATTGTAACTCAAATAATGTTGTGTTGCCATGAATCTGTTAATGACATGTTTCTAATGAAAATGAGTTGCTGTTAAAAGGGCACATTTCAAACATGACTCTCATAAAACATAAGACATTTCTTGTAAAAGAAGTTCAGCATTTGGTACCTTATACTTTTAAAATATTTCATAAATTCACCAACTACATAAGCACGAAGGTTATTAACTTCTGTCCATATTAGTTCATACTCTTAGCTAGTGAGGCACATTGATTATTTATAGCATATTAATATTTGTACAACTTTTACTACATTAATGAATATCTACTGGTATAGTATAATTAATTATAACAATACCAAACAATTTAACAAAAAGACAATTTTAAATATGCAAAATCACAATGAAAATTGGTTTTTCATTTTATAAAAGAGTTCTGTCTAGTTCATATGACAATGTACACTTTAATAAGCCCTACATCACTTGTAAAGACCTAGATAATAACAGTCTTGGTGTTTTGTTGCCATATGTTTCTACCTTCACTCCATTCTCAAATTTCGGGTTTTAACTCTCTGTGGTCTTGATTCTTCTTCCCGAGCTTCTTTACTAGCTAGAAGAATCTCTTGGACAAGTTTGAATCGAGATAGAAAAAGCTTCCATACTACATACCAACCTGAAGGTTGAACAAATGTGAAAAATAAGTACTAAAATATTTCATATTTAGTACAACTTGCACAAATAAAGGCTTGCAAGGAAATAATTTATCATTCAATCACCAGTTAATGGAATTACAATCAGTAATGTCTTAGTGTTTTACTCATTTTGTTGAAATAACTACTGAAATCCTTTAATGCAAAATCGAGAAAATCAAAATATTACTGGAGAAAAAAGTGTAAATGTTACCCTTATTTTCCCAAATGTGTAAAGAAATGAATGTGGAATATTCTTGTTAACTTGACTCAATATTAACATCAGCTTGAAAGGTTGTGGTTTTACTGTTCTACCAGGTTTTTCAGAAATGCTTTTTCTTACTTGGATAAATGTACAAGTATTCCAACTGATAAATTAATACAACATAAAGCTTCTGAATGTCTGATCTACAAATATTCAATTGCCGATTCATATGGTATAAGCCAAACTGACTTTTTTTAAACAAAGAATGGTTGTTCACATTAATGACAATTTTCATAGCAGATGAGATAAGACATAGTACATCTTCTGCAAAGCCTTTATATTTATGAGAAGATGCAAGAAGGTAACTAAAGACTAAACAAATATGTAAGGTTTAAAAACTTTTGCAGATAGTAATCTGCAATGACAAAACTCTCTTTTACAGTACAATGTCTAATTTTTCAGAGCATTGATTTACTGAAAAAGGTAAAAAAATGGGTTATATGAATTACATTTGGCTTAAAAATGACCTTTTGATTAAAACTTAAACACTCTCATAATTCTCTGTGGAATAATAGGTTATTTCATTCAAGTTATGAAAATGGGTAGCTACTTTTAAACGGTAATTTATAGGAAGTAAAGAAAATATTTAGTTTCACGTTTTGTAAGCATTGATAGAAATTTGTACTTCAAATTACTTTTTTTCTCTATTTAAAGTTCACCTTCCCAAAGTTTCAGGGTTAGGGTTTCCTCTTGATTACGAGAAACCCACTTGAAATAAAGAATGGCTGGCTGGTATGGGTATTAACACTTTCATGGATAAGTGTTCAAACCTAAGTTTAGTTACACTACACGTATATCGCGAAAGACATTCCATCATTGATAAAAATAGTGTAATAGTAATTGTTTAACATTAGCATCAGAATTAAGGCCTAATGTAACAATCAGACAAACTCAATTTGATAGTGAAAATATAGAGCAATCCCCAATAATAAACTGCCAAACAATGGGTTATTTAAGTTATTATGACTTTACTGAATTACGCTTATAGATCATTATTTCCCAATTTAAGTTACATAACCAGTCAAGAACATCATCTATTTTACTTTAATGTATCAAATGCTACAACTTTCATTCGCATTTAACTGAGTAATTATTACTCATACTAACGGTTTTAAATGAAAATTGTTTTAATTATCTTGGGCTTAGTACGCGATCACAATGCACCAACCAACATATTCGTGAGGACACGCAAACACTATAATTATCAAAGTTCAAACTCCTCAACTCAGAGTCCCAATACACTCAAACTTACCGAGACAAACCAAAAGTAGAACTAAGGCAATTGAAGTTATAATCGAGAGAATCGCTAAGATTACTTCCTTCATAACAGTCACTCTAGAATTATTTTAACACTGTCAAAAATTATTATAAAAATATGAGCTGTTAAGCATGTTAAGTTTTGCTTTTAACTTATGAGCATTTTATACGAACAAAAGCACGTGCTAAGCAGAATTACTGCCACCGACGTCGATTTGCTGCAAGTAGTAATTGCAACAGATATAACGTTAGCCGTTATAGAATGTCATTTTGTGTCTACAGTTACAATAACTGCAATGTTTAAAATTTGTTTTATATAAATCTTTTACCAAAATAAATGCCAAGTACTTACGTCTAACATCTTTCTTTCTACAGAGTTAAAATACTCTATTATGCTTGGTGAATATATCGTAGGCAAAAGTATCTTGTTTATAATAATCATATATATATATAAAAAAATAAAATAAGAGCCTATCGAGACTTTAACCAAACTTTATATATTCGTATTTATTACTATGTTGACTATAATTTCTTAATCTCAATTCTGCATCTTGTTTCTTTTTCGATATATAACAATGGAAAAAACTTCCATTATTGAGGTTTTAAGTATTTCACTTAAAACCAAACTTTCTAGCATTGAATTTAGAGCCGTAAATATCAGCACCAGTATAGCAAAAAATAAAATGACTACTTCACTGAAACCTTATAATGATCGATTTTAATATTGCATGCGCAAAAAGTTAAGTGATTTTTTTCACATCCGACTTGGCATCAGCATGGTCAGGTGGTTAAGACGCTGGATCCATACATCGAGGATCGCGGATTCGAGTCCTTGTCACAAATATACTCGCTCTTTCAGCTATGGGGAGCAGGGACGTATATTTTTTACTCTCGATGGAGGGGATGACTTTTCCAACCACTTATGTGGAATGCTCAACTTGCAAATTGGTAATCTCTGATTACGTGAACCTGAAAGCTGTAAACATGCAGTCACAGAGTAATCTTCTTGTCACGATACTTCAAAGTTTCCATGTAGGTTTGTATAAGTGAGGTGTTGTCAACAGTTTTCAAAATGTTAATAGAATAAAAACAAATGTCACAAATTAACTGCCACATGAATTTATTCCTGCACACTGCAGAGTATAAAAGATGGCCATTATACTTGACAAGGTTACTAAACTTTCATTGCATGAATTACGTTTTCAAATATTAATAAAATTAGTAATTACCCTTGATAAGTTTATATCTACTGAAAAACTGTTCATGTTGTTTGATAAAAATAATTAAAATGTCTTTGCAAACTCTTGAGAATTACACATCAATACAATGCAGCACATAATTATTCATACTTTTCATTGAAGTAAGATTCATTTAGTCCTCTAGTCTACATGTTCCCAAATGTAGACCTTCTTTGTGATGATCTCTTTATGAATTCTTTCATAAGCTTTTCTATATTTATCTTGTCGACCTCATCTTTGCGAGTGTGACAAACTACCACATAGTTCAGGCGGCACTAAGACATAGTTTACCTTAACCACGTCTTCAACCGTCTTAATACAGAAAAGCTGCGTTCACATTCGCAGTTAGATACTGCACATAAAAGCAAAATTTTCATAAGAAGAAACACTTCACTAAACATCTGCTTTCTTGTTTCATGCATTTTACAGTAAGCATCCTTCGCACCTTTCAGAGATACTGCTTTTGTTGTTCCTTTAAACATGTGCAACTGAAACTCGAGCTGTTGTGCAGAGATTTCTGGATAGAAGTTTATAACCAAGTTGTCAATTTTGCCAGATGTGATCATGTTATCAAGTGCCAGATATTGCCTCAAGTCATTGTTATCTGCATTAAATCTAGTGGTCAGATGTTCTATGACTGTGTCCACAAATTCAAAATGATGGCTTCTGTAGTAATCTCTAGCTGTTGCAGAATGGTGTTCTGAGCCATCACCTGTGATCCTTCTTGAGGGTCTGCGAATGCGTGGTAGTTCAATAGGCACCAGATCTAGGGAAGTTACCTTTTTCTCAGCTTCATCAAATATCTTGTAATTCTCCTCTGTTTGCAATACCCGCAATTGCTGAACTGTCATTGCAGATGCTTCGATCATGCCAGATACTGTTGCCGATTTTGCTTGGAATGCACGGTTTAGTTCCTCTAATGCAGCTAATGGATGCTGTCTTTCCTTTGTCAACTCTGTCCAGCAGACCTCGTGCTTTCACTGCTACATCTGATTTTTCATTTGCTAATTCAGACAAAGAATCAACAATGTCACTGTAGTGATCATTAGCACATGTAATTGCAGATAGGTGGCACAACCAGCGTGTTGGACACAGTGGGCGGATGTATTTAACTGGACCTTTGTGGCTGTCTGACGATGCAATATTTTCAAAGAGTCTTGTATTTGCCTGACCTCTGAAGCAAAACACCAAGTTCGAGTACCCACTGTATAGAATCTCGAATACATTCACAAGCTTCAACTGAATGTTGCATTATTAAATTAGTCTTGTGTGATCCGCAGTGAAAAAACAAAGCTGACGGTTGCTTCTCTTTTATTTTTGCCTGGCATCTGCTGTACGCACCACTCATGTTAGCGGCTCCATCATAAGTTTGTGCTCTTAATCCTGACAGTGGTAATTGAGTCCAGTCAGTACATCAAGTATAGTCGAGGATATTGTTTCACCAGTTGTATTGAAAACACTGTACAAACCAAGAAATGTCTCGTGAACGTCAAGGTTCTCATCTACGTATCGTACACATATTGCTTCCTGTTCGGCACCTGTAACATCTTGAGTGCCATCAACCATAGATGCAATGATTTTACTTTGCTGCACTTCGTGTGCTATGTTCCTCAGTATTTGATGGCTGAACATCTCCCTTATTTCATTCTGAGCCTAGGGTGACGTGAATGTGGTTTCCTTTGACAAGTAGGCCGTCAACTCAGGATTTTCCTCTTCCAGGAGCTTCATTAACTGCAGGAAGTTCCTCTCCGTATCAGTATGTCCACGTAATGGTAAACCCTGACGCAGTAAGAAATGTAAACTCCTGAATATTTTGACTAGACTTCTTTTGCATTCTTCCTGCTGCTTCTTTTTTCCATCACGTAGCTGGACAGTCATGGAGTTACATCAAGTGAACCTTCTGGAGATATAGCGAATCTGTGCTGAGAGGAGGATTGGTGTTCGTTGAATTTCTGTTTTGCCTTTTTCCAGTTGCAAAAACCGGTGGAAATGAAGGTATAATCCACTGGTCTCTCCAATTTCCCTGTAAAAAGGCCTCTATTTTCTGCCTTGGCACAATGAAAGCATATGATTTTTTGAGTCTGATTGAAGTGCAGCCATGGGAAGTCATCAAACCACTTGCCCTGGAAGTTTATTTTGAGATTTTGCTTTCTGTCGTGGTATTAGTTGTGCGTCTGGATGATATGGATTTCCACACTGTATTTGTGGAGTGTCAGATTTTTCATTACTGCACAAACTTGTTTCACAACTATCTGGTGATTCATGATGTGCAATAGTTGTACAAGCATTTTCAGACTCGTCCTCTCATGAACATGGTATTTCCTCTGTATGGCAAGTTTCTATTTCTTTGCTTGAGGTTGTTGGATTATCTTCATCTGCATTGTCACTTGTAATACCAGTAACTGGCTTGCAGAACTGTCTAATATCGGAAAGCGCTTCAGACGCTTGCTTGTCATAATTGGAATATCTTTTCTGGATGACTCAACAGGCTAAACTTACAGTCTTTATTGAAAAACTCTAACGTACAACGAACGAAGATAGAACAGAATTAAAGTAGGACTGAACTGTACAATGTATTTAAGTCGAACGCGCGAACATCCCAGTGACTACCGAGCCGACTGACCGCCTGGGCATCGCTGGGACAAAAAATGGTGCTAGTTACAACGCAAGTAATTGCAAGTTTCTCGAAAAATATTTAAACAATCGCAAATATATTATATTCCTGTTAAAGCTCATGAAAAGGCAAACACGTTGTGATATAATGTTTATAAGCACGTCTATTAAATAAAAATACCTAAACAAAAACTAGCAATACAATTCGAGTAGAGGCTTCAGGCCGTTGAAATCGCTCCTTTTGTGTTCTAATTATACAAGAAAATAAAATATTTTTACTATCTATGATAAGAGCATATGTTGTTCTTTTACCATAAAGCACCAGCACTTTATGAGAGGGCGGTGATAATCTGAAATTTCATGGATTAATGAGGGCCACAAACACAGGTCTAATTAGCCCTGTTGTAAAATCGAGGCTCAGACTAAAGGGAGCGGAGGGGGGTGTTGTAGGGCGCGTCTCGATCCGAGCGGCCCGAACCTGTCGTTAACTGTACACTAAACGTACACTGTGGTCAGCGGATTCGGCAGCTTAGGAAAGTAAGGCGTTCGACAATAAAACCAGCTAGACATGCACAAGAACAAATGGTGTAGGAAAACCGCATAATATACACATAAGATTGATGCAGCTACAAGCTACAAATGGCCTACCAGATCTAGATCACAAGAGTTTACGCTTGGAAGTAATATTTTCGAATTTCATGCTGTGTTCAATCTGTTGTGATGGGAAAATTCTAGTTAATCTTACACCTACATACAAGACGTAGGTAGATTCTGTGATGGTGCTTGCAAGCCTTGCATATATACTTAGGCCTACTTACTGATACTTACGAACTATCGTATAGATCGAAAAGCTTAGAAGCACGCCTATATTAAAGATGTACATTTCGGCTACTGAAAAAGCCTACATTTAGATCTAATTATGTAATTCGACTTGTAAGATCACGAAAATCACAAGAATAAACACACAATTTGTAGGCTGGTAATGCAATAAGATAATTCAACAGACCCAACTTTATGGGGGGGATGATTGTATGCACCATACCCCCACCTAAAATGAAGGGGATATATCCCCCATCCCCTCTTGTACTTGTGAGGAGGTCTGGGCTTCCTCAAAGATCTGAACCTCCCCTCAGTTGAACTTGCCTTGGGGGCCTGAACCTCCATAGAGGCTCTAACTTCTACCTCAATTGAACTTGCCTTGGGGGGCCTGCGACTCCTCAGCAACTCCTATCCCCGAGAGGCCCCAAACTTCTCCCAGATCAAAAAAGGGACTTGAAGCTCCTAGCAGATTCCTGTCCCCTCGTAAATTATTATAGAGGCCTGAGTTCCCTTTACTGCCAATACCGAGGATTGCCCCAACGAAGACTGGGCCTTTCTTTGTTCTTTGATAGCAGTCTTCTTTGTGGTCTTGTTTCCAGACTTTGCTTGCATATGACAACACATGCTTCAGACATAGTGATGCCGCGTGGTCGTCATTACAAAATGGGCACTTAATAGTACAATCATTGCCCAGGTGCCCAAACACTAAACACTTTGGACACTTCAGGATTTCGCATTGGCCCGACATATGTCCATTGAGCCCACAACGACAGCACATTTGCTGTATGCCTGGATAGTGGACCGTGGGCATGAAACTCTTTTTTTAAAGTAAGGAATGGGCTGTTTATTCTTTACACATTCCCACCTATTTCTCGTACACACTTCTGGGCACGTTTGATGTGACTCGTGCTCTATTTTGATGATGTTGCCGTATTTACTCAGTTCCGACACTATCGCTTCGTAAGGTAATTAATAAGCTGACCAGATTGTAATCCATTTAATGTTTTGTCCAGCCGGCTCCACTGAAACTTTTAATCCATTAAAAATAGTATCCTTTATTCAATAATTTGGGTTAACTGCGGACGACGACATCACCACATGTTGCCCTCCACCAAAATGTTGCAAGCACTACAAATTGTTTCCCCCTAGATACTCATTTATAGCGTCTATTACCGCCTAGGGTAGCTTTTCCGACCACAGTTCAGTAAATCATAAAGACAAAATCTGACAATATTTTAATACGCACACGACAAAGACACAAATTCTCAAAATACTACCCAGATTAACGAAAGAACTCGCACAACATGGATCACACTCGCCCAGGGCCAACGCACACGACTCTTGAATGTATTAAATCAAATTAAAGAAAATCGGGAAAAAAGTACTAACTGACATAATAGCCAAACATTGAATCACATCAACACATAACAACTCCTCATACGTCACCAACAACGAAATCCCAGTCAATGACAGTTTTGTTGCTTATTTTCTAGCCCCAATCACCACCAGTTCATGAAGTCTACTTTGACTATCAAGCTCTAAACAACTTTTCATATACGCGGCAAGGTGTACATGCGAATAAAGTAGTACCGCATACAAATGCTTGTTTTGAGCATGGTAGTCACAGTAAACTTGATGAATTGGTAGCGATATTAGTGTGGATAGTTGAATGGGGCTATTCATACTAATATAATTCGTTTACTGGGTTACCAATTTGTGCCTTTCTACCATATAGTGGGCTGGAATGCTAACATCAAATGGAAGTACCTTATTTCTTTATTTTTATTTCAATTAATTCTTTACCAAGGAGAGCAGTCACCTTTCCAGAACCGTCTGCAGGCAGTGAAGGGTGATAAAGAAGTGGGCGTGAGCTCTCACATCTCTCTCCTAATTTCTATTGCTAATTCAATATCTACTGCTATTCTTTATTTGTTATGTAAGACTAGCAAATGGAGGTTAAGACTGATAGACGGTGTACCCCCACTCCAATGTAGGTCCTATTCCGTAGTCGCCTCTAAAACGTTGGATAAATTTTATAATCCCACATTGTAGCTTCTATCTTGTGATATTTTCAGTCGGTGCAGCGTTTTTATTTTATTTCGGCTTGTTTTTGAGTTAAAATAACAAATTATATAATTAGGCGGAAGTTTAGAGGTGCTGTTTTTAACGCTGTCCTTTCTTATTTTACTATTTAAATGAGGTCCAGCATTGCCAAGTGCTTAAGGCGCTCGACTTGTAATCCGAGGGTCACGGGTTAGAATCCTCGTCACATCAAACATGCCTTTTCAACGCTGGGGGCGTTATAATGTTACGGTCAATCCCACTATTCGTTAGTAAAAGAGTAGCCCAAAAGTTGGCGGTGGGTGGTGATGACTAGCTGCCTTCCCTCTAGTTTTCAACTACTAAATTAGAGACTGCTAGCGCAGATAGCTCTCGAGTAGCTTTACACGAAACTCAAAACAAAATTCTACTTAACTTCATTAAAATGTAATTATTTTCACTAAAATACGTCTGTACATTCCATTTCGAATTAAACAAGTTTTTAACTTGTATGAATTTCTGCCCAAAACTAACCTTTTATACCGTTCATTTCAATTATATGCACGACAAAATCTCTATCACATTGGCTTCCAAATGCTATATTTAGTTTACTCTCAATAAGCCTGAGGAAGTTCTAATTTTTTTTGTGTGTGAATGTTTATAAAAAATCAAATAACTAGACTTTAATTTACTTTCTATTGTACAGACACTTTATTAAAACAATAACAGTTACATAAAACTATGTGTTTACATGGTAGAATCTTTTTAACATTTACACCAAACAAGACACTCAACTGAAGAAGGCTGCTCTGCCTTTGTTAACTTCACGTAGAAACTTGGAAGTAAATGTACACATCAGTGTTTTATTTCTTATTCATAATGTCGGGAATAATTTGTAATATACAGTCGTTAAGTTTATTTTATTTGCTACATTCTAATCAAATTGCTGATAAAACTCTCACAGTATAGTATATTAATATAATGCATGAATATGAACAGTGTTCTTCAAACGTAAATTCTAAAGTATAGCTTCAGATCGCAAAATGTAACATCAATTTTACCAAAATTATGTAGACTCTAGAACATTAGACAAAATTAAAAATTTTTTAAATAAAAAAATTAACATGATACTGTTGAAAATCAATTCCCATAAAGGGTTTTAAAAATAACAAGAATGGTTGGTTTAAAAAAAAAACCGAACAAGAACATCAAGTTTAAAAATACGTTGTAACAGTTTTAAACTGGCCAAACATGAGTGTCTGAATAAAAAATTTAAATAACCCAAAAAACAGTGGCATTCTTTTACTAAAGGGGTTGATTTGAGCACAACCCACTTGAATAATAATACAATAATAGTTCAGTAAAATGTACATATATAGAAAGCTTTATAATATGCAACTGTAGCATTAATAGATTTTGTTCTTGAAGCTGTAACAATCGTGTTAGTAAACAGGGTTTTAAAAAAGTCATGTCTAGCTCCTAAAACCTCAATGACTGGTACTGAAAATAGCCTATCAAATGTTGTATCTACATAGTTAGTTTATTAAATGTTTTTTTTTTGTGTGTTAATTGTCTACTTATATCCACTAGTATTAATCAGAACTAACAGATAATGCTACTGAAACAATATGCTATCACAAATATTTAATTTGTAATTGGACTAAGCATTTGTTTTCAGCACTAGCAGTCTAACCTTAAACAATCTTTTACTGGGAGACATTCTGAGCAACTACCCCTTTTCAAGTTGTATTTAAGCCCATCATTATCAAAATGTTTAAATAGAACAGTTGCTTAAAATTTCATTCAATACAAGTTTTTGCTTTGGAAGATAATATTCTACTTATTTTTCATGAATTTACAATTGTCTTTGCAGTAATATTTCAAAACCTGTGATAAACAGTAACCATTGTCTACTGTGACATATTTAAAATCTTGTATAATAGTAGAAAAACCCACAAACATAAAATAAGTATATAACATAGGTAAATTATACATGGACTTTTTTCTTCAAACTTTCAGCTCTCTTACAAGAGGTTCTAATTAAGAGATCCAAAATCTTGCAAATGAAAGTATTTTAATGTAGAGAAAAGTTAGTATATATTTTACAAAAAAAAATATATACATTTCTGACTAGCAAGATATACATTTAAGAGATGAGTGTTTGTATACTTTTACAAAAATTCAGTCTTCACCTTGAAAATTAGAAAGTTAAGACATCTTTACTGGCCAACATGTACTATTTATATTGCACTTACCTGCTTTATTTTTAGAAAAATTAGTTAACTGTACAGTGTTTAATATTTTGTTTTTTCACTTCTTCATTTCTTTGACGAATCATGCAAAAATGAATACAATTATAAATTAAAATCAAAATTGTCTAAACTATGAGGATTATACATCATAAATAAATAAATAAACCTGTTGTTATTGTATTAATCTCATTTTGCATTAAAATGAACTGTTTTTCATTTTACTATGTAAAATAAATATTTACAAACCCTTTTTACAGTTTAAATGTCTGAACTATGAGGATTATGCATTTATAAATAAATAAATGAAAGAACCTATTATTATTAAATTTAATATTTTTACATGTTAAAATGCACTCAGGTTATTTTTTCCTATGTATAAATAAAATATTTACAAACACTTTATGACTGAACTGTCCAACATATGAAGATTACACACTTAAAATAAATAAATACATCAAACTAACCTTTTATTGTTATATTAAATGTAATCTCATTACACATCAAAATACACCAAGGTTTCTTTTCCTATGCATTTACTGTTTCAGATGAAGGTTTTATGTGCACTGCACAATGTTTGCTCAACTCTTCTGTTTTATTAAAGCTTTTCTTACAGATGACACAACTAAGTGATATATTTTCAGAGTGATGGAAACTATGCTTTCTCAGAGTTGAACTTTCTTTATACCTCTTGCCACATATGTGACAGCTGAAGGGCCTTTCTCCTGTATGGACTAACTGATGCCTTTTCAAATACCCACTTATCCTAAACCTTTCACCACAAATGTCACAACCAAATGGTTTCTGGCCTGTGTGGATCAGTTGATGTTGCCTCAAGTTTGAATCTAGTGAAAATCTTTTCCCACAAATATCACATTTGAATGGTCTCTCTCCAGTATGAACAAACTGATGTCTTTTTAAATGGTGACTACGTGTAAATCTTTTACCACAAGTGTCGCAAACATATGGCTTATGTCCAGTATGAATAAGTTGATGTTGCTTTAAGCCTGCATTTAATGAAAACATTCTCCCACAGATATTACAGCTAAGTTCTTTTTCTCCAGTATGGATTAATGAATGTCTTTTTAAACTCACTACATAAGTAAAACTTTTCCCACATACATCACAACTGAATGGCTTTTCTCCAGCATGTGCCATCTGATGTTTTCTTAAATAATCTTGTGTGAATTTTTTTCCACAAACATCACATCTAAATCGTCTTACATAATGTATGTCTCCAGTGTGAATCAACTGATGCTTCTTAATACTTCCTTTCTGTTTGAACTTCTTCCCACACATGTCACAGCTAAATGGCTTGTCTTTAGTGTGTGTTCTCTGATGTTGTCTTAAGCTTTCTTTTTGTGTGAATCTCTTCCCACATGTGTCGCAACTGTATCTACGTTCTCCCGTGTGTATTACCATATGTCTGTTAACACTACTGGATCTGTTAGAAGAATAACTACACAGGTGACATTTGTGCTTCTTATTAATTTCAGTATTCTCATGACTATTTTTATGTTGCATAAGAAGTAGCCATCTTGAAAATGTTTTTCTACATTTACTGCAGGAGTATATCTTCAAGTCTGAAAAAACAAAACAGTAGTTGTTTTTCTTTCTTATTTCACACATTTATCCTCTTTCTAAAAAAGGAAAGTTCAGTAAAATTGACATCAACTTGTAAAGTTCAGGTTTCACAATTTATAAATTGTCAAAAAATCACATAACTTTGAAAGCTTTTTGCCTCAACCATCTAAGATTAAAAACAGGCTTAACTAATACAACAATGATTTTGTTTTATTGTCCTTTAATGCTTTTCAAATACACAATCAATGAAAAGAAGTTAAAAAAACAAACAAAAGAAAACTAAGACAATCATAATTTTATTCATAGGATCCATGAGTTAGTGCTAACAATTCTTAAGTTTAAAATGAATTCTCACAAGAATTTTACTAAATTTACACTTCTCAATTAACATTGTTGTATTTATTTTAGTATTTGGATCAAAATTCTAATATAAAATGAGATAAAATTACTGGTTTATTCAATTAATTCTTATTAGTTATGAACAAAAGGCTTGTTTTAAATATGAATAATATATATATTTATATTTACAAGTGCACATAAATATCTTAATTATGTTTATATCAAATTCATTCTTTAATCTGCATAATTCAAATTTTAAGCCTAAGCTACATGACACCTTTACAAACTTGAAAAACAGATTAGATACAGTTATATCCAAGGATTGATAAACAAGTGATGTAAGTGTTAGTATGAAGTGCTTCATTGGTTGCAAATAGGACATCAATAAAATAAATAAATAAAAATTCTACAAGAAAGAGATTTTAATCTGTTACATTTTCACTTCTGAGTAACCCAGTTAATAAGCTGAAAGATATAAACATAACTGTGAAATAAGTAGAGCTAACAGACTATGAAATAGATATATTAGCCTGGTTTGTTTGGAATTTTACACAATGCTACACTAGGGCTAGCAGTTCCTGATTTAGCAATTACAGACTAGAGATAAGGCAGCTAGAATTCACCACCTATCACAAACTTTTTGAACTACTGTTTTAACAACAAACAGTGGGATTGACCATCATTTTGTGACACTCCCACAACTAAGAGTGTGAGCACATCTGCTGACAGGAATTCAAGCATCCACAATCTTCAGATTGAGAGTCAAGCACCTCAATTACCAGGCCATGTTTTGTCATATAAACTTTGAAATAATTTTGATAATATATCTTTACCAAGCACTACAACTGTGATGGTGTGAATGCCTCTTCCAAGTTGGGGAAACATGATAATACTTGTTATAAGACATTAGTCTCATAACAAGTATAATTAAGTAACCAAAAACTCTTACACCTTCATTCTATTCTATTTAACTACAACTGTTCAATATCAAAGATGCAAAAGTTTGTTTCAAAACCAATCACAATGAATTAAAATTACTCTATTAAGTCCTAGAACCTGAGTATTCCTTTAAAACTCTTATAATGGAAATTTTCTAACAGCATCAGACAAATATTACTTCTAAGTAACAAAAGAAGCGAAATTATATTAGTCATACTTTAGGTACTGCATTATACAAAAAGGTAAATAGTGCATCACTTACAAACTTTAACTTACATCATCTATTAAACCTTTTTTTTAAAAAAAAAATTCTGTTTAACTTTAATATACAAATATGAAATATTAAATAAAAATTTGCATTAAAAATGGAAAACACTAATTTCCTCTTTGTAAGTTTTTTGCTCAAAAAGAAAGTTACCCACTTTCTTCCTTCCTTTTTATGGAAGATGTTATAATTCAAAATGATGCATTTTCCAAACAAAAGCATGTCGGAACTTAAAAGACAACAAGGTCTGTTCATCCTTTCCATCTGATTATTTTACTACTTGTACATGTAAAATTTACATTAAAATTTCAATTGAGTTTCCTGTACATAAACATATTAAATAAAAGTAATAATAATAAATGGCCACATGAATACAATTTACCCAGTTCAAATTTTACAGAAGTGATAATGAAAATTATACAAAATAATAAAAATGCATATGTCACTAATAAAGTGTTATTCAATAAAACAATGATTCATGTTTATGAAAATTCAAAACTGGATTTTTAGTGCAGGATGTACATTACTCCTCTTTACAGTGAATCTTATTTTGTACTAAAATATGACATCTACATATGTTTACCTAAATGACAGACTTATAGATGAAACTCCATTAAATTAGATACCATTCTGCAAGTGTGTCTTGAAGAAAAAATATTTTCAGTGCAAACTTCTGCAAACAGATGTAGCAAGTTTCCTTTAACTACAAGTACACTCATTAACAAAATTCTGAAATTACAACACCAGAAAAAAGATCAGTGTAAAATTACTCTTACATGTTACAGAAATGAATAAAAAAAAAAGCAATACTTACTAAATTCATCTTTGTTAAATGAATCAAGATTAAGAAACCAGAAGTACTTAATAGTACACATATTTCACTGTTGTTAGAGTAAAATATAATCTCAGCAATTAATGGATGGACTTTGATTGTTCAGATCTTGTGATCCTTGTATACATAGAAATTTGCAAAACATTTAAAGGGCACTAAAAGACTGAAAAATAAACCCTATCTACAAACTGGTTCATAAGACATGCCAATTACCTCTCAAGTAAAATACAGAATTATACAACACAAAAATCTTAAACAGGGATGTTATACTAACAATAAACAAATAAATATAACAGGAAATAAAGCATGTCTCATGTGTAGAACTCTAGCTCTGGTGGTTAACAGTATTCACAGGTATACAGGCTTGGTTTGGACTGAGGAAGGGAGCAAGTTTTGCCCAAAAATATAAAATCATGTACCACAAAGTTTAAAGTCACTTAAAAAAACAACAAAAAGGTTCCAATGGCTTCCATAAAGCACTAAGGAGTTGAAAAGGTGCAAAAGAAAATGTCATGTGTGGGTAAAGATCCATAATTGTTTTGCAAATGAGCTTTTGCTCCAAAAAAACTATTGCAGCTCAAAATTTTTAGGGGGGGGAGGAATTTGGTCCCTTTACCTCCTACATCTGTGACAGTATTTCTCTCATAAATTAAAAATATAAACAGTAATTCAAATGTGGCAGTGTTGTAGCCAAACCACACTGATGATGTCTAATACTGAGCAAAAAGTTTCACTGGTGTGGTTGAACCCCATCACCCACTCTTCTTACTGGAAAGTTAAATTATTTGAATGATATTATTCTCTGATTTAAAACTATACATGTATTACCAACTCAACATTGAATGTTTCATTATTAGCTTTATGCCTACTTATTTTTTTACAGTACTAAGAAAATTACATGTTCTTCCTACACAATGAATATGGTAGATTTTTTCAACTTTCTAGTTATCAAAACTTATGCTAGTAGATTAACAAAAGCTATTAGATCAACGTTTGTTTTTATAATTGTGATAATGGTATACTTTTGATTATGTATCATCAATAATTGAATGATTAATTACTTTTTTTAAAGATATAAATAACAAATTTCACAAACCTGATTTTCTTTGTTCCCATGCTTTTGAAATTTCATTATTTGAATTTTGGTTTTTTTTCAAGTTCTCACTAAGTTCATCAATTTCTCTCTCACTTTCAATAAATTCAGTATAAACATGACTCTCTGATAGGACATAAGAAGCACCTTCATAATTTTTAGAATTTTCTTCCTAAACAGAATAGGAAATCAAACACATTTTAATAACTGGAACATTTAAAAAGCTAGTAAACCTTTAATTTTATACATCTATCTGTGAATTAAAATTCAAATAACACTACTAGATCAAAGTATTAATATTAAATAATAAAACTTAAAACAAATAATGATCACTTTTAGAAGTTATTTTGCACAGCACAAAGTTGGGTGTGTAGCATAAGTACAATATGCATCTGATAATAAAACGGTACAGATGCAAAAAGATCTCTTGCACATTGTGTACAGCAACTTGACTTTCTAACAGAGAGAAATATTCATTGTGATTCACATATCTAAGAAACAGCTACTGAGCAAACTAACACATTTATCAGTATGATAAAACTGGTCAAACATTGGAATTCAATAATCATTTATTTCTCTCAGCATTACCAGGTGAAAGTGCACATGACATTACATGTAAAATACTTCACTCTTCATATATGTCAATAAACATGAAATAAAAATGTAGCTTGTAATTCAATTTTTTTATTTCTAGTACTAACTTTTTAATTGAAAAATCTTAAATCTACATAACAATATGCATTTAACCTTTAAATTCTTCACTTCAACATTCTCTAACTTCTAAAATAAGCTGCTGTAGATTCCAACCAATCAGAAACACAAACTATACACAAGTGCAAAAGCATGTTTAAAATTTGAACTTTCTACTTTATTTATTAAGATATCAATAAATTTGTCAAACTCATCATAAAATCCTTTCTCACTAACTGTTGAGACTGCTTGCTAATCAACTTAATGTGGCCAGTGGACATATCTGTAACTAACAGAAAGAGTAGGTTTTTCTCTATATTAGGACAACAACAATCCTATTGAATTTTGTGGGGATAGTATTCTCTTATTAGAAATGTATTGTCATGGTTTCAGAGCTCTCAGTAGGTAATACAATTCTTTCTACCTATTTATAGCTTGCTCAGAAAGCCATGTATTTGTTCTAAAATACCTGTTCCAATTAATTAATGTTTTGCAAACCAAACTTGTAATATTCACTGAAGCTTATATACAGTTATAGTAAGAGAGCAAAGATCACTTGGTGTTTACATAAAGTCTATGAGAAATAGCTAATGGGTTCCCACTATGATTTACTGCTTTTCATGAAGATCTAGGCACCAACAATAAATCTAAAAGAAAACAGATGTGAAAAAGTTAACATCTGAAACTGTGACAGTAAGTAATTTAAAAATCTCACAACAAGCAGTACATTTAAAAACAAAAGTCTCATTGATTGTACTTCATATTTTTCAAATTTTCATTTCACTGTATCGTGATAGTTGAAATAATCAGAAATGGTAATAACCAACAACACTAACTGCAATTATCTGATTACGGTCATGGCATTAATTCATGGGGGACAGTACATTCAAACTATCAAAATCATCTCCTAATTCTCAAAAAATTGTATACAGCTTCATATGCAACTGATAACATAGTATCACAAAAATAAATTATAAGTTATCAGAGGAGAGATTTTTAACTTCAGTTCTTTTAGCACAAAACATCAATAAAACAATATTACCTAACTATTAATGTCTATACTGTATGCTCTGTCCATTTCTTCTGACTGATAGTTCAAGTTCAGAAAATTTATTCATTTGTGTTCAACTTTCATGTAAAATTTAAAAATCTTTTTCAGATATATATTGATGTGTACTCCACAAATGGGTTAAAACTGGGATTGTGTGTGTTAACATACAGACAACACAAAAAACAAATTGAATAGTAATAATGTGTGTACAAAAACATTTCTCTCTAAGATGTATGTGTGTAAATACATGTTCATGTATATTTGTGTCGGATATTGTTTTTGTATCTATATTAATAACTTTGTGACAGAAATATTTACTTTAAAGCTCCTTAAGAAATAAAGCATTTATGTTTGAAACTTGCCTCTAATTTTAACAGATTCAGTTATTTTGATTAGCCTTTAACATTAAACCCCATGGAACTATAAATACATTTGCATTTATAAATGCAAATAAATTTATAATAGTTTATAAATATAAACTATAAATAATAAATATTATTACATTTGATACAAAATAAGCCAACTTTTTAGTAAACATTACAGGTCTTTGTAAAAATATCAGCCTTGTTAATTAAGTATTTTTAGTAAAGATTTGTCTTTGAACTTGTGGATTCGTAGTCTTAACTTAGATTTGCATGCAAGGTGATTTTTATATTAAAATTAAAAATTGTTTTCAATATTACAGTTTACAAATTAAAGTTGCAAAACCTCCATAACTCCTAAATGAATGTTAAAAATTGTTTCAGTGATACTTTATATTTTATCTATTATTTTGCATAACCTAGCCTTATGTGGACACAGTCCATTTTACTGACCTTGTAACAAACAGACACAAAAAACTTGTGTATATTACAACTTTTTCTTTTTTAGGATAACTGCAGGTTTTAACAGAAAGTTACAGATCCGTAACAGTTTGTATCTGATTTTGTTTAATTTTATTGCTCTTTGAACTGTAACTACTAAAACATCCATAGGAAAGCTGTAAACGCTCAATGAACTAACATTTAAAGTCACAGTAAAGCAAAATATTAAATTATGTAATGCATGTGAACTTAACATGTATACCTCATTGGAAATCTTTTATCTATCTAACCTAATAATCTTCCACTTTTTATATTTTAGACACTTTTATAACAATAAATAAAAAAAGACAAACTCCGTGAACTTTGACGTAAAGCATTTTAACTTGATAAAAACAAAAAGAACTAGACAGAATAATTCTAATTGTCATGCATTAAAAATTTCATGTTTTTGGAAATTTACACTTATAGTCTTATGCTTTGATCATCCGTTAAAAGGGTGGTGGTTTACACTTCATACAAAGGTTCTTGCCTCTTTTGGATTTGAATACGCCAACCAGAATGACTATGTTACTATTCAAAGATGGTTGATACAAACCACCATTTGTGGCTAGTACACAAGCATATGTATCAACTAATGTTAAAAAAAAGATGTTCAATTACAGGAGGTATAATATTGGATAAACACCTTTGTGATGCTTAGGTTTCAAACATACTGTCAAGCAATATTAGGCCCAATATTTAAAATATCTACCTCTGCTATCTTATTCTGTGTCACATTCTTAAGAAACATCAAGTGAGTATGATTTTTGTTACTTCTAATCTCTTGATTTTTGAATTCTGGTTTAGAAGCTGTTGATTTTTTCACAATGTTCTCATGTACAGAAACACATACACTCTTCCATGAACCTCCTGGAAAAAAAAAAGAGAAATGATAAAACTGTTTGAACAATCTTTAACAAGAATTACTTCTAAAAGTATTACCCTTTGTTTATAAATAATAATTACTTATATAGGCATGAAATATATATATATACAAAGATAGAGAGAATATTAATACTGAATTAAAATTAAAATGAAATCAATAGAAAGAACTACATTAAAAACAGCAAATCAAAATGTCTGGCTGATGTTTGTTTGTTATCAACAAAAATAAGCCAAAAAAAAATGTTGCACCAATTGAAAGGATCCTCAGAGGACAGTGCAGGCTATAATGTGAGAAATGAAATGTATTCTAGGTTTTGGAGGTGACTGTAGAAATAGGACCCACATTGCAGTGGGGACACCCCATCTACTAGTCTTAACCTCTGTCCACCAGTCTCACACATAAAGAAATAAGATAAAGGAATAACAACAGAAATTATGAGAGCAAGATGGAGGTTCTCAAGCCCACAACGTCCCACATCTGTATCACTCTTCACTGCCTCCAGACAAATGTGGGAAGGTGATCACTTTTCAAAGTAAAAAACAGAAGAAAAATAAATAAAAATAATAAGATACTACCACTCAGTCATAAATAAGTTAGACTTCTCCTGAAGTTAGTATTTCAGCCCCCATTATGGTGATAAGGCACTAATTAATAGCCCAGTAGATGAATTGTACTAGTACAAAGAGTCCCAACCAGTTACCTAAACTAGCTAGTATAACTCCCAACCACCACCCATTAAGTCTACAATAACTACCAATTTTCATACACTAAAAAAGCCTTTATATGTAGTAAGGTGTTCATCTGCATAAAGTAGTGCCACATTATTTAATGACCTTATTCATAACTAAAAATATTTATCAAAAACGTTTAGTAAAATTTCTTTATATTTATTTAATACATCATTATATTTATTACAGGATATTTTTTACACATTACTCAGATTTAGAAATTAAAATAATTGATAATGATATCAAAATAAATATTTTTGGTAAAAGAAAATATTTTGCTTTTCCAATTTATAGTTTACCTAATTTTAATAGTAATGTACCATACTCTTCTGTTCCTTGGAGCTGATCACAAGTACAAAAACAATTAATATACTATTTTGACCTGACTATAAGGCAATGTTTTTTTATTAATAATTAGGCTGTAAAATTCATGGTCACCTTATAACCACATCTGACTGCAGGCCCCTTCCCCCTACTCTAGCCTATCACATTCCTGAATGTCCAGATAACATTCACCTACATGTGCATATGAGATGTTTACTCAGGGTCATTGCTAATTCTTGCAAGCTGCAAGCTGTTCATCCACAGTATTGATTTTGCTGGTCCATTATTACTTTTACTGTGCTCATTTTAAATTTTATAATAATTATTGCCTATAAGCCTCATTTTAATGTTCACCCTTGTGCAGTAATTAGTGATGACATTTAAAGGCAGGGAACAAGAAAAGTGCCAAATTAGCTAAGTATTACAACAGAGCTGTGATGCAAATCTTAAAATTATTATAGTAGAGCATGAGGCAGACAAGATGAAAAATTATACTGCTGTTAGGAAATTTGGTGTAACAGAAAATAATGTGAGACATTTGCACAAACAAAACACTGAACTGCACATTCTAAAAGAAATGCATTTCATAAACTTAAGAATGACTTTATAACATGCAATTTTTTTCTTTCCCATGGTTTCTGTAAATGAGGGTCATCTTATATTCATGATCGCCCTATAATTGGTGGTAAATTACAGAACACTTAGAAACAACAAAACTTTGTGTCAAACATGAAGTAATTGCATGAACCTAGAAAATAAAGATTTTAGAAAATACTCCACTATTTTGGACATTCTAAAACTGGTTCTTAAATACTTTAACTTACTTATAATCTCAAGTGGTTCTACCTCTTCTGTAATATGCTTCCTTAAATTATTTGCTCTTGAACAATGATCTTCTTGTACATGAGGATCATCACAGTCTTCATTGCTTTCAATTAAATGGGAACTCATATTATCAACTGATATATCACCTACTGACTCAACCTTTACCTTGACAGGTTCCTCCTAAAAGGTGACAAATACTAATTTACCTATATTGTAAAATTTGAGTAATCTCATAAATAAACTATGCATGTATGATTTACTGAGATATGTTTTTTGGGGGTATGATACATGATAACTCTGTGGAGAAGCTCTCATCACTTAGAGCTTTTAATGTGCCAATCAGAATGAGGCACTAGGGGAAGATATAACAAAGGTATTGTAGTCCAATCTTTCCAATCGCTTATTAATGATGGTTGATATACTTAGATTAAAATCCTTTTCAAGAGATTTCTTTGACATATCTATTTTCTTTTATGATTTATTTACCTCTATTTATTAACACACAGAAGTTATTTTCCTTCTATCTCTCTTCCTTACTTTACTTTTAAGTCTTCACAAAACACAAGATTCTTTCCTCTAAAAACAGCACCTAGTGATTGCAGTCAAGATGTAGAAATTTTTCTCTTATCACAAATGAAGACTTAATAACATATTTAAAAACATTACTAATATTGTATAAAAACTTTATTTTTGCCACACACTAAAGAACCATTAAAGCCTGTAACAATCCTAATATGTAATGCCACATTAGCTTTCCACATCACCTTTATGTAAAATAAATATGATTGTATCAAAATTTGTGTAAAAGGTAGAAAAGAATTAATTTTAGTGTTTCCTTTAGGTATGTAATTCACCTTTTACATGTTAAACTTTTGTGAAAAAAACAACCACTAACCTATAAAACTAAATGTAACATAAATAGAAAGAATTACATAAACATTTCTCACATATTTTTCTCACAAGCTAATGAAAAGTGAGATTTATTTCATCATAAAATTTTACTCAAAACCCTCTTTCAGAGGTTATAAAATATCTTGAACAATTTTTTTAACAACCTAATATTTACTAAGAAATCTTCCACTCAACATTCAAGATGTTTGAAAGTGTAATTACTTTTTGCAAATTTATATCAGATAATACTAATTGTGCTATTATTGTTATTAAAAGAATCAAACTGAAAAGCACGTGAACTTCATATTATACTATCACTATATATACCAGCTACAAATCCAACTTTCCCTAGATTCAATTAATTTTTACCAGAAAAAGAACCATTTTTAGGCATGATAAAAAATAACGTGAATTATCAATACCTTTTTATATTTTAAACTATATACGTGTAATAAATTTGATTCAGACTAAAGATTCAGGCTATAGTACTCATTATAAATCTCTTTTTAAGTAAGTATTATACCTTATTGATTTATCTTAATCAAAACAAATGGTAACTTATTAACAGGTAATGAGGTATTGACATAACATTACGTCGTTAGAACTTCCCTTTCAGTTTCAGTTTTGAAGTTTAAATACCCTAAAGTTTCTACTAACATTAGAAGCTTGTCATCTCATTTAATGCATTACTACTTCTTAACGCAACTACTTATCATTTCACATCATTTATTTCACGCTTCATCAAATGTAAGAGTTAATATATTTTTCTGTTATTTCATAATGTAAACACCATATTGGTGGTAGCCATCTTACTTTCTGCGTTTCCACAATCTTACGCATTACCACCGTGAACAAATTTACTGACACAAATAAGTTCTAAGGTGAAAAAAAATCTAATACACAAAAGACGCGCAATTTTCTTAAGCAGATTGTGAAAAATGATTTTTGTCTGTTTTGAAAGAAATAATAGAAATAAAATAGCCTTAGAGATCGTCATTAATGTTGTAACACAACAAGAAAAGTCTTTGTTTTTTTTTTGGAATTTCGCACAAAGCTACTCGAGGACTGTGCTAGCCGTCCCTAATTTAGCAATGTAAGACTAGAGGGAAGGCAACTAGTCATCACCACCCACCGCCAACTCTTGGGCTACTCTTTTACCAACGAATAGTGGGATTGACAGTTACATTATACGCCCCCACTGCTGAAAGGGCGAGCATGTTTAGCGCGACGCGGGCGCGAACCCGCGACCCTCGGATTACGAGTCGCACGCCTTACGCGCTTGGCCATGGCAGGCCTCAAGAAAAGTCAGCACACTTCACTGGCTATTTCAACTTTTATGGAAACCTCAATTTACATTATTATTTCTTTTCCATTAATACTTTTATTATACCTATTTATAACTGTGTTTAAACGTCCATTTTCAAGGACCTGGATGATTATTAAAATATCACTTCCCTTGACATATTACTTGCGGAATAAAATTAATTACTTTTTCTGCCTGTCCGATGTACAATGGTTTCCAATAGAAAAATGAACAGGATGAAAATTTTACGTTTTAATTTCATTTTAGTGTTTATTTTGTACATGTATATATTGTTGTTGTTTTGAGTTAAGCACAAAGCTACACAATGGGCTATCTGTACTCTGCCCACCACGGGTATCGAAACCCGGTTTTTAGCGTTGTAAGTCCGCAAATACACCGCTAAGCCACTGGGGGGGCACATAAATAAAAAAGAAACAAGAATTGACTCTTCCAATTGATTTTCAAGTGTTTATTGAATAAAAAGGCATTACAGTCTTTTATACGTATCCAGTAACATCTTTAAGTATATAAGTAACACAGTATTTCCCATTCTCGTTACCAGAATGCGCCTCAAAGTATTTTTCAATCTACCGTTATAAAGTAAAATATGTTCGGACAAGAGGATCTGCTTTGCTTCTTTGGTTTTGTTTCGGATTTCGCGCAAAGCTACACGAGGGCTATCTTCGCTAGCCGTCCCTAATTTAACTATGTGAGACTTGATGGAAAGCAGCTAGTCATCACTACTCACCGCCCACTCTTACCAACGAATAAAGGGATTGACGGTCATATTATAATGACACTACTGCTGAAAAGGCGACATGTTGGGTGCGACGGATTCTCGAACCGCGACCCTCGGATAGCGAGGCGAGCGCACTAACCATCTAACCACACTGTGTCTGTCGCTTTTGAAATAATTAACTTTTAACACTGCTGTCATAAAAACTAAATAAGTATTAAATATTAAACCACTAAATAATGAACTGAATAATAACTCTCACACTAAACATTATTATATATCCAACACATTATTTATTAAAAGGTTGTGTAGTCTATGTTGCAATTAAATGTTTATAAGTGTAAAAGAAATTTAATGTGCTCCTTGGCCAGGGCGCAAGTTCAGATGTTATTGGTTTAAAAGTTAAAATTAATCACATAATTTTGAACATTGTTCAATAATGTAGACAACAGCATCTTTATGTTTTTCTTGTGAATACAGTTAATTCAAAATGTAGTACTATTTTGTAATAAATAATAAATAGCTTGTCGAACGCCATTAATAAGCGGATATATCTGACAGCTCTAAGATTACCTTAATTTTACCTAGGTATACCACAGTGTGTTAAGTCTTTTAAAAAATAATGTGATCACATACAGAAAATAATCTAAGCTTTTAGTAATTAAGTAGCGCCATCTGTGTGTCACAAAATAACTCATATGCAAGCTCTGAAAGTTAAAGTTCTTGAAACGTGTGTCGAACATGAAAAAGTTCTCTCTCATTCAAGAAAGAAACAAAAGTTCGCTCTTATTCACATCTTGTTTTATTTGTTGTTTAAGTACGGACATGCACAATGGTTTGTATGTACTCTCCCCACGCTGCTATCAAAACTTGATATTTAGCATTAAAAGCCCTCAGACTTCCTGTTGAGTCATCTAAAAGTTACTAGTTTTGAGCGATAACTTTGTGTGTTTAAAACAAAATTAAAAATATTTACCAACATTTTCACATAATCAGTTACTACACCAAAGAAAAATAATATGAAATAATCAGTGATGTCGAGAAAACACGCTTTTAGAGAAAAATATATTTATAAAAACGGCTCGTTCGGGTTGAGAATTTTTTTTTATGTAAAGGGGCGAACAAGATTTCAATCTTCTTTGGTTATCGTTAGGTTCACAGAAAAAGGAAGAGGTAACTGACCGGAAGCTGGCCACATGTTTGAAAAAGGCTGTGTAACTGAGTTTCGGAATGTAGAGGGTGTGCTTAAATGTTTGAATATATAATTTTATGTTATTTATTTTTTATTATTATTTATTATATTATTTTTAATATAGGTAGATATGTATGTAGGTATGAAGGAAACTTTGTATTGAAGGTCGAAACGTTGTTCGCCCCTCTACGTAAAAAACAACAACAAAATTGTCAATCCAAACGAGCCGTTTTTACATATATAAATAATATGAAATGTTCATATAATCCATCTTTTATGTACTATGTAGCATCAAGTACGGTTTTAAGATTTCTTAAAATGTTAATATTTTGTAATAAAATTATTGTATTTTCGTTGATATATTGAATTAAAAAATCACTGAGATATTTATCTTTATCTTTATTTTTTTCAAGAATAAGTTATTTGTAGTTTAAAATTTGTTTGTATGTTTTAGAGCCAAGCCACCTGGGGATATCTTCTATGTCCAATGGCGGGAACCGAACTCGGATTTTAGAGTTTTAAATTCATAAACTTATCGCTGACCCCGTCGGAAACTGCAGTTGAACAAGAAACTCAGCATGACAAAATATTCGATGATTTCTGTAGTGATCGCTAAATGAATTATTATCAACAAAAAGTATCTTTACAATTAAAATTTCAACCTTAATAAATTCTTGCCTTACGTAAAGCACCACAACTTACCATTTTGTTGACCAATGCAAATTATTAATGCGTTCTAATACAGTAAAACGTTATACTAATCATTTCGTATGTATTTAGTTTCTTTGTCATCACAAATATTATCGTTGTTTAGTGAGCATGCATAATTATCTTACACGCACATTAAAATCCTCTAACACATTTCCGATCCGGTCATCAATGTATGTGTTTACAAATTCTTTCCAATTTTCCTTCGGTACCATTTGATAGTTTTATTTGTAATTATAGTAGAAATCATATAAACATTTGTTTATTTATAAGGGAAAGATGTGTCTATGTTTTGATGCTGTTGTTGTTTGTTATTACGCATAAAGCTACACAGACTTGACTGTTCTCTGTCAACCAATACAAATAATTTATAATAGCATTTTGAAACTACGTTACTGAATTTAGAGCGAGTTTTAGAACGCGCAGTCTGATATATTGCGTAACGACAAGCTCATGTATTTTTTTTATTCTACTGTTGATAACATAAAGTTTTTAGTCAAACAAAACCCAAGTTACGGCATTCATTCATAGTTTACATTAGAAGTTTGACCTGACTTGAATGGGTGTTGATAAAGTTCCGGCAGACAGCGACCTCCTGAGACAGTACAATGTCACGTGATAAGCAATTATTCCATAACCTCTAGCGACACACTTCCGCTTCCTGCATAGTTTAGCGTTGTTAAAGTTACAAGTAATTTATTTCATATTAATTTATAGCTTGGAATGTTTATCTTTATTTAGTAGCACCACGATCATTTAATACTTACATAAAAGTATTCCTGTAACGTGGTGGCATTCATTATTGTATATTTATTTATTATACTTATTTAACCTCTTTTATTACAAATTATACGCGTTTTTTTATTGTTATTTAAAATGAGTATAGTGTTTGAACTATATATTTGACGAAAAAAACTGTCGCAGATTAATTTCAATTTTGCGCAAAGCTACATTTAGGCTATCTGCGCTAGCCGTCCCTAATTTAGCAGTGTAAGACTAGAGGGAAGGCAGCTAGTCATCACCACCCACTGCCAACTCATGGGCTAGTCTTTTACCAACGAATAGTGGGGCTGATTCTACATTATAACGCCCCCACGGCTGAAAGGGCGAGCATGTTTGGTGCCACGGGGATTAGGAGTAGAGTGCTTTAACCAAGGATCCCCGTCACACTAAACATGCTCGCTTTTTCAACCGTGGGGACGTTATAAAGTGACGGTCAGTTCCACTATTCGTTGGTAAAAAAGTAGCCCGAGAGTTGGCTGTGGGTGGTGATGACTAGCTGCCTTCTCTCTAGTCTTACACTGTTAAATTAAGGACGACTAGCGCAGATAGTCATAGTGTAGCTTTGCGCGAAATTCAAAAACCAACGTGTTATCGTATGACAGTACATGAAGCTACGAGCAACACACCTTTATCACTGAGTATTCATGGAGAGCCTAAAGTGCTATTGAACCTTCTGTACTCACATCTATAGGATATTCATTCAACAGAGTCTTACATAGAATACGCAGAGGCAACAGAATACTTTCGATATCATAAATAGCTTTACCCAGGAAATACTTAAATCAGCTAATGATAAAATGAAATGTGCCATGCATTAATGCTGTTGAGATTGGATTCCACTGAAGTGACACAGTGTGATTTCACAATCTCCATCACAAAAAAGGTCAAACTTCAAAATTAAAAATGTGCTGGAGGGGTCTTATGTCGTAATATACAGAATCAAAAGAGATTGACAATCTAAGCCAAAGGCCATCTTTGGGAGTACGTCAATGAGAGAATTGGATAACTGCAGAATGGAATTTGAATGAAAAATCCAAACTGCTGAGAAGCCCAATGTTTTTGTCGAGATCTCTTCGAGAAGACCAACAGGGATACAGCTACCAGTGTATTCACTTGATCATTTACCTTGAAAAATCCTCAGAGTTACAGGACAACCAGCGATGATAAGGGACGAAGACCATCTTATCCAAATATCCTGTGTCTCAGTAAAAGAAAGAAAAGAACTGATGTTTAGACAGTTTAATTTAATTTTTTATTTTTGTATTAGGATTGTTCAAAGGACTTTACAATCCAGGAAGAAGCTATGTTCAAGGTTGTATTTTTAATGTTTTAACTTGGACGTTAACTAAAGGGCATATGACATTAGGATCAATAGACTTTATGAGAGTAGGCCTAGAAAGTTTCAAACTTAAATTTCGAAAACATACTTAATTTGGAGAATATTAAAGATAAGAGTATATATGACTACAAGAATCAGTAAACATTAAATCAATACATTTTGCTTTCACTTGGTAAAGCCATCAGTGTTTCAGTCACTTTAGTTCTGTGAAGTATTTGCATCAGCGTTAGCTATTGCGTATATTTTATTATATGATTTGATTAGCCGTGAAATTATACCAGTCAGTTTAGTTTTGTATTACATTTCTTTAAGTACTGTAACGGAGCATTTCTATCAGAATGTCATTTGTAAACTTAGGCCTACAAATAACACATGTATAAGAACTTGAAATAACGTTAAGGAAGAGCTAAATTAATTTGTATATTTTCTTGGTTTAGAATACGAAATATGTTTACAAAATAATTTAAGTAGCCAGGTAAGTTTACGGACATGTAGCTTTCAAATCCGAGATTAGGTTCCCCGAGGTAGACACAGCAGACAGCTTTGCTCTAAAACCTCCTCAATAGTCATTAAAAGTTTACAATACTATAATGTTTCCTTTTATAACATTATCTACGTAATGACTGATTCACAAGCTCTGATAATATCAATAAATATCATGTTTAAATATCAAAAAGTTTGAATTTCATGTTCTTTTTTCTTCTATTTCTTTTTTATCACATAATATCTCAAAAACTAAAACATTGATGTCAACCAATTTCACTGAGGTGACGTAGTTTCAAACAGAGTATTCGTTTTTATAAGTATTATTAATAACTAACAGTAATTTAAAAAATCATAATTCCAGTGTAAACGATATTATCATTACCCCGTGAAATTAGCTTTCTTATAGACCAGGGGTGGCTAAAAAGCGGCTCGCGAGCTACATGCGGGTCTTTGACATATAATGTATGGCTCGCGGAACTATGTTGACTGAGACCCTTTTTGTATCACAATTAATATATAAGGTGAGTAAAAATTTCAAGCTTTATAATTATTTACTGTGTATAAACTGAGAATCTACTGGATTAAAACGTAAGTTTAATGTTCATGGTTCAGTAAATATGTTTAATAATTTAAATCCTAATTTTAAGTCTAGATTTGAGTCAGAGATTAAAGAAATTTCGGATCAGCAAGAATTACAGAGGAATTGTGTTGGAGAATCAGTAATCATACAAGCAAGGATTACAGGGGAAATGTACTGGGGAATCAGTAATCATACAAGCAAGGATTACAAAGAAAATGTAGTGGGGAATCAGTAATCATACAAGCAAGGATTACAGAGGAATTGTGCTGGAGAAACAGTAGTCATACAAGCAAGGATTACAGAGGTATTGTGTTGGAGAAACAGTAGTCATACAAGCAAGGATTACAGAGGTATAGTGTTGGAGAATCAGTAATCATACAAGCAAGGGTTACAGAGGAATTGTGCTGGAGAAACAGTAGTCATACAAGCAAGGATTACAGAGGAATTGTGCTGGAGAAACAGTAGTCATACAAGCAAGAATTACAGAGGTATTGTGTTGGAGAATCAGTAATCATACAAGCAAGGATTACAGAGGTATTGTGTTGGAGAAACAGTAGTCATACAAGCAAGGATTACAGAGGAATTGTGCTGGAGAAACAGTAGTCATACAAGCAAGGATTACAGAGGTATTGTGTTGGAGAAACAGTAGTCATACAAGCAAGGATTACAGAGGAATTGTGCTGAAGAAACAGTAGTCATACAAGCAAGGATTACAGAGGTATTGTGCTGGAGAAACAGTAGTCATACAAGCAAGGATTACAGAGGAATTGTGCTGGAGAATCAGTAATCATACAAGCAAGGATTACAAAGAAAATGTAGTGGGGAATCAGTAATCATACAAGCAAGGATTACAGAGGTATTGTGTTGGAGAATCAGTAATCACACAAGCAAGGATTACAGAGGTATTGTGTTGGAGAAACAGTAGTCATACAAGCAAGGATTACAGAGGAATTGTGCTGGAGAAACAGTAGTTATACAAGCAAGGATTACAGAGGTATTGTGCTGGAGAAACAGTAGTCATACAAGCAAGGATTACAGAGGAATTGTGCTGGAGAATCAGTAATCATACAAGCAAGGATTACAAAGAAAATGTAGTGGGGAATCAGTAATCATACAAGCAAGGATTACAGAGGTATTGTGTTGGAGAATCAGTAATCATACAAGCAAGGATTACAGAGGTATTGTGCTGGAGAAACAGTAGTCATACAAGCAAGGATTACAGAGGAATTGTGCTGGAGAAACAGTAGTCATACAAGCAAGGATTACAGAGGTATTGTGCTGGAGAAACAGTAGTCATACAAGCAAGGATTACAGAGGAATTGTGCTGGAGAAACAGTAGTCATACAAGCAAGGATTACAGAGGTATTGTGTTGGAGAATCAGTAATCATACAAGCAAGGATTACAGAGGTATTGTGTTGGAGAAACAGTAGTCATACAAGCAAGGATTACAGAGGAATTGTGCTGGAGAATCAGTAATCATACAAGCAAGGATTACAAAGAAAATGTAGTGGGGAATCAGTAATCATACAAGCAAGGATTACAGAGGAATTGTGCTGGAGAAACAGTAGTCATACAAGCAAGGATTACAGAGGAATTGTGCTGGAGAATCAGTAATCATACAAGCAAGGATTACAGAGGTATTGTGTTGGAGAATCAGTAATCATACAAGCAAGGATTACAGAGGTATTATGTTGGAGAAACAGTAGTCATACAAGCAAGGATTACAGAGGAATTGTGCTGGAGAATCAGTAATCATACAAGCAAGGATTACAAAGAAAATGTAGTGGGGAATCAGTAATCATACAAGCAAGGATTACAGAGGTATTGTGTTGGAGAATCAGTAATCACACAAGCAAGGATTACAGAGGTATTGTGTTGGAGAAACAGTAGTCATACAAGCAAGGATTACAGAGGAATTGTGCTGGAGAAACAGTAGTTATACAAGCAAGGATTACAGAGGTATTGTGCTGGAGAAACAGTAGTCATACAAGCAAGGATTACAGAGGAATTGTGCTGGAGAATCAGTAATCATACAAGCAAGGATTACAAAGAAAATGTAGTGGGGAATCAGTAATCATACAAGCAAGGATTACAGAGGTATTGTGTTGGAGAATCAGTAATCATACAAGCAAGGATTACAGAGGTATTGTGCTGGAGAAACAGTAGTCATACAAGCAAGGATTACAGAGGAATTGTGCTGGAGAAACAGTAGTCATACAAGCAAGGATTACAGAGGTATTGTGCTGGAGAAACAGTAGTCATACAAGCAAGGATTACAGAGGAATTGTGCTGGAGAAACAGTAGTCATACAAGCAAGGATTACAGAGGTATTGTGTTGGAGAATCAGTAATCATACAAGCAAGGATTACAAAGGAAATGTACTGGAGAATCAGTAATCATACAAGCAAGGATTACAGAGGAATTGTGCTGGAGAATCAGTAATCATACAAGCAAGGATTACAGAGGAATTGTGTTGGAAAAACAATAATCATACAAGCAAGGATTACAGAGGAATTGTGTTGGAGAATCAGTAATCATACAAGCAAGGATTACAGAAAAATTGTGCTGGAAAAACAATAATCATACAAGCAAGGATTACAGACAATATTAGTTTTAGTGGACGTGGCTTGCGATCGCGTGATTGTGGCATGTGTGGCTGTGTCGTGGGCAGTGAATTAGCGGAGTGTTAGTGTGATACTGGACGCTCTAGAGTTTGGTTGCATTGCTCGTGTTGGAGGTTATTGTTTCTTTTCACTTTAATTTTTTAGAAGTGTCTGTGAAAAATTGTAAAGGAAGACGGCGTCATCAAATTGTAAGAAGTGAAAGTATGAAGATAAAATCAGAAAATTTAAGCCAAAATGGGAAGATTTTGCATTCACCGTTAAAGGAGGTAAACCTTTGTGTCTTATCTGCAATGTGTTACTCAGTCATTACAAAGCCACTAATTTGAAACGCCACTATGAACAAATCACAAATTTTTTCGTCTGATTATTCATCTAAATCAGAATTACGAAAAAACAAGTTAATTGTGTTTACATCATCACTTAATAGTAATCAGACACTGTTGAGAACGTTCAGTAAGGAAGTTGATACGATGACTGAAGCTAGGTTTGTTATATCATGGAATATTGCTCGTGCTAAACGCCCATATTCTGATGATAATTTGTTAAGAAGAATACAGCTGAAACTGTTGCAGTGTTAGATCCAAATAACACAAAACGTCAGCGACTAATAGCTTCACGCCACACTACAGAAGGACGTATCTCCCAGATCAGTGCTGATGTTGCAGGCAAAATGCTTTAAAGAATTCCCTTGCATTCAGCTTAGCCCTTGACGAATCTACAGACACACAAGACAACCCACAACTGGTGGTATTTGTTTGTTATGTTTCCTCTGATGTCACTGTGAAAGAAAATATGTTGGACTTACTGGCACTAAAAACAACAACTCGTGGTGTTGGCATTAAATATGCGCTTGAAAGAGCCTTAACAAATCTTTATCCACTGGATAAACTCGTCAGTGTTGCAACAGATGTAGCACCTGCAATGGTGGGGAAAAATGCAGGATTAATTGCACTTATGAAAAGTGATCCCAGCTTTCCAGAGATTCTCCCTGTTCATTGTATTATTCGTGGTGAACGTCTGGTAGCCAGATACTTCAAGTATGAAGATGTTATGAAATTTGTTTTTGAAATTGTCAATTACAAACGCTTAAATGGGAAGACCCACTGACAGTTCAAAAATTTTGTTGGAGAACTGAAGCTTGAAGGTAAACCCAGTGATGTCTTTTTCTACTGCATTGTGAAGTGGCTGTAAACCAACAATCTCTTAAATAGGTTTATGGATCTCTTGGAGCCTATTATTACTTTTCTTGAAGAATAGATTCTACCCTAAACTGGAAAATGATGAATGGATGCAAGATCTAACGTTTCTTACTGATATAATGAATCATCTACAGACTCTCAACTTGGCACTCTTGGGGAAAGATGAGATTATTTCTGATCTTACTCAGACAATTTTCAGCTTTCAGAATAAAACAAGACTTTTTGAAAGAGACATATTGTCAATAAATTTCAGTTACTTTCCGAATCTCAAAATGAAAGTAAACACATTCCTTGATATTGATATAAAAGACTACAAATTGGAAGAATACAAAGATAAATTACAAGCCTGCTTAATAATATCCTACATAGGTGTGAGAACTTGCAGAAGTTGAAGCCCTGTTTTGCCTTTCTTGTTAATTCATTCTGAGTTGATGTGATCAATGATGGTTGTCCAACTCTCGAACCTCTAATTACAGAATCATCTGCTGTGGAAATGGAACTGATAGAACACAGGAGGACCTGGGTTTAAAGATGATCCGTTATTCCCGTTCTGCAATTGAGTTCTGGAAGCACGTTCCAGAAATAAAATAACCTGAACTGAAGAAAACCAGTGTGCGACTCATTTACAGTTCAACATACGGCTGTGAATCACTGTACTCTGTAATGAAGCTTGTGAAGTTGAAACATCGTGCAATCCCTTACAAATCAATATCTGACGGAGCTAATTCGTACAGCTTTGACAACATATCAGCCGGAATTTCAACGACTCACAACAAAGATGGAAACTCACACGACCTCTAGTAGCAGTAAATAACCTGATAATTCTATTAATATCTGTATGTGTCACAAAAACATTATGACTAAAAATTTGTCACGTGGTATCTGATTAAAATATCTCTGCAGACTTACACCGCTAAAATCAGGGGTTCGATTCCTCTCGTTGGGCTTAACAGATAGCTTCATGTAGCTCTGTTATAAGAAAAACCGAGATATTTTGACCAGATATTTACTGAGACAAATAAATATCATTAAATATATCTGTTTTTACCCCTTTTATGTTTGGCAGTCTCATTTAATGTTAATGAAATGCAAATTTGCATATTTTTTAGATGTATTAAATACGCTCAATATAGTTAAAACAATAATCAGCCAGGATTATGAAAGTATTTGGTATGTATATATATATATATGTGTGTGTGTGTGTGTGTGTGTGTGTGTGTGTGTGTGTACTTTGATTATTGATACTAATACAAATTAACAGTTTAAAAACTACATAGATAAATAAATATTATTACGTATATGTATTTATTAATATTTATATAAAATTTATATAACACAATGTGCATTAACAATATAAACGTGTGTGTAATATTTGTTCATGATCTGATGTTTATAGTATGTGGGTCTTACGTTGAGCGAGTTTGGCCACCCCTTTAATAGACACTTGGTGTTCCTTTAAAAAACTAAAGTACAGGACGAAACAGGGATTATCAGCCGATAATAGACGAATAATAAATATTGCAGTTGGAACCTCATTGTATTTAGAATTTGGTTATAAACACAACCTTCCTACGTGTATTAAAACATTGCATAAAAATTAGTAAAGAAAACTTTAAAAAAAAACACAAACTAAATATAGGAATGGCTAATACTAGGGGTGACAATTAGATCATCACTACATAATAGTAGAATCAAGAATTAACATAGAGCAAAATATATAACAGTTCAATCACACCTGCGTTTAATTTATTATATTTGTCTGCTGACGTTCGATTGCACTGTGTAAATGCTATATCTATCACTTAAAACCGCGATTTGATAGTTGATGCTCTTGGTTTGCAATATATGGAGTAATATGTTTGAATCCTGGCATTATACCTGCTTGTCCTTTCAGGTGTAGGAGTGTTATAGTGTGACAACCAATCTTCCTCTTCGTTGATAAAAATGTAGCCCAAGTGTTGGCGGTGGGTGATATTGACAAGTATCTCTTACCTCTAGTATATCGCTGCTGTGGACAAAGTCCTCGAGCAGCTTCGCACTTAATTCAACAAACTTAAAATCTCGAATGGAGTTGTAAAGGTTTGTTGTTTATATCACTAGGAAAGACATGTTTTCGTTTGTTAAAACCTACTGAGACTCGAGATCTGTAAAAGTGGTGATATGAAAAGTTACGTACGCTTCGAGTAAGTATCAGAAAGTACTACTGCCGGAGGTAAACAAACGCCTTCCCCTCCACGGAACATTACTTATCAACAAATCCCTCCGCCTCGCCGATTTGCATTAACAAAACAAAAAGTAAACACATAAAAATAATTCCAGTAAAATGCCAAAAACAGAACCCTCAGAATCTGTAAGTTATTTCAATATTTTAACACAAGTAGTTTCTTTCTCTCTTTTATAATCCTATCGGTAAACAGGACTAACAACCCTCGGGGTTCTTGTACCCTTATGTTCTGTGACATCACTGAGATGTCCGTTCTTCACGGTGAATTAGAACTCGAAGTTTTCTGCTATTGGCGGGAGTTCAGTGAGGTACAACGCAACGCTCCTAGCGTGTAAACCGGTTTTCGTGTGCACGTCTAGCGGCAAAGTGTGAAGTAGCCCAATTGACACTCAAGTACTCGGGCGTACTAAGTAGTGGTGGAGGCGGTAAAACAAGCTACAATTCACCAAAGATCCTGAATAAAACTCAGGTTAAAGAAAAATAAGAACCACTCCGGGTTTGTTGTTGTGTTTTTATTCCCATTAATTTTCAGTGAAAGCAAAATTTGGGCAAATGGCTGGAGAAGTAAATGTTCTGCCCCAGGTTCAACAAAAGGAGACCCAAAGCACCACACATTCAGCTGCTGTGACAGCCACTGTTAAGACCGAGTCAACAGGTGTAGGAGAAGGGCTTAAGCTAAACCCAGGATATTTCAGAACTGTTCCAGGGATATTGAAGCTTGTCCAAGTGGTAAGTGGTGTCATCAGCTGGTGTTTCAGTCCTTCTTCTTTATTGAAATTCGTATATTTCCAGCACTTTTTCTCACTAGTGCTGATATGAGAAAAAAATATATATATATAATAATTCACCAAAAATTGATTATTTAGTTATTCAGATTTAATGTATAAATACACCTGAGCACATGGTATTTCACTACTTGTTCATTTTGAATAGAAACCCCCCAAGTGGATCAGCGGTAGAGAAGAGTAAAGAAAAATTAGTTAACGTGTATTATCGCTGTGTTATACAACAGATATAAACGATTTTATATTATTAACTTTGAATTCAATCACTCTCCTACTGAGTAGGGCTCGGCGTGGCCAGGTGGTTAAGGCCCTAATTAGAGGGTCAGGAATTGGAATCGTTGTCCCAACAAACATGCTCGCCCTTTCAGCCGTGTGGGCGTTATAAAGTAATGGTCAATCCCACTATTCGTTGGTGAAAGAGTATCCCAAAAGTTGGCGATGGGTGGTGATGACTAACTGCCTTTCCTCTAGTCTTACACTGATAAATTAGGGACGGCTAGCAAGTTTGGAGACGTATGAAGCTAAAAACCGTATTTCAATATCCCTGGTAGTAAGTAGCCAGTCCATTGACTAGTTTTGCGCTCGACAACAAAGAAAGAAAGAGAAGCCTTTTTAGGTACACTGACTAAATAAAACTTAAGTTTTGAAATTTTTTTACAGTTTAAGTTTCTGACGTTTGTACATAAACTAACTCTTAGCTACTCTTCTTAAACTTAAATAAAAGTATTTTCCAAATTAGTCATTGTTTTATTATATAACTGAGTTTGTCCTAGTTTTCAGTTATTCACCAACTAAAATAGAACTTTCATTTGTACCACAGAAACCCTGCCGAGATTGATTGTATTCTTGGAGCTTTACATAATTTATCATACGTTTCAATAGCACAACGTCTTGTCACTAGGGTAAAGTAATATATGTTGAGACTCTAACCAAGATTTAAAAGAGAGCAGGCAATAAGAGTACAGCACGTTGTATTTTATCAGGCCTATGTTAACTCATTTAAAGAAAAGTCCTATGGAAATAATGAAGGAAAAAGCTTGGTCAAACCCTAGATGTTCTATTTCCCTAAATGGGTGTTAATCTATAACATGGATGTTATTCGTTATCACAGGCGTTCTTCTTCCTACTTGCTCTGACGTCATAGGTGATGGGGCGTGGCCGTTATTACCTTGTTTACAACAATTATCTTTCAAGTCAAGCAATTATTTCCTAATGTGTATATTTTATTTTTCATGCTTCGATAGAAAACTCGCGAGAAATTAAAAGTTTGGAACTGAAAAGTGTATATCTTGCAACGTACAACATTGTATTAGCTGTGTCTTTATATGATGTACAGAATGAAACATAGTTTTATGTGAAACTTCTCATGCGGCTGTTGACAATGTTAATCGTTTTATAACATCTATAAAATTGGTGCATCTGTACTTAATACTGTGGTTTGGGGGTTAGGGTATTCGCAATATGTGGGTCGTGGATTCGAATCCTCATCCCTCCAGACGTGCTCTTCCTTTCAGCAGTGAAGGCATTATTCTGTGCCGGTAAATCCCACTTATCCCACTTGATAAAAGAGTAACCCAAGAGATGGTGGTGGGTGATAATGAAATATGCCTTTCACTGCTGAATTAGGGACAGGTAGTCCTCGTGTAGCTTTGCGCGAAATTCAAAACAAACTAAACGTAATTTATCATTGTTTCGGAGATATGTTATTGCACAAACACAGTATGACTATACTTAGCACTATGTATCGTTGGTTTTATATGTATAAATATAGTACATCTATACTAAGTACTATTTATCATTGTTTTTGGTGTGCATAATCATAGTACATCTGTACTTAATACTATGTATGTATCGATAAATGAGATTACCATGTTAATTACAATCTTTCATTTTGTTCCTTGTAATATATATATATATATATTTACTTTTAACAAAGTTTCCTCTTATCTTGGTTATTCCGTATCGTTTACTTTTTGGTAAGGCTTATTCTTACAGGGAGTTTGTTGTTTTTGTACTGTAACGTTTCTTGATAAAATATCTTGCTTTGAGAACGTTTCGTGTCTCTACAAATATTTTGTAAACGTTACTTGAAAAGTTTTCACATTATAAAATCATTTCGTGTTTCTACAACTGTTCTGTAAATGTTACTTAATAGTATCTCTTGTTATAAGAGTTTTGTATCTGTATAACCATTCTACGCTTTGAGTTAACATTTCTTGACATAAAAAATAATGTTACATATTTGTACAAATACCTTGTAACGTTTTTTAATAAGATGTTTTTGTTGTTGCAGTAAGTTTCATGTTTGTACTTTCACTCTGTAGTGTCGTTACCTGTGTTTAGGGTTACAAAAAATTAATTTTATACCAGAAATTTTAACGTCACTAAAACACAAAACAGAAAATAAAGAACATAATCAGATATCTATTAATTATTTGATATTATACAGACGACAAGGGCTTATCTCCCGTATTGTTCACTTGATAGAAACACAATAGACATGTAATATTCGAATAACAATGGATATTCAACATTATCGGGTTATTTTAGTGATAACAGTACACAATAAAAATATCAAATACTTGTTACCACATGACTTCACACAATCAACGGTAGCAACTTCCTGATGACAATATACCAGTAAACAAACAAAATACTAAATTAACAACTTTATTCTATAGTATACAGACTGAACAGTATCAGATAATGTACTATTAACGCAGTAATCGACTGGGAACATTACATTTCCAGTGTCAGATCTGGAAAGGCACTTGGTCATCCACGAGCGGAGAGGCGCGCTTTTTATTATTATTGCACATAACCACGACGTAAGATTCATTAGTTATGTGGAATTAAGCACAAAGCTACACAATGGGGCATCTGTGCTCTGTCCACCACTTGTATCGAAACTCGGTTTCTAGCGATGCGAGTACGTAGACAATCCGCTGTGCTAGCGGGGGGCATGGCTTAAGAATGGTAGCTGATACACTGTCAAATTAAAATAGAACTTGAATCCTTTCACCGCTATATGCATACAGATTTATGGAACATGTTATACATTTTTTTTTAGCATCGAAAAGCGTTGTATATTCTATTAAATAATGACGCGCAATAAACTCAGTAATTTTGTAATTAAAAGATCATAAGTATTGCATATTACTTTCCAAATGTTGTAAATAAATACAGGAATAATTCGTCACGTAGTATTGTTTATACGTGTGTGTGCGATCGCGCGCTTAACGCAAAATTACACAATCAGCTATCTGCGTCATGTCCGCCACAAATATCGAACTCCAAATTTAACTGTTATATTACCGCTAAACTATTGGGGACTGTATGTATCTAAAAATAAATCTTGCGTTTGAGGAGTTATTCACAGCAATGTCAGTGAAAAAATCGATTTTCTTGACATAAGTATTGAATCAGTAGATATGATAATAAAATTTAAATTTTTGTTTCAGTTTTTACTACTCAGAATGGAGAAAACTTTTTTTATATTTTTGACTTACGTAATACGGTAAGAATATGGGAGAAAAACTGTAAGCTAACATTGTAAATGTCTTATAGCTGGTTTATTTTGACTTGGTAAAGCCGAATCTACCTGCAATTTTTCTGTCGTGTAAATTACTGTTTTACTTATTTGATATTAGCGTGACAGAAAGCAGTGAAACAGAGGTCAGGTTGCTCATGTAGTGCACCTAGATTTAGGATGAACTTGTGTACATCTGTTTGTTTCACGTAAGGCAGTCTAGTTCACGTGCATGTACACATCCAAAGAAGCTAAACGAGTTTCTTGGACTCTTCGAACTTCATTTGCGCAAAAGTCAAACACGGACGTTACGTTCTCTTGTTTTTGTTTTGAGCCTTAGGGTAGCTTGCATGGTATGCGTGTTCACGAGGCCCACTGGCCGGGTCCAATCTGTGAAGTTTATACACCTTCCACTTCGGCTGCAAGGTTATACCTTAACAGCGCCGTGCCCCGGATGTTTCGTATACAAACTACCTGTGGCTCCGTCATTACAACAAATTGCACAATAAAATAATGGTAGTTTCCCGCGTATCGGAGAACAACACCCTCTAACGCATTATACACGTTTTACTGCAATAATGCTTAACGAGTTTTTCTGATAAATTCTTTCTCTATTTTCTATCAAGTTATTTCAAAACCAAGTACAAGTGTACAAGTTTAAAAAGTTTGAGTTGTAAGGAACATTCCTTTTCTAAACAAAATATTCCATAATCTTGCAATATTTTATTATTTTCCTTCAGAACACAAATTACAAAATAGACAACTTAATAAGGCAAAATTTAGCGAAAAAATTATTTTCTTTGGTACCATAACCGTTAGTAAATTTATTTAGTGTTTTTAGTCAGTTTGTGAAATCAAACGTTTTAAAAAATTCTGTAATATTTTATGTGAATGACACGAAACACAATTCATTTTTATATTTACAACCACTTTTGGCATCGTGTCACGTTTCTGTGTTTGTGCTCACTCGTGAATTGAGTCTTTTCCAGTTATTGGTTGGTTTATTGTTTATGTTTGTTTAAGAACAAATTATTTTAAAAAGTCAGGACTCCTAACATGTTGGTAATAAAAGTAAATAACGAATCTTCAGACTATTGACAAACCATTAGTGGCGTTGTTTGTTTTTTGTCGCCACTTCTAAAGTATTTAAAACGTTTCTTCCCATGTACAAGAGAGTCAGTCACAGAAACCTAATTATAATTTCGTACTCAAAAAAAACTAAATGAAATTTGAGAATTATCTTTAGTAACAAACAATATGTAACGGTTGAACTATTGTCTTTCCTTATATTACGATTAACGCATATGTTATTTCTCGTGAATTATATTAAAGCTCGGAGTTTCTTACTGTTCTTTTAATATTTTGCAACAACTTATTTCAGTTGAAAATGCCAAACCACGTACAGACAGATACGCTGATGTGGTCATTTTAATGTCGATTTAAATCTTTATACTTACTAGCCCACCTCTACCATGTCTAATGCATCTTTATAATATTCCCACACTCAACCAGCCCACTGTACGCTGCATCTTTATAACATTCTCCCACACAACCAGCATACTGTCCACTGGATCTTTATAGTATCCCCACCCTCACTGTTCACTGAATCTTTATAATATTCCACATTCAACCAGCCCAATATTTACTGCATTTTTATAATATTCCCATACTCAACCAGCCTACTGTCCGCTGCATCTTTATAACAATTTCCCCACACAGACAGCCCACTGTCCACTGCACTTTATAATATCCCTAAGTTAAATCAGCCTACTGTCCACTGCATCTTTATGACATTCCTTAGTTCAACCAGCCCACTGTTTACGACATCTTTACAATATTCCCACTCTCAACTAGCCTACTGTACTCTGCATCTTTATTACATTCTCTTACACTCAACTAGTTTACTGTCCGCTGCATCTTTATTGCATTCTCCCACACTCAACTAGCTTACTGTCCGCTGCATCTTTATAACAATCTTCCACACACAATAAATCTCTATGTATCCCCTCAATGGTAAACAAAACAGAACCAGAATTTTCAATCGTAAAATATTGTAAAAGTAGTGTTCTAAAGTTAAGTAATGGAAAAGTATAATGATGAAAACTGGGATTCTATACACACCAAGCTTTCGATAGACAAAGTGTAAAAACCACTGATGTAAGGACTTTCTTGTCCAAGTATATTCGTCAGCTTAACCTGCTACGTGATTATTAGCCGAATCAAGCGATTTGACCACTTCCATCTCGCTTTTTTATTAAGCAGTAATGTTTTGCCTCATACTTGTAATATTCTCACTAAGCCAGCCCACTGTCCAGTGCAGATTTATAATATTCTATCACACAGCCAGTTCACTGTGTATGAAGGAAATAGGTTTCTTTCTCCCTTTACATTGCAGATGTACACGAGTTCCTTTGCTGCTGTAGGTTTACTATACCTCGTTTTTCCCAAACTAATGTTCATTAAGAGGATTACTATTTCCCCGTCCCTCCTATCTACTACTGTCTTGTTGGACTCTTTCCATGTCAATTGTAATTCACCCAAGACTGTTACATGACGTGGTTAAGAGTATTTGATACTGGTTATAATATTGTTTGTTTGCTTGAGGTGTTTGAGGTCATTCTAACGGTAAATAAAAAAATGATAATTTTTGGCACGATGAAGTATAAATTATTTATTATGAGGTACAGCCGATTAGATTCTGTAATACAGTTTCCATCGTCAGGACTAGTGTCTAGGTTGTTAGCTTAGCCTATATTCATTTACAACTTAATGGGTAGGTTGATTTTTTTTTAAATGAAATAAACTTACCCATTAATGGTTAAAGCTGAATATACGTTGTAGACACTTAACCCTGATGTTACCGAAACTAGTCGACTGTATCTTAATATTAAAGGTATTACCTTTCATTGTGCCTAAAAGAGAACTTACGTTTTAATCAACTTACATAAATCTGCGCACAGCAGTCCCTAATTTTAAACTCATAGACACGGTGAAAGACAACTCGTTAACAACACTCTCCGTCTACTCTTATACTATTCTTGTTTAACCAAATGGTAGAATTTGAACGCAGTTTTGAGAGACACCTATTGTCCAAACGTTGACAGCGCGTTTCATGCAGCAAAGGATTGAAAATCATAAACTCTCGAGTTCACCACCTGAACACACTAACTACTAGGCCACATCTGGGCCTACAATAACGTATACTCGTATGTCGGTAAACTATTTTTGTACTATATAAAAGTAATTAAGTAACATTAATTTTAGAAATAAACTTTAGAAAATTAATCATTTTGATAACCATCTTGTTCAGTACAAAACTCATTCATGTAAAAGTTATATGTATGTTGTGTTTTTCCGATAAAATTTACAAATTGAATGTTTATACATGATGCACGTTTTTCCGTTTAAGGAATAAACTGATTATAAACTTATTTTATTTAAAAGAGCGCTTTTAAAGTAACATTTGAGAAAAACAAACATTTCTCTGGTCCTACAAGATTGTACTTGAACACGCATTTACGTGGATATATGAAAACTTAAACCCACCCTTAATATTTCTGGAAGCTTTCGATTCCTCTTTCAAGCTCTTATGAAATATCTATCTTTCCTACTTCTTGGGGCCTCGTATGGTCTGGTGGTTAGGGCGTTCGACTCGCAATCTGAGGGTATTGAGTTTGAACCCCTGTCCCACCAAAAGTGCACGCCTTTTCAGCCGTGAGAGTATTATAAGTTATGGTTAATCCCATTATTTACTGTTTAAAAGTAGCCCACGAGTTGGCGGTGTTGTTGTTGACTAGCTGATTTCTCTGTAATCTATCGCTGCTAAATTAGGGACAGCTATCGTCGGTAATCTTTATGTAACTTTATGCGAAATTCAAAACCAATAAAAGTCTAGTGACAACAGCACCTCATTTCATAAGCCAATCAACATATGAAAAAATAAACAAAAGTATCTTAACAGGAGTCTAACTTGTCTTTTCTTGTTGTCAACAGATACTAGTACAAAGAACAACTGAATAATTCTTATCTGTTCGTTCTGCTAGCACAAAGTATTGCATGGTGTGTAATTTCTTAACTACCTCATCTTAAAACCATTTCAAATACCATCCTCTTACTTCCTACTAGGCCGTTAAACCCCAATGGTTCCCATGACGCCCTGATTATTTAAGTTTTCCACAGAGGGCTCTGAACTCTTGTGAACTCTTCACTTTAAAAAAGTGATTTGTGGGATTCTAAAAAGGCGTTGGTTATGTTCTGCTGTGACGACCACTTTATGGAGAGAGTTTAAAACTGTATATAAGGTAACGACTGATGTTAACTTGATTCGTTCACATGATCCATTTCTATAAAAATAAAGGGGGAGAACTCGTTGATTATATATGCATGTACTCTTACTTTTTATTAACCCTAAAATTAGCGATAACTTTCATTACTGCTCAAGTTTCACATATTTCACAATATTGACTATTTTTTATTCTTTAGTTTGTTACAAGCTCACTAGTAACCAACGTACTCCTAAGTGGCACAATGAAATGCCTGTTGATTTATAACGCTAAAAACCAGGTTTTGATATCCGTGGAGAAAACAGTACGGATAATCTATTATAATCTTGTCCTCTGTTACAGTCAAACACAAGCTGCAGTCTAAAATTTGAGATGACGGCGAATAGCCTTAATAGTATTACTATGAATATACATAGATAAAAATATAGATTTAATGCTTTTGTTTATCGTTATTTATATATATATAATGTTTCTAACATTTTTCGTAAAACTTGTGGTAACGCTGTCAATACACAATCCTGTTGTTGGAGTTTTCTGCTATTCTGTCAATACACAATCCTGTTGTTGGATTTTTCTGCAATTCTGTCAATACACAATCCTGTTGGATTTTTCTGCTATTCTGTCAATACACAATCCTGTTGGATTTTTCTGCTATTCTGTCAATACAAAATCCTGTTGTTGGATTTTTCTGCAATTCTGTCAATACACAATCCTGTTGTTTGATTTTTCTGCTATTGTGTCAATACACAATCCTGTTGTTTGATTTTTCTGCTATTGTGTCAATACACAATCCTGTTGTTTGATTTTTCTGCTATTGTGTCAATACACAATCCTGTTGTTGGATTTTTCTGCTATTGTGTCAATACACAATCCTGTTGTTGGATTTTTCTGCTATTCTGTCAATACACAAACCTGTTGTTGGAGTTTTCTGCTATTCTGTCAATACACAATCCTGTTGTTGGATTATTTTGCTATTATGTCGATACAGAATCCTGTTGTTGGATTTTTCTGCTATTCTGTCAATACAAAATCCTGTTGAATTTTTCTGCTATTGTGTCAATACACAATCCTGTTGTTGGATTTTTCTGCAATTCTGTCAATACACTATCCTGTTGTTGGATTTTTCTGCAACTCTGTCAATACATAATCTTGTTGTTAGATTTTTCTGCTATTCTGTCAATACACAATCTTGTTGTTAGATTTTTCTGCTATTCTGTCAATACACAATCTTGTTGTTGGATTTTTCTGCTATTCTTTTTGTCACATGAATGTTAACCTGAAAAACTTTACCTCGTACAAGAGAGTTTATTATTTTAGGCTTAAGCTGTATTACAGTGTTTTTCCTATAGCAAAGCCACAGTGGGCTATCTGCTGAGTCCATCGAGGGGAATCGAACCGCTGATTTTAGGGTTGTAAATCCATAGACTTACAGCTGTTCCAGCGGGGGACCTGTGTTACACAGTAAACGATAAAAAAAAATATGGATAACGATATCTTCATGAGTGTTTAAAAAAAAGGCTAAACTGAAACATTAAATCTTTGTTTTTATCTGTGTGTATTCACGGCAAAGCAACTAAGGAAGGAAAGTTGTTGACATTAGTAGCATAGAGGGACTTAAGTGATGTCATTTTAATATTCTAGACATTATTTTACGGTTTCGACGTCTAGTATTTATAATCAACGCTTTGACATATAGCAAATATTTTATAGGTTTATTTAGAATTAAGCGCAAAGCTACACAATGGACTGGCCTGGCATGGCCAAGCGCGTAAGGCGTGCGACTCGTAATCCGAGGGTCGCGGGTTCGCGCCCGAGTCGCGCTAAACATGCTTGCCCTCCCAGCCGTGGAGGCGTATAATGTGACGGTCAATCCCACTATTCGTTGGTAAAAGAGTAGCCCAAGAGTTGGCGGTGGGTGGTGATGACTAGCTGCCTTCCCTCTAGTCTTACACTGCTAAATTAGGGACGGCTAGCACAGATAGCCCTCGAGTAGCTTTGTGCAAAATTCCAAAATAAACAAACAAACACAATGGACTATCTATGCTCTGCCCACCAGGGATATCGAAACCCGGTTTTTACCAGTGAGAGTCCACAAACATACCGCTCTGCCATCACTTACAGTTACGTGTATTCCTTACTCTTCAAACACTTTTTAGAGAAGTTTCGTGATTTCTTTGACAACATATTTCTTTCTCTAAGTCACTTTGCTGATTCTAATCGCTCCACAACAGAAATTTGCTGTAATCACCAATTCAAATCTTGAATCAATGTATAGAAAACCTGTAGTATTATTTCGGAATATTTTGTTGCTACTAAAGGCTAAACAAGCAAAGAAAGTAACGGGAAAAATGTAAAAGAAATCCATTATAATAAGTAGTTTATCTGGAGCCTAATACATAAAGAAAAACTGCACCACACAAGGACAGGAGAAAATAAATTATTAGCGTGTTTGCATATAATTAGGGACTTTATATGCTTCAGTAACAGAGCAGGTCATGTTGGTTGTCTTGGAAACGTTACTACAGTGACCAGCTCGTCGTTGTCACGTTCCAAGTACGAAACAGTGAGTGACACGCACGTCTTGGCAACAGATTTATATCAGTGATAATATCATGATTATGGGATCTGAATTCTAGGTACAGGTAGCCGTGCCCTTCACAACCACTACCCAGTATTTTAATTCTCTATGTATAAGAAATGAATCTTGAAAAGAACTTCTTTGTTTCGGCGTAACAATATACACGGAAATAGCCAAGTGTCTTTCAACAAAGAACATTACTGTTTTATGTTTGTTTGTTGTTGTTTTTAGACGACTTGATTAAACACTAGAAAAGTCTGTTAAAAACTGTCTTCTATGTTGGCAGCAGAACACAGAAAACAATGCAAGTTAGGGAATGAAGAGAGCCAATCAGAAGAGTATACATTGCTTTTACGTACCAGTTGTGTATTCTTACGTGACAGTTGATAGAAAGCCAAGTTTGACAGGAAAAATAGTGAAAACTATGTGCGTAGCGTAGCAAGTGGTCTCTATTATAGTTCACAAACAGCCAAAGTGTTGGTGTTGTTGTTGTTTTTGGAATTTCGCACAAAGCTACTCGAGGGCTATCTGTGCTAGCCGTCCCTAATTTAGCAGTGTAAGACTAAAGGGAAGGCAGCTAGTCATCACCACCCACCGCCAACTCTTGGGCTACTCTTTTACCAACGAATAGCGGGATTGACTGTAACATTATAACGCCTCCACGGCTGGGAGAGCGAGCATGTTTGGCACGACTCGGGCGCGAACCCGCGACCCTCAGATTACGAAGCGCACGCCTTAACGCGCTAGGCCATGCCAGGCCCGCCAAAGTGAACGAGTGGATTTAAACAAGTAGCGCTACGAAACTGAAATTAAATACCGGTATATCTATAAATGTCAACACAGCTGGTTTGTTTTTCAAGAAAATATTAAAACCCGCTGGAACTGTGTTCGTGATAGCATACGTTCATAGAGTCATTCTCATGGCAACTCATGCTTAATAAAACGAATTCTACTTTGTATAGTATCACAACGACGTGGACTTACTAAGAATGAAATGACCTTATTCGTTTTAATCATTGATATCTAAGCTCTCTGTAACAGGTTCCTGCATATTAAAAGTCATTATATTAACAGCTACATTAAATATTAAGTATAGCGTGTTTGCTTTACCATTACAGGTGTGTCCATTTGTTTTTACGTCGCTATAAGATAATGTTAATGAGTTTTTTTCTGTTTAGCTATAATTGCCTTATAGTGATATATCTATATTTTATTACTTACCAGAGGTAGTGTATGGTTGCATCGTAGAAATTCTTTTTAGATATGTCACAAAATTGTAAAAATAATGATATATATGCTTATTGTGATTCTAGAGATAAAATACCAATTTTTACTAAAGTTGATATTTCATAGCTTCTACAATTAGTTTAGATGACTAACTAAATAATACTCCAGTGACTCAGCAGTACGTCTGCGGACTTATAACACTATAAAACGGGCTTCGATACCTGTAGTGGACACAGCACAGATGGCTCATTGCGTAGCGTTGTACTTAACTGCAAACAAAATTAAATAATGAATTACATTTATTTTCCTTAGAGACCAATCTCTATAAAGAGGATGTAGTATATTCTAGAATACATTCTTCATAATAAATTCTTTACATAAAATGTACATCTAATTAAATATCACTTCTTACACATTCTTATTTATTACTTATTTGGATTCTTGTTTAATTTTAACATTCTTCAATATACCCACACATTTCTTTATTTTCCCTTTCATCATCCTTCAAATCCATCCATTTCCCTATTGATTTATTTCATTTCTAATCCACTGATATTCTTTTTTTATTTTCTCTCGGCTCCACACACTCACAAATATGTTCCTTTTTACATCCTTTTTCTAACACCTGACATATTTTGGATCTTCTTAGCCAGGTAGTTAGGACGCTCGATTCGCAATCTGCGGGTCGCGAGTTGGAATCACCAATCTACCAAATCTGCTCATTCTTTCAACCGTGGGGGTGTTATAATTTACAGTCAATCTCACTATCCGTTGATAAAAGAGAAGCCCAAAACTGGTGGTATCTGTTGATGACCAGTTGCTTTTCCTCTAGTGTTACACTGCTAAATTAAGGACGGCTTGCGCAGACAGTCCTAGTGCAGCCTTACACGAAATTCAAAATAAACCAAACAATCTTCATGACTTCTCCATTTTTTCTGTTCTTTACGAATATTTTCGCTTTTTAATCTAATCGACAATCTAATATATTTTCTTTTATGTTCTTTCTCTTAAACATTAAGTCTTTTCTTTATCTCAAAGTAGACTGTTCTACTGCGCTTCAGGCTGAGCATGGCCAGGTGGGTTAAGGCGTTCGACTCGTAATCCGAGAGTCGCGGGTTTCAATCCCCGTGGCACCAAACATGCTCGCCCTTTTAGCCGTGTGGGCGTCATAATGTGATGGTCAATCCCACTGTTCGATGGTAAAAGAGTAGCCCAAGAGTTGGCGGTGGGTAGTGATGACTAGCTGCCTTCCCTCTACTTTTACACCGCTAAATTAGGGACGGCTAGCGCAGATAGCCAAGTGTAGCTTTATTCGAAATTCAAAAAATCAAAACAAAAACATCTCATTTCCTACTAGTTGAAATATCTGTTCGATAGATGAAATATAAAATTTTTGTAACAAATAATAGAAAATGTGTTTATATTTTTGATTAACATAATAATCATTAAAATTGCAATAAAAATACATAAAGGCACCAATAATGTAAAAAAGAGACAAACTGTTTTCAAGAATTATATTAATATGAAATTAGATGGAGGTCTAACCCTCACGTGAAAATCTTTCTCAAGTCGTTCTGTATCATTTTATCAGGTTTGGTACTGCTTGATAAAAAAAAATGTGGAAACGTGTAAGAAACAGATATATATACATATGCATATACACAGTACGTTCCTTTATATATATTAAAGCATTCAAAATAAATATATTGCCACTTGTTGAATATCCCTTTCATAAAATCTTCAAATTTCTTATGTCAATCCACCTATCCACTCTTTTATTATACTTGGTCTAACTGAATAAGTGACTTCAATGGACCTATGTACTTAAAATATTGTACTAAGATATTCATAATTATCATTCTAAATGTGGCTCAAAAGAGGTATAGCCATTATTCGTAATTTTCTTCAAAAGGCGTGTACTCCTAGATAGATGTGGTTTTTTTCAAAGGTACTTCAAAAGGAACGTACATAGCCAAGCTCTGAAGTATACCTCAAAATGATTATTATGTTTCGAAATGTACCTAAAGATGTGCCTTTTTAAATTGAAATATATCTCACAAATAACAAATATCCCATTCGAAGTGTACCTCCAAAATGATTTACATTCATGTTTGAAAATGTATCCAAAAAGCATCATACTTACACTTCGAAATCTATGTGAAAGAAATAATTTATTCTCTGATTTACAACTTTTTTCACCTGTTCAGTGAACTTTAAGATAAAATACCCGTTTGCATATTAATATGGAGTTTTCTCTGGGTATAATATTGAAAATAGAAAGGCTTTCTACAACTACCGTCTTTATAGTCGATTTGCATATTCAAATAATTGTGAGCCTATTTAGTTTTTAATTGCATATAATTTTCCAGCGACGTTGGTTATCAACAGTTTTGAAGGAAATCTTGTCTACCTATAGTTTATCCATAAATGAATTTTATAAGCTATTTCTTAACTTACAATGGAGGTTCATAGCCAAGCTGGTTAATTTAAGACAAGTCGATATTGTCTTATGCATACTTTATATTAAACGAAATAACGCTACTTTCTTCTGATGTAGTAAATGAAATACAAACAAACACGTTTTTTTTAGTAGAAGTGTTAAGGACAATAAGCACAAATATGTTTGGTTCCTTCTTCATATTGTTGTAACGCCCTCTGTTGGTAGGAGATTTTAAAATTATTTGGCAAAACGAAGTAATAAAGAGAACATCCACTTAATAGTATTGAAATCGTTTCATTTCTTCAATTAAAAGTTCGCTCCCCAGTGGCACAGCGTTATACCTACGGATTACAACGCTAGAAAGTCGGTTTTGATACCTGTGGCGGGAAGAATACAAAGAGCTCACCGTGTAGCTTTGTGATTAATTCTAAACAACAACAATAATCAATCCCAAGTAAACCATTTATTCATGGCCTACGTAAATACCATAGGCATAACTTCATAAGTACATAAAGTCTCAATAGTAATTCCCTATACTTTGCTTATTTTGTTCCAATCACGATGCTTCTCGAGTCTTTGTGAAAAACAACAATAATAATATTGTACTCATAGAGTCTTGACTCTAAAGTCAGTTCAAATTTTAGTTCATTGTCTTCGAACTCGCAGTTTATTTCGTTAAAATAGTTTTTGTTTAAGGTTTCAAGAAAATCCTAATCGTTAAGCTAGGTGGCCATTACAGGAAATTAGAGCTCCCTTTAGTAAACAACAATACAAACATTCCTAACTAAAACAGTGCTTACAACACTTCCCATTCTTTGAATTGTGAAGTCCCTTGAATAACACCATCACACGAAGAAAGTAATGGTACATTAAACTTACTTTTATTCTAATCATGGAAAGTTAACGCTTGTAACAAACTACTTTAGTATTCATAGATATAGACATTACAACACCTAAATCATTAATTAAACGTGTAAAACAAAATACAATCGGAATATTGGTTAACAAAACATATTTATTTTTTTCCTTATATAATTTCCTGAAGTTGTCCAGTCATCAAAATATATTTCTTTTCTGTGGCTTATGTTATGAAGGACGTATTTTATTTTCATTTGCTGTCTTGTCATTAACGGAGTTCTATTCCGATAGACGATAAGGGAATCCACTGGTATTTCGGCAAGTACTTTGGACTCTGTAGCAGGTAAAATGATTTTCAGTACACTATTCTCAGAAACTGATAAACTGACATCTTTCTGCCAAATTCGATTAAAGCAGATGACCTTCAATTTGAACCTATCTTTATTAGTTTTGGTCACTACAAGTCCAACCTCTGTTGCTGTAATTCACCTATAATGTACAGGTAGTTCTTTGTCACAGATGGTGAACGCACAGATAGTTTTTGTCACAGATGGTGAAAATGTTTAAAGCAAATCTGACGTCACATTTATGTTTTCTCCCAGAGAAGATTCTGTTCTTTCAGTTTACCTCCTCTGGAATCTAAGCATCCACTCCCGTGTTTGCCGTTCATGGCGACCCTGACACACTATTTTGGCCTTGAATTACTGTAGACGGGTGGCCCCTAGGGCTAATCGGCTGATCCACTTAAGCTTGGGTCAACCGAGTACTAGAGTTGGACGTACTCAACGAGTGTTGTGGACGTTGTGTCTGATGCTGATGTTTGGGTATAGTACTCACGAAACCCTGAAGTTGATGCAGTATCCTTGTATGACATTGTAGTGTGTCCCCTAGTAGAGCTCCATGGTGGGTGAAGTCAGTGGGTACTGAAATATTCTTTCTTTATTGTGGATCCCTAAAATAAAAATAAAATAGTAAAAAAAAAACAGTTCATAGGTAAACGACGTCTTGAAGATTCTGAACAGCAATCTTTGACTTCCTTAATACCTGTACCTCATTTTCTGATATTACATTCTTTATCAAACAAATCTTTAGGTCACATGTCCTCCTTTTTTTATTCAGAAGGGTCTAGAGTGGCTTGCTAGCTTTCCTAAGTCAGTAAAAAAGCTACGTTCTGGGGACATTTTGATGAAAACATCTTCTCCAAAACACTTGCATTCCTAGGCTGTTGGGGTATACCCATTGAGATTACACCCCATGCTACTTTAGATTCGTTACAAGAATCTATTGTAATCTATTGTTGAGAGAAATTTCGCTGGTTTCTCCACCCAAGGAGTTTCTGTAGTGACGCGTCTCAATTTTGACGTTTACATCACCACGACCACCTGCCACCATCAAGGCAGGTTACCTTAATTGTAAGGTACCGCCATATATACCTAACTCTCTCAGATGTTTACAATGTCAGCAGTTTGGTCACTTCAAATCATCATGCTGTGGTTCTTTGACATGTGCTCGTTACGATAACAAACACCATAATCCCTACGAGTGTAAAATGGACCCTCATTGCGTTAATTGTAGTGGTTTTCTCCCCTCTTACTTTCGTTATTGCCCTTGGTGAATGGAGGAAAAAGAGATATAGTGTTTGAAAATGGTTCACAACATTTATTACCTCGAGGCTCGAAAGTTACTGCCTGCCGCTCCATCTCGGACATATGCTCTTGCCCTCCATTTTGTTATTTCGATGAGAGTGCAGACAAATCTTTCCGTGTTTCCATTAGAGTCGTTTTCCAACTATGTGAAGAGCCTTTTGCCCTCTATGGTTAAGAGAGCAGACGAGTCAACGTCTACTCCAATCTTTGTACCTTCCAATCCTTCTAGTGATTGCTGGTGTCCACTTCCTTTGGCCCTGAATTCTGGCATATGTTTGGGCCCATCTTTTTTGGCCCTGAGATGTCAAACGACTATTCGTTCTCGACCTCAGTCACTGAACTCTACTTCTACTGACAGAGACCTGCCTAATAGATCAAGTGTAGAATCTACGGAGTTCAAAAACCTCCTTCTAATAAAGAAAATTGGCGTGGTCGTAAACTGAAAGGTTCTCCACATACATCAAAATGGCCACACTGATACAATGTAATTGTCAAGGTTTCTGTTCATATATAGATGACATTAAGGATCTGATTGATTCTTATCATCCTGTGTGTTTTTCATTACAGGAAACATTTCCGAAACCTGCTGATGCAGTCATCTTTCGGCAGTTTTCTTTGTACAGGAATGACAGGCTGTGTAATGGGAAAATGCATGGATGGGTGGCACTGCTAGTCGATCAGCATGTGCTCTCCCTGTCTTTACCACTCGATAGATCCTTGGAGACCGTACCCATCTGTGCTTCCTTGAGTCATACCATCACTGTTTGTTCTCTATATCTGTCTACTGGAGAGACCTGTGATTTATCAGACCTTGATTCTCTCATTGAACAGTTACCTTCTCCATTTTTAATTATGCGGGATTTTAACTGACATAATCCTCCCTCTGTCGTGGTGCTGATACTGATAAAAAGTTTCGTTCCGTAAAGAATATGCTTTTGGATCACAACCTTTTGCCGTTTGTTCTGTGTTCACAACTTTTCTATTTAATTTAGATTTCAGTCTGTGCAGTTACATTTGATAGCATAAATATTTAATGTTCATAGAGCAAGCAACCTGCATGTCGCGAGTTCGAATACTGTCTCCAAACATGCTCGCTATTTCAACCATGGGGAATCATAATGTGGTGGTCAATCCAGTTTTTATTAGTAATGAGTAATCCAAGAGCTGGTGGTTAATGGTATTGAATAAATACTTTCCTCTGGTTTATCACTTCCGAAGTAGAAATGGCTAGCACAGATAGCAATTAATTAACTTTGTACGAAATTCAATAAACAAAACAAACAATTATATCAATGGTATTGTTTATTTCATGTTAACAGTGTGACGTGTACACACAGCATATATTTTCTATTTCAATGCAGAATTGTTCACAATTTTCATGTATTGTCTGTCTGTGCAGATTTTTAGATAACACCTGGTCATAAAACCATTAAGTTGACTTTGTTCTAACTACTCTTGTTCTCTTATTATCCCTTGTTCTGCCCATGATGCAAAAAATTTATGCAACAGTTGTGCCCTCCCATGCTAGATCAGATGATATTTGGAGGTCCTGGCTTCCCTAATGTTAAATGACAATAACCAGTTCCCTTTGAGAAAAAAATAGATTTAAACAGACTGCATAAAATCTCAAGTTAATTGACAGAAAACATCATGAGGGAAGAAGTATTTGGGTAAATTTACGTATCTAATGTCCTACTCAAATATGTATACTGTGTTTTGTGTTTTTGATAAATAAATATTGTTATAATTTTATGTTACACACCATTTCTAGTGTCTTTACTTCTCTACCTTAAACCTCTGTTTAGTAAATTTCACTAAACTCAATATCACTTCATACTTTCTTCTGATTATATTCAGGTTATAGAGTAGACACCCCTAAACTCTTTGTGGAAATCTATTTAACCTGAGAATGCTACAAGTAAGTAGAAAGGAGAGGTTTCGATGCCCTGACTGTAAGGTTTTCCTTTCGATTTTTCTGATTTTTACTAACATACACATTACTCTTGCTTGGGCTTTTGTGTGATACGAGTTTGAGAGCAGGCTTCATACTAAAAAAAAAAAAGATATTTTCTTTAAGAAGTGATCACGACCGCGAGGAAAGGTTTGTTGTTGAAGAGAGATGATTTTATAAGAGATATATCGAGTATGGAAAAATTTGTCTTTTGGACATAAGACTTTCACTAATATTGTGAAGATCTGTGACGATAAGTTCTCTGCAACCAAACAATCGAGATGATCATCCAATCTCTGATTTATCTGAAACAACAATTTGGACACTGCCCTGAGAATTGATCATGGCACAAGGGAAGTATAAGTGACTGAGAGCTGCAATGGTGAAGCGGCACTTTGCGAGCCTGAGACCATATAGATTGGTTTCTACCGAATTGCCAGGCCAAAATAACAAAACACCAGTTTTGATCAAGAGCCAGGAGTTATTCTGCCAAAGTGACCATGAATCACGAGGAAGTTTAAAGTTTCACAGTGCTTTAGGATGAGTTGCTAACAGCAACTCGTCATTCTGCTATCCTGGATCAGGGAACAATTATTCTTCCAAGAGTTAGATCCTTGGATATTTCTATTACCTTGTAACTAGAAAGTAAGTGATATCTTAACCAGTCACTAAACGAGAACTGGCAAGAAAGGGCCCTTGTCCAATATCATGGGTCCTATGAATGACACCAAGCATTTTTTGCTTATTAATATTCAGAAGTGTAGCAAAGGAAGATCTGCACCATTTTGAGAAGTATTTCAGACAGGTAAGTTGTTCAGGTGGTTGGATTTAGAAATACATGGTATAGTACCTGATTTTGAGTACTGTATTTCTTTCAGTATTTGAACAGTGCACAAGAAGAAAATTTGGAAACAGTTATGGCCAAACTGCACTGATAGCTTAACCCAGTGAAACATTGAATGATCCATTGGTCCACGTTTATGGCTAATAAAAAAGAAAAAAACCACTGATTCTGGCAATCAGCAGAAGTGATATGCACCATTAGCATGCTAAAGCTGACTATGTGATGTCTTTACAAATTGTGAAAATGTAATAATATATAAATTTATCGAGGGTTCAGAAAGACGATGAGGTACCATCTATACGTGAGGAAAATCCTCACTCATTCAGAGGCAATTTATGTTATGACCAACTTTAAATGGTAGAAGCTGTTTGGCTACACATCATGTAGTAGAAGTACTTCTCCAGTGTCTCCACCATGCCAGCCTCCAGCCATGCTGAGGCTCAAACAGTCACTGCATATCCCAGCATTGTGATCCAATCATAATGGTTTGCAATGAACGGGCAGAATTCTAGTAGTTTCCTCTGATTTGTATGCTGAAACTCGTACAAATGATATTTCTGTTTGGAGAAGTAAAGCATTTAAATTGCTTGTGGTATGTTGGATCACTAGCAAATGAACTCCCCTCAGCATCAACATACCGTGAACGTCAAAGACAGAAAGATTATTGTTTTCCACCAGTAGCTCAGCAAGTGCAGGAGATACAACAGCAAGTGACAGACACTGCTGCTATAGCTTCAGAAAATTAATGGAGCTCAAGTCAGGCATGACTGAAGCACAGCATACAACTTGCTCTCAATGGCTTGATGGTAATTACAGTCCTCTTAGAGCTATATGAAGCTTTGAACATATCTCTGAGTGTACCAGCCTGAAAGATGAAGTTGTTGTTTGTTGACATAGGAATAGTAGAACAGTAGTAGACCTTGCAATGTATGAAGCTTTCCAATAAGACCACCAGTGGCAAGTTGACACAGAGTATTCTAGCAAATGGTGAAAAATTAATCATGAGTAGATATGTAGACCTCTAGATGTACCTAGAAAATGTCACTCGCAGAACGAAAGTAGTTTTGTATGGCTTTGGATTTGGTATTAGCATCTGCGTGATGAACATGCGGTAGAAATTATCAGTCAGTTTTATCTGACCAAATGATGAGCTGATGTTCTGTAAGAGAGTTATCCATTGTCATATAGTTCGAGTCCAGGAAAAATGAACTACTTCAATACATGCTGTGAAAGGAAAAAAGCATTTGTGGATATACAACAAGTGTTCCATAATTTACTACAAGAGGAAGCCATGTGTCAGTACTGAATGAATAAAATAAACTGTAACCTGTCCAAAACGCAATACGCAGTAATATATACGAAGAAGGATGAAATATGGTATTATTTTGTAATTACAACCTGTTAGCTACCCAGTTTTATACTGGATTAGTTATAGTTGCAGTAAATGAAGAAGTAATCGAGCTTAGTAGTAATATTGTGGTTATATTTGTTGCACCAACATGAAAAGCAATTAAGCTGCTAACAACAAATCTAATATCCTTGTTTGAGAATTGTGTGAACAGTCTAAATCCAGTGTAGTGAAAGAAATTCAATGACGTTTTGGTTGAGTATGCCAAGGTGTTTGTGAGACTGGATGCTCGATTGGATCCAACAATAATTACTTGCCATGAGATAGATACAGGTGACATATGTTTGATAAAGAAACCACTGATCAAGCTTCTCTGAAGCAATAGGAATATGGCCAGTGATAAAATATAGTAGATGTTGAATAATGGAGTCACATAAACCTCTGAAGATCATCTCCAGTAGTAACTCTCAGGAATAAGGATAGTTATTTGTTGATTTTAGGTGGGTCAACATAGTATTTTGCATTAACATCTTTCCTTTGTCGTGAACAGATGAAGGTTTGAACGTATTGGAAAGTTTCTACTAATTCAACTTCTTAGATATGGCGTCTGGATTCTAGCAAATCAAGATGAATGACAAACAGACTTGAGTTGGTGGTAGACTAGTCGTGAGTGGAGAAGCAGATCTCCTGCTCTATCTAAAAATGTCGTTGGCAAAAAGTAAACTTTAGAAGTTCCAGGAAGAACAATTGAATGAAACAGATCTGTCATGGGAGTTCCTTGCCATATAGCAAGGTAAAGCTCATACAGCACAAATTCAATAATTGCAGTATTAAATGCATATATCCAATGGTACTTGATTGGTCAGTTTCAAAAATATTGAAGAACGAGACATAACTTGTCTGAATTCTGCATCATGCCATTTTACCTATGTTAACATACTCACCACTTTTGAGACTAATGGAGGTTACACTGAAGGGACTGTAATAGGAAATAGTCTATGTCGTTGAAGATTTAGTATTTGGTCACATGCTTGTATCTATTTCATCCAGTTTGAAAGGTATTAGACTACATTCACAAATATGTATTTTTGAAAAGCAGCCCGATAACGAGTCTGTTATAAGCTGCTACAACATGTGACAATATTTAATGGTGATATATAAGTATGAGGGAAGTGCACATGTTTAAGATGAAACTTTCACAAAGTCGTCCTTGAGTGTTGCATAACATACCTAACAGTGAACCTGTTATTAATGCTATTAAGAAAATTGAAGGTTATAATATTGAAAAAAAAAACGTTTATTGGGCAGTGATATGCGGGAAGCAAAAGATAGACCTGATATGCTATTTTTTAAACACGTATAATTTTAAGTCGCAATGGACAAATTCAAAAGAATGTGAAAAACATCAACAGTTAACTTATTTTGAATAATAAATGTTAAAGTAATGTTTCAGTCTTTAAATATTTTACGAGTAGTGAACTTTAAAGGTAGAAAATTAGTGACATTTGCTAATCGATTAATCAATAACCCCATTAATCAATTATATTATATTAATTGATTAGTGCAGTGGACCACAGATCATGGTGCATCCAAGTAACAAATGTTGCTAATCAGGTCCTTTTCCTCTAGATAGCAGTTGAAGAAAATAAGCTGGCGGTGGCAGCTGCCAGCCAGTTACCTTCCCTCTAGTTAGCAGTTCAATAAGAAATATAAAAGTTGCCTTCTCTCTATTCAACTATTCAAGAAGAAGAAGAAATTGGCTGTGGTTGTTGCTGGGTTATTTCCTTTCCTCTTGTTGTAGTTCACGAGGAAAAGAAAATGTTGACGTCAGTTGCTTTTCCTCCGGTCAATAGTTCATTTATTTATATAGTTGAAATAATCGAAATAGTAATAACTTGGAACATTAATTTCGATTTGTTGGTTATTTTAGGGACATTCGATTTAATCGTGATTTCGATTAATTGATTGCTGTGATAACAAATATTTTACATGTGTATAAATTAAATTACATTAGCTAACGCCATCTGTGGATACTATTTTAAAATACGTTATTTGAAATGTTCTAAAATTCTTCATTTTTCATATGCTGGATATCCATATCTGTGATTCACCACAGGCCTCAATTTGTTACTCTCCGTTTAAATGTGGCAAGTCAACGATTGTATTTTTAACGTCTTGATTTTAAAAATCGTTAAAAAGTTTCATATAGTATATTTAATTTTGGTATCTTCAAGATCAGCTCAGTAAACACAATAACAAGGTCAAGTTGTTAATTCAAGTAAAAACACTCCATAGCCCAATCACAGAGATACTTGGATATCGATAAGGTTAAGAACGACTGTCTGCTCTTCGTGTCTGACCACAATTTGAGAACAACGGGTCGTAGGATCTAAACCCGACCCTGAACATGTTTTTTCTTTCAGTTATGGGTGTGTTATAATGTGACAGTAAATCCCACTTCTAGTTGGTCAAGAGTGGGTAGTGGATGCCTTCCCCGTGGTTGACAGGTCAGAAATTAGGGACTGCTGGAGAAGATAGTTTATGGTAAAGCTACTAAAACTAAGAAGGACGAGGAGTGAAGGTAAAGTTTCAAATATGAAAAATGATCTGTTGTTAAATTTATAAGTGAGGGGTCGCTTCACCTCAGACTCGTGACATGGAACAGCCAATTATCAACTTGTTATTTAATGTCTGCCATGTTTAGTAATTAAAAATAAATGAAAAAAAAGAAACGTTTTTAGAGAGAGTTCCATATTATAAATATTATGACAAGCTCATTGATGTGCATTTGAATGTATAGAAAGCAACACGGTGTACTTGAAATAAGAGATCGGCTCTTCCTCTACTACACCACTGATTGTTCACATCTAGATAAAACTTTATTTTGATTTTGTAGTAATGTACACTTGTTAAACGAACGGCTCTTAAACCTGTTACAAGTAAATATGTTAAAATATACTTCTAACAGTAGCAGGAATAAAAATAATTACATTTTTTCTTCTGTGCTAATAGTAGGCTGTTTAGTTTTAAAACAAAATTATATTGTAAGAAGTTAATTGGTTAAGGGCTGCTTTTTGGTGCTTGTATCTTAAGCAAATGAGGCTTTTGGTTAGCGAAAAGATGTGACAGTGTATACAGCCCGTGCAAACTCTTTGTCATGTTAAATTCACACAAAAGCTACAATTGAAATATCGCTCGAACTTCTAGGCAATGCGGAGAATCCCAAGAGTTATGTCGACGTACACTTGCCTGAAAATTCCGAGTGACGTTTCGAATGCATGCGTTCGTAGAGCATAAATTCGGTAGAATATTTCGCGAAATTAAATTCAACTGTAGAATTAGTGTGACATAAAGTGGCATATTTTGATATTCCACTCATGCAGTTTTCAGTGATCTGTCATTGGATTGTTTGAACAGAGTTCCATTAATGTTGTCTTTTTCTTTTTTTATCATATAGGGCATTTTCTACACCTTGTTTATGACACTGAGGATGCTTTAGGGTTAGGCCTAGTCGTAAATACGGTTATTCCTTTATTAATCGAATATTCATTGATATGAAAGGTAAACGATTTATATTTTTATATTGGCGAAATAGCTGTAATATACATACCTGATTGTAATATACATACCTGATTGCCTCCCAGTGGCTCAGCGGTATGTCTGCGGACTTATAAAGCTAAAAACCTGGTTTTGATACCCGTGGTGGACAGAGCACAAATAGCTCATTGTGTAGCTTTGTGCTTAATTCAAAACAACGACAACATACCTGATTTTATAGATAAGTGGTTCTCAGAAAACAGAGATTTAAATCACTCGACAGGACAAACTTGTCAGCTCGTAGTCGCTATTGTTAAGGCACAAAATATAAATACAATTAACATTCCTTATGAAACGAGTACTAACTTCACGAATCTAGTGCACGGAAGTTAACCATGCACATTGCACACACAACCCGATGTTCCTCAGGTCACATTCCTAAGAGGACTTCTTATACCTAAGGCTTCACCAGTTCTTGGTGCTATACACTTAAAACAGGGAGGGGGAGGTTGAATGTTCTCCTGCGAAAAAAGTCAAGAACAATCTATAGCTTCATATACAGAATATTTTCCATGTTGTAGGTTAAAATAAGTGGATCGAATCATATTAAAATAAGTCTACATTAGTGAACGAATTTATAAAGGGAATGTTTGTTTTAGGCGTTTCACCATACAAAAATTACTGTTCCATTAATTTCCTCTGATTCCAATTAGGCTTGGAAATTCCGGTTTGGAACAAGGTCATCTTAGCAATGCGGAAGCTTTCATAAATAATTGGTCCTATAAATAAATAGCAGTTGAGAGTCCGATCACAGTGGTGGAGTTTGTTCTGAAATAAAGTGGTATCCATGATAAAAGAGTCTTAGGCTTTGAATTTTCACGTATAATTGTAATAAGAAAGTGGAATGTATATAGTATTGGCATTTTTAACCTGAACGACACCTTTTTCCAATTATGCTTAGTCGGAGTTAAGTCTAGGTAGTTAGGGCGCTCGATTCGCAATCTGCGGGTCGCGAGTTGGAATCACCAATCTACCAAATATGCTTATCCTTTCAGTCATGGGGGCGTTATAATTTACAGTTAATTCCACTATTCGTTGGTAAAAGAGAAACCCAAGAGTCTGCAGTTGGTGGTGATGACTAGCTGCCTTTCCTCTAGTCTTACACTGCAAAATTAGGTACGGCTAGCGCAGATAGCTCTCGTTTAGCTTTGCGCGAAATTTAAAAGACAAACAAAGAAAAACAATCTACTGCGCTTCAGTTATAATAGATATTTGTTATATTATTTATGCTGATTATTTCTTTTACCTTTCTACTTCACTTTTAATAATCATTATTATTTATGTATCTCAAACCTCTTCCAATATTCTTCCCATCTATATCTACCATTTATTCCACACTTTAGTCCCAATTTCTCTCTTTATTTCTATTAAACATTTCTAGGCAATCTATTTCTTCTCCCAATTTTATTATTTATAAGACTTGTCTCCGAACTCTCTTTATATCTTTCACTTCCCTATTCAATCCGAATCCCGGTCGCACCAAACATGCTCGCCCTTTCAGCCGTGTGGGCGTTATAATGTGACGGTCAATTCAACTATTCCTTGGTAAAAGAGTAGCCCAAGAGTTGGCGGTGGGTGGTGATGACTAGCTGCCTTCTCTCTAGTCTTATACTGCAAAATTAGGTACGGCTAGCGCAGATAGCCCTCGAGTAGCTTTGTGCGAAATTCAAACAAACAAACCCTATTCAATCTTCCTTTTCTCTAACTACCAAATATAATTCGTTTTGTTTCTATCTGTTTGTAGTATCTGTTTGTTTCTATCTGTTTGTAGTGCCTGTTTGTTTCTATCTGTTTGGAGTGCGTGTTTGTTTCTATCTGTTTCTAGTATCTCTTTGTTTCTATCTGTTTGTAGTATCTCTTTGTTTCTATCTGTTTGTCGTATCTCTTTGTTTCTATCTGTTTGTAGTATCTCTTTGTTTCTATCTGTTTGTAGTATCTGTTTGTTTCTATCTGTTTGTAGTATCTTCTCTGACACTTCTCAACATTCCATTTTTTATTTTATCCTCATTACCATTAATCCAGAAAACATATTAAACATCTGAATTTTGGCTTAATATCATTCATTTTACTTTTCATTGTAGTTCGTGCTCCACGTTATATTCAAAGCTCACTACACACCTCTGTATACATATCTACTACTTTTGTGTATTTCTTCTGAGCCATTATTCCAAACATTTTATTTAACATATTTGCTTTTTAACTCTTCTATTTTACATTTCTTCTTTTTCCTCCTCTATTTACAATAATATTAGATTTATTTAAATTCAATATTAACTTTTTCGTTATCTATATGTACATCTTTCTAATTTTTTATCACCTTTTTGTATAATCCACTAGTGTCATCTGCTTCTATAAATATTTTTTCTACGAGTTTTAAACAATAAATCTTACTTTTCCAATCACAGTTCCTCCAGTTTTCTTTGTCCCACTCCTCTTTCAAGTCCTTCATATGTTTTCATACAAGATGATATTTGGATTAAAAAACAACAACTTCCACCTATCTTTACTATAGTTCCTATATCTTTATAAATCTTTCATGTCACCCTCAGTATTATTCCTTTAATTCCAAAATTCTTTATCTTCCAGAACAGTTGTTTCTTCTTCTGTATACTATCGGATGCTGACTTAAATTACAATAAAACATAAATGCATTTTCCTTTTACTTAAGTTATCTCATTTTCGGGCCCGGCATGGCCATGTGGGTTAAGGCGTTCGACTCGTAATCTGAGGGTCGCGGGTTCGAATCTCGATCGCACCAAATATGCTCACCCTTTCAGCCGTGGGGGCGTTATAATGTGACGGTTAATCTCACTATTCGTTGGTAAAAGAGTAATCCAAGAGTTGGCGGTGGGTGGTGATGACTAGCTTCCTTCTCTCTAGTCTTACACTGCTAAATTAGGGATGGCTAGCGCAGATAGCCCTCGAGTAGCTTTGTGCGAAATTCTAAAACAAACAAACAGCCTGATCAGAGAAAGATATGTAGAATCCACATATAGATGTATTTAATTTTAACTTACTGACCAAAAGAAGGACAACCAATCAGCAGCACCCGCCGCTGCAAGGGCTTTGTTAGTCTTCCGGAACCGAATAACGTGTTTGACTGCCACGAGCCACATATTATGCTCATGATATAAAGATAGAAAGGTAATAGTTATAATTCCCATATCACATTGAAGAAAAGTTATAATAACTGTCAAAGTCAGTTACATTATTTGACGTGAAATAAAAGTTTAAGGTTCGATCAATACAATGATTCTCAAAATATCTGTATGAAGTATTTTTTTCCCAGAAGTGTGTGTGGCTGATCGGACAGAAGAATTGGTAAAAACGGTTCAATACTCAGTCCTCTTGACACTAATAAATTATTTTCTTCAATTTTATTAGTTTAATCATTTGTACATTCTAGCATAAACTGCTGTAGGCCTAAGTTACAAATGACGTAAACTAACGTATAACAAATCTACTTGCTATTACACTGACTAGTTCATTTCCCTCTCTTGAAATAATCATACCTATTAACTTATCTCTTTGACAATCGTTTAATTTACTCTTTAGGTAAACTTTACGTCACATCTTTCGAACTTTCTTGGCGTTCTGTACTCTCTAACTAACAAATTACAACATTGAAAATGTAGCTTACAATACTCTCTCCGGATTTGTCGTAGGAAGAACGCTGAAAAATGTTTTTATAAAGTTGAATCCATTTCAAGAACAAAACAAAGTTTACGCGCATGACTTTACAAAAATAGCCAATTTATTTTCTTCATTTTTCTACCCCTAAGCACCAACTAATGTTTACTTCTTGTTTCATCATTTTCATTGGACTTTAGACATTACTCTGTAAAAACAAATAGCTGCTCTTTTCAGAAGACCGATACAGGAGCATACTGGGGCATCGGGAAATATCCCAGTGACCCTCCTTGAAGAAGTTCGTAAAAAATATATTAACGCTCTGTCAGCATAATAGTGAAATAATTATTTATTTATTGCCAACAAATTAACATTCTACCAATAATGATGTACATCTGAAAGAAGTTGTTTGACACTATTTATGTTAAAAACGTTAACTTCTAAGATGTGAATGTTTCGTTTTTGTTATCAAAATTACTGATCGCGTGAACTGTGTTTGACTAGTGTTTTAACATTGAATTGCATTATGTGTCTTAAGTATGCGTTTTAATTTATTTTTATAGAGTATTAGTGGGCTTTCTTTAACATTTTTTTTTTACCGTTAGAGCATTGAAAACCATGAACTCTGATATTTTGGAAATAAAAACATTTCAGTTAAAAAAGAGAAAAGACGCACATACAAAGTGCTAAAACCCGGATTTCGATACCCGTGATGGGCACAGCATAAACAGCCCACTGCGTTGCTTTATTATCATCAACAAACAACCACAAAGCTACAATTACATGAGTTAAAATCTAAGCCAGTGTTTAAAAAGATCTGAAAAGGGGAGGGTATTTGGGAGGAGGGGAACAGGTCGTAAAATATGGTCAATGACCCGAGGTAAAATCTGAAGCGAAATTTATGTGCGAAACTGAATGGGTGTGCCATTATTATTATTTCGTCGTTATGCATGCTGCCTCATGTTAACATGGCGCCTCTCATTTGTAATTACAGTTCAAACTATGTGCGATAAAATCATTATAGGGTACAGTTAACAAACGGAAGTAACAATGGCGAAATGAAAAAACAAAGCTTGATTTCATGAAGTAACAAACTTCTGTTTTGTGAGCAACATTTACGGTTTGTTTCCAGTATAGCCCACCATATCACACTAATAATAATTTTAAAGAAAACATAATAAAATAGTGCAACTACACCAGTAGTAATTGTAAGAACTTACGGTGAAGGTAAATGAACAACAAAACATTGCGTCTGAGCATTGTGGTTCCTGTCAAGTTGGAAATGCTAGAGGTAATATCCAATGAAGTACAATCATGTAGGATTTTAGTCAGTACAGAGCGGGGTTTAAGCTGCACTTAATTGTGAAATATGTCATAAAAACAAAATGTTGGTTCTCCTGTCTTCCAAAATGTGTAAAGCTAGTTTTTGTAAACATGTTGTGAGGTTTGTTTTTTCAAAGTCCGGTTGATCTACAACTATCGTAACTGACTGAAATAGCTGTAAACAGAATTATTTTGTAAATTCGTCCAGTGCAACATTTATTACTCAAAGTCCAGTACAGCTAATCCCATCCCTCAGTGGGACAGCGGTAAGTCTACAGATTTACAACGCTAAAATCAGGGGGTCAATTCTCCTCGATGGACAGAGAAGATAGTCTAAGGTGGCTTTACTGTCAAAAACACGCGAATTTATCCTCTGGTTTCTGTGTCCCGTGGCTGTAAGATTTGGCACGCTGTATTAACTAAGGAAAAATGTTTTTTATTGGATGATGTTGTTAGGCCTACTAGTTACAGCATGGAAATGTAGCTTTTAATAGTATATCCTCTACTATTGTTGTTGTTTTTTTAAAGCTACACAAAGACTATATTTTTCTTTTTTAACTGATAGACCCAGTGAGAAAGCAGCTAGTCTATATCATTCATCACTATTCCTTGGGGTATTATTAACTGAGAAAATGTAGGGTTTGACCATCTTTCAATGGGACGCGAACCGTGAAACCTTGGATTCATAGCCTGGCATGTTTACCACATGTTTTATTAGTTAATGTTGGTAATTTACTCAGATATAATGGCAGCTTCATTCGGATGTGGTGCTGGGTTATATTGTATACTTAGATAAACTTGTACTGTTTTGTTACTAAGATATGTTTTTTATTCGTTAGGACATTTATACTACATTATTGCGTTATGTTGTATATCTGTTAAGAGTAAACTGTTTGTTACTAAAATATACTGTCTTTTTAGGAATGTCACTCGTACTGTGTTGTAATGTTAAATGTTTCGTTAACTAATTTGTTTTGGGTATCGGTCTCTGAAATGTCTGTTGGACTGGCGATAACTCTGCCGAGTTACCATTTTCTGTTATTAGTTTAATTTTGTTCTATTAGGGAATCATTCCTTGAGGTTTAAAGGCTTAAAGTATTATCTCAATACGTTAGTGTATGTGCACGTGTTAGTATTTGTTACAATTATATTTAACTTTCTATCACTTAAATTACTGATGTCAAAAAGGGCCTAAAACAGTCCACATTGATTTTGGATAAAAATAGCAGATATAACAGAGCTCATAATATGTTATTATATCGTTCTTACGTTGTATATCTCAAAATGATGTAGCCTCTAGCATGAGCGGATTTGTATGTTAATGAAGGTATGATTCTAACGTATTACATATTAAAGCTAAAAAGTATGACAACACACATAATTTTATAAGATAATAGACGCAGATGTTTATGTATTGACGTTTTATTATAGTTGATTGTACCAATCAATGGGCATGTAAATATCCTTGTTGTTTGTGCGTAACGAAATATTAACTGAAAAAAAAAAAAATCAAAACCTCACGCAACCTTCCAAGAACAATAATTAATCAAAACTATTTGTAACTGGGTCATCTTCTTCACGTGCAGTACGTTGTAGCCGTATCAAGCACACAGGCTGCTGTTGCGGTGTTGGAAAGAACAGCCTAACGGATAGGAATAATACTTTACTACGTAACACTAACACAATGGCTACCAGTCTTTGTTGTTGTCGTTTTGGAATTTCGCACAAAGCTACTCGAGGGCTATCTGTGCTAGCCGTCCCTAATTTAGCAGTGTAAGACTAGAGGGAAGGCAGCTAGTCATCACCACCCACCGCCAACTCTTGGGCTACTCTTTTACCAACGAATAGTGGGATTGACCGTCACATTATACGCCCCCACGGCTGGGAGGGCGAGCATGTTTAGCGCGACGCGGGCGCGTACCCGCGACCCTCGGATTACGAGTCGCACGCGTTACGCGCTTGGGCATGCCAGGCCTCATAGTCTTTGTTTAATTGAATATATATACTTAGATATTTCTGAATAACTTTGTAAAGTGAACGATTAAGATGTTATCATCATAAGAATGTATTAAGACGGATAGTAACAGGACGAAAGTAGTTTTCTGTCGTAAATTACCTGGTTCCGGAGCAGTTAAGATGTTATACATCAGATAACTGAACCGAAAATAAAATAAAAATGAAAAGGATAAAATCTATAGAAACTGTTTGGATGCCAAACTAAGGGCTACATTGCAGCTTCTGTCACGAGGAGTTTAGACTCTTGTAAGTAACCAGTTTTAACATTAAACGGGAAGAGTTTTCTATTATATCTACTGGAAAACTCTGAAAAAACGTGTGAAATGAAACGTTTAGCAGTAAGAAGAGGCGGACAGTACTGAAACATTGTTTTCTTTAATTAATTTCAACATTTGTCAATTCATTGTTTTAAACGATTTATTATTGTAGTATTTGAGGAAATCCACAAATTGTATTGTATTTAGTAATTGTTATGTTTTTGCCGGGTAGAATACTTGATGTACAGAACTGGCCGAAATATTAATTACCCTTTTTTGTAAAATGCATAAGAAATCCCATCAGTAATTAGTGATAATAAATTGTAATATTGGAATGACTCATGTTAGGACATTTTATTAGCAAAGTTTAATGGCTTCCAAGAAATTTAGTGTATCATAGACATATGTAGGAAAGCCGATACATTCGCTATATATTCTCGTCAATAATTCTGTAGTTAATTGTTATATATGTGTTTAAAATGTTAACTTTCCTCCATTTATACACTAAATGTTAAATATCTAGTTGACATTAAATTTACTTTGAAAATGTGTTTATTTACGACCAAATATTTTCGACTACTTCGTAATATTTCAAATTATATCTTGTTTAAACTAGACCTTAGGGAATCCTTTGTACCATTAGGTTTAATAACTTTTGCAATGTTTATTTTAATGGTAACTTTTTACCACACCCAGCTGAGAGCTCACAAACTGTGCAGAACAATGAACTATTTTTATATATTAAAAGTTCTTAATAATATAATTTTCTACCAGGTGATTGCCATAATTGCTATTTTGTTTTTTATGCGGATCTCAAACTGTTTTTATATATATTAAATGTTTGTCAATAATTTAATTTTCCACTATGTGAGTGCCATAATTTTTTTATGCGGATCGTAAACTATTTATATATATAGTAAAAGTTTATTAATAATTTAATTTTCCACTATGTGAGTGCCATAATTTTTTTTATGCGGATCGTAAACTATTTATATATATATAGTAAAAGTTTATTAATAATTTAATTTTCCGCTAGGTGATTGCCATAATTTGCTTTGGATGCGGATCTCCTGCAGTCACCGACTTCAGTCGTTTCTTTTTGTTCGTCGTTTCCATCTGTTTCATTGTTACAATCCTTCTCATCTTCATTTACTTCTTCGGACTCAAAGCTCTTTTGCCCAGTTTACCTTGGTTATTTTCAGTAAGTAAATTTAAAAATTAATAATAAAATTAGAAAGTAATTAAGAGTTTATGACAGACCATGTAACTTACCAGTGGTAACGTAGTATTTTTGTGTTAACATTTTTGTGAACCTGACGATGACCGAAGAAGGTCGAAACGTTGTTCGCTCCTCTACATAAAATATTCTCTCAACCCAAACCGGCCGTTCCTACATATATATGTTAACACTTATTTTCCACAGTAACTGTACAGAGTATCCGAAAAGACTGGAACCGAAAACACTTCAACGAATTTTACAAGATATGTTTTCGTGGTGTTCTTGTAATTTGAAACAAGTTCAAATTCACAGCAGTATTAACTCGATATTCTCAGGCTTTGACAGCGTCACATTTAGTCACGTATCAGAAATTTAAAAAAAACTACAAATCTTCCATGGTCCAGGCCAGGTGATTAAGGCGTTCGACTTGTTATCCCAGGGTCGCGGGTTAGAATCTCCGTCACACCAAAAATGAAAGGGCGAGAATATTTAATGTGACGGGATTTCGAACCCGTGACCCTCGGATTATGAGTCGAACACCTTAACCCGCCTGGCTATGCCGTGCCTTCCTTTTAGAACACACTATACAAACAATAATATTCGTCTAACTTCTGTGAGGCCCAAGGGTTCGAATCCCTGTCATACCAAATATTCTCGCACTTTTAGCCATGGGGACTTTATAATGTCACAGTTAATCCCACTATTCTTTGTTAAAAGAGTAGCCTAAGAGATGGCGATGGGTGGTGATGACTAGCTGCCTTCCCTCTAGTCTTACACTGCTAAATTAGGGACGGCTAACGCAGATAGCCCTCCTGTAACTTTGCACAAAATTCAAAATCAAACAATACAACTTTTGACAGCAGTATCTACAAAGCAAAGAAAAGTAAGCACTGGAAATTGGCAAAAATAAAAGATTTTGTTTGCTGATTAAAATATAATTTATTATAACAATAAGTAAGAAAAACAAATTGTAGTTTACACTGAGCGTTAAAAGATGGCAATGCTGGCAGCTGAAACTATAGATATAATAACTCTGACTAAAGGAGAATTTACGACTGAAAACGAACAGCGATTCTGGCAAAATATTTACTTCTGTACTTCCATTTATGATATTTATAGTGGGTGGTGGTGATTAGCTGCCTTCCCTCTAGGCATACCACTGGTAAATTAGGGACGGCTAACGCAGATAGCCCTGTGTAGCTTTGCGCGAAATTCAAAAACAAACCAAACTACTACGCTTAGAGGATCATGTAGGCTACTAAAAGACGACACCAATTAATGTTTTACTGCCACCACTTTACAAAAGTAGTAAAACCCGTTTTATTTGTCATGTCACAAAAATCAGTATAGAATGCTATTAATTTTTGCGTACAGCATGCCCAGATCTAATCATACACACAATTCTCCAACATATATAAAACATTTTCTATTGAAAAATTAGGAGACGGAGGTCAAACAACGGAACTTATAATACACTTTTTTTTAAATCAAAAATAAATTATTTTTTATAAAAAATTAATGAAACAGCTAATATTTTTTAAGAAATGTAGTTTATATTTCATCTGTTATTTTCAAATAGAACTGTATAAATATTACATCCCAATCAACACGCCTGCTCCTAATTCAATTCACACTTCTGAAGTTTCACGCATGCTCCTAATTCAATTCACACTTCTAAAGTTTCAAGCCTGCTCCTAATTCAATTCACACTTCTAAAGTTTCAAGCCTGCTCCTAATTCCATTCACACTTCTGAGGTTTCAAGCATGCTCCTAATTCAATTCACACTTCTAAAGTTTCACGCCTGCTCCTAATTCAATTCACTACTTTTACTTTCTTTTGAGTTTATTATTGTAACATGTTTGTGGTAATAAGGTACATGGTCAGCTAGACATTTATGTAACTTTCATATTAAATCTGACTAAGTGATATTCAACCACAAATTTATTACTACTGCGAAGCAGGGATGTACGAGTGAAAAGAACATGTCGACGACCTTTGGGCAAAGTTTCGGTCTCAAAGATCTCAGCATGTAGGTTAAAAACTGGCTGCAGGCAGTTGTTGTCCTTATATTCATGATTGAAGAGTTTTTATTACTGAAACTTCCGTACACAAGTACATTATTTATTAGCCCCGGCATGGCCAAGCGTGTTAAGGCGTTCGACTCGTAATCTGAGGGTCGCGGGTTCGAATCCCGGTCGCACCAAAGATGTTCACCCTTTCAGCCGTGGGGGTGTTATAATGTGACGGTCAGTCCCACTATTCGTTGGTAAAAGAGTAGCACAAGAGTTGGCGGTGGGTGGTGATGACTAGCTGCCTTCCCTCTAGTCTTACACTGCTAAATTAGGGACGGCTAGCGCAGATAGCCCTTGAGTAGCTTTGTGCGAAATTCAAAACAAACAACCAAACACAAGTACATGATTTATTAATTACATAATTGTTTACATCCTCCCAATGTGTTGATAAGATTGATTTTAAGTGCTTGTTTTTAACTAGATCTAGAGGTGACTTGGAAAATTAAAGAAAAGCAAAGAAGTAAAAATACTGAACTACAACCAATACTGATTTTCGATTGATCGTCTCTCTCAGAAAGATTTCCTTCTTTGATTCAACGGAAAGTCTCAGAACTTATAATTTAAAATTGGGTTTAGATACTCGCGATGGTCAGAGCACATATTTCCCATTGTATAAACCTGTGCATAACAACAAATAAACAATATCTCAAAATCTTTTGTTGCGTATGTTTCAGTCTGTCAAACACCAACCCGCATTACACCTGTGTTCTGCTCTTTGTTTGAAAAGAAACGCAATTAATGAATTTTATTTATTTTATTCCATTTAAGGAAATGGTTTACACAGCCATTGCAGTGGTTCTGTACATAATTGGAGCTATAGTGGAGCTTGCTATGACAGGTGATTCCAAATACACCTACGCTCTGAAGATGCACAGGTTCTACAATCAGTACATTGCTGCTGGGGTGAGTCTTCACCTAGAATATATACAGTTAGTAGAAATATTTTTCAATATTTTTAAGGCTGCGCTTTGGCTCAAGATGTTGAAATAGAGTGAACAGTGCCATCTATAGTTTAATAACTATCACCAAAACAGTGTCAATATTCATTTAATGTTTAATAAAAGCCTGCCCAACTTAGATATATAATTTAAATTTTAGATAATAAATCAAGATAGCTAAAAACGAATCGAAATTGTAAATCCTTTATTTTAGTCTTTGTTATTTTCCAAAAAGAACGCGACCTTTGAAGATTCAGTTTCACTTTTGTTTAAAGCCTGTTTTGGTATTTGATTTCATCGTTTTTTATAACTATTCCTTTTATAAAGTATTGATACACTTAATAGAATAAAATAAACTAGATATAATGGATTCTTGATGACGAGAAACCCACTTGAAATAAAAATGTATCTCAGAATGGCTGGTATGGTTATTAACGCTGTAATTGTTGTTCTCTCCTTATCAATAATTGGTATAATAGAGTTAACAAGGCATTCAGTCATAACTTTATTTATTGTCAATTACCTTAAATGTATCAATGTAGGTAATACCTGGCACTTTATCTTATTTCCGATAATCGTCAGTGTTCGTAAAATGTTTATCATGCGATTTACAGATAAAAAACGAAGTTATGAGGCTGTCATTTGCCGTTTTATACTGTTTGTTAGTTTTCCAAGATATGCTAGAATGTTTTTATTTCTTGACATTTTTTCAGTTTATTCAAGGTGTACACGTCGTCTTCCGACAGTTTAGTATTTATATTTATATTTTTAATTAAATCGTGTGCGTGGTTTTTACGCTGTATGGGCAGACCATTTTTGCCACAGAAGGCAGCAGGTTACGGCATGAGTTTTCCACGAACGTAAACTGAACGGCCAAATCAAGTCACAACACTGTTGGTTTGAATGAATTATAGCAAAATTTCTTCAGAACAGTAGAATGACTGATTGTTCTAATTCATAAAGATCATGAAATGCTATTGATGACGTTTTTAGGTTATCTTCGTCTAAAGTATTTACTGAATGGGGGATTGAAATCTTCAATGAACATTTATTGTAGGTTATCTATACATTTAAAGGATTCTATAGGTATTGGATACTGACAAGATTTAGTAAGTAATTTAACGATGTTAAATTTTTTTTGTATTTTTCTGGTTTTCTCGAAGTTTCTTTTGTGTTTTCTTTGTTAAGACATGAAGGTGAGAAAAAGTGCAGAGCTAAACTTAAATAATTTGATATTTTTTTAAATTTACGATGGATTTTAGCGGTATTAACACCTATATTTTCGTTATTAATAAAGTCAATTATTTCATAACATTGCAGGTGTTTGGTCTATTCAATATTGTTGCATACGGTGCCGGACTCGCTTTCATCTTTAAAGACTGGCGAGAATCGAGGCAGGTGTCATAAAGGGCGAGTCGTCATGACCTTCGTCATCCCGTTTCAGAGTTTGCCTGCAGAACTTCATTTAGTCCAGGGGCAAACCTCTCAGCAAAAATTATTCCCTTTAAATTTAAATAAGCATATGCACAGTTACTGTTAACACTGCACAGTTACTGTTGATAGCAATTTTTTTCTGTTGTTTTTTTTAATTTAGAGTATTTTCAGACTAACTTTTTTTTGTAATGTGTGTATTTTGTCAAATTGTAATTGAAGATAACCCATACTTTAAGTAAAACTGTCATTTGGAAACCCCATTATGTACCAGTATACATGAGGTACTTGGTTCCATTTGTAAAGCTTTCAAAAGTAATATCGTTGAAACAAAATCCGTTTTAATGATATTTATTGTATTTTTTAGGTGTTACACCGTGGTTGTACTTAAAATATGTAGAATAGCAGAAGTGGTAACAAGAAGGTTTGTTTATAAAATTTATTTAAACTCCATGAATCTCGTGTTTTGTTCTGTGTTCACATATATATAATTATTATTATTAATCAGAAGAGTTTACAATCAAAACATTTTATATCATGTGTTCTTAAACTTCGTATGTAAATGTTTTCATTATGTTATGACTTTACTTTATTGTTTTTAAGTGAAACGTTACTAGTGATGGCTAAACCATATTTGATGTGTCCGATGTGTCACAATACTTGTTAATTTTACTTCACTTGTAAAAATGGAAATTTATTGACAGTTTCAAATTTCAATCACTTTTTCATAAACATCTCTAATTTTCTTTGAACGAATTGATTGTAACTTTTCTGTACCATTCTTCCCCTCCCCCCGGTTTTTATGGGTATGATATTTGAAAGTTGATTGGCACTACCGACATGCATGTGTAGACGGGAAAATAATTAATGGTGAGGCTGAAACAGTATTACCGATAGAGGGCAGAACGAGTAAACAGAATTATCTCGTGCAAAGATCTGGTATGCTGCATTATATCTATCTTTAAACGGAATTTTAACTTCATGCCTAGAACTAATATGATATAATGATATACATAATAAAAAATAAAACGCGGACATGCATGGCAACCTTAAAATCATTAACAGGTACGATCCCCTCACACGTAGACCTGAGAGGGATCACCTCCCCTACTTTATCTTCCTGTGTTAATAGTGGTCAATATTTCCCTCACAGTTTAACAACAAATATTTATGAACTGTGTATACAGTGTATTCTAGGCTCTTCAGGGGTATTATCAAATACACAAATTACCTTTTATTTTAACTATAAGATCTTAACGACCCATATGTTGTATTTAACAGAGCGTAAAATGTAAAACTTGTTTCTATTGTTCTAATGACATACGGCTCAAAAGAATAAATTTTAGAAAAGGGATAGGCATTCTTTCGTGGTGTCTGATCTAAGATCGTATCGTTATTTTCAAAAGAGATTTTTAACAATTAAATAAACTAAGTAAAACATTTCATTCCTCATAACAAGTAGTTAATGGGACAAATGACTTGGTGGTATGATTAAGCCATCCACTGTTAGATCCAGTATCTTACAGCAGAAGGGGGGTCTAATTAAAACATTATAAGACATGATCGTAATGTTACAAACTAGACTTGTCATTCACGTTATTATCTAATAGCAGTAAATTACAATGTTATTGTTCTCTATTTAAGAGTTTTACCATCGATTTGATATCGGTATTGTTGTATGTTAATTAAAAATACTGCATGTGGTTTCTTAACTAAATGTTCTCGCATTGTTATTCGATGAATGTTCACATGTAATTGCAGTAAGTTACAATTTTACTGTTGTCATCGATTTGACTGTACGTTAAATAATGCACGTCGTTTCTTACTTAAATTTTTTCGTGTTGTTATGCGATGAATAATCCAAGTTGTTTCTTAACTATATCTTTACATATCTTGTGTATATTTAATGGTTAAAAATAAAGTTGTCGTCTAAGATCACTTTCCCATTTCCTTTGTTGTTCCTCCACAATTCTCCATTATTTGTGTTCAGTAGACCGCAAACATACTCTTATAAATAGTTTCTATTAATAGCCTAGTTATGGATAAATCAGTAAAAATAATAAGAAACAGTTCACTTAACAATACCAATTGTTTTACTCCATTAAGTCTCACAGGTAGTATAACCAACGTTCACCGATAGGTGTAAAGTTACAGTTTACTCTTCGTTTGATTTTTAACTACGTATTCATCGAAACATAAACTCAATTTTTCATCCCATTGAACTAAACAACTGTAACTTACAAAAATCGTTTCCCACACGTCATTCAAAGTTATTCCCAAACCATAAAAAAATACATCTTTCACATCGCTTTAGACCTCCTTTCCCCATAACTTGCAATTACTAGTAAATGGGGGGTGGTAAAAGTGGAGATTGGAGGTTCGATTCTTCTCCTATTCCATTTTTTGGCTCTACACTAGAAACCAAAAATATAAATTTCTGCAAACGTCTAGATTAAAAACTTAATCTACAACAATACTTTTAAATAATGTTGCTTAAATCTACAAAAATGAATATGTTAAATACATTTCATTTTTATGAATGGCGAAATACGCTAAATAGATTTGTGGACACCACTTTCTTATACGGGAATTGCCTTGATAATATTAAATACTTCTCAAATTAAACATAATACACCACGTTAATCACAAACTTGAAATTGACTCAGTATTGTTTAGGTGTGAAATGAGAAAATAGCGATGTTTTAAAAAAAACTTTACGCCTCCTAATGGCACAGTGGTAAGTCTGCGGACTTGTTCTGCTGGAAATCGAGTTTCGATACCTGTGGTGAGCAGAGTACAGATAGCCCTTTTCGTAGCTGTTTAACTACAAACACATACTTTACATTTTATAATACTTGTATGTGTTTGTGTATAATTTACAGTGTTTTCGTTACCAAAAAAATAAAACAAAAAATTATATAGTTTAAAATATTCTGTGTATAATTTCATCATATATATATATATATTGAGTATAATGTTAGAATTCATGGTTTTGTTTAGAATTCATTTTGTTTTGGTCTAGATTAAAAATTCAAACTAAAAGGTATTCCTAGGGTTTTATTTCGCATTTTTATTAACTGTTTGTGCACCAGCTAAATTATTTGTCGGTTCATAGCTGTGTTGTTTATTAGATTTCTCATAACAAGCAGCCGGTGCCTACATTTTGCCGGATCTCACGTCCGAATTTTATTTTGATTTTTTTTTTTTTTAGTTTACAAGCGGAAATGCTGTAATTATTATTTTTTGCTTGTTATTAAGAGCGTAAGTGCACGATAGGCTATCAACGCTGCGTGCATTGTGGGTATCGATCCCAGAATTTTAGCGTTATAAGTCCTTTTTGTATTCCAAAACTCAGAATACGGCATTTTGTTTTTCCGTATAAAATAATAATTCTTATAGACCACATTAAAATATGCAAACCAAAGTATCATTAATATCACAGTTAATCAACTAATTATTGTTGTTTATGATACATTTTTTCGGGAAAATGAATACTTTCTCCCAGCTATTTAGACTGAGTGGTGTAACGGGCAAAAATAAAATTATCCGGATGGTGTCGTAATAAACGCCGGTGGTCTAATAACAAGTCAGTTGAAGTTATGTCCCTAAATATCAAAAAATCTTGAAAGCTTGTAAAAACAGCTTTGGACCAGGATCAACCTATTGGAAGGTGTAGTCCCCCTTCTTGTTTTCTTTCTCGTACATTTAACGTTTCTTGTTTTCAGTTCATACTGCAAACCATTAGACCATATACACACTTTACAATAAACGTCCATCCCCCGGTGGGTCAGTGGTAAATTTGCATTATATACTACAACCATTTAGCACATATACACACTTTACAATAAACGTCCATCTCTGAAAGTGGGCAATAAGTTTACGAACTTACAATGCTAAAATCGGGAATTCGAGTACCTGTGGTGGACAGAGTGAAGATTGCCCTTTCGGTAGCTTTGCAATAAGAAAATTGCAACAACAATTAACTTTCATATTCAGATTAAAAAATAAATAAATAAAAATTAACCATTTTCAAATAAAGTCTCCAGAGAAACGTATTCAGACGATGGAAGTAGAAATGGTTGAATATATTAATCATTACTAAATCCCTATCTGCTAAAATTTCTATGTATTCATTGCATTATTTTTGAGCCACTAAAATTAAATATTATAATATTTATAAACACATTTGTGGTTTAAAATATATTAAATACCTACTTAACAAACCTGTGTAATTTACGCTTATGATCAAATCGAAACTGAATCTTTTATCACTATTTGTCATTGTTTATTTGCAATAATTTAAGTGGATGATTCCACAAGCTTTCATAGGATGCTGCTTACTTTGGCCTAACGGTTTATGAACATTAATAGATTATTTAACTTCATTTTAGTTTCTTTTGGAGTAATTTTGTGTTGACAACTTCGGATTATTGTGAGATTGCTTACTAGCCTATTTTATATTCTTCTGGAACCAGTTTTTGTTGACGACTTCTGATTATTGTGAGTTTCCTTGCTAGAATATTTTATTTTCTTCTGGAACCAGTTTTTGTTGACGACTTCTGATTATTGTGAGTTTCCTTGCTAGCCTATTTTATTTTCTTCTTGAGCCAGTTTTTGTTGACAACTTCTGATTATTGTGAGTTTCCTAGCTAGAATATTTTATTTTCTTCTGGAACCAGTTTTTGTTGACAACTTCTGATTATTGTGAGTTTCCTAGCTAGAATATTTTATTTTCTTCTGGAACCAGTTTTTGTTGACGACTTCTGATTATTGTGAGTTTCCTTGCTAGCCTATTTTATTTTCTTCTTGAGCCAGTTTTTGTTGACAACTTCTGATTATTGTGAGTTTCCTAGCTAGAATATTTTATTTTCTTCTGGAACCAGTTTTTGTTGACGACTTCTGATTATTGTGAGTTTCCTAGCTAGAATATTTTATTTTCTTCTGGAACTATTTTTTTGTTGACGACTTCTGATTATTGTGAGTTTCCTAGCTAGAATATTTTAATTTCTTCTGGAGCCAGTTTTTGTTGACGACTTTTGATCATTGTGAATTTCCATGCTAGCCTATTTTATTTTTTTCTTGAGCCAGTTTTTGTTGACAACTTTTGATAATTGTTTTTCCTTGCTAGCCTATTTTATTTTGTGCTGGAGCCAGTTTTTGTTGACGACTTCTGATTATTGTGAGTTTCCTAGCTAGAATATTTTATTTTCTTCTGGAACCAGTTTTTGTTGACGACTTCTGATTATTGTGAGTTTCCTTGCTAGCCTATTTTATTTTCTTCTTGAGCCAGTTTTTGTTGACAACTTCTGATTATTGTGAGTTTCCTAGCTAGAATATTTTATTTTCTTCTGGAACCAGTTTTTGTTGACGACTTCTGATTATTGTGAGTTTCCTAGCTAGAATATTTTAATTTCTTCTGGAGCCAGTTTTTGTTGACGACTTTTGATCATTGTGAATTTCCATGCTAGCCTATTTTATTTTCTTCTTGAGCCAGTTTTTGTTGACAACTTCTGATAATTGTTTTTCCTTGCTAGCCTATTTTATTTTGTGCTGGAGCCAGTTTTTGTTGACGACTTCTGATTATTGTGAGTTTCCTAGCTAGAATATTTTATTTTCTTCTGGAACCAGTTTTTGTTGACGACTTCTGATTATTGTGAGTTTCCTAGCTAGAATACTTTATTTTCTTCTGGAACCATTTTTTTGTTGACGACTTCTGATTATTGTGAGTTTCCTTGCTAGCCTCTTTTATTTTGTGCTGGAGACATTTCATATTGAGTCATCTAATTATTAATGATGGTTAGATTTACTCCAGGTCTGTTGTACATCTTGAATGAAACTTACCTGAATTTCTGAGAGTTGCGGGTTCGAGTCACTTTCACCGAACATGCTCGCCCTTTCAACCGTAAAGGCGTAACAGATGTAGCCTAATCATCTGTCTTCCAGTTTAGTTAAAGCAGTCCCTCATACCCGGCTCGGTTTGGCCAGTTGGTTAGGGGGCGCTCGACTCCTAATCTGGGAGCCGTGGGTTCGAATTACAATCACACCAACCATGCTCGCCCTTTCAGGCTTGGGGGCCTTATGATTTTACGGTCAGTTACACTATTCGTTGATAAAATAGCCTACGGTGGGTGGTGACAACTAGCTGCCTTCCCTCTAATCTGGTCCGGCATGACCAGGTGGCTAAGGCACTCGACTCGTAATCTGAGGGTCGTGGGTTCGAATCACTGTCACACCAACATGCTCGCCCTTTCAGCCATGAAGGCGTTATAATGTAACGATCAATCCCACTATTCGTTGGTAAAAGAGTAGCCCAAGAATTGGCGGTAGGTGGTGATGACTAGCTGCCTTCCCTCTAATCTTACACTGCTAAATTAGGGACGGCTAACGCAGACAGCCCTCGAATAGCTTTGCGCGAAATTCAAAACAAAACAAACAAGCGCTCTAATCTTACACTGCGAAATTTGAAACGGCCAGCCCAGATACTTTTCATGCAGCTTTGGTTGAAATCTAAAACAAAACCAAAGAAACAAACCAAACCCTCTTGTCCACACATATTTTATCTTAATACGATACCTTGAAAAATATTTTGTAACGCATTTTAGTAACAAGAATGAAAAATAGTGTATGACGTATATATCTAAAAATATTATTGGATGCATATGGAAGTCTGTGATGCTTTTTTTTTCCAATAAATACTTGAAAATCAGTTGGTACAGTCAATTATTGTTTCTTTTTTTATTATTTATATATACACATATGAAATAAACACTGGAATGGAATAAAAACCTAACAGCTTCGTTCTGTTTATTTTTTCTATATAAAATCAGTCTACATCGGGCAGGCAGGAAAGAAAAACAAGGCAAACAGCAAACGCAAAGTCCACTCTCAAATATACAATTTCGGTAAACCAAAGTTTACGTACACCTATTTCCCAGGATTTTTTGGCACTGACAAAACGTCGGCCGCCACGAGTGTAACAAAGAGTCATTACTACTCAGAATTATATTATGTCGAAATTCCTTAAATATATATTCTCCTTACTCGTACAAAACTGTAAAATATTATTCAAAATTTTCCATTAATGAGAAACCGATAATTTTGAGTGTTTTAAACTCCAATTTTGAAGATGTCGCTGTTGTTAAATCATGTAGTTCTTAGTTCCTGAGAGAACGGAAGGAAATGAACGAACTGATAAAATATAAAAATGAAGACAACTGTCCAAAGACCTGGAAAGAAGAAAATTCAGTGATAAATGAAGACAAAAATATTATGTCACTGTTCCTTAATTTAGTCATCAAATATTTAAACATTCTATTACTAAAACAGAATACAAAATGTAAAAGCTCGCTTTCCTCTAAATTAATCCCCCGCTAGTACAGCGGTATGTCTTCGGGTTTACAACGCTAAAATCAGTGGTTCGATTCCTCTCGGTGGGCTCAGCAGATAGCCCGATGTTGCTTTGCTATAAGAAAATACACTCCTCTAAATTAGACGTTATAGTAATAAACGTATTACAATCTACCAGCATCCTCAATCCAATCCCTCAGCATCTAAATGATACTATATATATAGTAACACAACTATTACAACCTGTAATTACAACCATCCTATCTGTTAGGACTCAAACATTTAAACCAGTGTTTCTCAAACTGCTGGTCGCCCCCTAAGAGACGCGTATTGGAACGACGATTATCTAATAAAACTATCACTTTGCTCTCATAGCATTTGTTTGCTCTAACATTTACTCACTCCTTTTATTATTTTAATGTGAGGGCGCTGCTATTTAAGTTTTGGAAAATACTGGTTTTAAACAATGATACCATTACAAATTGTTAAAAGTCTCTTATCTCCATAAATATGATACACATACAGAAGGACTCTATTACGTAAAACGGAAAATTACATAATAATATTGCACAATAAAATTGGAATATAATTATTGATACATAACAGTATACGTTCAGTAGGTGAAATATTCTGCTTTGGTGTGTTAATATATTTCCTTTTTAGTTTTACATTTTTTATTGTTTATTTACCGTAGAAAGGATGAATGACTAACTTGCAATAATACCATTAGTCTACTTGTTCTATATTAACAAATCACGCACAGTTAAACAAAACCGTTGAATTCTGATAATGTAACTAAAACAGTTTGTATTATAGCTGTAACATAGTGTAACCAACACTTAATCTGTTAATTACAACCATAACATGGTTTATTGTTTACAGTGACAACAAACGTTTGATTACTTAATCTGTTAACTACAATACAACACGGTTTACTGAGAGCTACAAAGGCAACCAAAGTTTTGTGTGCTTAATCTGATAATTATAACTACTACACGGTTTACTGAGAGCTACAAAGGCAACCAAAGTTTGATGTGCTTAATCTGATAATTACAGTTATAGCACAATGTTGTGACACCTACACCGGCAACTAGCACTTAACCTACACAATCTGTTAAACATAAGTTAAACACTATTAACACTTACACCAGCAACCAGCACCTGGGCTCTCTGGTAGCTTTGACCTTCCGTCAAGAAGAGAGCTATAGTTGAAGACTGGTAAAAAATAAGAGCTGTAACATGGTGTATTACTCCCTGAAATAATAGAAGAAAACATTACATTTTGAAAACAAATCTGTAGCAGAATACTTCATGCCTTATGGCGCATATATCCAAGAGTTTATTTAGTTTAAAAATAAAATTTTTGACAGTCCAACATGTTTTTTGTTGTTTTTTTGTTTTGTAATGAACTAAAAAAGGAACATCGAAAGCTCAAACATGGAATCCCTCGTTCTCAAGAGCAAAGTAATTTATTTAGGCTTTGGAGAGTAATAAACTATAAATCCTAAAACACGACGTACTACGTTCTGTTTGAAGAATAGCCGTTAAACATATATTATAGAGGATAACATTACAACTGAAAAGTTAACATAACTTATACAACTTTGGAGAGTAAGCGAAATATCAAAGTAATCCTAAAATAAAATAGGTTATATTTTATACTTCACTGCTACAAATGTAAACTATCAGTTATTTCTATTTTATTTCGTTAAAAAGAAAATGAACTAGAACAATCAAATTAATTAACTGTTGTGATCTTAACAATTTTCAGGGTTTTAGCTTTTGTTAAAAATATACGACTGTAAAGTGAACTATAAGAAGTTAAATAATAAATTTCGGCTCTGTTAATAAATTCACAAATAATATTTTGAAATTTTCTGGGAAATTATTTAGGTGGAATATTCACGATAAAACTGTCTACATCTGAAGACCATAAACTTCCGTTACATCGTCTTCTATACTTGTGTCTACAACAGGTAGTTGTCCCAAACCTCTACACAGTTTCATTAATATTTTGAGAGTTTATGTGCTTTGTTTTATTTTATTTAAGTGACTAACGATTTTGAATAGCTATGTGCTTTACATTGTTGGCATAAAAACATGTATTTGTTTTAGTAAATTTGTTTGAAGTTTTAAACTTATGAGCTATTACATACGTAGAGAGAGTTGAAAAAGAAAACGCTGCTATAAGTTGAAAAGATTGAGGCCAGGACGATTAAGCTGGTAGTCCAAGTAGCCCAGAAGGCGATTAAAACCAACACCAGTTCTTCTGTTGTCAAACACAAAATACCATGGAAAGTGAAGTGTGGCTGAGAGATTAGCAGAATAACAACCAAGAGTCCACAAGCCTGTAAGTCACATAAATCATGTGAATCTAGGTCACGGTTAAACCTGCTCTTGATATCTTTATATAATTATAACACATTTAAATTATACCTAACAATATAGTACAAATACTATTTAGGTTTAAAACTACTTACTGATGAATTAATTAATTACTTAATTTGGAAATATTTATTGAATATTTTATTTTAGTGCGTTTGTGTATTGTTTGATATAAAACACAAAGCTACAAAATGGGCTGTGTATTATCTGCCTATCACGGGTATCAAAAACCGTTTTTAGCACCGTAAATCCGTAAACATGCCACTGTACTGTTTGGTGCAATTCTTTTAATGCTTCTTAAGTATTATTTTTAGTTTTTCACGTTGTAACAATATTTTTAACGGTACTTATATTTAAAAACACTTGTAAATGGAAGAAATAATGTGATTTACTAGCAAATATACTCGTCAAACTTGGACTCAAAAACTAAGACTAGAAATAGTGGGCATTGACTGCATACGTCACGTCACTATTTTAAACCTTAGTCCACGAATCATTCGTCCAATGCATCGCACCCACGCTGTGCGGGATATTTATTGTATCTTACTTTCGTTTTGCGTCCGGTTTACGTGTTTTGCTACTGACCTCTTTTGTTATTCGTGATATTTAAGATGGTCAAATTGAAATAACTACCAAACTCGAACCGTTTGCCTGTATTAGCTCGATCTCTGGGGGAGATGTGGGGTCCACAAGAGCCCCTCTACCAAATTACATTAAAAGTGATTCACCCATTTCTCCACAACAGCCCTCAATACCAACAGACAGGTGAAAAATCTGCTTTATATATATATATATATATACTAGCAGAGACCCTAAAAACATTTACTGTCAAATTAGTATCCTTACCGTAATAACAATTCTTTAAATACAGAATTTCTAGAATAATAGAAAATTATTATAATCGCAAACTCCGAAATATGTAAGCCCACTTGTTTTAAGTCTAATATTAGTTAAGCCTATATTCGGCCTACATTCGATGAAAAGATAAAGTAATTCTATAACTCTTTTTTTTTTTTGCTTTAATTAGGGTTAAACTTTAATGTACTTAATACCATCAATAGACAAACTTATAACGTTATTCTAAGATCTAAAGATAGACTTAAAAAACTTTGTAAAGTTATACACTGACTGTTCTATACGTTAAAATGCTGTTTTTTGTTACTTGCGAGCTTTCAGCCCTTCTACGGGAGACTTCGTTGGACAACAATGTAAAAAAAACGTATTTTAACGTAGATAACAATGCCTGTATAATCTAACCTATGTTATGAGTCTTAAAAGCAAGCTTTTAATATGTTCTTGTACAAAATGTCTATCAGAGATTTACACACGCCTTATGTTTACATCCTTCGAGTGTGCATACGCATTTAGATAGGTGCATCTTCAAGACAAATAAAACCTTTTGGAACTGGTTTATAATGAAACAAAGAAAGAGGATGCTGAGAAAGAAAGCCTTTTATAGGCAAAAATGTCCATTAGTTGGAAGATAGGGATAAAAAAAAATGTATGTGTTTCTTTGTACATTTAAAGCTAAAAAGTGATTAAGAACTTATCAATGAACAGTTACATATAGAACTAAGATGCTTTGTTTGTTCTCAAGTACAAAGCTACACAATGGGCTGTCTGTCTGTACTGTGCTACCACAGACTTAGAAACCGAGTTTTTAACGTGATAGGCCTACTGATTTATTGGAAGTGAACTAAAAGTACACACTAGACAAAATAAGTGGTGAAATAAAGTGTTTCTACTCTGTTAGAAACTGATTAAAAACTAACTGGGACACTGACTAGTTATGCATTATTAATATCAAACTTCGTTTCAAAGGGCCATCATATGTAGATTTCACACTATACTTACGGCTTTGTAAAACAGTTTAAAACAGATGTTTCTGTAGAAATTGAAGGAGTGAAACTTTAACAATGTGAATAAAGTCTAATGATAAATGAGTTTATGACACGCTTCAATGGAAAATATACCTTGTAACCTAAGAACGAGAGGATTTTTTATTGTTTTTTTGCCATTAATAAATACATATAGAACAGTTCGCCTCGTGCAGGGTATTGCAACATCGAATAAAGAGAAAATGTATTTATTCATAATAAAATAACTGCATGTACATATAGGGACATTTCCCTGAAAATAAGTGCGGGATATTGTGATCGTCTTGTAATATTTAAATTCAAATTATCTTGAAATAACTATTACCTACAGCTTGCACCTGCCTCTCCCAAGTCTATAACACCTGGACATGGATGACGAGAAAATAGTAAAAAAATCCACATATCTACTGCTGACACACTGAGAACTTGGTTTGTTTTGAATATCACACGAGGGCTACCTGCGCTAGCCGTCCGTAATTTAGTAATGACGTACTAAAGGGAACAACACCTACCACCAACTCTTGGTTTACTGTTTTACCAACGAAAGTGGATTAGTCCTCACTTTATAAAGCCCTCACAGATGAAAGGGCAAACATGTTTGGAGGGTGGGACGGGAATTCGAACCCATGACCTTCAGATTGTGAGTCGAGTGTCTTAAGCAATAACAGGGAGAGTTGAAATATAATATATATGTTTTCTTTTGTAAAGTAAATTTGTAAATTTTAATCTAACTTTACAAGCATAACATATGACATTTTATAATGAATTTCATCAAAGAACTGACAAATTATATATATAATGTGGCACATTACGCACCAATATCAATTACAAAGTCTACCATATCTTACTGTAAATAAATAATGAACCACTAGAAGAACAACAAATATATTGCACTTGTACATTAACAACACTGTTTTTATTAGCCTAAAAGTATGAAGAAGTTTTGTCAACCAAACTCGGCTCTTAATTGATTTTACTCAAATAATAAAATAGTTTAGGTTAAACTGAAAAAGGTAAAATCAGTAATATATTATTACACAACTAATCTATGGATTTCCAGCGTGTGTCGGAAAATGTTAATTCTGTTTGTATACTTACGATCTGAGCGATCTGGATGACACCTTCTCTACTCTTCAAGAAAGCTGTGTTCACATTTTGTAGTCTATTACAGAAGCTATCTTGAGATGTATTTAGGTCCATAGCTTGTGTGTCTAATTAAATAATACTAAATTTGTGTCAGGCACTACCAACCCTAAACTCAGTTTTCATGGTTTGCCAGTAGAGTGCAGGGTTGGGAAATCTCACGCACAATGTTATACGAATAACCTGTTACTGACTCATTAAATGTTGAGCTTTCGTGCGGTTCTACGGCAGTAGACGCAAATATAAACAACTGGTGGAACAGTGGTTTCTTTGGCTCAGCTTTCCTGCGGATGTCAGTTACTTATTCACCCACAAACACACACACACACACACAAAGACTTTTCGTCACGCTGAAAATTTCAGAAACCGGATGTACAGAACTTCGATGTATACGCATAGAGGAAGTTTTGATAAAATATATCAAGTGTGCAGATGGTCTGTGGCCGTCAGAAAAAAATTAAATATGATATATATTTAATATATACATATATATTTCTATATATATACATACATATATAGAAAGAAACGTAAAGATATACATGCAGTTTTTTCTTTTCCCACAGTGTTGTCGAAAGTATTTAACAGTGACTAAATAAAACAGTTTTAATTAATACGTTCTTTGTCTGTTTATTCCTTTAGTATACAGTGAAAATGTGGTTGTCAAACAGAATTAGTAGAATGCAATATAGAGTAGATAAAAAAGTATTTCATGTTACAGTTAAAAATCCCGACACACCAAACATGATCATCCTTTCAGCCGTGGGGGCGTTATAATGTGATGGTAAATCTCACTATTCGTTGGTAAAAGAGTAGCCCAAGAATTGGCGGTAAGTGGTGATGACTAGCTGCCTTCCCTCTAGTCTTACACTGATAAATTAAGGACGGCTAGCGCAGATATCCCCCGTGTAGTTTTGCGCGAAGTTCAAAACAAACCAAACCAGTTAAAAACAAATATTTGTGACACAATTGGTGTTGATTGATTTGTTTTTGTATAATGAAAAAGTTGTGTAATGAACTTTAATATATTTGATAGACTTGTGTTGATGGAAACGAACGGTTGATTGATGCATCTGCTATAATTTCGAGTTATATTTATCTGTTTCATCGCACATTTCCAACAGAATCGATGACACAAACTTTGATGTGCAACAATGTTTAATACTGTTTTGAGCTACATGTTTAATGTTGTAATTCGTTTGTTAGCTGTGGAGAGCTATGGTCTTAACGCTGACGTTAAGTAGGCCTAGAAGAATTTAAGTGAATATCAATATTTCTCTCGTAAATTCAAAGCTATATTATAAATACGAGATATCTGAGAAATGTGTAGAATTAGTTCAAGTTAGGCAGTTGAATCATTCAATGCGTTTTCACAAAATAATCGGATCTGCATTTGCTATTGCGCTTTTTGAGGTACTTTGTACAAGTAAGTTGGTTTTATATTATTCCTGGCATTCTTAAAAATTTATGAACGTATTTTGCAATGTAGGCCTATAACAGCAACGACAGTGTACAAGTAATGTAACTTTAACGAAAATAAGACAGAACTTTGTCTAAACTTCAACTTTCATTTAAGATTACCACAGATGACTACCAGAGATAGAAAACCTGCTAGGAATAATAAAAAAGTGGAAATAAAACAAACAGAAAGTTAAAGAAGAACAGTAAGAAATAGATGAAAAATTTAAAAAAACAAACGAAAATAATTACAGAAACTTCAATGGTGACCAAGACGAACGTGGAATAACTTGGAATAATTTTAAGAGTTAAGGTAAAAGAAAGAGATGCAGTATTCAAAACGTAATTAAAATAAAAAATACATCTGATTGAAGAAAAGATCGATTATGATATCAGTAACAAAAAGAAGAATTAGATAACAATGTTTAATACATGTAGAAGAGCGTAAATACGTCAAAGATGTGCAAAAGAGCAGCATTGAGGTAAAAGCTTGTAAAAATATTGAGGAAGAAATAAACTAAATTACAATCATTTCCGTGGACTATACTTTGAGTTATTATCAAAAGTTAATTTATAAGAACCTATCAACGAAAGCACAATATTACAACAGTTTTAACAATACAAATTGTATTCCTTTGTCAGTTCACCATACAATAATATTAGTAATATAAATATTCTTTCTTTTTAGTTCACCATACAGTAACATAAAGGATACAAATTGTTTTTTTTTTATTTGTTTACTACAGATTTGTATTAGCAATTAATATCTGATCAGGTTTAGAAATTGCTCCCAGTGGCCCAACGGTATCTCTGTTGACAAACAACGCTAGCAGCCGGGTTTTTTATACCTGTAGTGGGCAGAGCATCAATAGCCCATTGTATAGCTTTAAGCTTAACTTCAAATAAACTGAACGTTAATGCAAAATTTTCGAATTTCTTTCAGGAACATAAACATTAATTTTGATAATAAGCCTGATTTGTATTGGAATAACCAAGGAATTGTAACTCAGTGTCTTTATTTATTTTACCTGTATATTAAAATACATATTTTGGTTTAATTGAGTTTAGATCCCACAAACTTCTCAAACTCCAAAGATTCTTTAGTGGATTAGAAAAATAAGCGATGTTAGGTACATAGTGCTTTCTCCACCCAAACCAGCCGTTTACATAGTGCTTTCTCCACCCAAACCAGCCGTTTACATAGTGCTTTCTCTACCCAAACCAGCCGTTTACATAGTGCTTTCTCTCCCCAAACCAGCCGTTTACATAGTGCTTTCTCTACCCAAACCAGCCGTTTACATAGTGCTTTCTCTACCCAAACCAGCCGTTTACATAGTGCTTTCTCTACCCAAACCAGCCGTTTACATAGTGCTTTCTCTCCCAAACCAGCTGTTTACATAGTGCTTTCTACCCAAACCAGCTGTTTACATAGTGCTTTCTCTACCCAAACCAGCCGTTTACATAGTGCTTTCTCTCCCAAACCAGCCGTTTACATAGTGCTTTCTACCCAAACCAGCCGTTTACATAGTGCTTTCTCTACCCAAACCAGCCGTTTACATAGTGCTTTCTCTACCCAAACCAGCCGTTTACATAGTGCTTTCTCTACCCAAACCAGCCGTTTACATAGTGCTTTCTCTCCCCAAACCAGCCGTTTACATAGTGCTTTCTCTCCCAAACCAGCCGTTTACATAGTGCTTTCTCTCCCCAAACCAGCCGTTTACATAGTGCTTTCTCTACCCAAACCAGCCGTTTTTACATATATAATTTTCTCTACAAGTGGGTTTTCTCTTCATCACGGAGTCTAGAAGAATAGGTTCGATCGTTTGTTTGAAAGTAAAGTCACATTGAGCTATCAGCTGTGTCCACCCCGGGAATCGAAACATGGATTTTAGCGTTGTGAGACTATAACAGTATCGTCAACCCTCACCCCCTAGAGACACAAGAAAATATATAGATGCACTCATGATCGATATTTGAAGACTTGACTAAAGGACAGATGACTGTGGTAAAGGTTTTCATCATGAAATATTTGGAAAGGTTACGGTAAAAAAAACAAAACGAGAAAGATGTGTGTATTTGTGTTTACAGATTAAGAACCAGGAGTCGCGAATAATTATTAGTAAATATATGGCCACAACGTTCCACAAATAATTGTGTCATTCTAAAGAACTCATTTACTGTTATAAAACGTTCGAAAGCCGATTCCGACTTAACCTAGAAAATATTCCAAAAAATGTATTTGTAAAATCCATTCAACAAAACAGAAAGATATTCAGCAATTTCAAAGCTTACTCCATCTAGTATATGTTGCGTTTAACTAAGGGGAAAATGTTACTTTTTAAAGCCATGTTACGAAAATAAAATTGTTTTTAGTACTCCTTGAAATAACAATGTTTTAAATTAATGTAGACTTAAAGATTTTATTGTTTTTTAAATTTTGCGCAAAGCTACTCGAGGATTATCTGCGCTAGTCGTTTCTAATTTTGCAGTGTAAGACTAGAGGGAAGGGAGCTAGTCATCACCGCCCACCGCCAACTCTTGGGCTACTCTTTTATCAACGAATAATGGTATTGACCGTCACATCATAACGCCCTCACAGCTGAAAGAGCGAGCATGTTTGGTGCGACTGGGATTCGAACTCGCGACCCTCACATTATGAGTCGAATGCCTCAATCCACCTGGCCCTGGCGAGTCTAAGGATTTTATAAGTGTTGAACATTATTTGTAAATATAGGGTTTACTAATTTATTTATTTGTGTACTTTGTTTAACCTTTTGTAAAAATTTTGATGATGGGGAACTAATGTGCTTATAAAGTGTTTGATAATCGTACGACTATTTTGTACAATTTAATTCAGTAAAAAAAGAAAAATAAGTCACGTTCAATACGCCTGCGCATAAGCAATATATATAACCAAGACTATCACCCACGTGATTTCTGGCGTATGTGTAGAACTACACCAGTAAACAACGCATGTCACTATCTAGGTGGAACACCAAACTGCTGCGCTACCTATTGGCAAAAGCTTGAAAATAGGCCGAGATACTAGCCCACATCCTGTGTACCGGGAGTTGTCTATTATAAGAGGTGGTATAAGTCGTGCTGCTAAGGGTTGAACTTTACTGGTTGTTTAGACTGTAATTTCTGGCTCTTTTAACCTAGAACGCTGGTAACAACCATGTCACACACCGTAACAGTTACTCGCACCACCACCGCTACTGGTGGAACTTCATCTGGTATTATTATCCATTCAGGATATTTCCGGGCGCTTCCTGGAATCTTGCAACTCCTGGAGACGGTAAGGTTTGAAGTTAGAGTAATTAAGCCTTTAGTTTTACCGTTATATCTCTAGGGGCTCACCTTGGCCCATCACTGGACCACCCTTTAATTTTATATTACCTAGTACTAGCAGTAATACCAACATTTGTTTTTTTTTGCAATTTACTAGGCGGCAAATTAAGTACTTCATTTATTTTGGTAATAAATTCATCGTTATCTAAGATATATATATACTAATTACCAAATGGTAACTATCAGATTTGTTAGTGTTTAAAGCTAACGTTTAGTGGTGAGTGTGGTTGTGATAGAAACTACAGAGCTTTCTTTGGCGTTGTTTGCCACCAACCACGCCCCAGGCACGTGCAATGTGTTAATCAGGACACCTTCGCTTTATGCATTTGTTTGTGAACTTTTATGCACCTGTTTTTGCGCCATAAAATCCTTGTATATACTAAAAGAAAATCACTGATGAGACAAAACTTTGAAATAGACATTTATTTTATATAGCGACGTTTCTAGACACCGATTTATATCAGGTGTAATAGGCAATGTTCTCTGTGTAGCGAATTGGTCCTGCTCTCAAACTATTTATAATTTAATACCTATCGGAAAAAATCTCGTACCGACAGTTTAGGTGACTTGTAATTATCAGTCAACAACCCATTTAAACTTATAATATTAAACGTTAGGAAGATAAAAATGATAATTTCTAGGATATGACTGATGTTTTAAGAGTATGCTCAAAAACAGTAATTATACCATATTTGTCCTCAAACTAATGTCGAAACTAGTGTTAGCATTTCAAAAAGTTGGTCAGACTAACGCTCATGGTTAAGTAAGGCCCACCTGTTAAAGGTGCTAAGGTTTCACTGGGTTTTTAATGAGATTTATGAATAAGACGGACACCGATTTCTGCTAACAAAACTAAGCGCAGAACTTTTTATCATTTAACGGTTTCTTGCATGTCAATGAGAAAGTGGTATTTTGTTGGGAACTTTTGGTTTTTGAAATGTTTTCCAACGCCATTTTGATTTATTTTCCTTCAGTTGTGTTTGTGTGTTTGTAGCATAATGGTCTATTTATGCTCTTCCCATCTTGACTATTGAAACATGACTTTTAGCACTAGAAATCCTGACGCTAACTCAGGAGTGGAGGGTTGGCTTGATGATTGTCTTTGGACCATTTTAACTAATTAATGACTTGAAAGGTATTTATTTGTTCAACCAATCTAGTAAAGAACGGCAAGTGTTTCATAAAGGTACGTTTTCAATGTAATCATCCCTGTTAATTAATGGCCTGCGTTCCAGTGATTTTCCTCACAGGTTTAATCGGAGACGAAATTTCGCCGGTATTCATCTGTTGTACTTAGTACTTGAACTTGTGTTTTTAGGCGGTACTAGTACCAATGCTAATTTGAGCTGTTTTGTGGGTTGTTGTTTTTTCCATGCTCCCACGTAGATGTTTTTTGTCGGTTGTGTTTTTGAAAAAACGAGTCTGTTTCACCCAGCTGAGTATGTCTACTTTTTGATAAATTCGACTCTGGTTTATATATGCTTTTTCTACGGGTAAAAAAAAAAAAAACAGTAGGATGTAGACAAAACCTGATATTCGTCACATTCTTAATCTATTATAAGGGATAGTATGACTTCCATACTTGTAGTTTGCTTTGTGTTGTAATTACTGGGTCAAATTTTCATTGGTTGAAACAGAAGTTGCCTTTTCCCGCAAACCCATGTGGAAAACGACGCTTATTTTATGTAAGTTATCTTTACCTCAGAACAACTGTAATTCATGTCACTTTCAAAGGGCACTTCCCCATGTGTGATGGTAGTGATGTAAGTATAATTCTCAACTTCTAAAGTACTCTGTTATTCTTTATCAACTGTAACCAGAAAAAGTTTAATTGGGTAACTGATCAGTTGGTCCCCCGCTGGTACAGGGGGAAGTCTTCAGATTTACGATGCTAAAATTAGGGGCTCGATCCCCCTCGGTGGACTCAGCAGATAGCCCAATGTGGTTTTGTTATAAGAAAACACACAAAAAACTGATCAGTGGAGTGGAATGAAACAATATAAGGAAATTTTTACCAGATCATCATCCGTGGGTATATAAAATAAATAGAACAATGTGTCAGAAAGTAAGGATAAAACTGGCGCTGAAACATCCACTACAAAGTCAGGAGTTAAGTCTCCTTTTTTCTTTTTTTAAGGCTAAGGTTTTTGGTCACTTTTTCATGGCTGTGTAAACACGCTAACCATTTTACTCGGAAGGGGGCGCTTTTTCGTGGTTAAGAGGCCAACGTCATTTGTAAGTGCTACTAAAGAACTAACAATAGGCGTATTTAGTCTGTGCATGTCAAAGGTGAAGGTTGAAAATCTGAAACTCGTGTAATTGAAAAAATAGTATTAATGTACTGACTTCGTATGCTACGTGAGCGCTTGACTAAAAACTACACTTAAGATCACACAACTTAAATTGCTTTGGTAGAAGTTTACTTACAGACCAAAGACATTTCATGCCGCCGGTCTTGTTATAGAAGACAGGTTTCCTTTGGTGATGGGGAGATATTTTCCGTGTACTTCAGGCAAGCTACGTAGTAGCAAGTACGCATAGGACTACACAGTAACAATAATAATAAAGGGAGAAAATGCTCGACTTGGCTAAAATTGAAGAGATAGAGGTAATTTGTAATGTCGATAAACCCACTTGAAGTAAAACATATTCTCAAAACGGCTGGTAGGGGTATTAAAACTTTAATTAAAATAAGGTACAGAACAATGTTTCGATCTTCTTAAGTCATCTGAAAGTCGAAACGTTGTTCTGTACCTTATTTTAAAATTTTTAATGCCCATATCAGCCGTCTTGAGAACACATGAAAAGCTATAAGATTGTTTTACAATGTATAATCTGGAGACACTGGTCAGTTTCAAATACAGAAACTGTCAAACTGAGGATATATCTCGTCAAAACTATTGTACGCAAAGCTCCTAGTGATTCAATATAAAAAGTAAAAATATGTCTTTTTCCCTTAAAGAAGGAACTGTGAATAGAATTCAAAATAAAACTTGTTGGATGAAGAGATAATTACACCATCTAGTTGTACTAACAATATCTAATAAACAATTTTATTCGTTCGTCAAACACCTAGCCAATGTTTGGAAATGTTGCAAGGGCGTGTCAGGTACTAGTGATTAATAGAGAGAGAAAAAAACTATAGTTTGGTCGATAATAAAGAAAGTGAAAACAAAAATTGAGAGGGAAGTGATCTATTCAGCAGTAGAGAAAGTCGTTGTCTTGAATTTGACTGTGGCAACTAATTATGATCCAGTGTTGTGAGTCAGTCATATTAAGATCAAACATGTTTCAAACTTTTTTCTCCCCAAACTCTCAAAGCTCTGAATGGTCAGATGGTTAAGGAACTTGACTTGTTAACTGAAGGTCGCGGGTTCGAATCCCCGTCACACCAAACATGCTTGCTCTTTCAGCCGTGACGGTCAATCTCAATATTTGTTGTTAAAAGAGTAGCCCAACAGTTGGCCGGTTGGTGATGATGACTAGCTGCGTTCCCTCTAGTCTTACACTGCTAAATTAGGGACGGCTAGCGCAGATAGCCTTCGTGTAGCCTGGCGCGAAATTCAAAACAAACCAAACACTCAACGTTCCTCTAAAAAACCAAAAAGAAACACTAACTTTGGTAAAATTTCTATATATTTATTATAAACAATTATAACCTAACACGTAATTTAAGATGTCAAACTTCTAACTCTCCGCGATTCTCAGTTATCATACAAAATGGTTGTGTTCTTGCAAATTTCTTTTCTTTTTCTTTTAAGAAATGTTCAAGTTCAACAATATTACTATATCGTTTGTGCATGAATAAACAAGTATTGTATTTGTTGGTTAAGTTTGGCCGAATTAGTGTCAACATCCTAAAAGCATCTGTGCGTATTAGATTAAAAGCCTAAAAGTTGTACATTAGCAGCATTTAGTGAACATAGTTCGTGTAGTTACGATAATAATGGTTTGCTGTTTAATATATTTCTAGATAAAGCTGGAATTTACTGGTTTAGTCTTTGCATTCAGCAGCTCTAAGATTAAATAAAATCTTAACTGCAAAAACAGTATTGTAACGTGTTCTATCATGAAACAGGCTTTCATTGGATTATTTGAGTAAAAAAAAGGGCGTTTCCAGATCGTGTAATAGTAGCGAACTATTTTATTTCTTCAGTATTCATCTGAACAACCACTTTCACGTTTAAATTGTAGGCTTAATTTCATAAATAAACTTTTCAACATAAACTCTGTAAATAAATGAAGACTTAATTTTAAAATAGATGAGATAATTCTCAATGAATAACTTTTCTAACGCCAAACTGAATAATTATTCACAAACTTATAACTCAATACGTCACTAATTAACTAACCCTGAATTGAATAATTGCTCACACGTATTTATAATTAACACACCCATGTCGAGATACTAGTGGTTATTGAGCTTTGTCACATGTAGATTAAAATATTGAAAATACAGCTTATAACAATATTTGTAGCATCCCTTTCGTTAGAAATTATTTGTTTGTTCGTTTTTTGTATTTTGCGCAAAGCTACACAAGGGCTACCTGTATTAGCCGTCCCTAATTTAGCAGTTTAAGACTAGAGGGAAGGTAGCCAGTCATCACCACCCACCGCCAACTCTTGGGCTACTCTACTAACTACCAACGAATAGTTGGATTGACGATCACATTATAAGGCTCCACAGCTGAAAGGGTGAGCATGTTTGATGTGGCGGGGATTCGAACCCGCGGCTCTCGGATTACGAGTCGAGCGCCTTAACCACCTGGTCATGCCAGCTCTAGAAATTATTAAAAATGATATTGGTAGTTTTGATATTTATTTTGCTACTTTTACAGAATTTTTAATAAGATTGACACTCTGGTTAAGACCAGACTGGGCCTACATACAGCTTCGATTCTGTAGACTACCCTTTCTCCACAAGCCTTCACTTTTGTACTTAAATTTTATTATCAAAACAGCATTTTAGTAAGTAGTAACCCTACTCAAGTAATACAATGTTAAACTTGAGAAAATTATAAAAAATGAAATAATAAAAAGCACAGCAGTGAGGCCATGGGCAACTGCCTTTTGGTTATTCCAAGCTTGTAGAAAGATAAAAGAAAAGGTTTTTTTTTTAGTCCTACTGTATTATCGCTATTATATCCGCAGTTTCTGATTACCATATTTTTGCTGTGATAATTCCTGAAACCAAAAAAATCAATACCAGATAAGTAGTGTGTAATAAAAGGGTTTGCTTAGAAACAAGCCCTAACTATATATAAGTTACGTCATGTAAAACATGTGATCGCCAGCTCGTCTGAAAGGATCACGTGGATTTAAATGTAAAGTTCTGTCAAAGTGTATGAGATACATACTGCAGTAAAAAAAAGCAAAAAAACGTTTCGCATGGCCTGGTGGTTAGGGCGCTCGAAAATCTGAAGGCCGCAAGTTCGAATTCAAGTTACCAAATATGCTCACCCTTTCAGCCATGGGAACATTATGAAGTTACAATCAATCCCACTATTCATTGGCAAAAGATAGTCCAAGAACTGGTGGTGACGACTGGCTGCCTTACCCCTAGTCTGTCATTACTGAATTAGTGAAGGCTAGCACAGATAGCCCTCGTGTAACTTTGTGTGAAATTGCAAACAAACCAAACCACAAAAATACGTTTTAAACTTTCATAGTATCATTTACTTCCGTGATAACTCAAGTATAAGTAATGTCTACCTATACAGTTTGGAACTTTAAAGGTTCCAATGACGTTAAGTGATAAACATCCACAGTTGTTGTAGACTCGTCATGTAATCTGAGATGTCCTTGAGTTTCCGAAACGCATCTAGATTAAGCTCCAACCTTCACTGTGGAAGTTAACCGCTTGGTTCTGAAACACGTGTTACACAGACCGCTATGTCACATTCTCTCGATGAACTTAAAGTAAGGCCCCAAAATAGACTTCTGCCGGGCCCCAGTATTTTTCTGGAAGTAAAAAAACGGATCCTGCATTTATACCAGGGTGTGGAACTATGTTGTTGTTTTTTCACCATCATACATTTGAAGAGATTGAAATGTAAAAAAGGGTAATAGTAGGAATGTGAATATTTGAACAAAATGTTAAAACAGATTTTGTACTGAAATCATGCGGTTTTTTAAGGCGTGTTAAATCCCTTCCAATTTTTCAATGGATTGTTGTTAACCTGAACTTTTGTTTTGTATTTCGCGCAAAGCTACTCGAGAGCTATCTGTACTAGCCGTCCCTAATTTAGCAATGTAAGACTAGAGGGAAGGCAGCTAGTCATCACCACCCACCGCCAACTCTTGGGCTACTCTTTTACCAACGAATAGTGGGATTTACCGTAACATTATAACGCTCCCACGGCTGAAAGGGCGAGCATGTTTGGTGCGACCGCGATTCGAACCCGCGACCCTCGGATTACAAGTCGAACGCCTTAAGACGGTTGGCCATGCCGGGCCCTTGACCTGAACTTATTCGTCTGGTAATGATTTATTTCAGAGTGCGATTTATTTAATTTTTTTCTGTTGTTGTTTTTTTGTAAAGTAGTTTTCTGCTAAATAATAGTAAATTTTTCTTTTATTGCAAGAGATAGTACAATGTTTTGTTTTTATTGTAAAATATTTATCAGGAACACTAAGTTTATAATTGTACTACATATAAAAAAAACTGTGAGAACACGATTATTAGATAAGAAGATAAGTGTTTCTTAATTATAAAACTGCCTTCTAATATTTTCTTCATGATACTGGTGTTACACCTTATGTGGTTCTTAGTTCACTGAAGTAATAGTGAAACTTAATCGACGATAATTATCTCATGGAAGTGGTACTGGTGCGTAGTTTGACGCCATTCTCGGGAATTTCATGAGGCTGTACTATTATTTAGAAGTGATGTTAATCATTTACGACATTCTAAATTCTCCCACGCAATACTGTATCAAATAATGACAGTGACGAATGTTTAAAAATATTCAAGCGAGGAAAAAAAAAAAGAACTGTAGAAGTGTAAAGTCCTCGTGACACATGAAAAAAACAACAAAAAAACACGAATCGTTTAGATTTAGTTTTAAAGGAAACACGTAGGCGTAGTAAAACTAGTGTTCGTTATTCTGACGTAGGTGTTATTACAAGTATAGAACGTGGGCAATACAGGTTGTCATAGGCGATCTCAAATGGTAAATGACTTGGTTTGTCTGATTCAGTACAGGGATAAACTAATGTTAAAGCAATCTTTAAACTGTACATTTGTACCGGACGTCCTGCGCTGAAAATTTTATTTACTTGTTGATAAGTTACTATGCTTAACTTGCAGACAACATATTTGTAGAATTCAATAGGATGAGATGGTTCTCGCTACTGTCATTTATCTAAATAACTCTCATTAACTCGGTACTTCACACACATTTCTCAAAACCTCTCCATTATACACCATAACGAACTTTGTAGATATTGTATCATCATCATGATAGCATATCTTTCTAGCAAACATCCAAATTTTAAAAAATTATAAATATAGCTTTCAACAAAATATGCTTGAAAGCGAACTGAACTCAGTTGCAATAAATGTCTAGTGCTCAAATATCGAAAATATCTATTCTCCATCAGAACCTCAACAACTGGCACAGAAATGTTCTTATTAAGACTGATATATTTCACTTTCACACTTGCAGTAGGACATAACGCAATCCTGTTGCTTGAAAATTACACTCTTTGTTTGCACAAAGAGCCCAGGATTTGCAGGTGCATGTAATAGCTTGGAGCCAATGCTGTGGATCCATATACTGTTAGAATAATGAACTTTCCAGCCAAAGTGTTCCATTCTACCTTTTCCTAAGTTTTCTTCCCCTGAACCCTGGGATTCTGCGAGAATCTTTTGTGTGGTGCAGGTCAGGTATAGGTATGGCTTAAAATCTCGTTAATCCATAAATTGCACCACCACATATTCTCTTTGTTATTTGTTTATGGGCGGAGCCTAAGTGATGACTTGTTAAAAGTTAGCCACTAGTGACAGTCGGGTGCATTGTTTCAAAGAAATAACAAACTAATCTTTATTTTAACTTTTTAACATAAAGAAAATGTTTCTTAAAGACTCCATCAATAGTTTTAGAGCTCAAAAAATTGGCCGAAAAATCTTGGGAAATGCCGCTCCATGCTATTACTTGGTGAAACCTTTTTCTCTGCACTGCTGCTCACCATATAAGAGTCTGATGTGGTTTCTTTAAATAATTGGTGAGGGAAAGGATACTGATTTTGGAGATTCGTTCTTCTTTCTGTACCTGTGATACCTGAAGTAGGTAAACTATGGTATCCCACTGCTTCCATATAAAAGGTTTGTTTGGCTTGTTTTGAATTTCGCACAAAGCTACACAAGGGCTATCTGCTCTAGCCGTCTCTAATTTAGCAACGTAAAACTAGAGGGGAAAGCAGTTAATCGTCACCATCCACCGCCAATTGTTGGGCTGCTCTTTTGCCAACGAATAGTGGGATTTACCATCAAATTATAATGCCTACCCTGGCTGAAGGGGTGAGCATGTTAGGTGCGACGGTTGATTCGAACCTGCGACCCTCAGATTACTAGTCGAGTCCCTTAACCACCTAACCATGCCGGGCCCATCCATTCAGAAGGAACAGAAAATCTGTGTCGGTTTTCACTACATCATATTCGTGAGCATTAATCTCGCTCTATTTCTCTAAATCAGTAAATATCTGACAATGAAATCAGATTGACAACCGTGACATTTCCTTTTCCATATATATAGGTTACTTTGTCGTATCTTATCAGGACATGAAGGAAAATATACTCGCATTTCTTTCCAAATTTCTGAACTATGTCATTGATGTTGATGACCATCATGTCTCTTCATGGAAATATGTTTCAAATTCTGTGCTTCCAGACAGAAAAACCTTAGCAACAAAAGGATATCTGCACAATCAGTAAACATTTAAATGTTTGTGTGTTTATTTGTTTTGTTATTTTTCTAATCATGAAGTTTAAGTAGATTACTGATATTCACATCAGCCTTGTTATGGCAGTACTTGTGTTAGTCTTCACGTATGAGGACAAGTGAAAGCTATTCATTGTCTATGTTGCATACGATGTTCTTTTGATCACTTTTCTTGATGACCTCTAGTGAACAGTAAAGAGTATCTGGTGAGTGAGTGTTGCTGTGCTTCCAGCATGTTTTTACTCATTCATGTGATTTTGTAGAGCTTTGCAAATGCTTGTTAAAGATGGCACATGTGTCGTTGGCCTAAAAAGATTTACGGACGATTTTATTAACTCATACTAGAAAAGTTCTTGTAACTAAATATCCGTTCCATGAGAATACAAAGTGACGAGCATAGAACTGTTGTTAGTTCCTTTTTTCAGAGGATAATGAAATCCTTCTAACAGTTTTGCTAAGAAGCCCGCCTGCATTTGCTGGCCTATTATGAATGCATTGTTTACAATGACTGGTACAACAAGACCCCTTTTGATACTGATGAATTCCTCCTTGAGTCGTGTGGTGAGATGGTTTATATATTTCTTATCCTCATAAATACTATTTTTGTTTGTAGCACCAGTATTTTCTATTTTTATCCCTCTTTCTTGTGGCAATCAGTTTTTTGGGTCGTATTCACCAACCAGCCCCTCCTCATGCACCTTGTAATAAACAAATGACAGATGATTCCATAGATGGCGAAATAGAGACCATTCAGAAACCTTCTCCTGGAAGAGAGTCTTACCTTGTAATTCACCATTATCTGTTCCATAATGTGTGTAGGTTTTTCTCTGAAGAGTTTAAAGAAGAGGAATATTCATACTCTAACTCCACTGCTTCCATTGCAGTTGTAGTAAATATTTTCTCCTTTCAGGAAAGTCATGTCTGGTAGTAAAGACGTCACGTCAAGAAGATGGAACAAAACATCTCGTGCATAGCTTCAGCAACCCTGCAGCAAGAAAGTATAAAATTATTTTTAGGCTGTGCAGTGGAACAACCAATGTTCCTCTCTTTCAGTTCTAACAGAAGTTTGTTCAAGTGTCTATCCAAAACCATCCTTTGTGTGAGGCACGCGCACCTTCCAGTGACTTTTCTAAACTTTTAACAGTAAATTTGCACGACTGTGTGAAAGGTTTTAAGACTGTTATGACTATCATAAAACTTTGAATTGCTTTGGACCACCTCTTTCCATTTATTGTGAGGCATTATTGGTTCATTTCAGAGTTCAGCAAATGGGATCATCGTGTTGGAGGTGACTTGCAGCTCTGTGATCTCTGATATCCAGTGCGCTTCAATTCTCGTTAAATGGTGTAATATTTGAGAAGTGTATTTATGGAATGTGATTTTGTGCAGTGAAGAAATCGTCGTGAAGAAGGTCCTTCCAGTCTTTACTGGATGAATTAATTTTTTTGTATCGTTGCATCTCTACTATTAATTTGTGGAACTATCTTTAGAAAATTGCAGAAACACTACCGTTTTTGTATGTTGTTTTTTTTCCCTTTTGCCAAAGGTTCATCTGGATCTAGACTTAGAGGAGACACCTAATGTCAGTAACTTTTGTAATAAGCAATTAACATATATTTTAACTTATCTCTACACTGCCATATAGTTTAATAGACTTGTTTGAATATTTATGAAGAGACTACACATCACAACAAACTGAATGACTTCGAAACTGAAAATATTCTAACTGAAGATATGCATGCTTTGCTCTAACAATGATGATTATTCGGTGATTCGTTTCCAACTTGCTTCTATCAAATAGTTTTATTTCTGCTATACAAAAATTGTAAACAAACTGAACCAAACCTGCTGAACATTGTATGGAGTTTTAAAAGGGGTACCCTTGAAAAATTCATTTCAAGAAAGCTTATTGTTAACCTCTGCTACGCATAGTTTCACTTTCAGGATTTGTTTACTGGACTTGTAACTTACCTCTACAATGTAAATAGCGTCTAAAGTAAATCTGTCTTGCGTATGCTGTGCAACACGATAATTCCTGGAACTTGGAGTAAACACTGATACTGGATATAGCAAATATAAAGTGTACATTTCACTCTTCTGATAAAAGAGACAAAGCAGAGAAAGCCCATTTTGTTGCTCTATGCTTAACAACAAGTAAAGAAATAAAGGAAAATGCCCTGTTCAAATCTCGTTAGACCACTAAAAACACGCCTTACTAACATTATCAAACGTTCATCATGTAAAGTTAACGGAACGTTCTCAAATATCGATCACTTGGAATGGCTTAATTAAACGATTCGTCACCACATAGTGTCAAAGTTGCTCACAAGATGTGGCTTTCAAAGTAGCTTTATTATCTAGAATAAAGGATTTGCACTGAATGATATGTCATAGCATTATGATTATATCTTACAATAAATTTACTGGTGTAACTGATTTTGTTACCAATAAATATTTTAGCCGATAGAGATTGTCACAGTGAATATATATAAAATATTAACTAACAAGACAGTGTTACATTTCTTCGAAATGTAATCTATGCGGAATAACGAAAATACAATTTTTCATAAAGTAGTATATAGTTAATTTCAAAATGCATCTTTAGCACAAATGTCTAACAAATTTTCTTACATTTTACCTTATTCCGTATTCCTCCAACGTCATGGTAACTTGTTTTTTGTTGTTTTTTTTTTTGTAAATATCTGTTCACGATTCTTTCTTTCTCTTCTTTAGATCTTGGGAGCTATTTGTTTGGGTTTGATAGGATATTATGGAAGTCACAACGCTAATTACAGAATTTCGGGTTTCGTCGGCGGTTCTGAAGAAGTCGCTCTTTTCCTCACATCTTTTGGATTTCTTGTCACCACCTTCCTCCTCATGGTTTCCTGCTTCGTGTCGTTTGCAACCTCGTCTTTCCTGCCAAAGACACTTTTTGTAAGAGTTAACATTTCAACCTTTTAATTACTTTTTAATTTCTTAAAATTTCAGTCTTGATCATTTTTATTTGGTATGAATTTATCGTAATAAGTACTCTCACTAAATAAAATATAGCATATCTGTTTTATTAACTTTGAATAATAGTTTATCAAATGTATTATTTCATTCTGTTTATTTCATATGCTTTCCTGTACGTTTAGATACAAATTAAATACTTTTTTCTTTTATAATTTCCTGTTTTCATATATTCATCCCGTAATTTAATTTTTACTATTCGAATTTCTTTTTTAATTTGTCCAACACTCGAGAGCTTAAGACTTAACCCTAAAATTTAGGGTTATAAATACCCTGAGGTAGGCATTGTTTAATATTTACATCTAACAACATAGAAACGTCCCACTTATGTTTGTCATGAGTATGCAGAGGTAAAAATATTTTTTGATAACATTAAATCTATTCGTCGTTTATGTAGTCAAAACGTAGTACTTATTTATTTGCTACTGTTCAGTACTTCATGTTTGCTATAGCAGTCACAGATTAACACTCTTTATTAGCTGAAGAGATAAGGTCATAACTCAACTCGCTCTTGGATAAAACGAAGTTAATTTGCTTAAACCTAAAAATCGTTGACTAATTAGAAGTGAAATGTGCACTTTTTAAAGGTTATGAAAAGCCTTTTCGGTGCCATAGGGATAGTTATAAAACAGGGTTGAACCATGTCTGGTGCATAGTGAAGGATGTAACTACAAAATAGGGTTGTCATTTTGTCTCGTGGCTAGCGAGAGATGTGACTACAAAACAGGGCCCCTTCGGTGTGGATTCCTATACGTGGCGAGGGACCCTTCCAGAGAAGATTCTGTTCTTTCAGTTTACTTCCTCTGAGATCTAAACATCCACCCACGAGTGACGAGACGATCCTGGTGGTTGATGGGGTCCAACCCTAACACAACACTTTGGTCTTGAATTTCTGTAGATGGGCGGCCTTGGGGTGGCCCCCCAGAGTCAATCGGCTGGTCCATGTGACCAAGAGACAACCAAGTACCAGTGTTAAATGTTTTCAACAGGTGTTGTGGATTGAGTCTGATGCTGGTGTTTGAGTATAGTGCTCACGAAACCCTGGCGTTGCTGCAGTTTCCTTGTTTGGCGCTCTAGTGCATCCCCTCGTAGGGATCCATGGTGGGTAGAGTCAGTGGGCACCGTAACATTAACATTCTTTCTTTATTATGGATCCTCTAATCAAAATCTAAATAAAATAGTGAAAAACTGACCATTTGTGAACAACCATGTCTTGAAGATTCTGAACAGCAATCTTCAACTTCTTCAACACCTGTACCTCATTTTCTGATATTACATTCTTTATCAGACAAAGCTTTGGGGTAAATCCCTCCTTTTCTATTCAGAAGGAACTAGGGTGACTTGCTGGCTCTCGTAAGTCAGTCAGAAAACTTCGTTCTGGTGATATATTGGTGGAAACATCCACTCCTAAACACACAACCCTTTTGTATTTGAAGGCCGTTGAGGATATACCCATTGAGGTTATTCCTCATGCCACTTTGAATTTATCACGAGGAGTTGTTGAGAGGTCTTTGAAAAAATCCACGAGTCAGAGATCCACACTGGTTTCTCCACCCCCGGGAGTTTCTGCAGTGAGACGTATCTCCACTCGCAAAGATGGAATTATGATGCCAACCAATGACCTAATTTTGACGTTTACATCACAACGTCCTATGTCACCATCAAGGCAGGTTATCTTTATTGCAAGGTACAGCCATATATTCCAAACCCTCTCAGATATTTCCAGTGTCAGCATTTCGGTCACTCAAAGACATTTCGTGGTTCCTCGACGTCTGCTAGTTGTATTGGCAAGAACTAATGACGACAATAAGTGTGAAATAGACCCTTATTGTGTTAATTGTAGTAGCTCTCATCCATCTTGCTTTCGTTCATGCCCTAGGTGGGTAGAAAAAAAGAGATACAGCATTTGAAAACAGTTCAGAACAATTCTTACCCCTAGGCTCGAAAGTTACTGTCCACTGCTCCATCTCAGACGTATGCAACTGCCCTTCGTTCTTCAGCTATAGTAGGAGTGCAAATGGATCTCTATGCCTCTGAAAGAATCGTTCTCAAACCACGTGAAAAGTATTTTGCCCTCCATGGTCAAGAAAGTTGATGAATCAACGTTAATTTCCATCTCTGTCCCTACCACTCCTTCCAGCAAATCTCCCGTATCTACCTCCTTTGGTTTTGGGTACGGGCGTTTCCTCGGGTCCATCTTCTTCTCTGGCCCCAAGATGCAGGATGATCATTCGTTCACTCCCTTAGTCGCTGGAATCTTCTTGCAACAACAGAGACCTGCACAATCGACCGAGAGAAGGATCTATGGAGGTCGATAGACCTCCTTCGAATAAAAATAAATAGAGACGTACACGAAAATAGAACTACTCTCCACCCAATGCCCTTATATATAAATAAAAATAGCTACTTTGATACAGTGGACTATCGGAGTTTACGTTCTGATCTGGATTACGTCAAAGCACTGATTGATTCTTACCATCCAGTGTGTCTTTCCTTACAGGAAACATATTTGAAACCTGCCGATACTGTCACCTTTCCGCAGTTTTTTTTTTACAGAAATGGCAGGCTGTGTGATGGACGAGTGCATGGAGGAGTGGCACTGTTAGTTGATCAGCACGTGCCCACCCTGTCTTTGCCACTCGACACACCCTTGGAGGCCGTAGCCATCCGTGTTCCCTTGGGTCGAACCATCACTGTTTGTTCACTCTACCTGTCTCCTGAAAAGACTTATGATCAATCAGACCTTGATGCTCTTGTTGAAGAATTGCCATCTCCCTGTTTAATCCTGGGAGACATTATTGGACATAATCCCCTCTGGGGAGGTGCTGATATTGATAGGAGGGGTCACTCCATAGAGCATCTGCTCTCAGATCACAACCTTTCTATTTTCAATACTGGTTCTTATACTTATTTTCATGCTTCTAGTATGTCCTTTACTGCTATTGATCTCTCAGTTTGCTCCCCTTCACTATTCTCTTACATTTCATGGAGGGTTGACAATAACCCACGAGGCAGAGATCATTTTCCTATAATTATAAGAAAGACTGACCGTGGTCGATACCACCCGACCTGCGTGCCCTGGTGGAAGCTGAATCAAGCCAACTGGCCCTCTTTCACCACTCTTACAGAACTTCATCCTGTCATCGTCTGTAGGCCATCAATAGACGACTGCATGGCAGCAGTGATTGACTGTATTATACAGGCAACTTCTCAATGTATTCCTAAATCCTCTTCCATTTTTCTTCGTCCGTGGTAGAATCCTGCCTGCCACATGGCAAGAAAGGCTCAAATACGGGCCTGGTATACTTTTCATATGTATCCCACACTCTCGAACCGCATCGCTTTCCAGCAGGCTTCCATTCACCTGCTTGGCAGATAAGACGTGAAAGCCAGAAGGAACTTGGATTAAATTCATAACGAGAATATCTTCCACCACCAGTTCCAATGTCATATGGGACACGATTCGAAAAGTCAGCGGGTAATATAATTCTATCCTTCTCTCAGTCTTTCTCTTTTGATGAGCAGAAAATGGCTTATACCTGGAGCATCGCCAATACTTTAGGTGAGAACTTTTGCTAAATATCTAACACTTCTGCTTCATCTTCCACCTTCTTAGCCATCAAGACTCTGACAGAGCGATCACCTCTTTCCTTTCGAGCTGATTGTCTCTGACTTTACACATCTTCCCTTTACACTGTTGTAATTCAAACTGGCCCTTCATCGATCTGACAGTACATTGGTTGGACCTGATGATGTACACTATAAAATGCTGCACCATCTATCTCCTGCTTCTCTGGCTATTCTTATTGTTTTTAACCAGATCTGGCAGGAGAATGTTTTTCTGATGCCTGGCACCAGGCTAACGTCCTGCCTTTCTCTAAGCTTGGGAAGGATCCCAAGATTCCTTCAAACTACCGTCCAGTTGCTTTGACGAACTGTCTCTGTAAGACCTTAAAAAAAAATGGTTAACGCTCGTCTTGTTTCGTTCATCGAATCAAACAACCTCCTCTCGCCCACTCAGTGTAGGTTCCAACGACAACGTTCCACCATGAACCACCTGATTCAACTTGAAACGTCAATCATGGAAGCTTTTCTCAAGTGACAACATCTTGTATTAGTATTCTTTGACCTTGAGAAGGCTTGTGATATTACATGGAGGAATAGCATTTTGCTAGACCTCCATTTATATGGGCTACATGGTCATTTGCCCATTTTTATTTTCAAACAATGTTAATGGACCGGCGATTCTAAGTTTGTGTGGGTTCGACAATTTCCCATTCTTTTGTACATGAACTTGGAGTCCCTCAGGGCTGTGTTTTGAGTATCACGCTTTTCACTATAATAATTAATACCATCATTGAACAACTCCATCTTACTGTTGCAAACGGGCTCTATGTTGACGACTTTAACATCTCATGTCAGTCGTCGAACACGAAGTATATTGAGTGGCAGGTACACACTGCTTTCAGTTGTTTACTGCAGTGGACCATAGCAACGATTTTCATTTCTCTCTCTCTAAAACCGTTTGCATGTACTGTTACCGTCAACGGGATATTCACCCTGATCCTAAACTCCGTATCGGTGAAGTTGTACTACCTGTGTTCCCTGAGACAAAGTTACTGGGGCTCATCTTTAGCTATAAGCTGACCTTTATATCACGCAGCTACAAATGAAATGTACAAGAGCACTGGACATTCTCTGTGTTCTCTCTTCCACCTCTTGGGGAAGCAGATCGATATTCTGTGCTAAAGATATATCGTGCTCTTATGCGATCAAAACTCGACTATGGATCACTGGTCTATGGCTCTGCCAGACCCTCAGCCTTAATGATGCTGGACCCCATTCATCATCAAGGACTTTGGCTCTTCACTGCGGCTTTCTGCACTTCCCCAGTTCAGAGCTTATAGATAGTCTCATGAATTTTCCTTGCAACCCCGCTGTTTGCAACTGTTTTTACTATATGCTTCGAAATTTCTATTACTGTAGTTTTGTCTTAACGTTGTAGACTAGATATACACATTGGTTTTATGCTATTTGTTTTAAACTGTTTTGTTTAACCTTAATTTCCTTTTATAAATTTTACAAATTTAATTTTACTTTTTTACTGGATGTTTGGTGCAGATAGCCTAGCTGCTTTGTGCCATAAAACACTAAATCAACCAACCAACCTTCCCTCCACATTTATATAGATGGTTTGAAATCAGGTGGTCTGTGGGCTTTGTCATGGTTTGTTGTGGTTCGGTAGTTGTGCACAGCATCCTCTCTACATTTTCCGTATTTACTGCCGAATTGTATGCCATTCCTCTCTCCCTGGATCACATAGAAGTTATGCAATACATGAACTGTACCCTTTATACCGACTCGCTTCTTTCTCTGCTGGTCCTGGAATCGCTTCACGTTAATTCTCACCCTGTTCTAGCAATATTCAAAACTGATAAGCCTATTTTGCTTTAACAACTACTTCTATCCAGTTCTTCTGGATAATAGACCACGTTGGTTTTCGCGGGAACGAGCTCGCCGACATTCTAAATCTGTCTGCTCTGGCACTATCACTGCTGTGCCTGTTCCATACATGGACTATGGTTCTGTATTCAAGGCTCAGCTGCGAGTCAGTTAGCAGTCAACTTGGAGTGAGCAACGTGAAAATAAGCTTTTCCAGATAAAACCATCTATTGGACTTTGGCGGTCTTGCTTCCATAAGGATTGGAAAGTTGTTGTTGTTGTTCTAACTGGTCTACGCATTGGTCACAGTTTTTAACTGGTCGTTTTCTTTTATGTGGACTGATGCACCAATGTGTGACATTCAGGTCACAATAGCCCACATTTTACTATCGTGCCGTTGTTACGACTCTGAATATTAGGCATGTTTTATCCACAGGTTTACCCCCTGACACTGGACAGTGTCATTGGCGATGGTGACATCCTCCTTAAATGTTTTTAGTTTCTTAAGGGTCATTGGCCTTTCTAACGTTATTTAAGTTTTTAATTCAAAAATTAGACTTTGTTTTAACAAAATTCCTTTTTACGAATATTAATAACTTTATTTTTTTTTTTATTTTTACCGGTTGTTTGGCGCAGATAGCCTAGTTGCTTTGCGCTATAAAACGCCAACCACCAACCAACGAACAAAACATAGCTGTCCTTCTGTCTAGTTTTCTGAAACTTTACGCCTCTCTCCACAAGATTTATATTAAATATATGTTCTTGAATAAATAAATTTAGAAGAATTCTGTATAAAAAAAGGTATAGTAGTAAACATAGGGTATACCTCCACACCACAAGCAGGGCAGGGCCGGCCCTCAGAGGGGGGGAAGGTGCGAAGCATCCGGGCCTCCGATCGAAAGGCACCTCCCAAATCCGAATCATCTGGGACCGTGTTTAGCTCGCTTCACTAGTCATTAACACTTTCAACAAGGGCTTTCAAAACAGTGGCTAGTGAAAATTAATGAAATTAATAAAATCATGTCTGCGATGATAAGCAGTAGGTCAAGACCGTCTCAGTCCCATGGCCTTCTTGTCAATTGACAACTCGAGAGGACGCTGTAATTTTGAAACCACCTCATAGAAAAGTGGTCCAGTGGTAATCCAAGAAAATTTAATTGCACTTGAACTAGTAATTTGCAATTCAATTTTCTTTTTCATTAATATTATTATTGCATCTGCTTCCATTTTATTTAAAAACTGGATAGGTCATTACTAAAGTTGTTTCAGATTAACATGCATGTTTATTTTGTCTCTAATTCTCTGTATCTCGTGTGTGCGTGTATTTGTCATATAAATAATTTCATGTACACTGTAGCAGGGAAGTGCAATATTGAAACTTGTAACCAGTTTTCTCTGTTGAAAAAGGTTTAATTTGGTTCATTTTTCGTCATTGTTGATAATCTAAGACCAAGCCCTGTATTTTTTTTTAACCTGTATAATTCTGTATATCTGTATATCTCCCTCTGTGATGTTTTCTTGTTTTTATTTTATTTTTCTTTATTAGGCCTTGGCATGACCAGGTTATTAGGGCCCTCGACTCGTAATCTGAGGGTCGCGGGTTCGAATCCCTGCCACACCAAACATGCTCGCACTTTCAGCTGTGGGGGTATTATAAAGTGCAGTCAATTCTACTATTCGCTGGTAAGAGTAGCCAAAGAGTTGGTAGTGGATGGTGATGACTAACTGCCTTCCCTCTAGTCTTACACTGCTAAATTAGGGACAGATAGCCCTCGAGTAGCTTCACGCGACATTAAAAAACAAACAATTGTTTTATTTGAGCCAATTTTACGAAATAATATTTAGTTTGTCAATGCTTTGGCAACTTACTAACATGTGCTCACATCATTGAACTCGTGCGTCAAGTATCTTGTATGGTATATTTTAATTGAATAATATACATTATGATAAGCTTTTATTGTCCTTTGTCTCAATAAGACAATTATAACTATATTCTTCTTATAACAACGCCTTTAAATGGCACAGGGGTACATCTGCGGACTTGCAACGTAATGAACCAGGTTTCAATACCTGTGATGGGTAGAGCAGAGATAACCCATTGTTTAGTTTTGTGCTCAACTTCGAGCAAACAAATTTCTGATAACATAAATGCATGCTACACTGCCCCACGCTAGTACAGCGGTATGTCTCCGGGTTTACAACGCTACAATCAGGGGTTCGATTCCTCTCGGTGGGCTCAGCAGAAAGCCCGATGTGGCTTTGCTATAAGAAAACACACACACGGTATGCTACAAAATGAGCTAGTTTTATATACTTGTTTAATTTTTTTCAATTGTAACATAAGGCTCGGCATGGCCATGTGGATAAGGCACTCGACTCGTAAGCCGAGGGTTGCGGGTTCAAATCCCCCTCACACCAAACATGCTCGCCCTTTTAGCCGTGCGGACATTATAATGTCACGATCACTCAAACTATTCGTTAGTAAAAGAATAGCCCAAGAGTTGGCGGTGTGTGGTGATGACTAGTTGCCTTCCTTACACTGCTAAATTAGGGACGTCTAGCACAGATAGCATAAGTGTAGCTTTGCGCAAAATTCAAAATAAACAAACTGTAACATTTTGTCATTTTAACAACAGCTTTTCGTTGTTGTTGTTGTGGCTATTCCCAGTTTATAAATAACGTAGGGCTTAAATAAATATAAGTAAACTGGGTGTTACCAAAATTTCTAGGATCCTTGATTCAAACAGCTGTTAGGTCAGTCGATCTGGATTAAAACTGTGCACTTATCATGTTACATTCGGTAAAATAGTTATCAGTGCAAATAAAACATTTTCCATGTTTATTATATGTTCAACTCTGACTTTATTTTCTTCCTACTTACCATGAAATGTTAGGTCCTTAAGGTAATTTTTCTCTTATGTATTAACATGTTGTTTTAAATATTTTGCCAATCCTCTAAAATGTCTCTGATCATTCTCGGACTGTGAGACCGGGGATTCGTGGTTCGTGCGCCGTTACTGTAAAGGTGCTCTTCTCTCTGTCGGGTTGTTGGTACGTTTACAAGAATGATAATCAAATCTCACTGTCCAGTAAAATAAAAGTAGAAAGGCTATCAGTGGGCACATTAGATTAGCTCGCTTCCTTAACCCTCGTCTATCACTTTAAAATTAAGTAACTATCTGCGTATAGCCCTTGTGTTGTTTTGCGCGAAAATTATAAAACAAACAAACAAAATTAGGTCTATATTGGGACGTGGGAAGAATCTAATGTAAGGTTAAAACGCGCGGTAGGCGATAGGAACCACAGCTGTCCCATGGATTCACACAGAACGCCATCAAATATTGGTACGGAATTGCAAGAACAACTTTTTTTTTTGTTGTTGTTTGTTGTTTTTCACAGCGAGACCAATTTTCAACATCCTTAGAAAATGAATAATAAATATGCTATAGTAACTTTATTATAGAATCCACTGTTTCTCTTGCTTCACGGTTAGCAAAACTTCTGATGGTTACTTAACCTTCATGGGCGTCATAGCTTCTGAAAAATCCGCCGTAATCATTTACACTTCTGAACACGCTGCATAAACTCAAATACGATTGGCAGCCTTTTTATTGTTTCTATTGTAGTGACACCAACATGCGAAGTAATTATTACACTTTCTTATCTCAGTATTCAAAAATATTGTTTTTTATTGTTAATACCCGAAAGTAAACTTTAATATTCGTTTAAGTAAAATAAAGAAAAATGTTATTTTTAGATTTAGTCGATTTCGCGTAACTTGAAGGCCTTGAACCCGTGACCTTTGGCGCTTTTGATTCCGGGAAATCTTGCTCGTTGCGCGTGGGATTAGGTCTAGAAGTAAAATATACAATACATTGCCAAAAACATTTTTTTATTGTTTAGAAATCCGTGAATTGTTAGACATTTCAGTTTGTTAAAATTATTACTATTTTTCTGTTTACCTTTGATACCTTGAATGTAAATAATTAATTTAACAATAGTTCTGTTTTGGTGACTTGACTATTAAAACAAAACCCGACAAACGTGCGTACTTCAAATAACTTCAAACTCGCAATCTGAGGGTCGCGGGTCTGAATCCCCGTTGCACCAAACACGTTCACCCTTTCAGCCATGAGGGCGTTATAATACACGGTCAATTCTACTACTATTGGTTGGTAAAAGAGTAGCCCAATAATTAGCAATGGGTGGTGAGGTCTAGCTGCCTCCCCTCTAGTATTATACTGCTGAATTAGGAACAGGTAGCGCAAATAGTCCTCGTGTAGCTTTGCGCGAAATTCAAAAACAAACTCGTTGAACGTCGTAACCCTAGCGGTTGAAAAAAAAAGGAATATGTATATTTGCATAATAAGAAAATGATTATTAATGGAAGTAATACTACTTACGATCATCTCAACAGATAATATGACACGGAAAAGTTAGTAACGGCTAAAACCTCCAATATAGTAATAATTGTTGTGCTTTCATGCAGATATAGACAAAACTAATTCTATTTTCCTTCGTGTGAAAAGGAAGATATTACAGTATATTTGAAGTGCTATTAACATTTAATTTACCTTCTGCTTTATATGGTCTAATATATTACATTTCTTCTGGGAGAGATTTGGACTTTGACAAATTAAAATCCCCGACATTATAAGGTTGGTATTACCACAGAGTGCACACGAAACCTCGGACTACATTTTACCAGCGAAAAGTGGGACTGATCTTCGAATTATAACATTCCCATTGCTGACAGAGCGACCATGTTCGGTGACAACATCTGAGCCCATGACCTTCAGATTGCTAATTGAGCAACTATCCATCAACTCGAGCCATGTATCTTTGTTTTAATCTAGAATCGTACCATTGACTTCCTTTTTCGTTGGTGATGGACAAATTCATACGTGCATTTAAGTGCTATGGCTGTAACATTATCCATTATGAGTTTTATTATGACGTGATAACAAAGACTGGTAATAGAAAAATTAATTTAGATTTTTTTTAATCTCTATGTAATGTTTGTATATAGGCAAACATACTTTCACGTGTACTTTAATTTGTTTTAAAGTTCCTATCATGGAAACCTGTGTAAACAAAAACATGTCTTGACGTGTGCTTAAATCTATCAGGAAAACTCTACTGCACAGGCAGTCGATTAAAGTGCTCTCTTAAAGTCACGTAGACAGTTCAGGTAGTGTGTTTGTATACTCGATTCTCGTGACTTGATGCACGTTATTCTAATACATGTATATAGAGCATAATGAAGTGGTTTCAATTTGGGGAACATACTGCATATTTTGACAGAACACTGGTATGCCTTTTGACCTTATCTGAAGAAGACAGACCAGTGTTTTGTCATAACATGTAATGTATGCCCCAAAATAAAACCACTTCATCAGTCTTATAAACCGTTGTTTTTCGATGTACTAAAATACCCGATTCTTACGTTTGATAGGTTTACCCCACTTTAACCAAAATATATTACGAGATGATTAATAATTGTTAAATTAAAATGGAGTATTTGAATCAAAATATAAAGATTATATATTCAATCGTACAAGCAAGGGCTCTTAATAAAAACAAAAACAAATTAGATTTGAAGTACCAGCTAATGTCTACAGTACTTGTCAATTTCATTGGAGTCAAAAGGAGAACTTGTAGCTTAACTAAGTTGACTCCACTAAAACTGATAATTACTGTAAACATTACTTCAAGCCTAGTTTGTTTTTTAGAGCCCTTGGCTGTAGGCTTGAAAAGATAACCGTTGAATTTTGATTCATTTTGTTTCAGTATTTTTAAATTATCCTTGTACCTCCTTTTTAAAATTAACAATTTTTAATATTATTTCGTTTCATAAATGTTTGTCCATTTATTGAGAATAAATTTGAACCTACATGCATATGGATTTAGTCGACTGTTATGTTTGTCAAAAGTTTCTTGCTATATTTTCCATCCAACCATTATTTACTAAGTCAGGCGGTTTTGTGCCAGAGGACTCGTGTAAATAAGCGTTATAATGTTACAATCAATCCCATTATTCGTTGGTAAAAGAGTAGCCCAAGAGTTGACGGGGGTGGTGATGGCTAGCTGCCTTCCCTCTAGTCTTACACTGCTAAATTAAGGACGGCTAGCGCAGGTAGTCCTCGAGTAGTTTTACGAAAAATTCAAACCAAACCCTATTGTGAACCACTGCAGCAGGTAACGATAATCAGGTACCATTTTCTACTGCTTTGGTCGTTAATTCCGTGTTTCTCTTGAAGCTGACTTTGTTTTAATAGCAAATCAGTGAAATGGTGTATCCACTGCATTCAAGTTAACAAGGACTGGATTATTTTCTGTTTGGGTAAGTTTCTAACTGATGATGCCTGGAATAGCCAGAACTTGATTGGTTTCAAAATAGGTAAGTCATCAAGGGTTGGTATTTAAAATGTATAAAATTTTTAGTTTTTAAGCACAGCATAATGATTTGTCCCTGAAATACCCAGAGCTAAATTACTTTCTAAATATGGTGTAATGGATTGGTGTCTGAAATACATAAGACTTCCTTCGTGAATGGTAAATTACAGTAATTGTTTTCTTGAATATTCATAACGTAATTACTTTCTAATTATGCAGGTCTATATACTGTACATTAAATATTTTAAAGTATTCACTTAAAATACATATAGATACAAATAATTCTGGTCTCTCATGTAATTTTAAAAGACTAATTAAAGTTATTATTATTCAGTAACAAATTATTCTTAACGTTGTTTGAATATTAGTTACTCAATCATTAAAAAAATTCCATTATGTTAATTATTTATTGAAATGTTTAAAAAAACCGATTAATTGTATCATTGTACTGAACATTGTTTCTTGCTTTTCTTTCTAGGAATTTTTATATCATGTATTTGCGTTCGTGTTCTACTTGGGCTGTAGCCTTGCCTTGCTGATAGTTGTGTCTCGTCGGAACGATAGACGATATTACACTGAATATGGGTACGAGGGTAAAATGGCTGCTTCCGTAAGTTTTTAATAATTCATATAAAGTACGTTAACTCAATCACTGGTACCTACAAAGAGAACGCTTATTACTTGTGTAGATTCGAAATAATTTATAAATATTTATTGTAATGTTTGTATTTTACTATAGGCATTATTTTGCATATTCCTCTTATTAAATAAATGGCTTGCTTAATATTATATTGTATTGTTTAGTAATATATTATATACATATTCTACTTTTTATGATTTATTTTATTTTATTCAAACACGGTTATATATTCTACTTAATATTTCTGGATAGTATTTTTGGACAGGGTTAGGCATAATTACTTGCGTGTATCGTGAATCTGAGAATAAGCGGTTCGCGACCAGTTACCGCAATAAATATTATGATGAAATATTCCTCCTATTAGTTCAGACAAGGGTAACCCAAGAACTGGTGGATGGTGCTTTCTTCCTAATTTTTAAAATTCGGGACGACTAAGCCAAAAAAATCGGAAATTGTGATAGCATTTTCCCTATATTTCAGCTGCTTTTTTGCTTGTGCGAGTGTCGTCTCACGTGATTGAAACGTCACTGGTTATACATATGATAAGGAGTGCATAGTCATATTCAAAATGTTCAGATAAGAATGGCTTCTAATTGTGTAAAGTTTAATTAATCATACCAAATATAATAAGTTTCATTTTCTCAGACACCCAATCCTTTTAATAAAATCAACCTAAAGTTGTAATGAAATCTGATATAGTTTTTGTTGTTTCTTTTTGTCAAGAAGGTTCGTTTAATTTTTGTTATTATAGGTTCTCGGCCTGGTGAATGCTTTCCTCTACCTCGTCAGCGCCATCTTCTCCTTCCGTTCATACAGACATGTTTGAAGGGTTAACGCTTGGAAGTTGAAATACAACTTGTGTCTTTATTTTTGTGTGTTTACCATTTTGAATTTGTTTGTGAGTTTTTACTTAAACGTTGGCCTACTTTATCTTTGAAAGCGATTAAAATCTTGTGTAACATACAATCGTTTTCATCCTTTTTCACGCGATTTGGTAGTTTAGCTGCAATCAGCACTTTCATAAGCAGATACAGTATCAGTTCTAGTGCTGAAGAACGAACTGAGGCTTAATCCATACTTGTCAACCTCACCGATTATAAGACTTTTTACCGTCTACTGATTTGAAAATACTATCATCTCGGTTTGCAAAATATAGCCCTTTATATATTATAACTAACGATTTTTAATAAAACAAGGGACACACAAAAGTGCACGTGGAATAGAACGAGTACTTAAACCTTGAATGCGATAAATTGTATTGTTTTCTTCTCCCCCCCTTTTTTTTTTAATATTAATGCGGAACAACCTAGAATATTTTAGGGAATGTGCACATGTAACACGCGATGACCGAATTGTTTTCCTTCAAAAGGTTGGCAAGTTTAATAACACTGAACGTTTTCTCTGTGTTTACTAATATTTTATATTTTGAGGGTGATTGGTATAAAATTTGTTTAATCAATTATACTTATGGCTAATGTTATTAGTATTTTTAATTGCCACAGAGGAGATAAGTTTCATATGAGGTGTGGTAAAATCTGAAAGTCAACTTTTAACAGACTGCTTCCAAATAATAACTAGCTCTACCCTCACACTGGTAGCTTAGCAATAAGCTTCAGTGCTTGTAACGCTTAATATCTAGGTTCGATACTCACGATTGTTCCATTTGTAGTTTTATTCTTAAAACAAGGAACAAACAAAGCAAGTTCCTTTAAAAATATTACCATTTTGCCCCTTAGGTTTTGTAACAAAACTTGGAAAACTAAATTATCAAATTTTTTAAATTTTATTCATCTTAATAAAACGTTTAAAGCTGGTAAATAATCAATGATGTTCTATTATTGACATATTGAATGTTCTTTTTTTGTTGTAAAGGGTCAAACTGTATTGGTTTTTTTTATGTTGCGTATAGCGAATTGTGTTGGTTAGCAACATCCATTTTCTAAACCTAGTTAAAAGTTATATTTTAATGTGGATATTTGGTATATGTTTCAACTGTCCATTTCACACGTACTTCATTTTTAGTGCTAGCAACATAACTTAGCTGACAAGTTTTTACACCTAGTGTTTGCAGGTGGCTCAATGGAATTTTTGTATCAAAACATTTATGATGTCTGGTTGACAGTATTCACATATTCAGCTTATCACATAATTCCAATCAAGAATCTTAGCAGTTGAGCTCTACAAAGAAATTCTGAATTAACTTTGTGCACTCAGTCATCTTCAAATTACCAGAAGACATTTCTGATCCTAACTAATCTATCATCAATCTCTTAAAGTTATTGATTGTATCCATCAGAAGATCTATTTAAAAATGCTTTTGATTCTGTACCTACCACCACCCAACCAAATAATGGTATTGGTTCTGTTTAGCTCATAAGAAGGTACTTAAAAATTTGGCAGATATAGTCCATCAAAAAATATCTTGAAATGCCAAATATTGTCCAATTCACAAAAAAAAAAAAATGAAACATATATAGTTTTGGTTATATTAAACTCATCAGAAGGTTTTAAAATAAAGTTAGTTTTTTATTGTAAGAAACCTCTAATATAGGTGTTCTCCTAGTGAATTAGCAGTAATTCTGAAGGTTTATAATGCTAAAACCCAGATCCAGGTTTTGATACCCATGGTGGACACAGAACATATAACTCATTGTGTTGCTTTGTGCTTAACAACAAACAAATTTAATGTCCACAGGCATTTCTGTTTTGTAGAGGAATTTTTCATATCTTCATAAAATCAAATGACTCTATGTGAGGTTTAAATGTTTACTTCTTGAAGGTTTGATGGCTAGAACGTTAAGCTCACATGCCTTGAAATTACTGGTAAACAAGTGATGCATAAGTATGTTTGGAAATCAAAGTAATGAAATCGTAGTTTTTACAAGAAGACTATATTTAATAATCTCCATACTGAAAGATAGAATAATTTTAAAATTATTAGATCAGTAATATTTTTAAGGCTACTCGAAAATATGTTTTCCTGCTCATTCATTTATCTTTAGGATCAAAACTACACTGGACTATCTGCTGTGTCTACCATGTGGAATCAAACTCCTAATTTTAATGATACAAGTCATTAAGCTTACCACTGGGTGACCATGCTTTTCTGAATGGAGTGGTTAATTTTTTCATATCATTGACTTATTAGACCTGTGTACATAATTATTGAGTTTTTCACGTGTTGCCTTGATCGTGTTGTTTTTGGTGTTGTGTTTTGCATTATTCAGTTTTATGCTAACAATTTAAAATGTGTGTTTATTATACATACAAAGTGGTTTACAAGCCATTAGTAACAGGTAGAACCAGTCACTTATCATTGTTCATTTGGAATGTATCTTTAAAACCATAAAATATACAAGTCCAGTTTTCAGGCAATTAATTTATATGTCCATTTCAATACAAAATAACATGACATGTAACAATATTTAGAAACAATAATTGACCTGTTGATCTATCTAGGCTGTTTCATCCACTAAATTAAACTAAAGCTATTAAAATAAACAAAACAAACACTTCCAACCATTATCATTCATATGTTTTTCATATCTTCACTTAAATTTACTGTCTCCATCACATTTAAAGTAAATCCATTCCAGAGGCCAACCACCCTGTTAGAAAAATGAAACTGTCTTAGCTGGAGATGACTCCCACCCTGCCAATATTTATATTTGTGTCCCCTGGTTCTACCATTCTTGCCATTAAGTATGAAAAAGGAAGATGCATCAACACTAGAAATTCTACTAATAATCTTAAACACTTCCAATTAGATCCCCCAATCCTTTTTTTTTTAAATAAAACAATTTTAAACATTTTAAACTCACTTGTATTGACAGGTTCATCAAAGTAGACCTCTTCTGAAACTTTTCCAATATCTCATTGTCCTTCCAAAGATAAGGAGCCCAAGACTGAATACATGTGGCCTCATCAATAACCTGTGCAATTATATTATAACCTCTCTAGACTTGTATTCACTATTTCTGTAGGTACAATCTAAAATTCTATTTGCTCTACCATTGGCAATAGCACACTGCTTGGATGGCTTAAGAGTGACCAACTATACACCAAGATCTTTTCTTTCATAACTCTGTTAAAGTTGATGAAACTTTGTTAAGGTTATTCCTATCCAAATTATACTTGTAATTCGAATAATGATAACTTATATTCATTATTTTGTATTTATTATAATTAAAACCCATCTCTATGTGCCTAACTCAATAATTGATCTAAATCCTCTTGTAAGATTAACCTTTTCCTTTCTTCCATTTAGCCAGTTTTCTATCCAATAAACTAAATTATCCCTACACTTGTAGAGGTTGTTTTTACAAGCCTTTTATATGGCACCTTGTCAAATGCTTTGTGAAAATCTAGATCCATCATATCTACCCCTTAGGGCTCATCTGCATAAGCAGCAATCTTTCCAAAGAATGTTAAAAATTTTGCAAGGCAAGATATTCCTTTGAGACTATGTTGATTGTCCAGTAAAATTCTAAATTCTGTTAAATGATTATTTGCAAAGTCATTTATCAGATTTTCAAAAACTTTTTCACACCATTGGTGAGAGACTAATTGGTTCAAACTTGCTGGGGTAGTTATCACCTCTCTTGAAAAAGATGAGTAACTTTAGTAAATTTCCAGTCCTCTGACACCTGCTGACTATTCATGGACGTATAAAAAGTAGTAACAAGTAACTCACGTGTCTAATATTTAACTTCCTTTAAAACCCGCAAAAAAATATTTTCTGACCTGTCGTTATTTAAATTCTCCATTTCAGAATTAATGTGGTCATTTTATTCGTTTTTGTTTCTATTTATAAACTTTTCAGGATGAGAGATACTACTAAAATCTTCATTAATAAAAACTGAAGTAAAATCAGTATTTAATGACCCATCCATCTTGCATTCATCAGATGTGAACTAACCTCTGTCATCCCTTTAATGCCACATTCTAATCTTAACATTTTATTCACGAACATAAGCAATAAAGTGACAAAACCAGCATTTTCCTCTCCAGAGTCAAAATGGTTTTGGGAATCACCGTTTGGCTTGACTTTAAATACAGACAACATTATTGAACAAAACTCGGTTTTAATGATCTCACATTTTCAATATATTTCAAGTCAGGAGATATTTCATTAGAATTGTTCTGGTTATCTTGAGAATTTTAGACCACTTTGTATGTAGATTACATATTTACAAAACTAACTTGTGAAGTTGAACAAATTACTTAGGTTTTTTTTTATCTTTACTGTTATTTTTATTAACCCAAAGCTTTCTGACTCTTTAAGAGTTTTTCGTTAGGTGTAATTACTACAGTGTGTCCATGTTTGAATGCTATTAAAACAAAATTATCTTTATGGTTGAATAAAAAATATGTGACAGAGTTGCTGAATAAAGTGTATTGTGTAACGTTTGTGCATAGTTACATGCTTTATGTGTATTGCATCAAAACAGTAATCACATGTGACATGGTAAAAAAATTACGTTTGGTGGGCACAATTATTAATAAGCAAATCACCGTCTTCGAAGATCTAATAGTATGCTAGCAAGTATTGTTGATAACTAAAAAGTAAAGACAAATTTCGCAATATTAAAACTTTGAACAGCGTACACTTGAGAAGTGTTTCAAAGATAGAGTTAAAAGACGAAACATTATAATAAAAAATGGATAATAATAACGTAGAAAAATTGACTCGGAGTAAGAGCGTACAGATAAAATTGTAAGAAGGAAAATTGCATAAAACCGGTTATAAAAAGTTAAAACTTTTCAGTAGAAAACAAATTAAGAGAATCAAGAAAAAATCGAATTTAGCTAGAAAATGATAACCAAGAAACAGCACAAGACGTAAGATAACACTGGTCAACAAAGTTTTTGTTGCATTTATATCAAACACTTGGTATTACATAATTTCTTGCCCTGATTTCAGATCTGAAGTTAGTTTTTTCCTCAGTGCTCTACTTTTTTTGCAATCAAGGTATTTGAAAATCTCAAAATTTCGTCATCATCACATTGACGTCGTAGTCTATTATGAAAAATATGTGATAAAATATGTTATAAAACTCTTTAATATAGCTGGGTAATAAAAAAGAAAATGCAAGATAGTATAAATGTATTCAATTTATTTATATAAATTCAATTTTATATCAAGTTATAATTCAACTTATTTATATAAAACTGATTAGTAGATAAGACACTTGCTACTATGAGGAGGCAAAGCTCAATTGCAGTCTACTCAGGCATAAATTTCCTCTTGTAGCTCTTGCGTTTGTGGACTGTTTCAGGGCATTCTCGTTTAATGCTCCAGGAGTAATCTGCCATCATATGTTTGTCCCATCTCCCTTGGTGACGCTCTTCCATGGTCTTGAGGTCCTGATGGAACCGCTTGCCTTGCTCGTCACTTACAGCTCCTGGGTTCTCAGGGAATCTATCAAGATGACTGTACAGGTAATGGAGTTTGACACTCATGTTACATCCAAGATCGCGAAAAGCTGACAACATATTCGCTACAAGGGTTTCATAGTTGTCAGCTTTTTTATTGCCGAGAAAGTTTGCCATCACCGCCACAAATGAAAGCCATGCAGTCCTTTCCTTGTCGTTCATCTTTCTGGCAAATTCTTGATCACGCACAAGTGCACGAATCTGTGGTCCATCAAAAACACCTGCCTTGATCTTCTCGAAGGACAAACCAGGGAGCACAGAAAATATGTGTTGTAATCATTCACCGTCAGTATTCAACGCCTTCATAAACTGTTTCATCAAGCCCAGCTTGATATGGAGAGGAGGAAATATGATCTTTTCTCGACTGACAATTGGATCGTTGACAATATTTGGCATACCCGCCTTCAGAGTCTCACGTATGGGCCACTCCTTCTGGTTCCAGTGCTTTTCTCAAGCTCGGATGTCCCACATGCAAAGATAGCAGGGGTACTTTGTAAATCCTCTTTGTTGACCTAGGAGGAAATTAACCATTTTGAGGTCCACACAAATTGTCCAGTTGTGCTCGTGGTATTTTAGTAGGTCAATCACAGTCTTAATGTCATTATATTCCTCTCGTAAATACACAGAGTGTCCAATTGGAACAGCTGCACAGACATTGGCATTATGAAGTAGAACGCACTTCAAACTTTGCTTAGAACAATCTAGAAATAATCGCCAGTCATTTGGATGGTATACTGGCATCCCTAATTCCTGGAGAAGACCTGAGATATTATGACAATAAACAAACATATTCTCCTCTGTAAAAAATGGCACAAAAGCCTGTTCCCGATTTTAGAAGTATGACACTTTAGTTGTATGGCTCAGCTGATTTTTTTCTTGCATCCTGGAAGCTAACACTTCAGCTGCATTTTTGGAGAGACCCAAATCACGCACAAGGTCATTCAACTCTGGCTGGCTAAACTGTTGAGGAGTTAATGACTGTGGGGTCTCATAAGAAGGATCGCCAGATTCTGAAAGTATTTCTTGAGTTTCACCAGCAGTCTCTTGCTCTTGGTCACTACCCACATCTTCAGATGGAAGAAATCCTTTAAAAACTGGGATTGGGAGCTCTTCAGAGTGCAGAGCAGGTCGGATTGCTGAGGGGATACTAGGATATGAGATTTTGTGTCTGTTTTTCTTGCCAATGCCCTTTGTATTGACCAGACAAAAATAGCAGTCAGTTGTGTGGTCCATCGGTTCTTGCCAGGTCATGGGAATTCCGAAAGGTAAACCCTTACGTTTCCCTTTTGTCCAGTCACGCAGCATTTCCTCGCAGTTATGACACACAGTATGTGAAGCCCATTTCTTGTCTTGGTCACCAAGAGCAAGTCCGAAGTACGCTTTATAAGCACGCCTCACAAACGATGTTATATTACGCCTTTGACGAATAAGCGTGAAGCATCCACAAATATAACAGAAAGCGTCCGGCTTGTTCTCACATTGACGTCTCCTTGTAGCCATGATCAGATCTGAAACAAAATCTAAACAATTTTAATATCTCTGTTGATAACATAAACGTGTAAGTAATTAACATGTTTCCTGCGATGGGACCCACCGGTGTCCCACTATTGTCTTACCTTTAACTAAGTTGCAGGCTAGAGACAAGTGTAACGACAACCTCACGTTATCATAGCTCATGCAGCACTGAAGCTGTCAGATGTACAAGGGCATCGCAGCAGTTGCCGGTTTGCCAATATAGGCATCGCAGGAAACGTGTTAATTTGACCGCAAACGGCTAAAATGAAAAACTTAAAATTGCATTAAAACTAAAGCATGTAGAGCTGAACCGTTTTCATATTTGAATTTAGCAGGTCACAAAGGATAAGAATGAGTAAAAAAATCTTATGCAACTGAGATTTCGAAAAAAATTGTTGACCTGTGTATATATAATCAACATCTCAAAATTAAGAAATGGTGAAAGAAGAGAAGAGTGGTGTAAATAGATGAAACTAATGAAACAAATATCGGAAAAAAATAATTTATACGTATATAAAACTCGTGGTATGTGGAAGAAGAAATAATTGGATGAAAACAACGAATACATGAACTATTAATCACGAGATTACAATGATGGAAATTACTAGCTACAAGAAAGAAATGCAAACAATAAAGGAGACAGGATGATAGTGAGTATAAAAAATAATAATAAACCTAAATATACTCTTCAAAACAAGAAACGCAAAAGGGATATTTTTTTTATTTTAAAGAGAAATATATGTAATAACGTTACAAGCTCAGAGTATGTGATGTTACACGTGTTAAGGCACTGATTGTCAGACCAAAATGACAATAAAAGTTGTGCACTTTGAAAACGGAGGAAAACATCGAATTTTTCGCCAAAACAAATTCGTGTCCAATAAATTTGTTTGAGAGATCTGCATGTGCTGCAAGTGCAACATGTGCAAAATCCCTATAAAAGTGACGGGTTCTCGGTTTCCATAGCTCAGTGTTAAGCCACCGACACGCAATACAGTTATGCCAAGACTGACTGAAGCACAATGCAACAATGCCATTGGTCGCTTGGAAGCAGGCGAATCTCGATCAGATGTTGCCAGAGCTGTGAATGTCCACCCAAGCACCATCATAAGCCTATGGAATCGTCACCAACAACATGGATCAACTCGTGACCGTCCACGATCTGGCAGACCTCGTGTGACCACGCCCGCACAAGATCGCTACATCCGGTTACGTCACCTTCGGTATAAGACCACCACTGCGATGTCTACTGCCTCAACAATACCAGGGCTGCATATGATTTCCGATCAGACCGTACGCAACTGTCTACGAGATGCAGGAATCCAACCTCGACTTCCAGTCAGAGGCGTCATCCTCACCCAGCAAAATCGTCAAGCACGGCTGCAGTGGACTCGGGCACATCGGGTATGGCCTCATCGACGATGGAGGCATGTTTGCTTCAGCGATGAATCACGTTTTATGCTTCGTAGGCAGGATTGAAGGACCCGTGTTTACCGTTGCCGAGGTGATCGTTTTGCAGCAAACTGTGTGCAGGAAGTTGACAGAGTTGGTGGTGGCAGCGTCATGATGTGGGCTGCCATCGCCTACAATGCCAGAACAGACCTTTTGCACATTCGAGGGAATCTTACGGCTCAACGATACGTCGACGAGATTCTTAGGCCCCATGTGCAACCCATCATGGTGAACGTCAACGACGTTTTTCAACATGACAACGCCCGTCCTCACACAGCCCAACTCACCACTGTCTTCTTGAGACACCACAACATCAACGTTCTTCCCTGGCTCTCCAGATCATTAGATTTAAACCCCATCGAACATTTTTGGGACGAGTTGGACCGACGTCTGCGACGGCGACAACCTCAACCGCAGACTCTACCTCAGCTTGCAGCAGCTTTGCAGGCTGAGTGGACAGCCATTCCACAGGATGTAATTTGTCATCTCATCGCTTCCATGGGCAGGAGATGCCAAGCAGTTATTGATGCTCACGGGGGGCATACTTGTTATAAACGTTGAGTGACGTTAAACTTCACCTAGTGAGCGTGGACTTCGCCTTTGCAGACTTTGGATGTTCAACAGTGAATGTGCAAAGTTTCACACATGTCATACAGAACTACCCGGAATAAACTTGTTAACAATTTGTGTCATATTTTGCCTTACTAAAAAGAAGTCCTAAACAGGGAAGGAAATTCCCAACAAGAGGTCTCATTGCGAATAACTTCAAACATTCGCTTTAGCATGGTCGATATAAGCGTTTGCAGAAGGCTGGCTGGAATGTTATTCCAAGTGGTGAAGATGTCTTCACGAAGATCATGCACTGTTTGGAATCGACGTCCATTTCCATAGACTTCCCTTACCATCCTCTCCAAACATTTTCAATGGGGTTCAGTTCGGGCAATCACGCTAGACGTTCCCAAGAAATTATGTTATTCGCCATTGTGGGCATTGTGGATTGCAGCGTTGTCCTGCTGAAAGATCCAGTCATTTTCACACAAGCAAAGGTCTTCAGTCAATAAGGATGCTCTCTCCAACATGCCAATGAAGTCAGCTGCTGTTTGACGTCAATGTATAAACTGAAGCTCCATTGTTCAATGAAAGGAGAACTTTGAAAGGAAAACCCAGATCATAATGGAAACTCCTATATTGTGGTGTGTAGAAATTGTCTCTGGTGTGATATCTTTATCGTGCCAGTAACGTTGGAAGCCATCTGGACCATCCTGGTTAAATTTTCTCTCATCAGTGAACAAAACCTTCTTCCACTTTTCTATGGCCCGGCATGGCCTAGCGCGTAACGCGTGCGACTCATAATCTGAGGGTCGCGGGTTCGCGCCCGCGTCGCGCTAAACATGCTCGCCCTCCCAGCCGTGGGGGCGTTATAATGTGACGGTCAATCCCACTATTCGTTGGGAAAAGAGTAGCCCAAGAGTTGGCGGTGGGTGGTGATGACTAGCTGCCTTCCCTCTAGTCTTACACTGCTAAATTAGGGACGGCTACCACAGATAGCCCTCGAGTAGCTTTGTGCGAAATTCCAAAACAAACAAACCACTTTTCTACATCCCATGTTTGGTGCTTCTCAGCAAAGTTTAACCGCGCTGTTTCCCGGCGTGGAAGGAGGCGTGGCCTTTGCAGACATTTATGGTTTTTAAAGGCTTTCTCTCCAAATGCCGTCTTATTGTTTTTGAGCTACATACTGTGTCCGTAAGGGCCTTAATCTGGTTCGACGATCGGCTGATGTCTTGCCGGACAACCCGTCGAATCCTCCTGCTCAACTCCGGTGAAATTTTCTTGGGCCGACCACTTGAAATTTTTGTTCCGTATCCCTCAGGGTCTTTTAAGAAATTTGCAACAGCAGTTTTACTACGCCCAATCTCGCCAGCGATGGCACGTTGAGAGAGAATTTGTTTTTGCAGCTCGACAATTCTGCCACGTTCAAACTCTGTCAACGTTTTAGCCTTTGCCATGTTTTTACCCAATGTAACGCAGGAGATGTCAGTGGGAGATGTTGACAATACTAATGCTTGAACACAAATGACTAAATATCGTTACGTGTTTACCGATTAACGCTTCGTTTCAGTATGGTCTTAAACTTTTGATCAGCTAGTATTTCGGCTAATTTCATAGTGTTCACATTTTCCCTGTTAAATACTAAAAACGTTTTTTATTTTTATTTTCTTATTTTCATCTTTCAAAGCTATACTCAAATAAGTGGTTGAATCTAACAACGCAAAATGCATATGTTTTCTTAATGTTTATTGGCCTTAAGATTTTGGCCAGCAGTATGTATGTATCATTTCTAGATATTTCTCAAAATCTCTCGATCTTAACATCACTTTTTGGACAAACTGCTTTATCGAACAAACAAATTACAGTATTCAATGTGGAGCTTCAAACAATATATATTAAATATAAGCAACCCATTTACGACAGGTTTAAGGATACATTAAAGAGAAGAAAAGGATCGCTTTTAAGCAGGACATACAAAATACTTTGGTACTAATTATTAAGAAAATAGCTATTGATGTGTGTAGCAACACGATATATCAGTATTCATTTCACTTCGTTACCATTCGAAATATCCCATGAAGTATGTTACAAATAAGCCACTTTTATTAAGCTTTCCAAAGCTGCTTCGCAAGCTGTTATCCTTTTAAAAACCGTAAATTGTATCATTCGAAACATCATGGAAACTCCAAGAAATTAAACTAAAATTTATTGAACTATTGAAAAACGCGATTAACATTAACTTACCAATTATTACTAAAAACTGATGTCAATGAAAGTTTCACATTTGCATCTTTTCGATGATTTCTTTAAATGTTTTTCTAAGTATCTGCATATCTTTTGAGGATGAAAAAATTTCTGAAACCAAAACTAACAACTTTGCTTGTAGCGGCATCTGTTGAGTGTTTGGCTAAACACAACGATTGACAGTTAAGTGGGTCGCATTTACTTTTTTCCGGCATATTCTTAATTATATTCCAAATTTCATAAAAACGACAAAGTTATTTCACGAACTGATTATACAAGCACGGTCAACGCTATGATCAAATCGTTAAATAAGAAATAAAACTGATATATGTGATAATAAAGTTTAGTAGTATACCGATTTCTGTTCACATTATTCTCAATTCGACCATTTGAAATTTCAAAGCAGAAGTTTGGAAAACTAGTTTTCACATTAATCTTTTGTTTTCTCAAAGTCTGTAACGTTTTTTGAAATTCGAAAAGAACGCTTATGAACAAATGGGAGCAGGGAAAAACATCGCAAATGTTAGTCATGTAACCTTCCAAACGTATTGCAGCTTTCAACGTCTAAACTGTAATATTGTCTTCAATATAGATTTTGACATTTACATTATGTAATATTACGAGATGTATACTTATGGTGCGTGTGTTACTAATGTTGCTTCTATGTTGACATCAGACGAGTGAATGCAGTGCACAACATGGATATTATCTCATCACCGCATACATATGTGTGTCTGATCACACTTGAAGACCTTTAGTGATTCAATTTTAGAACCAATCACTCTGAATTTTACTTAGTACTGTGCGTGAGTAAGTTACAAATATTATGTCGATGGCTTTGTGATTCATTACTTTCAGCAATACAGAAAAGAACATGGTTCATGACTGACATCTTCCACTTTGCACTACCTGTGGAATGTGAGAAGCTTGTATGTTCCACCAGCCTTATGCAGAATGTTGTTGTTGCACAATACAATAAATGCCAAATAAGTTCTATCATTATTACTGGTATAGGAACTATCTGTGGCTATGATTACAGGAGAATGTCTCACATAGTTTTTAAATAGGTATTAAATGGCTATTTATGCATCGCTCTCTGTTCAATCTCTACATTTTCTAACTAGTCTGCTTTCCACAAATTTTAGTGGTGACAAATGTTTATGACTCATGGAATAATTATCTCAGTGATAGTTGTATATCACCTGTCCACACATGACTGTTTCCTGAAGCATCTTTTAGGCAATCTTCAGTTCAGTTAGCATCTGTGGTCGTTGTGAAATTGAAATGACCCAGTGAAAAAAAATTAGCTTAATGATGCGAGTACTGTTGATGTACTATGATGCGTTTGGGATTGATTAGGTGCATTATGGTTCTGATGTACATAATGTACATCTCTTGCCCAATCCTGAAATAGGTATTAGTTTGTTTTGAATTTCGTGCAAAGTTACTCGAGGGCTATTTGCGCTAGCCGTCCCTAATTTAGCAATGTAACACTAGAGGAAAGGTAGTTAGTCATCACCACCCACAGCCAACTCTTGGGCTACTCTTTTACCAACGAATAGTGGGATTGACCACCACATTATAATGCCCCCACAGCTGAAAGAGCGAGCATGTTTGGTGTGACGGGAATTCGAACCCGCGACCCTCAGATTACGAGTCGAGTACCTTAACCATCTGGCCATGCCGGGCTCCTAAACGGGTATTTAGTATCCTTTTAATCTCTTCTAGCTGTGTAACATTCATAAAAGTGTAAGGGTGATATATAAAGTTTCTAGTTGAAACAGAAACTGCCAGGGCACTTAATAGTATTGCTGTATATCAGGAACTCTGAAGTGAAACCACCACTACTGGCCAGCTAACACTAGCTTAATTCTGGCAAATCATGATAAGCGAGATGTGAATGAAGAGTCATATATTTAATTATGTTTACGTGATATAAAACTAAGTTAGTCATCTCTGACCAGGATTTGTGTATTAGTATCCTCAAAACTCATGTAGTAAAGACTGTCAGTCAGTTTTGCCTATGCAACAGGTGAGCTTGTACTTCATAGGAAAGTCATCCAAATATGGGAAGATCAGACCGTTGGACATTGGACTGGACGAGTGCATGTTGCAAAAGGAGTCATGGTATCTCTGTATCGACAGATGGTGTTCTATTGTTTACTATAGATAAGACCTAGTGTGTTGGCACCATGTAATGCAGTGAAAGAGCCTGGACGCGAATGTGCACGGTTTTCTGTTCAGAAAGAAGGCGTCACTAACTTGAACAGCAGTTTCTGTGAGATTGAAGTAAGTCCTGTAATGCTCTACAAATTTAGATAATTGTCTATTCAGCTTCCGACTGGAATAATAGTCTGTACAAAGAGTACAATGGAGGTAAATGAGACTAGTGGAATTACTAATGTTGACATCAGACGAGTGAATGCAATGCACAACATGGATATTATCTCATCACCGCATACATATGTGTGTCTGATGACACTTGAAGACCTTCAGTGATTCAATTTTAGACCTGGCAACTGGACGCTGGAAAGTTGATCTGAATGAGGTGAGTAGAGTAAAGACTTCTTCCACCACACGTGATGAGTTTTTACGAGCTTGTGTCATGCAGTTCAGCCGTGTAATCATTAGAAAGGTTAATGGAGCTTACAATGAAAAAGTTACAATGGAACAGATGTCTTGTTAATTATATCTTGATCTTTTGCTGCACATTTGAGTCTACTGCTGAAAACCTGAGTATGGTATTTCAGAAGATAAAGCAAAATAGGCTTGAAACTCAAACCAGGAAAATAAGCACTCAAAGACAATTATCCCAAGCATACAGTAAGTGATGAAACGATGCATTGACCAGTAGAACATTTACAACCATGGACTGATCTACACAAAGTGCCAATAAGAATATCCTTAAGGTTTTACGAGCTAGTGTAAAAACCGAAGTCATAAAGCCGATCAAATAATTTGGCTGACGTTTGGGTAATAATACAGAACACTTGGAACAATATTCCATGATGTACATTAATAAATTTTACATCTTAAAAACAAGATGTAATATTCTTTTACAAGTAAAGGGCTCACATACGGAATATTGGTGTATTGTACCATAACGTTTTGTACCGATAATAAAGTAACTCCAGATACTTTTACTTGTTTGACTCCTGAATATACATAGTTGTGTGGTTACCATAATTATTTCCTTTATGTATATATACTGCTGACAGGTATAATCAAATATTCAATAATTGTCAGGCAAAGATTCGCCTTCAAGCAAGTCTTAATTCCAATTATGCATCAACTGTGAAAAATATACGTCAGAACAAAAAAACGTTAACGGATATAACATTTGAAACTATGATTTGTCTTATACCGAGTACCGTTATGAATAATATTACAGCTATATGTGTTACAGAAACAAAGTTAAAACTGGCAACTTCGCTGTACCATAGAAAGCAATAAAGGATATTTTGAACAGTTTTTGTTACCATACATTGATAGACGTCTGGGACCTTAGATACAATGTTTACTGCTCTATTTAAAGCAAACACATAATTTCTATCAATAATGTCATTCAGTAATGGAACTAAAATTAGCATTCTGTGAACATCCATATTAATTATTACGCTAATAGAGGGCGCTAATATCACATTTCACCTTACATTACGCTGAGCTGAACAAAAGCCCTTATTTTATTTGTTGTTCGCTCTTTCCATCTATAACGTTAGTTTTAATTCCGTTAAAATTGTCCGTTTGCTAATAGTTTGAACCTGCAAAATAAAAGAAAGTACTAGTGACACTCAGACGAACTATAAACAATATTTATGTCATTAATAATGTCATGTGACCATGCCAACTGAGAAAGAAAAATAATAATAATTTTAGTCCCACCTCGAAGATGTTCGAATTACTTTAGCCACATTACACTTGTGACTATGATTAAACATGCCATTTACGATGAAAGAATTAATACATAAATATCGATTATCAAATTAATTCGAGTTGAATTATCGATTGTTTAAGAAATACTAATACATTTAAAGAGAGTTGTTTAATTTTTTTCAATCGCTTTGCCGAATGGTCGTGCTACATGGAAAAATATTCCTTTCTTATTCCCTTTCAAGTTTTAGAAGAAAGCTACACCAGGACTCTCTTCTAATAGTCCGAATTGTCAACAGACAGACTTCACAAACAACATCGACCGCCAGCTCTTGACCTGTTCTTATTTGACTGAATAATGGGATTTCACAGTCACTCTTATAACACCCGCCTTACGAGCGTATACTCCAACTACGAACCACATTTTTGGGCAATGGGATTCAATTTTTGAGCCCTTGGATTCATAGTCTGGACATATTAATCATTAGGTCGTATCAGTTTCCTCTGTTTTAGTCTTTTACATGCTTTGTAGTTTGTTTGTTTTTGAAGTTAAAAAATAATTTAAAAACAAACAATGTTGCTAGCATTTGAAAACATCTCTTCTCGAAGAACTCTTATTTATATGTAATACAATTAACAAATTTTAAAGGAAACTCTTTGAAACTCATTCCAATGTACAAGGGTATATTATACAAGGGTATAGGGGTAAGAATATATTATATATTTAGAATTGTGTATTTAAATTGTGACAATATATACTAAGTTTAAAGTTTAATAACGGAAAGTCAGAGGCTTGTGTGTGTTTTTGCTTTAACAAAGCCACATTAAACTACCTGCTGTGTCCACTGAGGAGAGGCCCATCATGGCCAGGTGGTTAAGGCACTCGACTCGTAATCTGAAGGTCAAGAGTTCGAATCCCCGTCACACCAAACAGGCTTTCCCTTCCAGTCATGAGGGCATTATATTGTTACGGTCAATCCCACTATTTGATGGTAAGAAAGAGTAGCCGAAGAGTTGGCGGTGTGTGGTGATGACTAGCTTTCAAAACAAACCAAACCACTAAGGAGAATCGAGCCGCGGATTTTAGAGTTGCAAATCCATAACTTATCGTTGTCCTACCGACGGATAAAAGCTAGTCGTTGATATGGCAATAACAATAAAATTATATATCGGGTCGGTACGTTGATTCAGAGGTAAATATTGAAACAAATTTTTTGACAAATCGGTCTTTCATAACTGACAGAGCGTCATGAAAAATATTCAAAGATACTTCAATGTAACGTAATGGGAGATGTTTGCCATGCGTAGGTTAAACAAATGATGCGTATTAACTTACACAGAAATCGTGCTTACCTTATAAACAAGCCAAACTTCAAAATATGTTTGCTTGAACTCTGCAAAATTATTCATTATCACTTGAAAACGAGTGAACTTTTTCGAAGATTTCCAACCTTACTTGTGTCTATGAGGCTTCTCCTGTCCTTAAAGAAGAATGCCCCGATCAGTTAAAATTTTGGGTATTTACGATTTAACCGATATTTTGATGTATTTTATTTGTTTCTTTCTTATGCTCAGAAAATTGAAGATAAGCATTGAGTTTGTTGCACAGTTGCTATTCGCTATTAAATAAAACTCCTGCTATCTAGTGGCCAGAAATCTAGTTAATAATTTTTGCCATCCTTGTGTAATAGATTTTTATTGGAAACCATGGTAAGATAATATTGCGACGAAGGAGAGCCTTCATGAAATAGTTCGACCGCACCTGCGTATTAGCCAAAAACAATATTGTTGCTTTCGTTTATTATTCTCCTAACATTTCCTGGAACTGACATTTGTTAAGCTGACAGACTTAAGTATTTTCTTATGTATGTATATATATAAATGTTAGATTCGACTGCAGTAGCTTTTCAAGAGCAATGTTGCCTATGGAATGTTGCCCTTATAGTCTTAACTACATTAATTTTGTCTCTTCAGTTTTGTGTAAAGCTGCTAGAGGTGTACCAGTGCTGACTTTTTTAATTTAGAAGTGATAGACTGGAAGGGGAGGCAACTAGACAATACCATCCACCGCCAACTGTTGGGCTACTATTTTTCCCAACAAAAAACGGGATACTTGGTTTGGTTTTGAAGTTCGCGCAAAGCTATACGAAAGCTATCTGCGCTAGCCGTCTTTAATTTAACAATGAAAGTTTGGTTTCTTTTGTTTGTTTTGAATTTCGCGCAAAGCTACTCTAGGGCTATCTGCGCTAGCCGACCCTAATTTAGCAGTATAAGACTAAAGGGAAGGCAGCTAGTCATCACCATCCACTGCCAGCTCTTAAACTACTCTTTTACCAACGAAGAGTGGGATTGAAGTAACATTATAATGCTCCTCCGGCTGAAAGGGCGATCATATTCAGTGGGATTAATGGGGATTTGGACCCAAGACCCTCAGATTCGAGTCAAGCGTCCTAACCCCATTGTTCATCCTAATTTGGTAGAACATTTTTGGATTTGAACGACTTTGTTTTTACTATTTCTTAATTCACAAGCGAAAATATTATTACTATTATTAAACTCAGGTCTTGATTACAAATAAATTTAAAATTTCGGATTTCATCAGCCCCATCACTTTAAAAGCGTAGATTGGCCCTCTAGTACGGCTGCGAACTTAGTGTGTGAGCGAGTTATAAAAGTGGCAGTAAGAGATAGAGCATTGGTGGTTCACCCTATGCAGATGATAATACAGTAAGATATTTTAAATAAAGGTAAGAATACTAATGTGTCGTGTAACTATGTGATTTTATTCCATGTGCAATAGCCAAAAAAAAAATCAGGCGATATAACATTTGGTGACATTGTTTGCTTAACACAGTAAATAAATAAAGCATATATACCAGACGTACATATAAATAAGGTGTATAATAAACCTTTCCATCAAAATTTTAAATACAGAGCTTCGTGCAGAAATACTTTTATAAATATATAGAATAGAGGCAATTGACAGTATAAAACAATCCTAGTGGAAAACATCAGTTACTGTTCATTATATACTGTATTTAAAAAAAAAAAATTGTAACGTGTATATCCACGTAGTTTTCATGGTGCAATGTATGGTGTTAATAAATAACATAAAACAATGATTTTTAATTTCGTGGGCTGCCAACACATCTTTGACTGCCCTAAATTAACGTATCGTCAACTGTTTATGTGACCCTTTACTAATTCAGACTAGAGTTGAAAACTTTGTTGTCGAAAAGCCTTTTGTTGTTGTTGTTGTAATTTATCACGTGAGCTCCAAGCGTTATTTTACTGTTTCCTGGTGGGACAGCGGTAAGTCTTCAGATTTATCAACGATAAAATCAGGGATTCGTTTATCCTGGCCTATTTAACTAGTTGGTGACGTCAGAGTGTACGTCAGAGAATTAATAGTTTGAAACAATTACGTATCATATTGTAAGTTGAGTTCTTTCTGTTTATTTGAAGAAAATAATGTGAAATTCAGTCCATGTTCATAAAAACTAGAATATTTTTACGGAATTCGCTTTTTCGATCTCCATCACGACATTTTAATGCCATTTTCGTGGGTTCAAATCCCTTTCGCACCAAACATGCTTGACCTTTCAGGGGAGTGTTATTATAATGTGACGGTCAATCCCACTATTCGTTGGTAAAAGAGTAGCCCACGAGTTGGCGGTGGGTGGTAATGATTAGCTGCCTCCCCTCTAGTCTTAAATCGCTAAATTAGGGACGGCTAGCGCTGGTGGTCCTCGTGCAGTTAAATACATTTAACTTAATAATAGCGCTCCCTGTTGACATGCTCTATCTATCATATCTATCCAATAAACAGTCCATGCAAAAATGTAGTGAAAGCTTCAATGTTCGGATTTTTTTTTCTAGGTATTTAAATTATTAAAAAATTTTAGACTTAATTTGACCGATTTTGCGCATAATTTAATTGTATTTTATAACTACATATAACATTTTAAGATATCTGATAATTACACCAAAGATGTATTTGTCACATGTTAATAAAAATAACAATGTTTTTTTAAGGTAAAATACAAAGCTATCTTTGTTCTGCCTACCGTGGTTATCGAAACCCGGCATTTAGCGTTATGAGTCTAAAAGATTAACCGCTGGGCCATCAGATGGGGGGAGGGGAAAATTATTGAACTGGATACAGACTAGCGTAATTCCAATAGACATTAAAAATAAGACGACATTAACTAGTAAGCTTCAAAATAATCTTTTTACAGTTTTAAAGGTTCTTAGATTTTTCTCTCTTTTTTTTAACTGCATTGTAGCCTCGACACCAATGCATACACAATTTCCTGAGCTTCTTGGTGGATATTTGACAGTATTATTGTGGATGACGTCACTCTACGCCTTGCGGGTCTTTTGGAACGCATACACAGGTAAGTCTGAGAGAAGGCTTCTTGGCACACGCTCAAAGTAGTCGAGTCGCGCTGTAAGTAGAGGGTTGGAAAGGTTAGGAGTTTTGTGTGCATTTTGTAGCCAGGCAACAAGTATGGAACTTACCGGAAAAGTGTGTATCGTTACAGGAGGTGCCAGCGGTCTGGGTAAAGCTTTCTCCCAGGTTTTACTCAAAAGTGGATGTAAGGTAGATAACTGTTGTATTTATAAAACTAAAAGTAGTTTTATAACGAAAAGTTTAAACGTCAGGGTACGTTGCTAAAACTTTATTTTGTTTTTTACGTCATCGTCAAAATATCTTTGTGACCAGTGTCAACTGCACCTAACGCATCTAATATTTTTTTACTAAGGCAAGTTTTCGAATGTTACTTACTAAATCCATTTATCTATAGCATCCATAATCGTTGAGTATCGGTTGAATGACATTTGTCTCAAGGTACTCCCCAAATAAAAGTTGTATTAATAGTAAAATTCCTCCTTGAGGCTGCTTTGAACTTTGTTTGTAACGTATCGTCAATATCCTTGTTTGTAGCTTTCTTACCACTTCTGAAACAACCCAATTTTCGAGTTCCACCCAGTGGCTCAGGAGTGTGAAGGCTTATAATACTTAAAAACTAGGGTCTGATGCCCGTCGTGGGCACACCACAAAGAGTCCACTGTTTAGCTTTGTGATAATTACAAACAAACAAATCGAGCCCCACAGTTATCGCCTCACAATAATACTTTGTGCCCCGTTAATACGAGATGCATATCCTAATTTAATTTTATCATTACAACGTCTTGAGTTTCTTTCATCCTAAAAGACTTCTATCTTTACAATATAATGTAAGTAGTTATCTCATCTATATTATTATAAGCCAGATATTTAGAGTACTTGACTCGTAATCTGAGAATCACGGGTTTGAAACCCCGTCTTATTAAACATGCTTGCTCTTTTAGATGTGGGAGCGTTATAACGTTACGATCAATTCCACAATTCGTTTGTAAAGAGTGTGGATGGGTGATGATGACTAGTTTCCTTCCCTCTAGTCTTTCACTTTTAAATTTCAAACGGCAAGCGTAGATAGCTCTCGTATAGCTTTGCATTAAATTCAAACAAATTATTTACAATGTATTTTAGATCGTTTGTAACATATAATTTCAATGTTTTTTTTTTGTTTTTGTACAACCCATTCATTTTAGTTGTACGTAGGATATTTCCGTTTCGAGTGCATTACTCTAACAATACAAGTGTATCGCATTTTGTAGTGCTGTTTCTAGTCTTAATATCATCACATTCTGGTATGGAACGTTTAACCCATGCATAGGTATCATCCCAATAGATTTCCGGGTTATTATGTGGCACGTAACGATTAGTGCGCAGATGTTCTAGAACATTGATAAATTCTCATATGTTACTCTTCCTTGTTCGCTTTGTTGTTAAGTGCAAAGCTATGCAACGAACCATCTGTGTTATGCCCACAGCGGTATCGAAACACGATTTTTCGTATTATAGACCCAGAGGCTTGTCGCTAAGCCAGTGGAAGACATTTCTTACCAAATATACTTGTATTTAAATGTTAATTTCATCTTTTGTATTATCAGATTTTAATTTTGTTGTCAAACACTCTACCTTCATTGATTCGTAAATATTTGAAAATAGTGTGCAACTTTAATTTTGCAAATAATTTTTGTACAGCTTTTCTGTTTATTGTGCAAAACACTGTGTAGCTACAATTAATTTGCACTTGTGATTTAAAACATGACTCGTGCAAGTTTACTTTATGTATTTTATTTGATAAATTAGCCATCGTTCCCTTCATAAAGGGCTTTGTTTTTATATCGTTACGTGTAAGTAGTAGACGAGTAGCTATGGCAACGCACGAGCACGCAATATCGAGAATGATTTGTATTATGTGGCGCACAACGAAAAGTACAGGGTGTGTATCAAACAAGTAAATGTAAGTTAAAATGTGGTCAAACTAAACGTATAATTAAACACTTCATAATACCGTTTATTAAGGCACGTGACATGGAAAATCAACGAATCTGGTGTTTAATCTTTCCCCGCCGACGTTTAAGATGCGTACCCAAAATTACTGGACCATCCCAGGCTAATCATTAATTTTTAAAGGAAAGTTTTTAAAAAGAATAACGTTTTGGGTTTGAACAGTCGGTTAAACATCTTTCAGTGATATTCACTGCTACCTAGACGGTATCGATACGTATCAATACAAGCTTGTTATATAATACAAACATTTCTTTCCAATGAGAAATGAATACCAGACCTTTCGCATTCAAGGCACGAACCTCATCACTAGGCCTCGGAATACACACTAAATAAAGATTGGATTATAAGGTAAGAGGACTCGAAGGCTTTTGTCATGTAATGAAATGGGTGGAGCTTGCGAATAACTTGTTAAAGTCTATACATATATCTCTGTCTGGAAACCTCATAAATTACTGTTGATACATTGATTTGAATTTGAAATATGGCTTGTTAATGGAACAATAGTGTCATGAGTTGAAGCTGTAACAAAAGAGATATTATGATCCATGTTGTCAACAGCTGCGGTTGTGATTACAGACGATTTTTTTCAGTGTTGATGACTAAATCTGTTTTTAATTGTAAAACCACACCCTCAAATACTGAAAGACCTAGCTCGTGTATTCTAATTACAAGGGCCTTCGTGTTTAAACGCAACCCAGTAAGTAACATGCTTGTCTCTGCATGATTTTGTGTTTTCATCCACAGTATTTTGTTCTATATTAGTCCTTTCCAGAATCATTCTTGACAGTCATTGAAGAATGTTGTTTGGCTTTGGAAATATCTAGGGACAATTGAGGCAGATTTTGCAAGAATCATAGCATCTGAGTTAGCAACATTTACACGAATTACGAAGAGCACTTCTCATGTCATTTTCAAACCCCAGTTATATTTCTTCCCTTTATTGTAAACTTGTTTAGTATTTGCGGCGTAAAGGTTTTCTTTAAGATAAGGTAAGTTTATCTTCCTAACTGTGTCATTAGAGATGACTAACTGTAACATTTTTACTTAAAGCTTTCTATGTTACACACTTGGAAAACTGGTTTTCGCTATAACTATATTCTTCAGTGTAAAAGAAGGTCAGCAAATGGAACTGACTTCACTAAATATTATAACATTCCAATACAGGCTTTTCACATGAGATTATAATGATTCGTGACATTATTTCTTACGATAGAAACTCATCTACGATATGTAGGCCTGACATTGTTACTTTTAGCAGATATTTCAGTCTCTAAGCTTCACAACTCAATCTCTAACCTAGCTTCGTAACAAAATAAACACAGAGGTCCTTGCGTTGGAATTGTTTAGTAGGCCCATTGAAACGTGATGAAGATTTCATAGGATTAGGTTCAAATGAACCATCATTTTAAGATGTTTCTAACGTTACTCTTATACTCGGCCTAGCCAGGTGGTTAAGGCACTCGACTCATAACCCGAGGGTCGCGGGTTCAAATCCCCATCATACCGAACAGGCTTGCCCTTTCAGCCATGGGGACGTTATATTGTGCCGGTCAATCCCACTATTCGTTGGTAAAAGAGTAGCCCAAGAGTTGGCGGTGGGTGGTGATGACTCGCTATCTTCCCTCTGGTCTTGCACTGCTAAATTATGGACGGCTAGTGCAAACAGCTCTCGAGTAGCTTTGCGCGAAATTCAGAAACAAACTTTCCTCTTTTGGTTCTATCTAGTCTCCTATTGGACAATTGTAGATAAAGGTTCGTGAGAAATACTGTTCTATCTGCCTTAAGTGTCAATAACTCCTTTGCTTCCATCAATACTATTAAGTAAAACTTTACCATATGTTTTGCCATATTATCAGCCAAATGGAAGACTCGTACTTAATCTTCCAGAACAGATTAAGTGTTTATCGCTTTCATCTAACTGACATAGAACACCTGCAACCTACCCTGTTTAGGAAGAACTATGAAATGGTGGTTCTTCTTTGAATGTGGTAAGTTTTTAACTCTCTGTCATGAATACTCCATCATTACACTACCAAGCGAACTAGACACTACACCATCACTACGCTACCAGTGACCCTTTAATGTTAATCTATCTCAAAGCAAATTGTTGTCTTTCAAATTACATTGGTAAAAAGCTACAATATTATATAGAAAAAGCAAAGGAACGTGAGCATTATGATCATTCTTATACCATTATATAGATTATAATGTTTTTTAGAACTCAAGATGTTCTTCTGTCAACGATCTTCATCATGGCTCTAATGAACTCATAACTACAACTTGCGAAACATTTAGCACAGCAGGACAAACAAAAAAATCCAACTTTCTATAATTTATGCACACGTAAATATTATACATGAAGACTTCCCTAACTGGAAAAAAAAAAACAAAAAAAACGTGTATTTAGACATTTGAAGTCGTTTGTTTGTTGTTTGTTTGCTTCTATGTCAGAAACAAAAACAAAGTTAGATGAAAAGTTTAATATCAGTGGCAGCCATTTTGAAATCTAAGATGGCAACAGTAACATTATAGCTTGGCACTCTCCTGTAATTGATAGAACACGTGCTAATTTTGATGTTTTCATCACAATATGAACGATTATCTTGACTTTTAGAGGTTAATAAACCACTCTTTACTGTATTTGCACGAATACGCTTTCACCTTTTAAAAATTATTTATTCGTCTTGTAGAAGGGCCCGGCATGGTCAGGTGGTTAGAGCGCTTGACTCGCAATCTATGGGTCGCTGGTTCAAATTCCCGTCACACCAAACATATTCGCCCTTTCAGCCGTGGGGGACGTTAAAGTAACGGTTAATCTCACTATTCATTGAAAAAATAGTAGCCCAAGAGTTGACGGTGGATGGTGATTAATTAGCTATCTTCCCTTTAACCTTACGCTGCTAAATTAGAGATTGCTAGCGCAGATAGCCTCGTGTAACCTTAATGCGACATTCTAAAACAAACAAACAAATCAGCTTGTGGGGAGGAGAAGAAATTCTGTATGTCGCTTTACATCCAAGCTGTGCGTATAGAATGGATAATCAAACATATACCAAACAGACTTGTAAGACAGAGAGAGAAAGAAACGTGCGTGTACTTCCTGTATGTCTATTGCATTATTTAATTTTGTTACAATTTTTATGTGTCACATGGTTATAGTTTGCTTCTCTCTAGCGTCATGTACATTGCCTGTTGCTAGTTGTATCTTACACGACATGCGTTTTGTTGTTCTTTTCCTTTTGATTATACAGCTGTCATTCTCTGTCAAACCAGAAGAGCATTTGCTTGGATCTTCGTTGTTGAATATAAAATAACTTTTTCTTCCTTGGACGTGTGTTTTAAAAACTTCATTTTGCGAAGCATCAAACAGATTAGTTAATCCGTCCATAATAAGGACCGGCGGTGGGCATACTGGAAGTTTATGGACTTGTAACACAAAATGTTCCCCAGTAGCACAGTTTAATTTCGTTTGTTGTTTTTTGTTTGTTTGTTCTTTAACTACAAAGTTTTACAATGGTTAATCTATACCGTGCCCATCAGGGTACAAAACCTTAAGCCTTCAGTCTTATTGCTGAGCCACTGTAACAAACCAGTTAACAATTCCCTACTGTCTAATATTCACGTTAGAATATTTGTTGTCACTCTTATTTACACAAAAACAGCTTGAAGTAGGAAGAAGCTTGTGATATCGCACTAATTGTAACCCAGCTTACCAGTTTTTAAATCCAGAGCTTTACAACAGGGATAATCTTCGCCCCTTTGAAAATGAAAGAGCTTCTCATGATTTTTATTTAATATTAGTAAGCGTAACGGAAGCATGGACGTAATCCAACTGACTTGTTTACTTTCTTTAAATTACTTGTTTTTCTAAATAAAGATTGGAAATATTTGTGACGTGATTTTATATTCGTAAATAAGATATATTTAGATGAAGAAAAAAACTAACTTAAGCTTCAAAAGGAGGCGATAAGGAAAGTATGTTTAACTAAAGCCTGAAAATAAAAATTCAAATCCTCAAGAGTATTTGAATTGCAGTTTTAAGTTACTTTTAATGGATCTGGTTAGTTAGGCTATAGCGAAACATAACTCCATAAAATTTAAACCAAGGTCTTTTAGATTTTGTTACCAAAATCCTTCTACCAAACACATCCGTATAACAACCTAATTGCTATCGACATTAACTTAGTTTCATAGTTCTCCCAGTAGATGTCCTTTGAAACAACTTAACTGCATTTTTTCTCTAAAAATAATAAATAAATGTAAAACGTGGAGTCAACTACATCCGTTTGAACAAAGCGTATATGCAATATGGTTGTCGTTGACAGTTTACAACCGTATTTTAGTCATTTGTGTGTTACTCCAATAAGGAAAATTGCATTTGTTTTGAAGCAAACAAGACCGACTCCAATGAACAGTTTCCAAAATTTTTAATTTCAATGGAACTAATATATCCGGCACAACAGAGCTATTCAGCTTCGCTAAATAGCCGCAGGGAATTTCAGTTGTATATCATCGTTGTTTGTCATTTACTGAACGCAAGAAAATACCGCTACAGAAGTGAACACTTTTTGGCAACAACAGATCTTTACTCCAAAACATTCCATTCTTTATGCACTCGCCCTACTGGCACAGTAGTATATCTACAGACTTAGTGCTACAAACCGGATTTCAATACATTTCGTGGGCAGAGCACTGGTAGACCACTGTGTAGCTTTGTGTTTAATTACAACCAATTCTTTATGCGGTTTTGTTCGTGCTTCTATCATCAAAATATTTCTTGCAATCAGTCAAAGAAGGAAGTCCCGGTTTTTTTATGTTTCAAGAAATCCCTTCCCCCCACATACACAAACATACACTTCCGGTTTTTTTATGTTTCAAGAAATCCCCTCCCCACATACACAAACATACACTTCTTTTTCTTTAAGTTTTTTTCAGATTGAACTGATTGCTTACAGCAAACAAATACTAATGGATCAGTGTTGGCATCGCTATGAAATCTTTTGGAAATGCAAAAACTAAAATTTCCTGTAGCGTAATCTTGAAAAGAAAAATTGTGTGTGTGTGTGTATTTCTGCGAGTAACTGTTATTCAGTTACAGAGCATCACAGACAGACATGTGGCTGTTATATATTTGTATTACTTACCTCTCTAAGGTATGTCAAATGCAATACCAAATTCGTTAATTTGAGATGTAAATGAGGCCTAGAATAAGCTTGCATTAAAAACAAAATGATTTTCGATATTTTAGGAATGCTGCCAAAAGTAAACTATTCTAATGAATCTTTTCTGTAATTTTCGAACTAAATCAGAGGTTTACTGATACCCAACAAAGAAAAAGTATATAAGTAAAATTTTTTTAAAAATAAATTTCAGAGAATACTGAAATTAACCTGAAGTAGGAATTTTCACGTAAAACTTAAGCTAAAACCTATCATGAGTATTATTGCAGCATAGTTAACTTAATCTAGTAATAGTTAAGCCGACTACATATTAATTAACTACATTGTCCTTATTACTAGTACGACGAAAAATCATTAAGTTACTTTTTACTTTCGACCATAAATTATTTCGATTTCCATTGTTGAGAGGGGCCCGGCATGGCTAGGAGATTAATCCGCTTAATAACAGCAGGATCAAGCGGAAATGTACATAAACGGAGCAAGAAGCAACAGTATACGTACTTGTTTTATGTAGACCAGTGAATAATCGTTTCTACCGGATAAGCGAACCTCCGACAGACTTCTTTCTCGTGGAACAGATCTATATTCAACGAAACACTTCAATAAACAAACAGAACTGAGAAAGAATGAATACTTCTATCGTGAAGAAATTTTATTTGTGAGTGGTCATTCTCTCGCACCATTATTGGCTGTAGCGTACAAATATCATCTACTCAGCTCAAAAAAGGACGTTACAGCCCTTGTCCCTTTCAACCAGGGCCGTAGATCCTGGAGAGGATGGAGGGTATACATCCCCCTCTTCATTTTAGGTGGGGGTTATGTTGCATACAATCATCCCCCCCTACAGTTTGGTCTGTTGAATTGTTTTATTGCATCACAGGCCTATAAATTGTGTTTGTTCTTGTGATTCTCATGTTCTTACCAATAAAATTGCATAATTAGGCCTAGATGTAGGCTTTTTCAGTAGACGAAATGTACATTTTAATATAGGCGTGCTTCTAAGCTTTTCGATCTAAGCGATAGTTCGTAAGTATCAGTCAGTAGGCCTAAATATACATGCAAGTATCGTGGCAACAAGATTACTCTGTGACTGCATGTTTACAGCTTTCAGGTTCACGTAATCAGAGATTACCAATTTGCAAATTAAACAGTCCACATAAGTGATTGCAAAAATCATACCCCCCATCGGATGTAAAAAAAAAAAAAAATTACGCCCCTGCTTTCAACAGATGTATACGTATGTATTATATAAAGCAAAGACATCAAAGCAACTATAATTCAAAGTAACGTCGACAGTTTTCTGGACTAAGTGTTAACGCCAAAACTTCACAGGAACTAACATATCCCCTCCCAGTTACTTAATGGTAATCTTCTGGACTTATGGCGCTAAAAATGGTTTTAATATCCATAGTGGATCCAACACAAGTAGTGCAGTTTTGCACCCAATAACAAACAAACAAACAAACAAAACTAACGTGGCAGGGGTTTAGTTTAGAGAGAGAGAAATCGTAAGAATTCTCTCTCCAACTGGGGTGTTCAGGAACGTTGTGGTTCCTCTTCGTCCCCTTTCGTGAAAGGTTATTAGGTTTAGTTTTATTTATTTATTTATTAAATAATTTTTGACTCTTTTCTGGGTGAAGGAGGTCATTCTTAATGTTATCCTAGACCGAGGCAAAGGCAGCACCGGAGAGAACGGTCAGGTCCCGTCCCGAAAGGCAGAAGTCAAAGTAAATATGAACATGAAATCAAACGACCCGACTCAGGGTCTGGCAAAAAAGTTGCCTGTGCTTGGATCTAAAAATCCAATGCCTAAGTTTTTGCTGTGGGGGGAAACGGGAGTGCCCCGAGAAAACCCACTTTCACAGGACAGGCGCCGAAAGTTTTGCCTGTCCTGTGCCCGATATGGATGTCAAGTAACATACAATATGTCAAATAACACACTCCAGAAAATCCAAGTTCAACAGAACAGAATACTAAGATCTGCATTCAGTCTACCGTCATTCACGCCAGTAAATTATATACATCAAATCAGTAACTTACCAACACTAAGAAATAGACTAACGGAAATATCATAACAAACAAAACAAAGAAAATACCTTTTTAATTTTTTTAAATTCTTATTTTGATATTTTATTTGAAGTTAAGCACAAAGTTAACACAAGTGTTAACACGAACGTCTTAAACTAACATAAGCTTCTAACATGGTTTTTAGGCCACAGTCTTTTAGACTTCCCACTGGACTACCAGAAGGGTTTTTGACAGATTGGTTCATTTTCGATATAATAAACAGAGATATAATTTGAACAGGAGATGGTATGGGCAACATAACAGAGCCATGTAGGGCAGTGTTTTGTAGGAAATAGAAGCCCCTAGCCAAGAAGGGTTGGTGGATTGCTAACGACCCGCCTTCTACTCCCATCAGAGTTCCACCAGCCTAGTAATATACCCTCACTTTTCCTTGATAACGGCCTCTTTTTAATACTGTGTATAAATTTTAAAATAGCAGTTTGATACTTATAGGACGAAATTTACTGGAAATGTTTATATGTAGTGATAATAAAAAGAACTATCGCATAGTTCGGAAATTAGTTTCTCGTCACTATAGATTGAAGTTGCACATGGACCAAAAAAAAAAACCCCACTTGCAGACCCGACTACGTGCTTGAAATTAACATCTGAAGTTAAATTGTTTATCGAGATACCCGCAATGAATGACAAGAACTTGTTATTTAAACTAGTTGTTTTTAACCAAGAACTAGACAAAAATCTAAAAGGTTATTTTTCTAGATCATTTCCATCTTTCTGCAGTATTAAATGCCACGTAATTACAATCACACGAAGTGAACATAAAATAATAATAATATTTGTGAAAATGAATACATTTTAATGAAGGAAAGCATTAAAAACAGCAAATCCAAACCTTTGACTAATTATATTACTTTTTATAACATAAATAGAAACAAGAATAAACTAAACAAAAACGCTGCACTAATTGAAAAGATCCCAGATGCAAGCTGTAATGTGAGATTATAAAATATGCCCTAGGTTTTGGAGGTAACTATGAAGTAGGACTCACATTACAATGGGGATACACCATCTATCAGTCTTAACCAATCTCTCAAAGAAATAAAATAAAGGAGCAACAGTAAATATAGAAATTAGGAGAACGAGATGGGGGTTCAGAAGCCCACAACGTCCTACATCTGTATCGCCCATCACTGCCTGCAAACAGTTGTTGGAAAATGACTACTCTTCCAAGTTCGATTTCGTCTTATAAACTGAGGGGAAATAGTTCCTTAAATATCTAATAGCGTTATATTCAAGTTGTATGTAATTTTCAATTGTTTATCCGTCCAGCGTTATTTCTTTATTTCTCAGAAATAAAGAATAAAGTGTTTTGTGGAGTCAAAACATTAATCCTAACAACTATGACCATAAAAAAACAGCTGTTAGTCTAAATGTTAAATAATGATTAAAAAAGTTGTACATTAGAATATCTAGACTGCCCCTGATGTTGAGAACAAACTCTAAATTTCAGCACTGTAAATCAAGCTTACTGCTGGCCCACCAGGGGGCAATTTAAAGCTAATAGTTCTTATCCATGACCTAATTTTATTGGAATCTCTTTCAGCTATGAGTTATATTAAGGAAGTACTAAAGACTAAGAACGATATTTATGTGAGGAAAAAAAATAAATTAAGATGTGATTTATGATAGAATTAATTACATTTAATGACTAGTTAAAAAAAAAAAACCATATCTTGATTATTTCAATGGTGTGCATTTATTTCAATACACACAAGGAAATGTTCTATCTGTGGTTTAGTTGATTTATACCAAGTACATGTACTGTATGTTCTGTAGTAGTTTTTGTTTGTGAAATAAACCAAGCATATTATTGGATGGCAAATCTTGACACTATATCGCCCTCAGTTAGGGCGTGGCTTGGCTCTGTGTTGAACTCTAGATTTCGGAGCTGTCTAGCTGGGTTCGAAAATCTAAGAAAGTCACTAAATACTACCCCCTCTAAGTTATCCGTGCGTGATAACAATGACAGTTAGTCCTTAATATGAATGATGGGCTGTTGACTAGGTGCCTTGACTATTCCCCCCCCTCTCCCTTGGTTAGCAGTTCAAGATTATTAAAGACTGAAACAGATTGCCGTAATAGCGTTGCCTTAAATACGACATATCTTACTTGTAGCATTCGATGTCTTGGGATAAAACTGTACGAAAGCAGTTTTTCTTCAAACGTCTGTGTCACAAGAGGAACTCTGACATTTAATAAGGATATCCTTATTTGATAATTCGTGTTGCAGAGGTAATAGGGATGCCACACGCGTAGGTTTCCTCGAACAAGTATGAATATAGTGAGTTATGTGTTCACTGCAATAGTTAGTTTGTTTGTAGTTAAACACAAAGGGCTATCTGTGCCCTGTTCACCACGAGTATTGAAACCCAGTAGCCACTACGACAGTGAAGGAGGGGCACATTTAGAACGGAACAAGATAACTAACGGAGTGAAACAATATTCTTACTCTTACTTGCCCGAGGAAGTTGTATTTGTGGTTTCAGTGTAGGGTTCTCTAAGATGTATGCTTATGTCATTTCTTTTCCGTCTACTTTACTCTATCGGTAAAGGAAACTGGTAATGTTGTAAACCAAGCCATTTCATAAATGACTTTGAAACTGAGTAAGTGTCATGTCGTTTCTTTACTTTATGTTCACCGATAAATCTTCATAATCAGACTACAGGGCCTTCATCTTAATGTTTGTACAGGATTGTATGCTGATATTCATGGATTGTTTTTCAGAATACTCGTTTAACTTCCTTGATCTTCAGTATTACCTTTTGACCAAAGCCAGCTGCCAGAGTTAAAATACTTTAGTAGAAATACCACCCTACGGGTTCTGATAATTACTAATCCTAGGGCAGTCCGCCATGGTCATGTGGTTGTGGCTCGACTCGTAATCCGAGGGTCGCGGATTCGAATCCCCATCATACCAAACATACTCGCTCTTTCAGCCGTAGAAACGTTATAACGTGACGGACAATCCCACTATTCGTTGGTAAAAGAGTAACCCAAGAGTGAACGGTGGGTGATGATGACTAGCTGCCTTCCCTCTAGTCTTACGCTGCTAAATTATGTACGGCTAGCGCAGATAGCTCTCATGTATCTTTGCGCAAAGTTTGAAAACAAACTAATCGTAGTATTCATACCTCATGGAGGGATTATTAAAAAACAAGTGAACATTTCCCACAAAAGGATTTCTCTGGTAAATACTACTCCGGGAAAGTGTTCGGATTGTACTGATATAACCTGTACTGCTTTTGTGTCAAAAGTAGAACACTTTGTTGAGAAAATAAATATCTTTTTTAAAAACTTTTGTTTTTCTACTAAAAACATTTCATCAACAAAGACGATACAAACAAACACTCGCGTACATTCCAAATGAAAGTTGTTTTCGTGGTGTGAAGAGAGTACCAGAGACTTCTGTTTAAAATTGTGTACTACCATAAATGTATGGTTGTTGCGCATGCTGTGGTTATTTTTCCAATCATATGAAGCTCGATTACCCAAAGTGTGGAGAAATATTTTCCAGATTTATGTTTATGGTGTCACGACATAGATGGCACTCGTTGCATGTTTATTTCTGCCAGATACATAGATGCATACACACGCTACCTAGGTTATAGTAAGATATATATACCAAATAATGAGCAAAGACAATTAGATATAATGCTCTAACTATATTATTTCTAATGAGTAGAATACGTTGTCATATCATTTCGGTATCCTCCTTTTAACAGTATTTTATTTCTAATGAGTAGAATACGTTGTCATATCATTTCGGTATCCTCCTTTTAACAGTATTTTATTTCTAATGAGTAGAATACGTTGTCATATCATTTCGGTATCCTCCTTTTAACAGTATTTTCGGTCGTTAACTCACAAATATCTCGCACCTTTTAGCTAGCCCAGGAGGCTTAAGTTAGACCTAAGTCTATAGAGTAAGTTAACAGTGCTGAATAGCCATTATAACAAAATAATAGAGATTAAAATTAGAAAAAAGTAATGTTTTGCTGAAAGATGAATTTTCGGAAATAATAGTATTTTGTATAAGAATCTGCCTGCACCTTTCAGTAGTCAGAGATACAGCAGTTTTCTGTAAACCACCGGAACTACTGACCAAGATACAGCTAGGTATGTTGAGAGCTTCCGTTTCCTCCAGGGAAGAATTGGTATACAAGTCTTCTGTCTCAATTATTTCTTTCTCTTCCATTTCCGTCCCCCACCTTTTCCAGTCGGACAGTGATTCTGAATTCAGCCTCGTATTTCTATCAAATAATGCTCATCACCATACTTGATTTTAGATGTTGAATACTGTAAATGATGTAGTTATCCTCTCTGGCAAAAACAAACTATCAGCAACTGTTACCGAACAGTTGCTGATTCACTGTTTATGGTTTGATGTCCCCTTCATTTTTTTTTTAATTGTTACTGCTCCTCAGCGGCTGTTTTCGAGTTACAAACCAGTCTTGTTCTAAATTTATCTGTAAGCATGGAATGAAAATGTGAGTCATAGAATTTTCTTTTTTATATCCTCTTTCCTCGATGTTTCCACAATTATTTCTGATACATTGCATATTTGGTTCACGGCTGATGTATAACCATTCGACAGTATAATGGCGTCACCTTTAAACTTAGGACTGGGGTCTGACCTAACGCTTTCCGAGAAAATATATTTTATAGTAAGATTATTAAGTGTCGTAAACACACAACCTTCTAAATTGAGGCCAGCTTTCCGTATTTACCCTCGGTGTGGATTCCTGTACGTGGTGAGGGGACCTCCCAGAGAAGATTCTGTTCTTTCAGTTTACCTCCTCTGGGACTTAAACTTCCACTCACGTGTTTGCCGTGCGTGATGACCGGTGAAGGGGAGGAGAGGATCCTGGTGGTTTAGGGGTCCAACCCTAACACATCACTTTTATCTTAAATTCTTGTAGACGGGTGGCTCCCCTTGGGTCAATCGGCTGGTCCATTGGGGCTAAGGTCAACCAAGTACCAGTGTTGGATGTTCTCAACAAGTGTTGTGCACATTGTATCTGATGCTGGTGTTTGGGTATAGTGCTCACGAAACCTTGGTGTTGTTGCAGTGTCCTTGTTTGACATTGTAGTGTGTCCCCTCATAGAGCTCCATGGTGGGTAGGGGTCAGTCGGCACCGAAATTTTCCCATTTTATGTTATGGATCCTCCAAATAAAAACTTAAATAAAATAGTGAAAAAAGAGTCCATAGGTAAACAACCACGTCTTGAAGATTCTGAGCAGCAATCTTCAACATCTGTACCACTTGTTGTTTTTATCCTAGATTCTCTTTCAGACAAACCTTTAGGGCAAATGTCTCCCTTTTTTATTCAGAATAGACTGGAGGGACTTGCTGGCTCTCCAAAGTCAGTAAAGAAGCTTCGATCTGGTGGCACTTTGGTGGAAACATCCACATCTCAACACAGTAAACTCCTCTTGCATTTAAAGGCAATTGGGAACATACCTATTGAGGTTACACCTCATGCTACTTTGAATTCATTATGAGGAGTTATTGTTGAGAGGGATTTGAAGAACATCCGAGTCGGAGATTCTCGGTGGTTTCTCCACCCAAGACGGAATTATGCTGCAACACTAACGTTAAGATTATAGAAGTATTATCGAAAACTATATCGGTTACACATTGGACCTTCAGTCGACTGTTCGATATGTTGTGGTAATCAGGTATACCGATATCCACACGAAGAGAAGAACGCGAATTTTAATATACCGCAGTTTCATATAAAAGTCCAAATACGATAGCTCATTCCAAATCTATATTTCGCTATTTATTCTAAATAACATATTCGTGAGAGAAGTCATCGACTTGTACCACTTTATACAGGTTTCTGTGTCCCTCTTAGAGTGGATTCAGATAAAGGACAAAAACGATGCAAACTTCAAGCTATTTTCGTCTGTAATCTTCACGTGAGGAAAATGATTAGCACATTTTCATGACCTTTCGAGATCTAGTTAACAATAACATTATAATTACATGTAACACAAAAAATCAATAATAATAAATTACCTCATTATACCTGAATAAATATATTCTAAACAAGTTGCGGAGAAGCCTGGCATGGCCTAGCGCGTTAAGGCGTGCGCTTCGTAATCTGAGGGTCGCGGGTTCGCGCCCGAGTCGCGCCAAAACATGCTCGCCCTCCCAGCCGTGGGGGCGTTATAATGTGACGGTCAGTCCCACTATTCGTTGGTCAAAGAGTAGCCCAAGAGTTGGCGGTGGGTGGTGATGACTAGCTGCCTTCCCTCTAGTCTTACACTGCTAAATTAGGGACGGCTAGCACAGATAGCCCTCGAGTTGCTTTGTGCGAAATTCCAAAACAAACAAACAAACAAGTTGCGGATAAGTGAAATTAGTTAAGCTTTGTTCTACATAGTTTATCCAGATATATTTCGAGTATGTATAGAACAGAAACTTGTTTCTATAGATGCAGGTACTATTTGTTTCGCTTTTTAAGCCCCCCATATTCGTGGTGGACAGCGCACAGATAGCCCATTGAGTAGCTTTGTGCTCAATTCAAAACAACAACAACTTAAAATAATATTATTTATTTGGCCCGGCATGGCTAAGTGTGTTAAGGCGTTCGACTCGTAATTCGAGGGTCGCGGGTTCGAATCCCAGTCGCACCAAACATGCTCGCCCTTTCAGCCGTGGGGGCGTTATAATGTAACGGTCAATCCTACTATTCGTTGGTAAAAGAGTAGCCCTAGAGTTGGCGGTGGGTGGTGATGACTAGGTGCCTTCCCTCTAGTCTTATACTGCTAAATTAGGGACAGCTAGCGCAGATAGCTCTCGAGTAGCTTTGCGCGAAATTCAAAACAAACAATCAAAACAATCGCTTTTTAAGAAGCATCAAAAACAGTTTTCGTACCAAAAACACGTTTAGTTCATTTGTTGTTAAGGTAAAAAAAAATGTCTCTTAACTCTGACAAATATATAAATTAATATTTATTTCAAACAGCAGTTCTGATAATGAATGGAAGGATACAGAGGTTAGTATCATCAGTATAACAATGTACAGGCTTCATTGTTTATTGTATTTTTATTTACAGGCAAAGTCTTATTAAACTGCCGTGGCAAAAATCATTAGATCTGCCACTACTTATTTTGTCTTCCTTCGATATAGTGTTGACCATTTGTACACGAATTAGATGTGATTCCTACTTACTTGAGTTTTAGCGTTATTGTATGAATGAGCTGAGATCACCTGAAGACCATATAGGTTAAGTAAATTTAGCTGAACTGCGGATGCCTGGAAATATCATAGAATAAATTTCCATAAGGTCACAATAATCTGTTATATTTTGCCGAAAAATTATCAAATTTTCTGAGTAAGGTTTAGGCTTAAGGAAAATACGTATTTATGTTCAAGAATTTGTTGTTGTTGTTGGGCTTGAATAAATTAATTGATGGATAATAATTAGATGATTTTTTAGTTATTGTTACTAAACATGTCAGTACAAATCATTCTTCATTGAATACTTTACAAATTACTACTACATATATTTACTTTCATGTAAAACTTGATACAATCATTGTACAATGTTCTTTATATTATTTTCCACAGTGATTTTGATGACTTTTAAAATCTGTTTTTTTCTATCATTTTTATATGTTTTGAAAAGAACGTCGTAGAATAATCCTGATTTCCTATGAATAATTAGTGTTGTGTCACTACGTTTGGGAATGAATTTGTTAATTCACTGACACGAAGTAGTTCGCTACTTCTGAGGACACCCACGTGAGTCTTCTGCAAACGCGGCAAAGAAATATCAGATCTCGTGTTAACTCGTGTTTTCTAGGAATAACGTCACACTTGAAGTAAGAACGTTTTACTGTCTTGTTTTAAAGAAAAAATAAATGGTGTCATTGCAAAGATTTTATCAAACTAATGTACATGAAGTTAACGAGTCTACTCTCTTCATCCACACTTTCTAGATTTTCAGTGATTAATCTTGAAGCCTTATAGCGCTGAAATTCGATGCTCGTTTCCTCCAGTGCGGTTTTTCTCTTATCAACAAACAAAACTATGATACAATCTAGAACTAAGGGTAAACTATAAAAACAGCGACGAAAGACTATAAATCCTATGATGAAGTATCTTTAGTTAATCTCCCAGTATGTCCGAAGTTGCAACGCTAGAAACAGTTTCCATATCCCTAGTGAGCAGAGAACATATAGCCCTTTATATAGCTTTGTGTTTTCATTACAAAAAAAAAATCATTTATTGATATCGTACTTTTTGTCTAAATTATATTTGCTTTTACATGGTTCCGTCTTTTTAGTGTGTGTACTGTTTAATATGTTTGAAATTTAGTGCAGTTAAATATTTATAAATGCACAAATGTGTTGCGATAACAAAATAACACTTAAAACATCATCTCGAACAAATACGACTTCAGTCAGTAAAGTAATTAAAGCAAAATTGAAGCTTTTTTTTAAAAAAACGTTTGTTTGTTGGTTTTGAATTTCGTGCAAATCTACACTATCTGCGCTAGTCGTCCCTTAATATCGTAGATTCACGATTACAGTGAAGGCAACCAGTCATCTTCACCCACCGCCAACTTGTGGGCTACTCTTTTATCAACGAATAGCGGATTGACCGACACATTATAATGCCCTCACGGCTGAAAGAGCGAGCATGTTTGGTGTGACAAACCCGCGACCCTCGGATTGCGAGTCGAGTATCTTAACCACCTGGCCGTGCTGGACCCAAATAGAAAACAAACACAGTCTCATTCCTGACTAACTAGCAAAAATTAAAATGGGGTAAAAATGATGAAAGATGTTGGAAGGTTATTGTAGAACTGTATATTTAACTTGCAAAATTTTAGTGTTCAATAAATTTAGTCTCCATCGAAACGTTGTTCGCTCTTCTATGTAAAATATTTTCTCAACCCAAACGAGCCGTTTTTGCATATAAATTAGTCTCCGTGGGTTTAGCTATTAAACCTAAGAGCTTGCGAGGGTAAAATTCGGATTTCAATCTCGGCGTTCGGTATAGGGCAGATACTTATTAATGTAGTTTGGTTGTAAATATTCATAATCAAATATCTTAGATTCAAGATGTGCAAAGAATGTTAAAATGTTTCTAGTTAATTTCGTAATTGTACTTGTTTTTCATGAAAGAGGCCTTGATTTGTACGAAAGGCTGCTAACGTCGCAAGTGGGACTTCAAACTACTTACTTTGACCTTATCTCATGAAGAGCGAGGCTAACGAGTTTTCTGATGTATCGTCGGTAATGGTAACTTGTTTTCTACTTTGTAGGATACGTTCAATAAGCAACAGTAAATTTTTATGTCAGCGCAATACCACACAAAGTGGGGTATCTGTGTCGTGTACTTTATCGTTGGGTTCGTAAACCTGCCGCTGACCTACGGGGGACGCAAAAGTAAATGCAGCTACAATGTCTAGTATATAATAATAAAAATAACTCCCCTTTTGAAAAGTTCTACTTTCAGCGGGATTTTATATTACGTAGGAAATAAATGAAAAGTTGTAATCATATTTTCGTACAACAAACATATCCATATCTTGTTTTCATTTGCTGAGATCATGTAAACTTGGATCACGAAGTGCCTTCCACTTGCATCAAATGTTATTAGAAGTTTGATTTTGTTTGTTTGTTTTGAATTTCGCACAAACCTACTCGAGGGTTATCTGCGCTAGCCATCCCTAATTTAACAGTGTAAGACTAGAGGGAAGGCAGCTAGTCATCACCACCCACCGCCAACTCTTGGGCTACTCTTTTACCAACGAATAGTGGGATTGACCGTCACATTTTAACGCTCCCACGGCTGAAAGGGCGAGCATGTTTGGCGCGACGGGGATGCGAACTCGCGACCCTCAGATTACGAGTCGCACGCCTTAACACGCTTGGCCATGTCGGGCCAGAAGTTTGATAAAACACATCAGTATTTTAGTTATAACAGGGGTAAAAAAAGTAAACTTATAACGAACCATTAGCTCTTCGTTAGTTGTAGGCAGTGTTATGTCAGTGATTCTCAAACTGTCTCGTCTGTGGACAACTTTGTCGAAACCAGATACCGCGGACCACAATTCCACCACACCCTCTTTCGCTTACCACTGGAAATACTTATCATAACTGATATAACCTGCGCTTTCGAAGCAGCCCTCGAACCATCTGAAGGGCCCTCCCGAACCTCCAGTGCCAAAAACCATTGCATTAAGTGAACACCAGCTGAAGGTAAAATAATTGAAAAAAAGCAAAACGGTAAACATCCTAAAGTTACCTTCTACTTCAGGGTTTAGGTGTTTACTTTTGGGTGATTACAACTGTAGATATATTGTGGATGAAAATGAATTAGTATTCTTATAAACTAGCCTATTAGTCGTAGCACCAGTGCAATAGATCCACGTGAGACATTTCATGACGTCATATCTGTAGCCAGAGAAAACGGAGGGGAAACAATGAAATCGTGACCCCCTGTTACAAATCTACATGCACACAGAATAAAATATCGCAAAGTTGGGGGTTGCACATCGCGTAATAAAATAATAATAGTAATAAATACTAGAATTTTTTTTAAAATCATATAAGCAAGATTTTTATTACAGTATGATGTGTCGCACCCGTGAAAATAAGATGCATGTCAGGGGATCCAGACGCAAAGTTTTGGTTCTTGTTTGTTTGTTTGTTTATATTTTCTGGCGGAATCGCTCTGAAAAGCTAAATCCACATATTTCTGTTGCTTCGTCAGGTATGTATTGCAGATTTGAATCTACAGGAAGGTGAGAAATCAACCCAAGAGTTGAAGAAAACTTTTGGGGAAAAGAATGTGCTATTCGTCGTGTGTGACGTCACTAATGAGAAGGATCTCGAAAGTAAGCGTTTTGGAAATTATTGTCGAATTATTGAAATATCGTTAAGTTATTAGGTATAGTTTCAAAAATCAATGTATTGTAATGTGTCGCGTAGTGGACCATCTTGACATGGCTGGTAAACAATTACTTGCCAATGTATAATTTCAATAATAAAAATGTTGTAACGTGCCATGTAATGTATCATCTTGACATAGTTTGTAAACAATTACTAGCCAGTAAATGGTTTCAACAATAAATGCATTATAATGTGCCGCGCAACGTGTTGCTTTGACACCGAACACAAAACATAACTTTCTAAAACATATTTCGAATAGAACTTACTTACAAATAGATTATTTAAAAACTTCACCACAAAACACATACACATATTTCCCAAGACTGCAGTGTGTTAAAAATGGATGACGCATCACACTTACTTATATGAGATGCATTATATCTCTCCTTCGAATTGGATATTTCACGCTATATCAAGAAATTGGGGTAGAGGGAGGCTAGGAAAAAATATTAACATAAGTTTGAGTTTACCATCCTCAATAACAACTAATTATTTATGTTCAAACAAAAGTATCAACGTAGGTAAGAAATAAAGTACTTCTAAACGAAAATCTGTTCATAGCTAGCTTTTCAAGTGTCATTTTCGTGTTTTCTTTATTTTCAGAGGTTTTTAAAGAAACTATTAAGACATTTGATCACGTGGATATTCTGGTGAACAATGCCGGTATTGGTGGAGAAAACCGATGGAAGGAAGTCGTCAGCGTAGATCTGGTGTGTGAATTTATTTTTTGACAATTGTTTCAACTTTAGAACATTTATTACAGATAAAAATTTGGCTTTAATAGACAGCTATTCTGGAAAGAGGCTTAAATTACTGTTTTAAAAAAAACATTCTTATCCTCTTTTATATGCAAAAACGGCTCGTTTGGGTTGAGAAAATATTTTACATAGAAGAGCGAACAACGTTTCGACCGTCTTCGGTCATCGTCAGGTTCACAAAGAAAGAGGTAACTGACCGGAAGCTGACCACATGTTTGAAAGGGGTTGTGTAACTGAGTGTCGGAATGTAGAGAGCAGTGTTAGAGGTTTGAATATATAATTTTATTTATTTTATTATTTTAATATAGGTATAAAGGCGTTCCTTTATATTGGTTTATTTTGGGTTTAAGTTGTTGTATAAGTAAGGCTTCTTTAATTTTGCGTTTGTTTATGTTTGTTTCTTTATTTAATATTTGAGTGTTTTCTATGGTTATGTTGTGTTTATTTGACTTGCAGTGTTCGAAAACGTGTGAAGGTGACTTTTTTATGTTCTTTGAATCTGGTTTCCATTTTTCTACTTATTTCTCCAATATAGAAGTCGTGGCAGTTATCACATTGTATTTTGTAAATAATGTTGGTGTGGTGTTTGTCAGTGTAGTTTTTACATAGTATAGACCTCAGTTTTGTGCCTGGTTTTTGAATAAATTTGGTATTAACTGGAATGTCATATTTTGTTACTAATTTTTTGCCAAATGTTGGTTATTTGTTTGCTGATGTCAGGAATATATGGTATACAGCAGTATATGGTTTCGTGATTTTTTGATTCGTGAGATATATTTACTTTAGTTGGTTGATTTTGCTTTCTGTCTAGGTGTGTGCGTATAATGTTTTCTACGGTTTGTGGAGGAAACTTATTGATGTTGATGAAGTATTGTTTTATTTTGTCGAATTCATCGTTAATTTTATCTGGTGAGCATAGTTTTATGGCTGTGTTTATTTGGTTTCTTAGTATGTTGAGTTTTTGTTTTGTTTCATGTGCTGAGTCTCAAGGATTGTATAGTCCAGTATGGGTGATTTTTCGGTGGATTTCTGTTTTGAATTGTGTGTCGGTTCTTGTAATTTTGAGGTTCAGAAATGATATTTGATTGCTTTCTTCCTGTTCACATGTGAAGTTAATGTTGGGATGTATAGAGTTAATGTGATTGAAAAAATTAAGTATGTGTTCTGTAGATTTGAAGCCCGCAACCGTGTCATCTACATATCTGTACCAGTATAGTGGTGGATGTAATGCTGTGTTAATTGCTTGTGTTTCAACTTGTGTCATAAAAATATTGGCTAGAACTGATGATACTGGGTTGCCCATGCTTAGGCCATTTGTTTGTATATAGTTTTGGTTGTTGAACATGAAGTTTGTCTTTATCGTGGTGAATTCTATGAGGGTTGCTAACTGGTTACTGGGAATTTCTATAGTTGGGTTAGGGTCTCGGATATAGAGTTCTAAGGCTGTCTTGCAGGCTTCAGTGGTTGGAACTTCTGTAAAGAGGGATATAACATCGAAAGTGGCCATTAAGGCTTTATGATTAAGTTGATTAAGATTAGACTTGAAATTAAAAGAGTCTTTGATGAATGAGCTGACTGATGTTACATATTTGGAGAATGCCCATGCTATGTATTTACCAAGATTGTAATTAAACGATTCATATGTGGACATTATTGGTCGTAATGGACAATCTGGTTTATGAGGTTTCGGGATGCCGTATATTTGCGGTGTGCGTTAGTCGGTTTTACGTAGGTAGGAATAAAGTGTTTGTGAAATTGTGTTGGCTTTTTTCATTTGTAGTAGTAATTTGTTCAGTTGCGTCTCGTGTGTCTTTGTTGGATTTGTGTGTATTGGTTTAAATGTGTTCGTGTCTGATAGGATGTTATTCATTTTTTTGGATGTATTCATTTGTGTTCATTATGACTATAGCGTTACCTTTATCTGCTTTTAGAATTTTTATGTTTTTGTCTTGTTTTAGGTTTTTAATGGAATTAATGTCTCTTTTTGTAAGGTTGTTTTTTAGTTTTCTGTTTTGTGAAATTATGTTGATGGTTTTGTGAGAAATTCTTTGAAAAAAATCGTTTAAGATGTTGTTTTTAGGTGTTTCTGGAAAATATAAATTTGTAATTTTACCTGGGAAGTTTGGCTGTTGGATGTCAATAAAATTATCTAAGTTGTCTTCTTTCTGTTGGTTGTTTTTGGTTGTTTCCTTGTTTTTGTTCTCTGTAGAAAGTATCACAAGTCTCCTGGCGAGGTCTTCTAAACATGTTTTGATTTCTATGGTTGGAATGTACGTAGGTGCTACTGCAAAGTTGAGGCCTTTGTTAAGTAGATGTATCTCGTCTGTGTTTAATTGTCGGTCGGATCTGTTAATTATGAGGTTAGTCAACGGTTTGTCGTGTTGGTGTCTTTTCTGTTGTTTGCATCTTAGTTTTTCTAGTTTTTTGTTGTGGCAGATCTTTTTGTCTCTGTCGTTCTTAGTATTGATTTGGTTTATGTTTCGTTGTATAAGTCCGTAAATCTCTGGTTTAATGCAGCATGCCAGTTGATGGTCTAGGTTCATTTTTTGTTTTTGTAAGTCATGTAGTTCTTTGTATTTTGTGTTCAACATGGCTTTAAGTAATTTTTTCTGTACATTTTGGATAATGTTTGTGTATGTATTAAAATGTTTTGAAAGTTTTACCTTTACAAAATTATGGGTTAGTTGTTCCTTTCTACATTGTTGAATAAAATAAATGTCATTTCTTCTGTTAATAATTCGTTGGTTTAAATTTCTTAGTTTCTTAACGATCGTGTGAGCGTGTACTGTTAATAGTGGTGTACGGTATGCTAGTTCAGACATAATGGTAACAGGTAAGTACAAATACACTGAGAAAAACACAAAACCTTACACTTCTCGTACAAACATCTAACACTGCCCTCCACATTCCGACACTCAGTTACACAACCCCTTTCAAACATGTGGTCAGCTTCCGGTCAGTTACCTCTTTCTTTGTGAACCTGACGATGACCGAAGGTCGAAACGTTATTCGCTCTTCTATGTAAAATATTTTCTCAACCCAAACGAGCCGTTTTTGTATATAAATTTCTCAACAAGTGGGTTTCTCGACATCACTGATTCTTATCCTCGTTAACCAGCAGGTGCTTTATGCATTTTATTTTTTATTTTTACCGTTCGTGACGTCATTTTTGGGTTCTTCCTACCATTGCATATAACAGATATAATCCGAACATATAACATCATAAATTAGTGACCGCCATGTTGGGCTTAATAATTAGGTAGCAAGTAAAGTTTTAACGGCTCACAAACGCTAGTCTCATTTATTTATGCTACATTTTAAGCAAAGTGTCAGCCAAGTATCATAAGTACCATTTTATAAACCCTTAACTCTTAATAACAGACAGACGATTAAATTTTCAACATTAAGTTAATTCTGTTTAGTTCCGGGTGTAAATTGACAAAATAAATGTTTCTTTGATGCGAATACTTCTCTCAACATTGTATTTATTTAAGAACTGGATCGTAGGTCAATGTTGTATTATATAAAGATCTTCAAACCTAAGAACAGGATATTGTTTATAATAACACCACGTGTTGTTTATGAATTTTGTTTCAGTGCAGCTGTAAATCCATTTACCGCTAAATGGCTAAGAACATGTATATTTCTTAAGTGTTTTGTTTGTAGCTAAACACAAAAAAGTAGTGTGCTATTTGTACTCTATTCACCACGCGTATCGAAATTCGGTTTCTAGCAATGTTCATCTGTATACATTTCGCTGTGCTAATTGGAGACTTTAACCGATCCAGTATGAGATCAAACTATTTGAGACTCTACCAAGAAGACGTTAAGTTACGTTTTAATTAAAGATTTGCATACTTTTTTTAATTCTGAAGTTATCGGGATATTCATGCTTATATACATAACATAACCACAATTTTGAATTTTTATTAGGAATTATATGCTAAATGGAGACTACTTCTACGCACTTATTTCGCTTGTTTAGAATGGTATGAAGACATTTGTGTTTGCCCAAAAAAGTGCGAGCTTAGAATTTTTTCTGAGGTAAAAGATCGGTAAGTTGTCACAATAAACACCGTTTTAACCACATTAGTATGACGACACGCATAATATATTACTTCCGGTTTAAAAGACTACAAATCTGTTAGTAATGCTTCTATTTGTCTGATCTGAGAGTTTCTCAAGGTTGAACAACAGAGGGCTGATGTCGTTTCAAACTGAGAAAAATAAGCCGGACGTTTTGTTAATTCAGTACAGAAACTTCTGTTCAAGTTCTTAATGGTCAAGTGTCCTTGTAATGTGTTAAACTTCCATAACTCGTAACAATTTCTGTTCATAGCTTTAATACTTTCTAGAAGACATAAAATAGAACATAATGTGATAACAAGGTTTACCACAACGTAGATTCACTTATCTTTCTGAAACGGAAAACAAATAACATTGTTTCGAAACGTCACAGTAAAATCTATTTTACTGACATAAATGGTAATAAAACGGTTTTTTTGTCTTATTAAAACAAAAACTGGTTTTTATTTCTCATTTTCCAGCCATATTGATTACCATTTTTTTCGATGTACAAGATGACCTTTTTTCCCCCATAAAAGAGGTCTCAACCCCCCCCTGTGTCCTAGACACCGAAGGTCAAAAAATGTATGCCTCCCTACGACGAGTAAGCAGTTTTATGTTCCCTTAATGTTTAAAAGTACCAAACCTTTTTCTTCCCCAAAGTGTGAAAACTGTAATAAAGACATTTAAAACAAAATGTGACGTGAGCAATTGTCTTATTGAAACCAAAGATGATAGTGTTTGAAGACAAGTGAGAGAACTTTCAGAACTTGTTTTCAGTGAATTCATTGATGCAAAAAATCTTTTAAGTTTTCATGACGAATGTTTTGATGTAAGCGGATGAAACAACCGTATTTTATTTTATTATGGACTTTACTTTTGAAGTATTCTAAAGAAGAATAAAAGTTTATCATGTTGAACAAAAAAATAAATAATAACTGTGAATTTTATTTTTTCCCTAAAGATAGCCTTGAAAATAGGGGTGCATCTTGTACACCGAAAACTACGGTGATTTAATTTGATATGTAACTTTTTATCATGTAGATATTAAAACGTATTTATTTGTCGAGTTCAAACGATAAGTATTTCTTGACTACAGGAATGTTAGTTCTAGATACAAAATTAACTTTTGCTTATTCGCCAACCATTTCGAACGTGTTCTTATCGGACAACCTTCAAACAAACATTGGTATCTTAATGAGAGATAAATCTTCTTTACGAACCTTCACGCAACTCGACAAATCAGTTGGTTATTAAAAGAGGTTAGATGTGGAATCTGAAACCACCCATTCACACTTAACATCCAGCTACTGCAGTAGACAAATAAATAAATAAAATACAGTTGAAGTAATTACTGAAAGGGAGTATTCTAGATGTATAACTACTATATTAGGCATGATAAATCTGTATGAACAAGTATAATAAAATCATGTTAGGAACACAACAAATGAGAAAAATTAAAGAGAGAGCAGCATTAAGTGGTTTGGTTTGGAATTAAGCCCAGAGCTACACAATGGGTTATCTGTGCTATGCCCACCACCGATATCGAAACCGGTTTCTGGCATTGTAAGTCCGTAGACATACCGCTATGCCACTGGAGCACAACATTGGAGTATTTAACTGGTTTATATGTTAGTTTCGTAAAATGTATATTATGTGTATCCTCGAAGCTGTCCATTCAAAATTTAGTCAGATATGTAGGTTCAAGTCTAGCTGTCTCGTCCTGCCTTTTTTCATAAAGACATGGTCTATAAGTTGAACGTTTTCTTTCATATTACATAGTGTAAGTCATTAGTTTTGTTTTGTTTGTTTAATTGTTGTCAAGCACAAAGCTAGACAATGTGCTGATCCACCACGAATACTGAATCTCTCTTTTATACACACACACGCACACACCTAGATTAATTTAGGTTACTGTATGACACATTTAATAAAACAAGTACTTTTAATGTAGTTTGAGTCCTTGTTTGTTTGTATTTTTTAAAGTCCAATAAAAGCCACGTATGTCGCAGTATATTTTGATCAAATTGTATGCTTCAAAGAAATAACAATGTAAGAAATTATCATGTAAGTGTAATACTTTCTCTAGCTTGGGGTAATTCAAGGAACGCTCTTAGCTTTGAAATTCATGGGAAAAGACAAAGGCAATTCTGGTGGCCACGTGGTAAATATATCCTCAACAGCAGGTAAGCTTTATCTTTAAAAATGTGAAAAACGAAAGAAGATCTTCAAACTATGAATATAGTGAAGATATCTGATTTTAAAAAAAGTGTCTTAACCTCAAGCTGAGGTTCAAAATAGTAGCATGCTCATTTAATATCTTTAACACTTCACAAACGCGAACTGAATTTGTTTTTTTTATTTTCGCACAAAGCTACACGAGAGCTATCTGCACTTGAATTGAATGTAACACTTGTATTTCGCTGCGTATAGGAACTGTAAATGTGTCATTACACTTAAAATACTTTTAAAGTCCCATGCTTTTTCTTGTTTTATTAATAACTTCCAAGAAGAAGCTTCAACGTAAACTTAACATTAATCAAATCCATCTTTAACTAAATTGACTCTCCGCCGTGGCTCATTTGTAACCTTCAGTGTTTATAAGTTTGAAATTCATGGTTTAGTAGAGGACTCTGTATGTAGCTCAAAACAAGAAAAAACTTTGAAAGTAGTATATGAGCACGCACAGTGTAGTTTGGTTAAGAAATTGACGCCTATCCACACGATCATGTGCATGAAGTACTGTGTTAATGGGTTAAAAAAACAACTAAAACAACGTATTTTTAACACACAGCTTTAACGAATTAGTATAAAGGATTCGCTTACATGCACGGTAAGCCTTATTTTAATGTTAAATAATTAAAATTTTCAAAGAGGTACATAATACTAGACGATGTTTCGTAAAGCCAAAATTATCTCGCATTTTTTTCACATTTTTTATTGTGAAGTAAGGCTTACTGAACGTTACATAATAAAACACATGAGTTATTAACGAATTCTCTGTGTATAAACAACGAAAATGTAAAAGCACTAAATATTTAATTAAGAATACAGTTAACAGTTAAGATATTTTGTTAAAACTCTGGAATTACCAACTTTTTATACATAAGTTTTAACCTGTTTGCCAAACTGCTTGTGTGCCCATGAATTTCTTAGTATAGAAAAAGTCGGGTTGAATAACAAACACCGTATGTACATTCACTCCTGTCCCCAAAAAACATTGGGTTGGCATAGGCTGGTGAATAAGGCGCTGGACTCGCAACCTGAGGGTCACGGGTTCGAATCTTCTTTACAACGAACCTGCTTGCTCCTTCAGCCATAGAGTTTGTAATTTGATATTCAATCGCACTGTTCTTTAGGAAAGTAGTAGTCCAGGAGTTGGCGGTGGATGTTGTTGACTACCTGCCTTCCCCCTAATCTATAACTGTTAAATAAAGGACTTCCAGTCCTAATACTTCGTGTAGCTTTGCATGAAATTCAAACCAAAACACTTTGTTCACATTTAATCTAATTTGGCCAGTATAATACCTTTGGCTCTAGAATTTCTATTTCAACTAAATAGTCTCATGTTTGGAAATTGTTCGAAGAACAAGTTTATTCTTAAAGTAAAATATATCAACACTTCTTCTCCTAGAGATATTACTTCAGCTTGTCCTGTGTGTGATGTACAGTAAGATACTTCCACCTGTAACATTACTGGCAGTCATAAATTTGTACCGACATAGTTTTCTTTCTACTAGCTTAGGCACAAAGTTCTTGAGGCCAATTATTCCCTTCACGTGCTCTAGTTGCAGGATTTATAATTTATATGTACATGTACATGCTGGGACGCAAAAATATTTAAACAGAATAAAATACCATCAATATTTTAACTGGTCCCGCTACTAACACTAGGCCTCTCACAGTTTGTCTGTTTGTATCACAAAGTTACACATTGAGCTTTCTTTATTCTCCCCACCACGGGTATTGAAACCAGGTTTCTAGTGTTGGAAGTCCCCAAACACACTGTTGTGCCACTGGAAGTGCGTATCCCACATAAGATATATGGTACAAAAACAAGTCTGTTAAAGAACAAAATATGTTAATAAAATATAAAAAAATCAAAATCTCGTTGCTAAGACTAAACCTCGTATTTTTTTCTAAAAGTTCATATCTGAAAGATTTGCTCATGTCCTCTGGTTCATATTACTTTAAAACCACTCGGGAAAGCAACGAAATGTTACCACCCATTTCATATAAGAGGCTATTTCTAATTATACCCCTGCATAGAGTCAAATGGGCGCGTACGTGCAGCTGAACACCGTGGGGATGGGTAAAGCACTTTGTACAAAATAGAGGGATAATTGGTGCTTGGCTTAAAGCCACATCGGGCTACTTGCTGTATCCACTGCAGGGAATTGAACCCATAATTTAACGTCGTAAGTTTGTAGGCTTACTGTTGCCCCACAGAGAAACTAAGATAATTAAAACTTGTAATATCTACAACTGTAAAATGGCAACACTCGCTGATGTATAATAAGGTGCGTCACCCTTTTCAATTCATTTTAGTGCAGATAAAACACGTGGTGATTATTTATTTGATCCGAAACGACTACACTCGAAAATCTACTTTAAATACATGTGGGTGTTATATTTCTACAGCTAGTAACGTTTCACTTAAATATATGGCCCATAACGAACAGCAAGGGCAAGCTGTTGATAGCACTTACTTAAAATTAGACTGTTACTAAAGTTCCTGTATTATCGTCAATCGCTCCCTTGAAACGGCCGTGTTTAAGACATCTTGTATGTGAAGTCACATGAGAGAAAGTGACGTGTCTCTCAAGAGCATCTTATAAATGCCTCTAGGTTCGATCAATCTCATCTAAGGGTTATTGTTACCTTTTTAGATTGAAATAACGCTCGGCATTATCTTTTAAACTGAAATAAGGGTCTGTTTCGTCAGCTTATAACATCTCGTTGAACGTAATCGCTATAATATGCTGCTTAAACAAAATCTTACCACAGCAGGCCCAACATGGCTAGGTTGTTATGGTTCTCGACTCGTAATCCGAGGGTCGCAGGTTCGAATCCCCATCACACTAAAGTTACTCGCCCTTTCAGCCGTAGGGGCGTTGAAATGTGACGGTCAATCCCACTATTCGTTGGTAAAATAGTAGCCCAGGAGCTCACTCTAGTCGTACACTGCTAAATTAGGGACAGCTAGTGCAGAGAGCCCTCGTGTATCTTTTGCGCGAAATTCAGAAGCAAACAAAATCATATCGCAGCATGGTTGCTTTTTACCATATCTTTACTACTAACACAATCTTCACGTTCATGGAAGAAAATAGGTTTTAATCTGGTTTCGAAAAATTAGGTTTTTAACACTGCATCTTCATCAGTAGAAAGACTAATTTGTATCATCACAGAATAGTTGTGATAAGAATGCATTTCACTGAAGGTTAGTTTAGTTAAATAGGTTAATTTTGTTAAGCCTATTTCTAATCATCTCGTCGTCAGGGAAAGTTCGATACTTATTAAATCTTGTATCATCATCAACAGTTCTTTTAACTGTATGAATTTTTGTTGTTGTTAGTTTTAAAACTTGAGAGTTAATAATATAATGATTGATATTGATGTCATTTTGTGGTTAAATAAAGCGACAGAATATTTAGTAACTACGTGTGGTATATAATAATAATAATAAATTTAAGGAACTAAATCCGATAAACTAAGCCTCGTATATAAATGTGTGAAGTTTATTTAAAGTTACTTTTTTTTTATTTAAATTAATTTAATAAATATCGTTATATTCACATAAGCTGTCGATTTTATTTCAAAATTGAGCAATTGACTGTCTGAATCCTGTCCGCCGTGGTGAATCGAACCCTGAATTTTAGCATTGTAAGTCCGTAATTTCGCCGCTGAAAAACAAGAAGATAATTTCTTTGTAAATTGATTCTTTCTAATTAGTTTTAAATTTGATTAATAGATAGAAAATAAACTGACTTTTCACTTCTTGTGTCTCATTGGTCAGTTCATTTAGTTGCTTTCTTTGGTCTATTTAATCAAGACACAGGATAGTGTTATTAACAGGAGTGGTAGTTTATAACTTTTTACACCTTCTGTAGCTCAGACAGTGGTAATCCAAACTAACACATCTTCAGTAGATGTAATCTGATCGACTCTTACTTCGCTTATCAAATTTCAAGGCTATCCAATAAGACAGGCTTAAAATATAACATCTTCAGTTTTCATTGAATTTCTTCCTGTTTTATATATACTTAAAAACAGCTTTAAAACTTGTGTGTGTGTGTGTATTTACTTCTGTCTGTTTAAACAGATAATAATAATAATCTACCCGAAGCTGTCAAATTATTGATTTCACAATAAAATGAATATCACTGGGCTCTTTATTAAACAAAAAATTTGTGCTTTAAATATTGACTACATTTCTTTCCAGGGTTAGTGATTCTATGTAACATAAAGTGTATCTACTTTAATTGCGAAATACGTCTTCGTTTCAGGGTTGGTGCCTACACCTCTTGGACCTGTGTACTGTGCGAGTAAACATGGCGTTGTTGGGTACACGAGGAGCATGGGGGTACGTAAAACCCTTTTTCCAATTTAGAGTCGGTAAAATGAACCTAATCTTTGTGAAAATATAAAAGCATTGGAGAAAATTCTTTAAAGTACCAAGAGTATAGCTATTGTAATGTGAATTTTTAATTTCCCGTCAGAGCGATGTTCATTACCAACGCACAGGAGTGAAGATAAGCGCCATCTGTCCATCGTTTGTTGATACACCCATGGTTCACCAGATAGTACAATTCTCGGCAGTGCCTGAGGAAGCAGCCAAGTTTATGAAGTCCATACAACTAATGGAGTACGTAGAATAACATATATTTTAGAATAAACTAAGGGAAGAGATATAAAATAAACTTCCCTGAATGTTTTTCTTTAACATTTTTTCCTGTTGTCATGTTGTTAAGTCAGTTATAGGAAATCATTCTAACGTTCTTAGAACCGCGCTCTTCTGAACATTGAGTTCCTGAACAATGTGCCATTGACTTTCAAGTAATTTAATAACTTTTTTTTCGTTACTTAACACATAATTTCAGTAACGTCAAATTTTCACGGTGTTGACACCCACTTATTACATTTAACTCCTTGAAGCAACAGTGTGTCGGTAATTTAAAACACGTGTGGGACATAAGAGCATCATTGTAGAACCGCGTCTTAATGTTCAGTGATGTAGTGATTACATGTTTTGTGCAGGAATACTGACTAAATTATAGCACATTTTTGTCCTTGGATTGTGCGTGCACATGTAGGTTGCATTTCAGACATCTACTGTGTTTATAATTAAAAGTTAATTAAGTTTTATATAACCAGCATCAAAGATACAAATATTATCTGTAGTTTAAACATTGGATATCCACAGCATCAAAGATACAAATATTATCTGTAGTTTAAACATTGGATATCCACAGCATCAAAGATACAAATATTATTTGTAGTTTAAACATTGGATATCCACAGCATCACAGATATAAATATTATCTGTAGTTTAAACATTGGATATCCACAGCATCAAAGATACAAATATTATCTGTAGTTTAAACATTGGATATCCACAGCATCAAAGATACAAATATTATCTGTAGTTTAAACATTGGATATCCACAGCATCAAAGATACAAATATTATTTGTAGTTTAAACATTGGATATCCACAGCATCACAGATACAAATATTATCTGTAGTTTAAACATTGGATATCCACAGCATCAAAGATACAAATATTATCTGTAGTTTAAACATTGGATATCCACAGCATCAAAGATACAAATATTATTTGTAGTTTAAACATTGGATATCCACAGCATCACAGATACAAATATTATCTGTAGTTTAAACATTGGATATCCACAGCATCAAAGATACAAATATTATTTGTAGTTTAAACATTGGATATCCACAGCATCACAGATACAAATATTATCTGTAGTTTAAACATTGGATATCCACAGCATCAAAGATACAAATATTATCTGTAGTTTAAACATTGGATATCCACAGCATCACAGATACAAATATTATTTGTAGTTTAAACATTGGATATCCACAGCATCACAGATACAAATATTATTTGTAGTTTAAACATTGGATATCCACAGCATCACAGATACAAATATTATCTGTAGTTTAAACATTGGATATCCACAGCATCAAAGATACAAATATTATTTGTAGTTTAAACATTGGATATCCACAGCATCAAAGATACAAATATTATTTGTAGTTTAAACATTGGATATCCACAGCATCACAGATACAAATATTATTTGTAGTTTAAACATTGGATATCCACAGCATCACAGATACAAATATTATCTGTAGTTTAAACATTGGATATCCACAGCATCAAAGATACAAATATTATCTGTAGTTTAAACATTGGATATCCACAGCATCAAAGATACAAATATTATTTGTAGTTTAAACATTGGATATCCACAGCATCAAAGATACAAATATTATTTGTAGTTTAAACATTGGATATCCACAGCATCAAAGATACATATTACTCGTGTACATTTGTAATTTAATTTTTTTATAAAAAAAAATGGCTAAAATAATTTTAAATACTGGATTTTAACCATAGGAGTTTAACATTTGGAAATCTTTATATCTATGATTTAAGTTTATTTTACAATTACATGGGCTTATTTTAATCATAAAAAAACGAGAGTTTTGGTGCCGCTTCGGTGAATTCCGCCTCGCTACGTGGATCAACCCCACTCTATTCGGAAATTGTTGGGAAAATATATCGTGATACAGTTTATAAAATAAGTAATTGTACCACGGTTCAGAGAGAGGAAGATACAACAAATGAAGAAATCCCTAGATTTCAATAAACAAATTCAGCATTACGTATTATATTTATAGTTTTTGTTTCCACAAAATAGTTCTAAACTCCTTTTCAGATGTTTCATTTATACGTGGTATTAAAAACTAATCAGCATGTGGTTCATAAGTCATGGAATAATAATGTTTTGTTTTTCACTTTAGGCCTACTTACGTAGCGGATGCTCTTGTCAAACTGTTACAGGATGGTAAAAATGGCGCCATTTTAAAAGTTACGAAAACTGAAGGGTTTCAGTACGTCTAACGCTTTCACAACTTTTTTATACTATATATATATATAATTTTTCTGTGTAGTTTTGCTAATACAATAACAGTCTAACAACCTTATGACAGAATAGCTTTTTGTCGATTTCATTTGAATAAGTTGTTTTTTCAGAATAGTTTTTTCACAGTTTTGTTTTTAATCAGGTTTATTGGTCTGTAATTTTATAAGTAAATATAATTTCTTTTTCTTCTACATTCCTTTCAATTGAGAAATGTATTATGCTATTGTCTTTTGTTTTTTTTTTAATTTCGCGCAAAGCTACTTGAGGGCTATCTGCGCTAGCCGTCCCTAATTTAGCAGTGTAAGACTAGAGGGAAGGCAGCTAGTCATCACCACCCACCGTCAACTCTTGGGCTACTCTTTAGTGGGATTGACCATCACATTATAACGTTTCCACGCCTGAAAGGGCGAGCATGTTTGGTGTAACGAGGTTTCGAACCTCAGATTACGAGTCGAACGCCTTAACCCACCTAGCCATGCCAAGAAATATATATTAGGATATAACTAGTATATAGGAAAATAATCATACAACTGTTTTGTTTAATCAAACTGAAGATAATAAACCATTCACAGTTATTACCGTGGTCCAAAGAATAAGTTAACAGTGGCATAAAGCTTTGTTGTGGTCGCACTAAGCAGTCATATTTCCATCATTAAAAGAGAGATTACTTTTAAGGCCATAGCACGGATTGAAGTACTCGCAATAACAAATTTGTTGTTGTTTTTCGACATTTTTTATTAATATACATACATATATGTACATAGAACTGTTTTCAGAATTTTAATTCTCTCGTTGTTCGGTAGGGGATAAACTCGGGACACTACAGTTTTCTAGAGGCTTGCGTGGGTATTTGTACAATACCTTTTTTATTCACAAGCTAAGCCTCGTCTCAGTACGACGCTTGTATATCGAGCTTCATTTTATTGTTTAAACAAATTATAGTTCAATTATATTAATATTACTCAAACCTCTATAAGTATTACTAATTTAATTATCACAGACTCTGTACTGCTAAGACAGCTTACCCTTTACTGTTATAAGCCAATTGATATTTGAAACTCGCCATCTAGCGAGTGGCGTAATGGACAAATAACTTTCGATGTATCGAACTGCTGAAAGTACGTGAGAAAATATCGAATATGTAACAAATGTTGGTAGTAACGGCGAACGTAATACACATGTATACATAGAAAATTCTTTGTAGAAAGATGTCATGTCGCCATATAAAAATGTGCTTGCAGTGCTGCGTGAACTTGGTGATATAATATGTACAATAGAAGTTTACAATGAAGTTTTATAAAACTGTGTATTAAGTTTCGTTTTAAGAGTAATTACTGATTATAATTGTTTATTTTATTACAGCTTTTACAATAAGGAATATTTTCGAAACGGATACGACATGTCGATTATTTATGTACTGAGAATAATCACACCACTGATCGAGGCGTCGCACCTGTTTTAAAAATATTTCTCGTTACTTTATAGTACAGCTGTAACTTGTAATAAAATAATACCTCTGTATTGTTGGCTAGGAACCATATTATTACTTTAACAGTGCATTTTGTTTTAAAAATTGTTATATTTTGCTCTTATCAAAATATAAACCATAATTTTTTTGTTTTTCAAAATTTATAGACTATATTTGAAGAACTTAGAGAGTCTGACAAGTGGCCTGCCATGGCCAGGTGGATTTGCACTCGACTCGTAATCTGAGAGTCACGGGTTCTAATCCTCGTCACACCAAACATACTCGCCCTTTCAACCGTGGGGAGTTATAATGTTATGGTCAATCACACTATTCGTTGGTAAAAACGTAGCCCAAGAGTTGGCGGAGGGTGATGATGACTAGCTGCCTTCCCTCTAGTCTTACACTGCAAAATTAGGGACGGCTAACGCAGTTAGCCCTCGAGTAGCTTTGCGCGAAATTCAAAACAAACAAACAAACAAACCTCTCAACAAGTAGCTCTAAGGAAAATTGCAATGATGAAACGTTGACTGATACAATAAGTTATTTATTATAATCTAGAGATTAAAGGTTTTTGTTTTTTTAACTTTATTGCCAAAATAAAACAGTTGTTTATATTTAAGATAAAGCATTTTATTTCTAAGTTGTTATTATCTATCTCTTATTTTGAAAATTTTATCGTAATTTTCTGGTAATGGAAAATAAAGTGACACTTGCAAAGTTGGTCTTTGGGAAAAATATAAGACCTAAATCGAAAAGCCCTTAAATGTTATATCGAATCTGTATAAGATTTTCTAATCTTCCTATAAAATACTGTGTTTTGCGAGTTTAATAGATGATATATAATTTAAATATGAAAATTTAAAAAAAAAATCATTCCGTAACTAAGGCAATCCGCAAATACATTTTTGAAGAAATAGTTTAACACTCCTTTGTTTATTACTTCCGATCATGAAAGTGTAGCCTTCATATTTACGTGTGATTTCACTATATTATGCATTCAATTATTCTAAATAGGACTATTTCATAATTGCATTATATTTTAATTTTTTTATGTTAAGCTGCAAATAGCAAACTAAATATAAAACAATTTAACAGTACAAAATATAAGATATTTGTTGACATATATCTGTGTCCTGTATGTCAGTTTATTTTGTTGAATAATAAACTTCTGTACTCCCCATTTAGTCTTAGTGGCGTGTTTTACTGTTAGGTTTAGCGCTATGGTAATCTCGACATACTAATATTCTGAACTGAAACAGATGAATGAGTAATTGAAAATTCGAATGCTGTTAATCATAGAGATAAATACCTAATTATTCGTACAGTTTGTATTTCAGTGTAAATCTACGTAAGTGGCGACCTGGGTTATATTCGTCACGGGAATCGAATCCCGATATAAGAAAAGAAAAGAAAATTAGTTCATAAAATATTTTGTCATATTTACTTCTTAATTTTAACACTGCAATAGCTAAGCATAATATTTAACCACAACCGACCACACCATACTGATCATTGTATGCTCTCTGTACTATTTATTTCAAACATAATAGGGCTGTTAATTCTATTTCAACTCATCTTCGCGCAAAAGAGAAATTGAAAGTTTGAATTGTTTTCGCGCTGAATTGTTGATCCGAAGTTACATGTTTCCCTTTCCGTTACCAAAAAAGTAAAAACGCGCTCAGTAATTTGGGTCTGGTGGGGCGTTATAGAAGTGACTGTAAGATCAAACAGTTCTTTCTGCCAAACGTTGGTGGTGATTGGTGTTGACTTGCTGTCTTCCCTATATTACAGCCAATGACTTAGCAGAAAGCCTGGCGACTCACTCCGCCAACAACTAGGTTTCAACACTCGTGATGGGCAAGGCATACATAGATCGTTGCGGAGTTTTGCACTTTTGCACTAAAAAAAAAAAGCTTCCCTATAGTCCAGTTTTTGATTATTTTATTTTTTTCTTCGACGGGATGCTTCTTAGAAATGGAGGTGCCCGGGGCAATTATACCCATTTGCCTCTTAATTCAGCCCTGTTCAGAAGCAACATGGTGCTTAGATAACTTAGAAAAATGTTTGTAAAACTAACAGAGGGGCTCTGAATTATGTTAGTTTTTTCGGTTGCCGATCTGGATTTACCGCTTCCTAACATACGGTCTCGCCTCTTCAGGATACCTGCAAAGCACAAAAAGCCCATTGAGTAGCTTTGCACTTCGAAACAAACAAACAAAAAATCCCTATGGCATATTGAAGATTAAAGGGTCGTCATGGCTAGGGGGTTGTGAACGTTCAAGTCGTAATCTAAGAGTGGCGGGTCAAATCCCCGTCACACCAAACAAGCTGGCCCTTTCAGCCATGAATACGTTAATATGTGATGGTCAATCCCCCTATTCGTTGGTAAAAGAGTAGTCCAAGACTTGGTGAAGGGTGGTTATGACTGGTTGCCTTCCCTCTAGTCTTACACTGCTAAATTGGGAACGGCTAACGCATATAGCCCTCGAGTAGCTTTGCGCGAAATTAAACAAAAACAACAATCCCTCTAGTCTTATGTCATCAGAGTAAGGACGACTAACGCAGATAGCCTTCGTATAGCTTTGCGCGAAATTCAAGACAAAACATGAAATGTTGTTATCAGCAAAAAGTAACTTGAGAAGCATCGCTAAGACATCCACTTAATATAAACTCACCTAGAACTATCATAACAAAAGGAAGAGCATTATAGACAAAATAATGACGGCTAACATCATATTATACTCGGTAACTATTGAGAAATTCTTGTAGCCGCACTTTCGAAGTTCGGGCTTTCAGATTAAACCTAAATAAACATTTCATTTTATCCTTGGAGAAGCAAGTAACTACAACGATTGTTCTCTAATCCACGGTATCTACCATTAAACCTTTTTAGGCTAGTGAATGTTTCTCCGCAACTAGTGTGAAGTCTTGACATATCCTCATGTTTGTACAATAATCTTAACTCTATAAAGTTAATCTGATGCGTAAATACTATGCATTAAGAAACTTTTATTTTCAATGTAGTTAGCCATAGCGTAACAAATAGTAAACAAAACTGACCCAACTATTTTTACGTAGCACAAAAGCAAGAGGAAAATATAAACTAAGAAAAGATTTTTATCCGGATCAACTTTGATTACCAAATACATGATGTAGTTTAGTGGGATGTTTTACGTTCCTTTCTCTACTGATAATCCCAACAAGCATATAATTAATCTTACAAAACAACTAATAAAAAGTAATGTCGCCAGAGGAACATAACCTTTAATGGCTAAAAATATTGCAAAAAAAATAAAATTCGTCCATAATTTTGAATAACAACAAAAACATATACCTTGTTCTTGCACCGAAAATTGGATAATTTGAAATTAAACACTGAATTCGGGACAAATATTTTCTATCATAAAGTTACTGGGCAAATGTTTGTAGTCAAAAAGCAAAGATAACTAAAGTGTTGAAACTATTTTACAAAAACCAGCTAAGCTGTACATGATATGTGAATATTTTAGAGTGAGTCGTCTTAAGTTCTAAAGCCATTACTTGTGTTTGTTATGAGGGTTCCTGTCTGTAACATAGACATTTAACATGTATTCACTGTTTTTTGTATTCCTTTTTTTTTTTCAAAAGCACTATGGATAGCTTTGTTTCTGTGGTCTATCATATAGAATGACTAAACCAGACTGCTAAACACAATAAAAAAATCAAACGTTCTTTATTGCAAGTCTTATCAGTAAAACCCATTGAGAAGGGAAAGTGAAAGCTTTTAGTACATAAAAACATCACATCAAATGTTTTGAGTATATCATGTTTTACGGGTTAGCAGAAAAGCCCACAAATAGTATAAATCCACCGCTCGTCTAGTCTCCCGAGACCAGGGATTTCTGTTCAACAACTAAAGTTAAACATTATCGTGGGATAAACATGATAAAAGTGGCGTTGTTGTCACAGGGTTAAAACCTTTATTTCAAGCACATTTTGCCATTGAAAATGTAAAAAAAAAAAACGTTAGTGAGTATCATTAAATGGCAGGTCATTCGCTTAAAAAAACATAGTTAAGTGTAATATTTGGTTACTTCGTCTTAAAACTGTGTTAAAATAACAAATGAACTAATTTGTCTTTGGTTTGTTTCAACTGACTGTGGTGAAGTGCTTACTTAAAGTAAAATAATAAACAAGTGTCATGGTTCCTGTCACGTGTCTTTTCTTCTTGAGATCCATATCTATATAAATATAATACAACCGTCTGTTGTGTGTCCATGTAGCTACTTCGTAGGGTGTGGATGGATCTTCACTAAAATTGGTATGGAGGATCATTAGGTCCGTGCGGAGATACATACAAATTTTCAGTTTTGTATTTTGCTGTTTTTATTAGGTGTTTTTCCACTACGTCGCCCCCTGTTGACGAATATTCACCATGTTTTATACGGAGGTTTATTAGATCCATAGGAAGATAAAAACAAATTTTTAGATTTTCACTTTTGTGTTTTGTTATTTTTATCAGCGTGTTTCCGTTTTTTACCACTACTTCGATCACTTATTAATGGATCTTTAGCAAATTTGGCATAAACATTTGTTGGAACTATGCGTAGATACAAATTTGCCGTTTTACATTTTGTGTTTCGAAGTTTTTATAATCAAGCATAAGAGAAACAAATTTTCATGTCCCAAGAGAACCTTTTGTTAACCATGAATTTACATAACTTCCGTCCAGGGTATGGGTACTCCAACTAATAAATAAATACGTTTGTTACTTTACCTATTAATTTAAACTTCCGAATAGAAAAACATATCCACTTGTATTGATGATTGTTTATATATATAGGGTCAATATTATAATTTAATTAATAATTTGAATTTTTACACCAATATTTTACATTAAACGAATATAAGACATGAAAAAATACTACGCTTTCAATATCAAAAGCTTACATGAAAAATCACGTTAACTCCAGGTTTGTTTGTTTTTGTCACTTGTGCAGAAATGTTAGGTGTACTGAGTTAATAACGTTTTATACCCATTACTATAACAGTATAATGATCCATGGCCTAGCACTAAGCTAAGATAACAACGAACTTGCCCTGTTGATCTGTTTTGTGTAAATCTTCAAGTAGCCATAAAGGTGAAACATTGCCCTCCTCCCCAGCGGCATATCTGAGGACTGACACCACTAGAAATCGAGTTTTGATACCGGTAGTGAGCAAAACACAGATAGTCCGTCATGTAGCTTTGAGCTTAGCTTTAAAACAAACAAGCGAAACAAGGTAGAAAATAAGCTTTGAATTGTCTGTAATAGGTTTTGTTTTCTTTTACTTGTATTGCAAATTACATCTATTATTCACTTATACTAAAAACAACTATAAACTCATAAAATACTTCATAAAATTGTCTAAACAATCACTAGTCTTATAGTTCTACCAAAAGGAATAATAATACTACAGATACGTTTCCAGATAATAATACGAACGTTCATTAATAGGTCATGATCTACCACAATGACTTGCGAAAACAATGTTGTCTTAACCCGAAAACAGTGACGTATTTTTGTAGGGGCTCCGACCCCCAGCCAATTGTCTTAATGGGGGCCATTGATAATTTTATTCTATGTAAAACTACATGGAATGAAGAGTTCACAAAAAATATATATATATATTAGCCCCTGGGTACACAATCGTAAATGTGCCACTGACTGAAAAGTGTGTTTGTTGTTTCAATTCATATTAGCTGTTTTCTAATCAAACTGCTTACAACTCGTTCAAACCAGATTTATAAACTGTCATTGAATGTACACGTGCTGCCTTTACTCTAGTGATCGAAGCACTGGCCTCACACTAACGATTAATCCATCTAGATTATTATAGTTCTAAAAACTCGTCGAACAATGTTTTCCTTTTCTATGTACGTTTCAGTGGCTTAACGGTAAGTCTGAGTTTCAATGCGCGTAGTGAGCAAAACACAAATAGCCTTCCCTCTAGTCTTACACTGCTAAATTAGGGACGGCTAGCACAGATAGCCCTACTGTAGCTTTGTGTGAAATTCAAACAAACAAACATCAGAATTTGAAAAGTGAGACTTAAAACAAGCGATGGCTAACATCTCGCATCTGGATCTGTAATTTGATACTAAACATTTAAGTTCAAGCGTAATGACAACTAGCTCCCTTTAAAACGTTCTGTATACCTTGTGGAATATAGTAAGGTATAACTAAGCAATATGCAAAGTCATATCAATATGTTTCGTTACAAATGTTAAGAATATATGCATATACATACGTGTGCTTCAAACTCAAAAATAAGAGTGAGTACTAGATATTTAATACCCAACTTATTGCGAAATTAGGCAACACTATGAATTTAGGCGTGATTTATATGCAAGATGAGAGAGAACGTTTCCCCCTCACTTTTTAAACAACTGTGGATTATCTTTACATTCCGACAGTTATAATATTGACTAGTAAATGATATGGAGTGTGCATAAACAGTATACAGCAACGATCTTCCATTACTTCTCCCAAACGTATTTTTGAAACTAAAGTTACACTCCTGGTTATAATTTTAAGTAATATCAATCCTTCGTTACTCACTAGCTTCATTAAAGCAGTTGGAAAAATAAACAAGCTATTAAACAAAGTCGCGTTCTTCATTTCATCCAAATGGTTTCAACTTAACACTAATGTTACTCGGTGTTTGTAATTTCCGTGTTTAGCCAACACTAAGACACCATTGGGTAACTTTAAATTTAAAACAAAAAGTTATGAAATTTTCCTTCTAAAAAACCACAACACTGCTTTTTAAGTGATTGATTTAAATACTCCTCACCAACATCAATATTTTGTAAAATTGATTCTGTCCTTATAGGAGAAGAAGAAACTATGTATTAGTCACTGTGTACTCAAACAAGCCAACACAGTAATTTTCACTGGAGTTTTAAATAATATAAAGTTCCAAGTTTTTACTTAGAAGGAGTAAATTTATTTACACTCTTTATTATCATTTTGAAGTTGTACTGTAATGTTTTCTTCTGTACTGTATCATAAGACATTAAATATATTGTTGGTTCAAGTCTAATTTTTGGAGTAATTAATAATTAAAATGTTCCTCCGGTAGGACAGCAGTAAAAATTACAATGTTAAAATCTGGGGTTCGATACCCATCGATGGACATAACAAATAAGTAACATAATGTGACTTTGCTTTAAACCACACAACCGACCAACATAATTAAGATATTTTGTTTTCCAAGAATGTGTATTTATTGAGATTTGTATTTTGTATAACTGCCACTAGATGGCAGCAAAACAACCTGGGAATTCAAAATTTACGGTTCTACGAGTTTCTAAAATAGGAGCTTATTTAGAGCTTATTATTTAGATAATTTTATTACTTTTTTGTTGCTCCTGCTTGTTTAACGAGTCAGATTACATTAAATGTAATAATAGATGTAACGCTATTACGATTTCTCATGTCCATCAATTTATGTAGTCTGATATTGGAAATTTCAGTTTGAACAGCACTGTTTCAGGTTCAGGTACAATCATTCTTAATTATGAACTCCCTAACAACGGCAGACAGCAAGTTAGCAGTACTTAATGCCATATAGGCTTTCATCGACTCGTTGAATTCGTTAAACAACAAAACAACAAATCGTGACAGGAATTTAGATTAAAAATATTTCAAGACTAAAAAAAAATATTGTCTTAAAATATTTTGCTGGATCAAACTTAGATCTTTTGCATTAAATAAACAATCAAATAATTCTGATCATGGATATTTTATTCAAACAAGATCAAGCCCAAGCCTGATATAGCTGTTTGCACTGTTGTTTGTCCAGGTGGGGTTTAACTTCAATTGATGAGCACGTAGTTTAAACTTCTGAAATTTTCTGCAAAGCGTTGGAATAATTGAGCTAAATACAAATAATGAGCCAGAAGTGAGTGAGTCTATTAATCAGTTGAAAAGTAATCAGTGTATGATTTAGATAGCTCAGCCTATAACTTTTGAATTTATATTTATGACAACGTGCAAGAGATACGAAACAAAAGCAAATATTTGAATTTTATATTTAGACATTGTTTATTAAATTACTTATCGTTCGTACCATAAACCTTTTGAACTTTAATTCGAAAAAATCACTCCCCCGCTAGTACAGCGGTAAGTCGACGGACTTTCAACGTTAAAACCAGCGGTTCGATTCCTGTCGGTGGGCTCAGTAGATAGCCCGATGTGGCTTTGTTATAAGAAAAAAACACACACACTTCAAAGAAATCAAGCGTTTTCGTTTTGCTAGGTTAACTGGAGTTTGGATTAATCTAAATAAAGAATAGTGCAAAAAGAATCTACTCAACAATAGAAAGCATTGGGTTATTTTTAGTGCAAAAACCCCACAGTGGACACCAAATATGATCGCTCTTTCAGCCGTGGGTGCGTTATAATGTGATGGTCAATCCCACTATTCGTTGGTAAAAGATTAGCCCAAGAGGTGGCGGTTGGTGATGATGATTAGCTGCCTTCCCTCTAGTCTCGCACCGCTAAATTAGGGACCCCCAGAGCAAATAGCCCTTGTGTAGCTTTGCGCGATATTCAAAAAACAAACAAACACACAATGGACTATTTGCTTTCCATCTATTGTGAATAATTAAACCTCGGACTTCACTGCTTGAAATTAATAAGTTTGCCTCTGATCCAGTAGTGACCTCATCAATAGAAACCCTTACAACTTATATTTCAGGAGTGGGATTAATTTAGGGAAAGGAAAATAATCGAAATAAATTCTAAGATAGCATGATAAATAAGGAATCATTTGTTTCTTTTGTTGAATTTTACATAAAATTATCCGAAGGTTATCTGTGCTAGCTATCCCTAATTTTGAAACGAAAAGAAAGCAACTCGTCAAAACCACCCACTGCAAGTTTTGAGCTATTCTAATCAAATAGTGAAATTTGATAATCATTCTTACAGTCGAGGCCACATTGTGTATATAGCACTGTGTTTTTTGGCTGAAAATATGCAAGGCCAAAAGCTTCGCGGAAATGATGAAACAGTAAAAATACAACTAATGAAGCAAAAAAATTAAATGTACAAAATTACTATAACAATAATATCGAAGAATTATGAAGAGACATCAGTAAAGTATAAAGAAAAATACCAAATTATATCAAGTAAAAAACTGAAGTAAAACGGGCATAAATAATATACAGAAAGATTATAACTTCAAGTTCCAGGAAACCACAGAGAACGAAAGGATATTAGTGTGGGAGTAAACTATCTAGTAACTGAATTGGCAAAATTAGGGATCTAATTAAACACACCTCTATCTGCTTTGCTCAACAATTTCAACTTCGAATACCATTAACTATCCAACATGAAACAGGAGGACTCGCCTGACAAACAGCTGTTATCGCTGTTCTTGTATCAATTGTAACTGTATGGCTTTGCTAAACTACTTTAGTTATACCACTGTTTTATCAAGTTAAGGAATTCAGAAAGCCATTTCAACGGCATCGTCCAATGAGGAAGCAGATAAATTATGGTGGAAAGGCACCATGGGAGAAACGTCATGCACTTTTTGAAATAATTTCAAAGGTGAATAGATGGTGTGTTGAATAAAAAAAATTTATTCAACTTGCTGCACCTTAAAATGATTTGTAACAAAGTCAAGTAACTTATGTCTAGACGGCCGTAATAAATTACAGAACACCTTATCAAATAGGTTTGAAGTGTCATATCAGAATAAAATTTGTAAACTTGAGAAGCTGAACATTTGAAATTTGAAGAAATATTAGATTGTTGTTCTATTCAGATACTCCAAGTGATATTATCTGTTCTTTTCAGATACCATAGTGAATGAGAATATGTAAATTAGATTAAAGAAGTTAAGTGTACATCTCTAAAGAAAGCTTAATTGTCTATGAAAGTTGAATCAGTTAAAGTTGCTAATAAATAACTAAAAGTCTCATCCATAAAGTATTTATTGTATCGCAAGATCAAATATATGAAAATGGCAACTTTGTTTAACGGAAAACTAAAACAAGTCTAATGATTAACTAGACACTTTTTTACTCAGAGAAAAAGAAATAATCTTTAAAAAGGAGGTGTTTTAACTGTAACTTCAAAAAACCTATTACATATTATTCAAGGACAATGTGGACCTTTTGGTCCATCTGACCATACTATCCATTTGCCCAAACTTTAAAAATAAAACAGTCAAAGCCAATATTTATTACGCTTTCTCTTAAATTCCCCTAACTGAACTGCATCTACCACATTTGAAGGTATTCCATTCCAAAAACCAACCATCTTGTTAGGAAAATAAAGCTGTTTTAGTTAAAGATGACTTCTATCTTGTTGTGATGTAAATTTGTGTCATCTAAGTCTGCCATTCTTACCTTTAAGTTAGAAAATGGTGATGCGTCGACGTTTATCAATTACCTCAACAACCTTAAACTGTTAAATCAGGTCCGTTTTTGGATATTGTAACCTGTTCTCATGTGACAACCTTTCCAACCTAGACATTATTTTAGTAGCCTTCTTTCAATGTCCTTTCCGAATTGAGGATACCAAGAGTGAACACAGTTCTCCAACTGTGGTCTAACCAATTGAATTATCACGTCTTTAGACTTGTATTCAATATTTCTCCAGGTAAAATCCTATGGGAAATAAAAACTGTTCCAAAAGGGTGGCTATAAAAGCAAACTGCTATAACTGTGTAAAACGTGGACGTTAAAGAAGAGTCTGTGTTTTGCCAACAGATGATAATAAACCAAGGAGACAATGTCCCGAAGATGAGTCCTAAACAAGTCTGAAAGCAAGATCTAACAGACATCAGAAAGTACGAAATGTACGTATTTAAGGATCAAAGTTCGTTTATGAATGCTCTATGTGTTTAAATTGAGATAAGTAGCTTTTTTTTTTTAAACTGCAGTCTGAGAGTCAATGAATTCATTACTAGAAAGTCTTGAAATGCTACCATTGTTTGATCCAACCTGGTAATAAAATATGAGAAATTGCTTTCACAGATGAAGTAAAAGGATGGATTGATGCATATAAATAGTTTGTTATCAAATTTTAACAAGAAAAAAGTTGGAAGTCACTCTCATTTTGAAACACTTCTCAACACAACATGATGTGTGAAAAACTGACGTCGAGAAAGAAAACGTTCTGGCGAATGATCTCTAGTTTTCTTTTTTTTTTTAAATGTGACTCACCTACGAAACTTCACTCGGATAATGAATGAAGCTATGAATCAGTCTTGTTTGCAAAGATGTTTTAAATTCTTTACAATAAAAACTCTTCATCTCTCTTGTAATGGGATGAAATGGGAGTCCAAATACCTTCAATGAATGACTAAAATTATTATTCTTTGTTTTCAAGCGCAAAGCTACAAAATGGATTGTCTGTGATATGCTAAACGCGAATATCGAAACCTGATTTGTAACGGTATAAGTCATGAGACTTAACACTAAGCCACCGAAGGCAAGAAATTATCTTCAAGAGAAATCCTTATATTGAAAGAAGTCAATGTTGCATACAAGGATTACGAAGTTGTGAAGCAATCAATGGCAACACTAACCACTGGAGACTCTTTGGCTCATTTGACTCATTTGTTAGCTCAGCCCAGGAGATTATGATGGTGTCTGAAAAAAGAAAGAGGGTCTTCATAAAAAAAAAAAAAATATGTTTTATCCATTTTCTATTAATGTTACGTGATTTATACTATTAAAATACATTTTGGCACGGGAAAATAAATGCTTATTAAATTGTGATCTCTGTAGGTAACTATCATAGTGGTGTAAATTCATTCTTCCAGCCCCGTAAATACTTGCTTAGAATTACAGGCTAGTAGCTGAGGAAGTAACTCGAAAGTATGAAATAAAATAATTTATATGCCCAGAGCTAAGTATGCAACATTGTGCTAACCACGAGGCCTATATTGTTAACGTGTATTGAATAATGTGATGTAGATATGATTTAATAGTTGGAGCTCATAATTTATATGTGTGTGTGTGTTGGTGTTGTTCACACCAGGCTGGTTGGTTTTAACGCAAAGTACCATTCGGCCATCGGCTGTGTCCAGCGCGTGAAATCGAACCCAGAATTTAGAGTTGTAGGTCAAGAAAACCTGCAAATAACCCACCGGGATACTTTTATACTACACTCATAAATATAGGTGATATGTTCCTTGATGAAACAAAATGGTTTTAGTTCCTGTACAAAAATTCATACAGTAAATAATTAAAATAAGCTAAAAGTGAAGAATAAAGAGCTGACACCTACCGTTTGCTGAAAAAACTATTTATATTTCTCTGTGAAAGTTACCTCACGCTGTTACTTTAACAGGCCTATAATTTAGAAATTGTAGTATGTGAATGTGCGACATCTTATCCTGTCTTCGTTTTCAGCATCGGGTGCCTCACGTCTACTATGTACATATGCATATAATAGTAACAATCAGAATAAAATAAATTACTAAACATGTCCCCACAGTTGAAAGGGCGAACATCTTTGGTGCGACCGGGATTCGAACCAGCGACCCTCAGGTTACGAGTCGAACGCCTTAACTCACCTGGCCATGCCGGGGCCCCTGTCAAATTATCCGAGATGCCAGTAAGTCTAAAACTTGGCGTTAATAACTTCGAATAAATGCATGCTGGCTAAATCAGAACTGGCTAATAAAGAAATAACGTAGCTAATTTTATTTACCTGAAGAACTAATAATCGTTAGAACATTTCAATTATCTACTTTTTCGGTCGTAATTCTAGCTTAAGCAAAAGTTAAAATATTTAAATTCTGGAATGATATTAGAAATCGAACTGCTGCTGATGATTCACCTTCTAGTTGATTGACGGGTACAAACACAAAATTAATGAAAACGCCAAAACTTTAGATCAATGTTACCATTATAAAAAAAAATAAACACAATTATTTCGTCCTACACAGAGAGGAAGACGTATTGCATTTCCTAAGTTTCTTTCTTCTTTCCAACAAGTGCCTCCCAGTGAACCAACGGTAAGTTTATTGAATATAACACTATAAACCGGATTTCTCATGGTGGGCATGAGCTAGATAGCTCATTATGTAGTGTCGTGCTTAACAACAAAGAGATTTTCCACCAATTATTGCTGTGAATCACTCCTTTAAATTCTAAATATAAAGTATCATTTGCAAGTTTCGTCATTGCGAACTTAGAGACGGCAACAAATTGTGTAAACATTGCAGGGGTGAATACTTGCAAAGCACTATATGCTATGCTCCAATACATCAGCATACCTGTTTTTGTTATTGTTATTTGAATTTCAGTTTAGATTTTGGGGGTTCAAGTTTCAAACATTAAAAAAAACATATTAGGAAACAACTGTCTCATATTTCCATCAATTCAAACAAAATTTAGCCCGTAGAAATTCTGCGACGACCACACAAAGTAAGGCGCACAGACATGAGGTTCGTGGCTTCCTTTCGTGTCTATAGCGGACGATAATTAAAATATTTCATAGAATTTCGGATTTTGATTAGCAATTCTTCTATATTTCGACCAATCTAGAAGATACTTTGAACAAAATACTCAGCAAAACCTTGTTCCTTTACTTTGGTTTTACGGGTGTCAAAGATGATAAAACATTGTATGTAATAGACAGCTCTGAACTGAAGACGTTATCTATGTATGTAAACGTTAAAAGGAGGCTTTGATTCACATACTGCATGAAATGGCATATACCGTGTCGAAAATTAGGTTTAGTTTTCCAAAAGATTGCCTATAATGTTTATGTCCTAGAAACTAATTGTCCTAAGATCCTAATTTAGTCTACTTCAATATATCTTTGTGACAAAGAGGTTTCAAGTTGTTATTATGTTAAGTGTCTTTCCCTTTGAAGTAGGCCCTGCATGGCCAGGGGGTTAAGGCACTCAACTCATCATCCGAGGGTCGCGGTTTCGAATCCCCATCACACCAAACATGCTTGCTCTTTCAGTCATGAGGGATTTATAATGTTATGGTCAATCCCACTATTCATTGGTAAAAAAGTAAATGACTAGCTGCCTTCCCTCTAGACTTACACTACTAAATTAGGGGCGGATAGCGCAGATAACCCTCGTGTAGCTTTGCCCGAAATTAAAAAAAAACCTTGTGTGGTAAACAGTAGGTTATATTAAACGATTTTGTATCCTCGACATGTCGATATATTTCATGTTGCGTCGTTCATTCATGGTTTCTCCAGCGGTTATGCATCTTAACAATACATCTCTAGTGTAATTTTCAAAAAATTCTTCGTTAGGCTATGGTATAAAAAAAAGCATTGTTATGCCTTTTAGATGTACACGACAGTTTACGTGGAAGTGTTACGTTTAGATATTTTTAGAAGCGATAGTTTATCGCAAATTTGTTTACGTAAATGTTAATGAACCATACGTTGTGCAATTCACTACTTGTGAATTGGTGGTTGTTATATTATTTTATCATGTTACTAAAACCTTCTAACTTTTTCTTGTTCTTTTAACTGAGTGTTATTATACCATAATTTTTGTAGCAGTATGTGGAACGTTCTAGACCTCTGTCTTGGTGTAAATACATATACATCTACTTATGTCTAGACTGTGTGATTGTGAGTTTAGTTATAAGTAGCATATAGTGGCAATTTTTAAATTGAAGTTATTACAGATTGTATTGTAATGGCAAGACAAGAAAAATAACTCATCTTGTCAAATTGTGTTCCAAAGTAACTGAACCAGCCTGTGTGGACCTTGACGAAAACGGAAGTTGTTGTTCTTTTTAAACTTTGGATACAACTGTTATAGTCAACACCGTAACGAACTTCTGTGAGTACGTTTGACTTGTTTTAATAACATATTATTTTACAACGAGTGGACTGTGTACTTTTCGTTTATTGTTGAAATGTATAGCCAATAAGTCACAGATATCTACTGCAGAGAATCCGACCCATAAGTAAAACTGACAACGCCCTTTAGACTTTCCATAAGTCATTTGGTGTATGAAAACCACGGTTTCCCAACATTGTTTCAACAGTCGGATTCCACATAAATCTACAGGTGATGCAAAGTATGTTGTCTTACAGAATAGGGCGAATACCTCCAGGTGGTTGAAGTACTCGACGATTAAACGTACGCGTTGTGGAAGTAACTTGTGTACACATGGATTGTGTCACTTTTCAACACAGAGATATTTCTAAATTGTGTTGCATACTATTGCCTGGAGCACTTGGGAGGCCTTTACCACTGACTTTTATGTTCGTGGATTCTCAAGTGTTACAAGATGCCTTTTACTTATCAAAGCGTAGGTGCGACTTGTTGAAGTCTATTCTTGAATAGTCTTGGCATCCCAAATTAGCTCATATTTCTCTGTTTTCCAATGTCATTAAACATTACTGATCTGAACTGAACTTTACGATCTAAATATTTGAATGTTTTATGTCAGAAAATGTTGTTACATACCTTTCGAAAATCGATCAATTTGAAATGACATCACGTTACCTACGAACACTAAACAATGTGAAAATATAGTTTTGATGCATTCTGTTCCACCACAACTTTATATCGACTGTGGTCGTTACGTATTTTTCTTATTTCCTTATTAAAATTATATTAATATAACATGCTCGATTAGAGTTCACCTGTTTATGACTCCTTACCCTGCCTTGAATATACTATTCTATCATCTAAATACACTGTATTTGAGGATTTTATCGAAGAAAGTGTACAAGCGTTTGTTTGTTTTAAAGCAAAACAACATTCAAGTATCTGGTGTGTCCACTGCGAAGAATCGAACCTTGGATATTAGCAGTGTTAGTCCATAGAGTTACCGCTATACCACCGGGGAACATCTTGGCAGTGTTGGTCTTCCTATACCCGTGGTGGGCAGAGCACAGATTGCCCGTTGTGTTGCTATGTGTTTAACTTCAAACGAACAAACTAAAATATTCCCAGCATTCTGAAATTTAAAAAATAAACACTTGGTTTTCTTATATTTTGAATTATTTTATTTTGCAAATTTTATTTAAGCTAAGATAAGTCAATTAAAATTTTTGTGGAAATGTTTGGTTGGGTTGTTCTTAAACACAAAACAATACAATGGGCTACCAGTATTCTGCCCATCACTGGTGTCAAAACCCGATTTTGAGCATCACAAACGAACAAACTTTATATATCTATATATATATACAAGAAATAGCTTCAAAACTATTACATTATTTTCATTAATTGTAAATAGACAATCAAAATAAGTACCATCAAACAGTATTGAACTTAATATGAAAAACAAAATCAGCTCTTTGTTGTGTTTTTCATAAAAACTCGTCACACTTTCCAGTCGTAGTCCAGGGGTCGTGACGTAGTTGCATGTGGTGAAAGCACCCAATCGTAATAAGCAACGTAATGAAAACCTGTTGTTGACTGGAAGCGCAATAACTTGATTTTAATTTTTGTACACAAAAAACATTATATGGGAGAGTCACTACTCTGTTGGTAAAAACATGGAAAGTGAATAATGGAACATCTGGAAAAACAAAAAAGAACTGGTTGTTTGTGACTAACCAAGGCTCGAATAGTAAATGCTGTGTGAGTGTGTGTGATTTTCTTATAGAAAAGCCACATGAGGCTATCTGCTGAGTCCACGGAGGAAAATCGACGAACTTCTGATTGTCGCGTTGTAAATAGGTAGACTTACCGCTGTACCAGCGGTGGAATGGATGAATTACAACAAACGTTGTTTTTTGAAGAATTATTTATTATTTTTATTACAGGCGAATAGAAAATAAGCAACCAAAACACAGTAAAAGGTAATTGAATTCGACATGAAACATCTTTTTTTTTCATCCTGGCAGGATGAATATTATTTTTTCATATGAAAACTAATTGTTTGTTTTGTTTTGAATTTCGCGCAAAGCTACTCGAGGGCTATCTGCGCTAGCCGTCCGTAATTTAGCAGTGTAAGACTAGAGGGAATGCAGCTGGTCATCACCATCCACTGCCAACTCTTGGGCTACGCTTTTGCCAAAGTATAGTGGGATTGACAGTCATATTATAACGCTCGCATAGCTGAGAGGGCGAGCATGTTTGGTGCGATGGGGATTCGAACCCGTGCCCCTCGGATTGGGAGTCGAGCACCCTAACCACCTGGCCATGTCGGGCCTCTAGGTAAGCTTGGTGGAACTATAAACTTACGTTTCCATGTTGCTTCTATCCTCTTTCCGAAGTGGTTAAGCGCTGATTCTAGTGCTTCATAACACTAGAAATACATGTTATTATATTTGTGATGGCCACAACATAGATAGCCTACTGTGTAATTTACTGTTTGGGAAATAAACAAAACGGTGTTACTTTATGAATTATCCAGGAACACATACGTAAAGTTCACGTGTAAATTATATCATTATAATACATCAAGGGAGATCTAGTGATACCTCAAGGAGAACCTAATTTTAACGTGCGATGTTATTGGGTTATGCGTGAAAATAGGTCTAATGTAAATATCCTATAATGTTGCTTCGACTGAGTGGTAATTCAAGACGGGCCTAACGTCAACTCGCAGCTCAAAATCTAAGTGATATTGGATGACAACACTTCACGGTAACGTATATTTATACTCTAGTCTTGTTAAGCAGTTTATACATCTACTGTGCATTTCTTTACCAGTTGCTTTTGAATATATCACATAAAACTAAGGCTTAACACTGTATTATAACCAAGTCCGGTGCCAAGTTTTCTGTTATCCTTGTATCTTATTCAGTTTTATAGGCTTGGTTGTTTTTAAGCACTGAGCTTCACGGTAGGCTATATGTGTAGTGCCGACCATGGGTATGGAAACTAAGTTTTTAACATTATAAGCCCTCAGACTAATCGCTGAACAACTTTATGGGAAATATACCAAAGGGCAATATGTGTTATCATCGTATACTACTTAAAACATTTTAAAATGTAATCATTCACTAAGAATATAGAAGGTTATAACATTGTTTGCAACATTTTAACTACGAATCCTACGACAGAACTTGAAAAGGGAGCTAGTAATTATCATCCTAGTTCAGTGCACTTTTACACCCCAAACCCTATCGCTGGTGCTGCCTCTTAATCCAACAATAAATATTGTTGTCCTAGTGACCGATTTAGTACGGCCTTACACCAGATCGTAAAGAACGTTTGGCTTCTGAAGGCGCCTACGAACGAACAATAAGTTTGTCAGGTAAAGAAACTGCGCTTGTTTGTACAGGCATATAACAATAACTTCAGTCGATTCCCACTGCATATGAGTTAATACTACACCTAATAAAACAGACTTTTTTTTTTTCTTTTACTTTAGGGAAAATAATTGTTCTGTATTCGTAACAGAATGCTATTATAAATTACGACATATTTATTTAAAAATATAAAACTACAAAAGGGGAACTCATATTTTTGATAAGTCCATAAGTCGACTGAGGGAAAGTGAAGCTTTGTTCGTTCAAAGTAAACTTAAAAACGACAATTTATAAACATTGTGAAAGTGTTTTTATTCTAGGAAACGTATACCATATGTTTTCATTGAACATTGGCCTGTCTTCTTCATGTGTCTAGGCATGTACTCCTCACTCTGCCATTGACTCAGTGGTATGTCTATGGACTCACAACGTTAGAAACCGGGTTTAGATACCCGTAGTGGGCACAACACAGATAGCCTATCGTGCAGCTTTGTGCTTAATTACAAGCAAACAAAACTCTACACAAGTTGCTCACTAATGACAGCTGTTTCGATTGACTGTTTAAACTGTTATAATACGGTATACAAGAATGATTAAGTTCAAAATATAGCATGTGTTTGATATTGTATACTTCGATAAATGTGTTTTAAGTAACAAAAGGGAAGCTGAGTCGTACTCCCCAAGATCCCGTCGTACAACCTGTTGGAATGATAACCTGCCCATATTAGTACGCCTACTGATCATATTTACATACAAATTATTTCTGCCTCGTCCAATCCCTTCTTGACCTGTTTCTGACGTCAGTCAGGTGAGGCAGTAGGAAATCACGTGATAAGACCAAAAGGCGGTTTACAGAGCTTACGTGAATTAACGAAGAGACGGTTTTTAAAAACTGTGAAAAATGTGTGGCTTTGTGTTGTTGTAGTGAGTTATCTAGTAACTTAAATGTTTGTACTTTCTCTTTCAAGAACAGTGTTATATTTATCCATAGAGCTTAACACCAGAGGGAGTCATTCACGAATTTGAAAGACTTCTATAAACTGAGCAAGCTAACAGGGTTGATAAAGCTACTTGTTGGTGTGTGTTTGCAAGGAAACTGACACGACCTGGTTACCAGGGTAAGCACTTGTCACTTAAATTTTTCAAGTGAAAAGTTGGAAAGTTTTTAACCAACCTATTTTGATTTACTTATTATTAATATATTGTGTAACCTACTGATATAAAGTATGATTTAATACAGTTAGTGTGAAAGACCTCACTTGTAATAAGTTATACAAAAAGATACAAGTTTGTGGAAACCGGATATATTTGTTTATTATCAGTGTGTTACCATACGCCGTGTTGTCCTGCAACTTGTTTTCCATGTTGTAGTTAGCGTTATCGAAAATTATGTATTGTGAATTTCACCATAATTTAAAGCAGAAAAATTAATGTAAATTCGATAGCTGTACATGAGAGAGAGAAAAAAAAGTTCGTTCCATCACTGCAAGCAAGATTTATCGGTATCCCTGCAACACTATTTTTTCCCAAACATAAAAATTATTAGGGAAGTTTTTTTTTGTTGTTTTTTTTCCATTTAGTCCTAAGGCGGTGGTAATATTTATACCATCTAACTTCGCAAAACCATTTCATGTCTCAACAATCCTTTTTTACTTCTCTATTTTGGTGCCAACGTGTAATGTTTTGACGTTGTTGTAACTTGAAAGTGTATTTTGTTTTCGTAGTGGAAGTGGTCGTGGAAATTAAAGTAGTTGAAAACTTAAGTAAAATATATCATGAGTAAAACGAAGTTGATATGTGTAAATTGTTACGTATTATATCATAATTCATCACGGACGAGCCTCCGATGTACAATGTTACGTGTGTTAGGTATTAGAGTTTCAAATAGCCGATATTTTTTTATTTAAAACTTAATTGAATGTTGACTGTGTCAAACTTGATATTTGCCAACAAGATTGATACACATAATTTTCCTTCTTAACACAAATATATTTTAATATAGAAACGACAATACAATTTATAACAACAGTTATTACAAATGATGAGTTTTATACAGTGTACAAATAATACTGAGTCTTTTATTTGGTCTGAAACTAAATGTTTTATCGACGGTTAACGATGAGCGAATTAATTCTCATTTCATATTGTTACACTTCGTTTAATAGTTAGCCCAACGGCGTTTACAAACTGACTTTTCTTCAACGAAGAGAACTAATATTTTTGTAGAAATATTAACGTCCAAAGTTAATTCCTGAAGTTAACGGTTTGTAATGTTCGAAATCTATAAACGTTTCTTGTCAAATATTTGTAGTTTCCCAATTAATAAGCGTTTATCAGAGTTATGGCTTCCGACGTTTATAGTATACTAACTGTAGCAAACCAACAATATAATATTAAACTGTCACTTCGCGCGTCGATTTATAAACTTTAAGCTGAGGTACTCGAAAGTTCTGTTAACACTAATACTGGCAGTCGGTAATATTTTCCATACACACATAGTACATTGTTGATTCTTACGCTCAAGAATCTTCTACAAATTTAGAGAACGGACAGGATTTTCGCAATATAAGTTATTACATACATTTCTAAATATCCATTAAACTGAAACAAACATAGGTATTAAAATAAATACATAATAGTAAATCCGTTACAAAATCAAACTCTTATCTGTATGTGCTTATACACTCCTCTGATATGATGATGCATTTACAAAAGTGAACTTCATTGTGCAAATGTAATGGAACAATTAGTGTTAGGAACTTTTCTCATGAAAAGAGTTGGGGAAGGGGAGAATAAGCAATATACTCTTTGTTTTGTTAAATTTTGCGAAAATCTACATGTAGATTATTAACGCTAGTCGTGTCTAATGTATAAGGCAACTAGAACACGTCACCCAATGACAGTTTTTGTTGGGTTTTTCTCTATAAAGTTTAAGGATGAAAACAAATCATGGTAAAGACAACTGACACCTGATGGGACTAAATTATGGTATAAGACAATGTTTGACAGATAATGACTATTTTCTAATATTTGAACATGACCAAGTTGTGAATAAATGGCTAAAATCAATGTATATACACTCGACATTGGTAAGTCTGTAGTGTTTCTTTGTGTGCTGTGTATCTGATTAAAGTTCATTATGTATCAGCTTACTTACATTATCATTGTTAATCATAAACGCTCATGCGATCCTAACGAAACTAAGGAACATAAACCACAAACTCGTCAATAGAAGAAATGACATTTATTTTATCCAACAGTGTTTCCGAAACGAAAACCTAATATCTAATTTTGTGAAAGTAAAAGTACCTTAATCAGTGTACAACCATTATCCATAACCTGCAGAAACACTGCTGTTAAACTCAAAATACAAAGTACCTTAATCAGTGTACAACCATTATCCATAACCTGCAGAAACACTGCTGTTAAACTCAAAATACAAAGTACCTTAATCAGTGTACAACCATTATCCATAACCTGCAGAAACACTGCTGTTAAACTCAAAATACAAAGTACCTTAATCAGTGTACAACCATTATCCATAACCTGCAGAAACACTGCTGTTAAACTCAAAATACAAAGAAGTGAATGGCTTCTAAAAACAAGAAACGAATCTGGACCATCAAATGGCCTGTTGCATTCAACCAGACATTTATAGACCCATACAATGCAACATCAATATAATCAACAGTAAAAAAGTCAAAGAAGAAGAAGATCCGCCACAACAAAAACTAGATAAACTATGACGTCAACAACAAAAACTAGATAAACTATGACGTCAACAACAAAAACTAGATAAACTATGACGTCAACAACAAAAACTAGATAAACTATGACGTCAACAACAAAAACTAGATAAACTATGACGTCAACAACAAAACTAGATAAACTATGACGTCAACAACAAAAACTAGATAAACTATGACGTCAACAACAAAACTAGATAAACTATGACGTCAACAACAAAAACTAGATAAACTATGACGTCAACAACAAAAACTAGATAAACTATGACGTCAACAACAAAAACTAGATAAACTATGACGCCAACAACAAAATAGACGCCAACATGACGAACCATCAATCAATCTCATAATTAACAGATCCCACCGACAATTAAGTATTAAGGACATACATGTGCTCAACAAAGGACTCGACTTGGTAGTAACACCAAGAAACATTCCATCCATCGAAAAGAAAACCTGTCTGGAAGGCTTGTCCAGAAGGCTAGTGATTCATTCAACACAAACCGAAAACACCAACAAAACAACGGAAAACAACCACCTGAAAAAATAAAACTTCGTCAGCAATTTCATCGATAACCAACAACCTATGCTAAGAGGTAGAAGTGGAAAAAATTTGTTAGTACGAAACATTCCCAAAACAATATTTCAAACAACTTTTTAAAATAATTCTCACACAAAACCATCAACATAATTTCACAGAAAAGAAAGCTAAAAAACAACCACGCACAGAAATATATTAATTCTATAAACAACCTAAAACAGAATAGCAGAATCAAAATTCTAAAAGCAGATAAAGGCAATGCAACCAACTCTTTGGCTACTCTTTAACCAACGAATACTTGGATTGACCATCATATACAAACGCCTCCATGACTGAAAGAGCGAGCATGTTTGGTGTGATGGGAATTCGAAACCGCGACCCTCAAACTACGAGTCTTGTGCCTTAACCACCCTTCCATTCCGGGCCTACTACAAACGGGAAAAAAATACAAAAAACAACATAATTTCAGCAATCCTTTATTCCTACCTACGCAGGATCGACTCACGCGACCACAAGTTTTCAGTACTCACGAATCCGATTGTCTACTACGACCCATATTGTGGACCTACGAATTAGTCAAATACAACCTTGGTAAATATGTCACATTGGCCGGCTCCTTTATCAAAGATTCTTCAAACTTTAAATTTATTCTTGATCAACTAGACCATAAAGAAGCCTTAATGGTCAGTTTTGATGCAATTTCCCTCTTCACAGATGTCCCAACTACCGAAGCCTGTAAGATAGCTTTCGAACTTTATATCTAAGATCCCAACCCATAAATACACATCCACAGCAATCACTCTTCTAGAATTAATTACCATCAAAACTAACTTTATGTTCAATGGCCCAAACTACCTACAGTTACGACAGAAAGTGTTCATACCCCTGCGTTCCGAGTGGGTTTTTGCTCATAACTTAAAAGGTATCACGATTAGGCTAATAGAAGTAGAGTATATTACTAATATTACACTAACACACATCAACGTAAATTTTTATGTAAATTAAACGACAAATAAACTGTTTATAAACAAATAACCAAAAATAGGAGGAGCAGAAAGTGTTCGTACAGTTCAGAACGTGTGAAAAAACTCATATTCCCGTACACATTTTGTCTAGTTTGTCGAATAAACTACATTACACCATTCCAGAACTAGACACTGGTTTCATAATTATTGGAATTTAGCCAGCAAAAAAAAAATGTACTTCCGGCAATTTAGCGCCGTCTCCGTCATGATCTGCTTGGTCATCATGGCGAACAGGAAACAACTGTCCAGTAAGTTAAAAAACCGAATTATTGTAAAATACAAGTCTCGTGTGTCTCTTTCCGGTATTACTACACAGCTTAATGTGCCAAAATCTACTGTTCAAAGCATAATTACCAAGTTTAAGCTTACAGGATCAACTGCTAACCTCCCTCGTTCCGGACGCCCCACAAAAATTCAAGAGAGAACGAAGAGGAAGGTTCTCAAAGAAGTTAGTAGGAACCCTCGTTTAACACGTAATGACATACAGAAACTAGTAAGGGAAACCGGGGTTGAAGTAAGCACCTCTACAGTTACGAACATGTTAGGTTGTTGTGGGTACAAAGCATGCCGTCCTCGTAGAACTCCATATTTAAAGCCTGTCCATTTAGAAGCACGATTGAGGTATGCAAGAAAGCATATAAACCCTTTACCTATTGGAAGAGTATTCTTTGGTCAGACGAGACTAAAATCGAGCTTTTTAGCCACAATGATGTTCGCTATATTTTCCGTAAGAAGGAGGAACGAAATCTTCCAAAGAACACCGTCCCTACAGTTTAACACGGAGGTGGCTCTATCATGCTGTGGGGATCCTTCAGCTCTTCTGGTGTAGGCAGCCTTCACCGCATCAACGGAATCATAAAAAAAGAAGAGTACATTGATATATTAAGCACTTATATCAAGAATGATGCTCGGAACTTGCGGCTTGGGCGTGGTTGAATCTTCCAGCACGACAATGACCCTAAGCACACATCGAAATATGTGCAATCCTGGTTGCAGAGGAACCATATAAGCGTTCTGGAGTAGCCATCGCAGTCACCCGATCTCAACCCAATTGAAAACGTTTGGCATGAGTTGAAGACCGGGATTCATCAGCGTCATCCGAAACACCTGCAAGAGTTGGAAGCCTTTTGTAAACAAAATAGCAGCCGAGTACTGTCAAACGATCGTGGAAGGCTATGAGGAGAGATTCAAGTAATTCACCTAAAAGGCTACAAAACTGACCATTACACTTTCTGCCCCTCCTATGTTTGGTTATTTGTTTATAAACAGTTTATTTGTCGTTCAGTTTACATAAGAATTTATGTAGATGTGTATTAGTATAATATTTATAATATACTTTACTTTTATTATCCTAATCGTGATACTTTCTACGTTATGAGCAAAGACCTACTCACGACACAGGTGTACGAACACTTTCTGTCATAACTGTAGTACATGAAACAAAACAAAAGCTTAACATATTAATAAACCAAATAAACATATCCACAAAACTGTGCTCACCCGATAAAATTAATGAAGAAACCAACCAAATAAAACAACATTAACAAATTTCCTTCAAAAACTGTTGGAAAAATTATACATACACCTAGACTAACAACACAGTCAACAGCAGACGAACAGTAATAACTTCAATGAAACATATAAAGCCTTGCATACCATATATTCCCGATATTAGTGGAAAAATAACCAACATTTGATAAAAAAAACTTATGACATTCCAGAAGACACTAAATTCATTCAAAAACTAGGTACAAAACTTAAAATTCATCATATTTAGAAACCGCTAATAAACGTAACTCCAACATTATTTATAAAATGCAATGTAACAAATGTAATGATTTCTGTATCGAAGAAACAAGTCGAGAAATGGAAACCAGATTCAAAGAATAAAAAAGCACATTTTTGAACATTTAAATCAAGTAAGCACAACATAATCATAAAAAACACCAACGTATTAATGGGAAAACAAATACAAACAAAAGCAAAATCAAAGAAGTCCTACTTACATAAGAGCTCAAACCAAAATTAAACCAATATAAAGGAACACCTTTATTCCTATATTAATTAATAGTGTACAGAGCGTTGTACACTCTGGTATTCATTCATACTCTCGTCCCCAAGACATGTGCCCTGTAACGATCAGTTTCAAGCTGTCTTTGTCAACCCGACTATGACCTAAGAAGGTTGATACGTTGTTCTGTACTTTATTTCAATTAAAGTTTTTAATACCCACAACTGCCGTCTTTAGAATACATCCATACAATCACTTGACCTTTTCTCATAAATGGACGCCGGAAGATTATACACAACCATCACAATTACATGGGCAAAGATTAAACAAACGCGCCGTTGAATGAAACTTTGACTAGTTTTACGTGACGGAAACTCAGTATTGGGCCTGTTGTTAAAAAGCACCAACATGGACTTATGATACCTCATTTTTAGCTATCCAGTTTGCTCTAAAGCCGAATCTGGTTTACTGGAAGCCTTGGTCCATGAGATTAGTAGCAAAGTTGTTACGTAGTACGTTATTTACAGTTCTAGTTCTGTAGGTGGCGTTGCATGTATGTATACACATACATAAGTAAAGTGTTGTGGTTATTTAATGCAGAGTGTTAAAACCTATGAATTTCATTTTTCTTGATCAGACACTAACAGTAACTATTTGTTGCAGGACAGGAACTCAAGTGTGTGTGTGTGTGTATCTTTGTCAATGTCATCGTATGATGTCATTAATGAATTAATAACACAATCGAATGGTGTGTATTGTATGTTTGGATATCGGATTCTAGTGTAAGTTAAAGTATTTAATACATTTTAAGGTGACGCTGCTGCCCTTTTCACTATTCCAGGTATATACTCGATTGACTGTTTATAATAGGCAGAGCTTGAGCTACTTTATGCATTGACATTCTTAGGGGCGACACCACAAAGCTTTGACTCCTGTACAAATGAATAATACTAGGGGCGATACCACGGAGCTTGAACTGCTGTGCGTGTTAGCAATACTGGGGGCGACACCACAGAGTTTGGTTTCCAGTACGTATAAACAATACTAGGGGCGACACCCTAGAGCTTTAGATGCTTTATGAATATTGTTTACTTTTATCAACGCTTACTGAATATACTGAAAATCAGTGGAAAGTGCACTGGAGAGGAAATATAATGTTTGGGACAAATTATTCGACTTGCTGGCGATTGGAAAACTGTTAACCAGTTTAGTTTAGACATTGATTTGAGAGATAATTTATTAGAAAGTAAATTAGTTGTAAGTTTCGTTTCCAAGTTACATTTGGATTAATAACTGTAATTGTGCAACGAATACACGTAGAATGAGTTGCAAGTCTTAACGAAACTTACAACAAATTAATCATTTGTTGTGTAATCAGTAAACTGGTGTCATTCTGACGTCAGCGATTTCCCATCAAAAACTAGGTATAAGTTTAGGATAGTTATAAGAAAGTGGCAATGTAATGTTAAGTTTTATAGAGCCAGAACATTACTAAACTTTGTCAGATTTGTGACGTCATCACGAGGGTAAAGATTTCACATTCAGCCTTCAATTTCATTTATTTTTTATTCCATTTTATAAACAAAACAATGTAGTACTAATTATTTTAGGCTACTCACGTTAGTGCTAAAGGAAATACGTTTATATTACCGAAAGAAAACACACAAATCAATTTCCTTTTAAATTAAACAGCAGAGAATAAAACAACTGAGCACCACGTACAAATTACTAATATTAAAACTTATTTACCGTATATTTAACTGTACAACAGTAGTGACAGTAAGGATATAGTATAAATAGTTCTGATACGTATTCATTTTTATTTCGGGACATTTGTTTCTCAGGTGCCCCCAGTTTCTAAACAATAGGCTGTTCAAAATATAATTAAATATTATTATTAATACTATAACGGTATTTTAAAGCCAAAGAAATATTCTAAATAGTAACGTTATGGTTGGCTAGTCTAAATAGTAACGTTATGATTGGCTAGTCTAAATAGGTATAATAGTGTGCATTAAAATTCATCCTTTTGAAATAAAATACGAAGTGTGATTATTTTTAGAACCAACCTACTATCGATTGTTATGTTCATGAGTAATGTATGTTTTGCACGAACTGTCTTTCAAGAAATTGGAGGAAAAATTTCTCGGATGTTATGTGTAAAACATACTCTAATTGTTGTTGTTTTTTAACAAATTCAGGTAACGGTATCATGTTAAAATAGTCATTTATTCCAGTTTTGTTTATTTTTGAATTTTGCGCAAAGCTACACGAGGGCTATATGCGCTAGCTGTCCCTGATTTAGCAGTGTAAGAGTAGAGGGAAAGTAGCCAGTCATCACCACTTACCGCCAACTCTTAGGCTACTCTTTTACCAACAAATAGTTGGATTGATGGAAACATTATAACGCCTCCACGGCTGAAAGGGCGAGCATGTTTGGTGTGACGGGAATTTGAATTCGCGACCCCAGGATTACGAGTCGAGTGCCTTAACCACCTGGCCACGCCGGACCATCGAACATATTTCAAGAATTTTCAGTAAAGTACATAAATAATGTGTATTGAAACACAATCTTTACATGATAAGACAGTACTGAGGGCAATACAGGTGAAAGTTACGGTGGGAGAGGTCGTTGGTGGTTTCTACCTGTACAATATTATGTGTTTGTTGTTTTTTATGTGCCTTTGAACTTTAGAGACGTCTTTCTCACTGTAATCAATCCTTTTTAACCATTCGTAAATTCCTAAAAATCAAAATCAAACTGTTGCACAAACTTCAATAAACCATATCTTATAAATAGCTTCTTATTTATTCTAATTATTATAAATAAATTTAAATTTAACAAAAGAACACCATTTACGAAACTCGTCAGTTTTCTATATTTTTGTAATGAATATTTTAAATAATTGTAAAATGGATAAAGTTGCCTCCATGATTTTGTAATTAAAGAACTTGTAAGATTAGTTGAAAGATGGCTGTAAATCTTGGTTAACACTAAAGTTGTCAAATTCAACAACATAGGCTAGGACTGCATTTCTATAAATTTAAGTGGTTAAAAAAATTCTCATGAACAGACTCTCTTTAGCAAAGCGATTGTAAAGCCAGTTTTGTAAGAGAGATAAAACATACACACATATACACAAAACAGCTGTTATTTTCATTGGAGACTTTTGGTCCGTATATTAATCATTAAAGCCATGTTCAAGTATGACATTTAGAGCACATGTAAAAATACTTCTCGTTCGAAACTCCAAGGAACTTTCTTCTTGCCAAACAATTAGGGTAACGTTCCTATCAGTAAATGAGTGAGATACCACACTTTCCCAGAACGTGACTACAAAGGGAAAGGTCGGGGGAAGGCTATCAAAACTTCTGGTTAGTCATTCAGTTGAATTCAGTTTTATTAGATCCCAAAACCCATGGGAAAATAGTAAATCAAGTGCGACGCTACTTTTGTTTTAGTGATATACTTATTTTAAGTGGTTGCTTTTAGAAGAAAAAATCGTTTATTTTCCCGAAATGTTTTAGATTGTGTAATATTATTTTATAAATTTTGATCATATAACAAGCTACTTGTATATAGATCAAAACTATATATCATCGATTAACTAATTAATGTAGCTAATTTGTTTTACTGGTATGATTAGGTGTATGGAATGTTATAAGACAAACATTTTATGTAATAAGTAAAATATATTAATTCTCTTTTGTTGTTTTGTTTGAATCTAAGTACAAAGCTGCATGATGGGCTATCTTCACTCTGCCCACCACAGGTACTGAAACCCGGTTTCTAGCGTTGAAAGCCCACAAATATACCGCTGTGCCATGTACATGTTGATTCATCAGTTCTGTATCTGATATTGATACTTTCGGCGTGTTTTAAGAGTTAAATTATCAATCGTACGAACTAATTTGAAATTGCTATTTTTTATTTATTTATTTTTTGGACGCAGAAAAGAAATCTACTTTCTTACATTGGCCATACTTAAAAGTTTGGAAAATGATTTTTTTCAAAATATGTTTTAAGTTGTATTCTCAACTTTGATATAGATTTAAAATAAATATCAACTGGGTAATGAATATTGTTAACTACACACACTGTTCATTACGTATGAAGATTTTAATTTATTGTTTCGTCACTTGGGTAGCCTCGTTATTTAACTGTCGTACTGGTACTATGAAAAATGTCGGCTTAGTCAGATGTTTGATTGAAATACATAAAAAAATTATTATATTTATAGTTATATCAAAATGGGGATAGGATACTTGTACCTGTGCCTTTGACTTCCACCTATGGAATGGAGTACCTCGACGTCAGAAGGTTCATGATTCGTCTCCTGTTAACAGTAGCTGATGCATGACTATAGGCCTAGTTAGAGATCGCCCTGCACAGGTCACTGCGCCGAAACATTGTGATAAGCCAGGCGCATCCTCGTGAAAACTTTGTTCTCACAACTATGAACTGGTCTTTTTATATTTATATTTCTCTAATAGTATTTATCATCATACAGAAATTGTCGTACCGTTCAAAAACCCACATGTGCTATTAGATATTAGTGGAAAACCTGGTTTATACGTTAATTTAAAAGGTTTCAATAGAGCTCGTTAATTTCTTAATTTTGCAGTGTAAAACATGAGGTCTGACTCCAAAGCTTTGAAAATAAAGTATACCCTGCTGTAATTGTTTATATTAAACTACTTCTCTCCAGTGTTTATAGCTTTTTTTGTTCCTATTGTTGTTCAAACACACAGTTTCTAGTTAGGCTTATTTAATAGTCTGTATGCCTGGTTGTATTCGGTCATTTGTTGTGTTGGTGGACATGACGAGGTATATGATTAGTTTTCAGCACCACCTGGCTGGTGGGTGTTTACTATCTTCTCGAAACTTGACATTGCTGATGTTCTTTTCAGTGGTTCTCAAAATTAATGTTGAAGATCTTGACGTAAAAACTGAATTTTACATGGCAAGATATGATGTTACAATACATCTAGCGTACCCAGTGCCGCCGAAGCCTTTCGCTTAATATTGGGGTCCATCAGGCCAACTGTGATATGGGAAGCGTAGTAATGGTACAAGCGCTATATATGTAATATATCTGTGTGTATGTGCCATTAATTTCTATGAACAACGGCTGTTCTGATGTGAAGGAGGTATCTGTGTATGTGTATATCTCTAATTTTCACGAACAATGACTGTTGCGATATGAACCACGTTGTATCTACGTGGGTAGATTGTTAATTTTCATGAAAAACGACTGTTATGAAGTGAAACGAAACAAGCAGCTAAACTGTATTTATAATCGATTTTATTTACACAAGTTGAGGAGCAGCTGGTTTTAAAGATATTAATGTTGTCTTTAGTTTGTTAAAGGTGTGTGTGTTGTATTACATATTATAATTTATCTCGGACGAATCTCCGATTTATTTTGTTACGTATTACAGTTTCAAATAGCCTGGAACTTAACTGAATTTTAATTTTAATTTAGTAGTTAATTAAATGTAGAAATGTGTCAAATTTATGATGTTTGCCCACAATTTTCTTCCTTAACACAAATATATTTTAATATACAAACAATAATAACATTTATATTAACGATTATTACAAATAATGATTTATACAGAAAAGTTTTCGAAACTTATAAACAATACTTATTTTTTTCTGATCTGAAACTGAATATTTTATCGACGGTTACCGATGAGCGAATTTATTCTGTGTTAATATACAGGTACACTTGACATGAGTTTTGCTGTTGTTGTTTTTTTCCGCTGAAGTTACGCAATGTCTTTGTAGAATTGCTAACGTCCGAAGTTAATTCACTGAAGTTAAATAGTTTGAAATGTTCGAAATCTATAAAAGTTCCTGGTCAAATATCTGTAGTTTCCCTAGTAATAAGTGTTAATCACACTTATTGTTACCAACCGTAGCAAACCAACAATATAAAACCGTCTCTTGAGACGTCGATTTATAAACTTTTAGGAGGAGGTTCTCAAAACTTCAATTGGCAACAATACGTGATGCTACGTTGGTATTTCTTAAAACATATATTGTTGATTCTTATACTCAAGAATCTTCTACGAATTTAGAAAATAGGCGAGACTTTCGCAATACACATTTAACAATACAAGTTACATACATTTCTAAATATACATATATATATATATATAAATGACACAAATATCGATATTAAAATATATCAATAACTCCGTTACAGTTGTCTAACTAATGATAAAATATTTTAACTGTTAGAAGAAGGAAGTTTTTTAGAATACCTCGTGACATTATAGTGCTACTTAGTTCTGAACCAGTTCGTAGGGTTTTCTGTATCATAACGTATTGACGCCAAGAGCCCATGTGGTCCTTTAAAGATGTCCTTTCACATCTACCTCTTGAGAAAAGTGAAAATGTAAACATTTTCTTTACTTTCGGGAAACCTTTGATTCTCCTCTATTTTTTCTTTTCCTTTTGCACGTTTTAAATCACATTATTTTAGTAGTATTCTTTTTTTTCCTGTATAATCTTCTCTGACATGATGGGCTATCGCAGTTAGATCGGAAGTACACTGTGATAAGCCTAGTATGTTTCTTTTTACAACTTTTGTTTCCCGTTTTGTTTCTTTAATGTAAGTAAAGTGCTAGCCCACACGACTTCCGGGGGCTCTTCATTCCATAAATTAACTTATCACTTTGTTAAAATAATAATTAATGTTTTAATTGGAGCTAAGTCTCTCTTCCCTTTAAATTTTAAACTTGTGTCCTTTCGTTTATTATCCTTCTAATTTAGCGTAAAGTAATTAGAGGCATTAACACTTAGATCCTTCGGATAATCTAAAAAAGTTCAATATATAAGGTTTCCTCTCAACCTTTCTTTTCTGTCAGTTGTGAAATAATTATGTTCATTATTCAGAAAGGCTTAAACAATTCTGTAAATCATTCAGTAAAAAAGGACTTAATACCTTTTTTTTTGCATAAGTCACAAGATTACAGTCACAAGCGTGTGTGTGTGTGTGATGGAGACTTGGTCTGGTGGTACTTGACTCTCAGTTTGCGGGTCAAGGGTTCGAATCACCGTCACCAAACATGCTCGCTCTTTCAGCCGTGGGGGCATTATTTCATCACGGCCAGTCTCACTATTGGTTGTTGGTGGGTGGTGATGACTAGCTGCTTCTATTTGATCTGTCATTTATAAATTAGGGACAACTATCGCAGATAGTTCGGGTGTAACTTTGCATGAAACCAAAATCACGCTAAACTTTGTAGAGGTAGAGTGATGAAATGGAATGTTTTGGTGGTAGTAGCAATAACCCCAAGTACTCGTATACATAAAAAAAACTTACATATTTTAGTTGGGCTATAACTAAACTGAGCCAATAGTTTTTGTTGTTCAAAAATCCCACACTGTCTTGCTAAAGCTGACTAACACTTGGGCAATAATGTATAACAGTGTTCAAGACCATCACTGTTATTCGCCTTGCTTTTATCACCGCCTGACTTAGCAAATGCAGATGCCGTATCTTGTACCTCTGTTGTGTGACGAAATTTCAAAATGCAATGAATTAGTTGCAGTTGTCCCAAGGGAGAGTAAGAGAGAGAAAGGCAAACCAATGGGCTTTCGTGATGTAACCTCCAACCAACTTTTATAAAAGTGACCTTGGTTCAACAAATTACTCACTATATTCTGTAAATCTATAAAACAGTTGTTATAACTTGGTGTATAATACTTTACACGTAATGGGTAAAGCAAAGAAAGATAGGTGCAGTTAACTGCGTCACAACGTTTTCACTGAATGTTCTCGCACTGTAAAAGTTAAATATAAATAACTCCCACAAAGAAAAGAAAATTCTGGATTATAACCTTTATTGCAGCAATTCAGTAGCTAAAGCTTTAGACGTTTGTTTTATTTATTATTTAGTCCCCCACTGGAACAGCTGTAAGCATACGGATTTAAAATGCTAAAATCAGAGGTACGATTCCCCTCCGTGGACTCAGCAGATAGCTCGATGTGGCTTTGCTATAAGAAAGCACAATTTATTATTTATTTGTGTTTAAAAAGTAATTATGATCTTCCCAGAGTTAAACTTTGGGTTCGATACCAGCCTACGCGTTTTGTGATAAACGTGTATAATTTATGGTGGTTGTCAGATTGTGTGTTATGTATTAATCTTTCTCGAATTTAAGACCCACCTTTTTCACATTTTTCCGAAATCAAAATTAGGGTGCGTCTCAAATTCGAGGTTTTATTTTTCTTCTTCGAAAGTGTCGAAAACATCATTTTCATCGAACAACAAAGATTTTCAAAAAATAAAACCCTGCATGAAGAAACAGATTGGACTGTATTTTAAAAATAGCTTAGAAAGACTACAAAAACACGTATAAAACGTCAAATTTGGCGATGTTAGCGCCTCTAGCGGTGTAGTTGGATATCACTGTCCTCAGTCTTTGTCTGACTTTCCCGTTATTCAGACGTTATTTTATTGTTTTTTTTTTATTTTCATTGCGTGTTTTTATCTATGGAAAAACATTTTACTTACGATGCCGAATTTAAAAAGAAAAGTTACTTTGTTCGACAAACAAATTGGGAATTGTGCAGCCAGTAAAAAGTATACAGTGAGTGAGGTAAATATACGTCGTTAGCATGGTATGAAAACCAAGCTGTTTTCTTTCAAGAGAAGTACAAAGTCATTTTCAGGCCCAAGAAAAGAAAGACATTCTGAAATTGATGCCGCCGTATTTCAGAGAATTACGAAATAAAGGGTGCCGGCTTGGCCAGGTGGCTAAGGCATTCGACTCATAATCCGAGGGTCGCTGGTTCGAATCCCAGTCACACCAAATGTGCTCGCCTCTTTCAGTTGTGAGGGCGTTATAATGTTGTAATCAACTGCACTCTTCGTTTGTAAAAGAGCAGCCCAAGAGTTGGCGGTGGGTAGTGATGACTGGCTGCCTTCCCTCTACTCTTACACTGCTAAATTAGGGACGGCTGGCGCAGGTAGCCCTCGTGTAGCTTTGCGCGAAATTCAAAAACAAACGAAATAAAGGACTGCCTGTAACAAGAGAAGTCTTAATGTTAAAAACAAAAGAAATGTGTAGAAACTGGTATTTCTCTTAAGGCTAGTCGTGGTTGGTGTGAGAAATTTATGAAAAGAGAAGGTTTATCATTACGGCGAAAGACAAAAATTAGTCAAAAAATGCGGAAGATGGAACACAATATGACATTTTTTGAGACAGTAGTGAATCAAACGATGAAGTTACTTCAACTTCAGAATATAACAATGAGTCAGAAGAAACATCAGAGTATCATTCTGATTAAATAAAGAAAACAGGAAGAAACATTATTGTAATGAACACTTTTAATTTCCTATATACTTTATTATAATTCATTTTAAAAACATGATTAACGTTTTTCATTTATTAATAAACCGTTTTTAAACATATTTACTCCTTTCTAATTATCATCCACTTTTTTCCTGAAAATTTGTTTTTAAAAGTGGTGTACGTCTTAAATTGGAAGTATACAGTGTGTATATATATGTTATATATAAGGAATAATTTACACACCACACACTTTTTAAATTTAGTTTATGCAATATAAAATACGGTTTTAAAGTGTTTACAACACCAGGATGTAACAAGTATGGTATTCTCAATCACTTCCGTCGTTATAATTCTGTTTGTTGAATTCCAACTATGATGTACTTTTTTTTTTTTACTGCCGTTGTTTTGATAAAAGACTGATTTTAGTCAGTATTCAATGCTCTTGTACTGAAAACAAAACCTAAACCCGGAAAGTGTTTCAGGTTTACATGTTCCGTTTTTCCAACATTGAAATTTTTAAGCTACAAATAAATCCATATTTGGTTGCTGTTGCATGTAGTCTACATATAACACAGTACTATATATAACACAGTACTGCATATAACACAATACTGCATATAACACAGTACTGTATATAACACAGTACTATATATAACACAGTACTGCATATAACACAATACTGCATATAACACAGTACTGCATATAACACAGTACTGCATATAACATAATACTGCATATAACACAGTACTGCATATAACACAATACTGCATATAACACAGTACTACATATACACAGTACTGCATATAACACAGTACTACATATAACATAGTACTGCATATAACACAGTACTGCATATAACACAGTACTACATATAACATAGTACTGCATATAACACAGTACTACATATAACACAGTACTGCAAAGCTTTCTCACTCGATGGAAATGGTTATTCGCTATGATTAATTGTTTCTTTAAATTTTACATATTTCTGATTTGTGCTCATGTTGTGTTGTGGTTTTCTTACCCTATGAAGTAAGTTTGTTTGTTTTCCCTGATTATTCTTGGTGTTTTATCTTTTTTGTTTGTCAAGTGTTCCAGATGTCCATCGCCAGTAGGGATTGTTTTGATGATTTTCTTCTTTCTACTTTACATCTTGGGTATTAAATATTGTATTTATTCCTGGAGCTAGTTATTGTAATGCTTTTCTTGACACTGTTGGGGTAATTTGGTCTAGATGTGGATGGACCCATATCTATAACTTTTGTAGTATGTGACTTACAAAACTGTAGTTTTTATTGTTATTTACGTAAATCCGCTAGGTTAGCTGTGTTATGTTGAGCATAAACGTTGTGACCGGGGGGAACGTGCCCTCAATAATTAAATTAAGGTCAAAATAGTATTGACCTTACATCACCTTATATATTTCATTGATTGCAATTTGTAGTCGCAGCATAACGGCTGTGGGTCAGTGATAATATGTCTACAAATGGGTATTCGTTATGTTCTGTTTCTGTTGCGATTTGTATCGTTGGATTATGTTTGTTTAGGTGGTTCACATATTCTTAAGTTTTATCTTTAGTATGTGATATTACTAAATAAAAAATCCAAGATTTCATGTCTTTTATAACATATATAAATCAAGTACGTGAAGCTTGTCGAAAAACGTTATTTCAAAATAATTACAAGCTAATAGAAATTTGCAAATTAAGTTGAAAAATATTCACAAAGTGCATAATAATATTCTCAACCTGAAATTCCACATACACAAGAAAGAGAGAAAGAGGTGAATCAAACGTAAAAATTTTAATAGTTCTGTTGTGGAATTAAAACTGTGGAATGTGTAGTCAGGCAGAACAGTCTGTTGTTATGTGACGATTCATCATAATTCAAGAACGTAGTTGGGTCGTATGGGGACTTGTGTATTACTAACAGTTAAAAACAGATCCGTGTATAACGGCTGTGGTATCTGTTAAGGCTGCAAATCTGGGGAAGGCTTAAGCCCCCACTCCCGCGTCTACACCCTTGTCATTTTATTGCAGCATAAATACAGTACCTTAACAAGACCTGAGTGTAGAAGCTAAAGATTTGACTTCATTTTTGTCAAAAGGCAGTTGCAGTACATTATTAAGTTTCTCTAACCTAGTATGGGTACTCTGCCCAAAGTTCATCTCAAACGACAATAACAGAACAAATCTATTTTCGCTCACGACAGAGCTAATTTAAGAAAACGGTTGTAAAGTAGTAGTACTTCTACGTTAGTTTATGATTGTTGTTGTATCCTCAATATTAAACTGAAAGGAGTGGTAATTACCTGATGTTTTGTTTTGGATCGTGGGATATTCATGACACGGTCTTCATCGTGCAGCTGTAAACACACGAACGCCACACGTGGTCTTCTATGTTTGATTGTTGTCGTTCGTTTTTACTGATACCTTACCTCTAATCGCAACATGTAACTGCAAAAAACCTCGTTGTACTAAATAAACTCCGTGATCGTTCTGTACAGTGTTTTTTTGAACTCGTACTTTGAACTGTGTGTTTAATCCAGTTTAAATGCATTATTCTTTGTAAAAATGACTAAAGTAGAAATGTAATAATAATAATTCTGTATTTTAACAACATTCGATTTTTTGCGAATCGGATGTTTTTAGAAACAATTTAGAATGTTTAAGAAATTCATCGATTTTACTGAAAAGAGTAAGTAAATATTCAAATTATTAAAATTATACATAGCGTTTATAATTGGGAAGGCATTAGCAAGTCCGATATTATGTATTTAGTGTCCACTATGACACCATATAGTAAACTACACTGGTCAGTATTGAAAGATGATTTTGCGGTTAAATGGTTCTTCAACAAAATAAACAACAGACCTGAAAATAGTTAATAAACCGGTTTCACACATTTATATAATTAAAACCCGTGAAATAGGAATTTTCAAATTCATAGTTATCAATTAGGGCCTGACTTGATCATCTTGTCCGTAAGGCTTGTGTTTGGTAAAGGAAAAACGGAAAACATATTTTTAACCACCCACACCTCCGTAGACTTACGAGGCTCACTTGTTATAACTCGGAATTATGGGGGTGAGTTGCTTTGTTTTTAGTTTGTTTGATTTGAATCTCGCGCAAAATTACTCGAGGGCTATCTGCGCTAACCGTCCCTAATTTAGCAGTGTAAGAGTAGAGAAAAGGCAGCTAGTCGTCACCACCCACTGTCAACTCTTGGGCTACTCTTTCACCAACGAATAGTTGGCTTGATCGAAACATTATAACGCCCCCACGGCTTAAAGTGTGGTCATGTTTGATTTGACGGGAATTCGAACCCGCGAACCTAGGATTACGAGTCGAGTTCCTTAACCACCTGGTCATGCCGGGCCATGTCTTATCTTTAAGTAAAATCACCAGTAGGCTTTCTTAGCGTGATGAGTTAATGTTGTTTGGGAATGTTTTGTATGGTATCGATAGTGTAACACTAAGTGTGCCCGGATCACTAGACACGAACCCGTCCTTCATTTTTAGAGGGATGAAATTTGTCCGTGAAGAGCCTAGAACCCCAATGATACTGCTATAAAACCCAAGAAGAACTGCAGAGCTTAAGCTGGATCATTTGCTGTTCTGAACTTCGTAATAAGGCCGCAGATGATGGTTAGTAAGTGGTGATGTCACTTCCTGTGTATGACCCTACACGTGGTGTCTAACGTATAAACTAAGTAACATGAAGTGAGACCACTTAAAATGAGCTGTAATGTGAGCATCTCTTTCAGGAAGTAATTCTTCCAATAAATCATTTCCGTTATTGAATGGTAATACTGCCACACGTATGTATAACAAACTGTAACCAAAATCGAAGCTTAAACCAAAACAGCAAATCGGAAAAACTAGCAAATGTGAAGATGGATGAAATAGGGTAACTGTTTACCGAGAGTTAGTAATACGTACAAAATACGCCGTAACAATTTTGTATTTACACGTATTTAATATGCTGTTGTTTTTTTTTCGGGGGAGGGGGAATTATATTCGAATGAAATGTTCCGGGCAATAATTGCCTATTTGTTGTGCGTCTTATCTGGTTTACAAGGGGTTAGACAGTTTGCACATTGTAAACTTCCGCCGAGGTTAAGTATACGTTTCCTTTATTAGCAAACAAGTCCAAGGTCAACGTTTTGTGAAACAAGTTTGTAAGACAGGTTATTTCTTGACCTGGTTGTTGCGGTTTATAACCACACCGGTAATATGTACCTATGACAAGAAAATGCCTACGATATCTTTTATGTTGTTATGAGTTAAGAATTCTCTGCCATTTCTGGGGCAGTTATTTGGAGCATTATTGGCATGTTATTGTCTTTTTTACTTAAAATTTTGTTTAAATCCTCATACGTAAGTTTCGTTTTCTGTAAATTAACTATTAATAATGTAAACTGAACAAATCGTGAACACTATATGACGAAACGATACACTTGTAATTTCAAACGTATTTTTTTTTCATAAGTCAATTGTTTAATTCGGTCACAACGGAAAGAAAGTCACTGGGTAAGATTTGCATGTAAACTTGCACATGATTAATATGCTTGTTGTTGGAAATATATTCGGATAGTTTTCCGCACAATATTAAATGCTTGCGTATGTGCGCGCGCTGATGCGTACACGCAACTATAATTGTTTTAATGAATCTTTCTTTAGCTCAAAGCGACGCAATTGGCATTCTGTACTCTTTCTACGGTGACGAATCGAATCTACAATTTCAGCGTTGTAACTCCATAAACTAAGTATTGAACCACCAGATGACACGTGCAGTTGGAAATAACATATTAAAAAGGAAATTAATGAAATGCATTTATTTAATGTTTAACTTCACTGTGTTTGTTTATTCGTCATATTGTTTTGTTAGGCACATTTGTTTCACAAGATTTGCACTTTTTCTTGAGATTTTCAAACACTTAGCGTATAACGTCAATGCGTTTCAACAAACATTTACTAGACTTATTCTTGACCAGTTATCAAAATGGAACCTTTTGGTGTGACCTATATATAAGACAAAATAAGCAAAAAGGAAACGGTATTTGGTGTAAACTTTATTTCCTGTCGCCAGTTGTTATGGTAAACAATGACTAACGTCGGTGTTATTTTAAATGCATGAAGAAGCAAAGACAAAAGAATTCGGTAATGTATGTGAATTACTGCACAAAACCTGAGAGAGAGAAAAAAACATTTCAGGTTGAATTTGGGTAGGCTGACAAAATTTTATGTTTTCAGAATAAGAAACATTGATAAAATGAGCTTATTTTGTTTTAATTTTTACCGCCATAGACACATTCCCCCATATTCTATAAAGCACTGTCATATATTTGTTTATTTTTGAATTTCGCGCAAAGCTACACGAGGGCTATCTACGATAGCCGTTCTTACTTTTACAGTGTAAGACTAGAGGGAAGGCAGCTAGTCGTCTACTTTTTTACCAATGAATAGGGGAATTAACTGTAACATTATGAATACCCCATGGCTGAAAGGACAAGCATGTTTGGTGTATGAGAATTCGAACCCGCGACCATCGGATTATGAATCGAACGCTTTAACCACTTGGCTACGCCGGGCCACTGTCACATAAGTTGGGAATTTTGTACCCCTACGAAGCGGTTTGAAATATTAAATTAAACCCGACATTGGGTATTTCGTTTTTCTTTAACAGTAGTACTGAAAGAGGCTAAAAAAAGTGCTGTTTCATGTTTGTTTTGTTTCTTTCTTTTTAAGGTTATAAACAACCGAGAAACTTACATCACCTCTTATGAACGTCTAAAAACATCCGACTTAATGATTCAGTACATCCTTTTAAACAGGTGTTTCTGCGTAGTCGATATACCATTATGGTAAATGTGACTAAAAATGCAGCCTTCGGTATTGGCCTACTTTGTCATCGTGAGGTGTGAACCCTTTAACGCAACTCAGCCCACGTGCCGAAGGGTGGGCTTTGTTCGTATTCCGCCCACCTGTCCCTTAGGACCCGCTGAGTTATTATTGGACAGGCGAATCCTAAAAGTCATGAAAAGTGTAGTCTTTATATGGATGTAATGTTATCAACCAATATTACAAATCACATTTCACTGACAAACAATTAGGTTAGTACTATTTTATCATCTTACCCTTTGGGATGTTTCATACAATTCAGGTTTTAGCAGTTTAATAAGTTGAAGTTCCGATTTAATTTTCAACGCTTATTTGTTTGTTTCCATATTTTACAAATAGCTGTATCTCTAGTAATAAATAATTGAAAACAAAACACATGAAGAAAGAAAACCGGAGACTGCGATTTAAATCTAAAGTAAATTGTTACTTCTACTTATGGTCTGCCAACTACTGAACAAAGTATGAAGGGGTGGGGAATTTCAGTCTGATTGATCCAGTTTGGTAAACCTACTGAACTGAAGAAAAGGTGGAATCTTAAATTGATACATGCAAAATGAGTGAAAATGATAACGTAAGAACACCTACCGGAGAAAAGTTGTAACATGTGGAAAAAAGCGTCAAAAAAGGAAGACAATTGTAAAAATACAGGAACGGGTGAAATGTTAGAGAAATTATGGCCATTTTTATCAAATTATTATTAATGTGTACATTCTTCTTGGAAACATTTATAAGGCCAGGTGGTTAAGACATTCGACTCGTAATCCTAGGGTCGCGGGTTTGAATCCCCGTCGCACCAAACATGCTCGCCCTTCCAGCCGTGGGAGCGTTATAAAGTGACGGTCAATTCCACTATTCGTTGGTTAAAAAAGTAGCCCAAGAGTTAGCGGTGGGTGGTGATAACTGGCTGTCTTCCCTCTAGTCTTACACTGTTAAATTAGGGACGGCTAACGCAGATAGCCCTCGTGTAGCTTTGCGCGAAAATCAAAACACACCAAACATTTATAAAGTTATTTTTCTCAATACGCATGGCTAAAAAAAATTTATAATTGTTATGAAGAAAGTTTGTGTGGGAGTGGAGGCGAAATGTGCGCCGTCAATTTGTATAGTGACTCGTAAAGACGATCAAATTGTATGTTTTCGGAATAACCAGTGTTCCATTTTATGTTCTTATTTTAAGGTTTTACTGTTTGTTTAACGGACAACACTGCATGACTGAAACTTTCGTATTTGTATGATTTTGATAATTCTTGGCAAGTGTGTATCTGTTTTAATGAAATCAGTGATGAATTAGTATGTAAACAATTTGTTAAAACATTAATAAGAAGATTTTAAACATTTGTATTTATTCCGTTGAGTTATTTTAATATTCTAAAAAAAATTACTCAAAATAAGTAACACGGGTTTATTTGGACCCTGGTGACGAACCGATGAGTTTCGGTTTTTTACTGAGATCACACAAGCTAACTAGTATAAGGTGAGAGTTAGGCTTAACCCAGGTAACCTACATTCTTGTTTTCGTATCTGAATCGTAAGATTCGTCCATATATCTGATTGTACATGTAGTCTCATATAAAGGTATTAATGACTATTGTGTTGTTTTGTTTTAATCGGCTGTCACTGTTACACATTCCATTTCGTGCTCAATTAAACCTTTCTTCTACATTCATTTTCATCAGCCAACATTCATTTAGAGGATTTAAAGAAGAGGTTATTCAGTCATTTCAACTAACCTGTAATTTGTATGTGCAGGTTTATGTTCATTGATGTTTTAACATGCATTTGGTTTTGTCACTGTAGTCGTACCTAAAGAGTAGCAGTGATTATAGTAGATCTGATTAGGATTTTTTAAAAATAAGTTTATCAATCTTCTCCGCCCCCCCGCTCGTACAGCGGTATGTCTATGGATTTACAACGCTAAAATCAGGTGTTCGATTCTCCACGGTGGGCTCAGCAGATAGCCCGATGTGGCTTTGCTATAAAAAAACACATACTTAATCTTCCACTTCATCATTAGAAATATAGGGGTTTAGGTTTTTCTGTTGTCCTCTCAGAAATAAGACTGTGTAACAAAGGTTTTACTTTTTCTTGTTCCTGGGCAGAAAGTGTTATTTTCCAATTGCTTATGTCTAAAATAAATGGAAAAGATCTATTTTTATTTCAAACTTTGCTTTTGTGAAGTGGGAGCGTATAACGAAAGCATGATGGGAGACTATATTTGGGGGCTGGTACATGGAATTTATATTACAATCGCAAATCTCGAAAACTACTCACTTCTAAACATTTTTGTATAACTTTAGTATAAATACATTTAAATCTTGATTCATATGTTGGTTTATTCAGACCTTATGTAACTGAAAATGTGCAAATTTGCCCGTTTTTACATAGAAAATAGGTTAATTTCTAAATTTCATTATCCAGGTCACAAAAGCAAAGTTTGAAGGGAATAATGGCCATTTTCTGTACATAAGCAATTAAGAAATAACGCATACTATCTAGGAACAAAATTTGTGTTGCATAGTGTAATCCAAGGCACTACCAGATATGATTGTATAAATATTAGAAAAATTAACTCGTTTTAACAAAATTAAGAAGTCTTGTATTTTCTGAAATAGTTCCACAAAAGCAACTTGTTTTCCCGAGGAAATATCGAAGAATGTAAACCTCTAACTTGTATACTTTTATTAACGAGACTTAAAGTGTGGTATAAAAAATTAATTAGTTTATCTGAATCATATCAGGAGTTTATACAACAACTCGGAACTTTTTAAAATTTCCTTTAACAGTTGCAACCTAATTTTATATAACATTTTGTTTGCATTTTCTTCGGTTAACCGAGTAAACCGTAAATAATCTTTCTACCAAGCGAAGAGTGTTAGCTTATGTCTTAAAATGTTCGACATTTTTCTGGAAAAAAAAAAGAAGTGATATTTGTACCTGGTATTGCTTGATTGGTTTGGTTTGTTTTGAATTTCGCGCAAAGCTACACGAGAGCCATCTGCGCTAGCCGATCCTAATTTAGCAGTGTAAGACCAGAGGGAAAGGCAGCTAGTCATCACCACCCACCGCCAACCCTTGGGCTACTCGTTTGCCAACTAACAGTGGGATTGACCGTTACTTTATAATGCCCTTACAACTGAAAGGCGAGCATGTTTGGTGTGACGGAGATTCGAACCCGCGATCCTCAGATTACGAGTCGAGTGCCTTATCCATTTGGCCATGCCGGGTCAAGTATTGCTTCAACTGTTTACAAAAGTGCAATGGAAAACCTGAACCCTTCAGTGTTTCTTAAGGAATGTTATCAGGACTCAAATAACCTCTTGATTATCGTTCCTTGAAACACTCGCAGTCTATATTCACATTTCAGTTATATAATTCTGAATTACTTAGTGAGCCAGTATCGAGTTTTACATGTTGGCATAACACCCACACTGACATTATATCATGGATAGATGGTTAGGGCGCTCAACTCGCAATCTGAGAGTCACGGGTTCAAATTTCCGTCACACTAGACATGCTTACCTTTTTAGCCGTAAGGGCGTTATAATGTTATAATCATTTCCACTATTCGTTGGTAAAAGAATAGCCATAGAGTTGGCGATGGGTGGTAATGACTAGTTGCCTTTCCTCTCGTCTTACACTGTAAAATTAAGGACGGCTAGCGCAGAAAGCCCCCATGTAACTTTGCGCAAAATTGACAAAAACAAAACAAAATCGAAATTATAATATTTTTCTTAAGATAACAACCCTTTACCTCACCGATGTTGTGCAGTGTTAGCCTAAGTATCTTTACTGAGGTCACAAGTTAGTGAATGAACTCCACTTCTGTCGTGGAGACCGGTCTGGACAAGAGACCTGAACACGTAGAGAGCATCGACTTTTCTTTTTAAGTAATCACACGAAGTCTTATGTGTTGGCTAATATTTTATAATTATTAAACACTTTACAATAAACGCGTGTGTGTTTATTGTTAATATGATTTAAACTGCTGCGTCATTTCGGTAAAAAAACATCTTTTCTTTAAAGTAATAGACACAAGTGGGGAAACAGCAAAGTAATGTTATCATTATTCATTGTTGATAATAGCAGTTAGTGAATTTTTTCGTTTTCATTATACATCAGAAAATGTCGAAGTTAAGCTGAAAATACTGCGTAAATTAGGCTTAGTTTTTTGTTTGTTTGTTTTGATTTTTCTCACTCATCTATCAAAGTATCTCGGGATGTGGAAAGATGTAATCTCGCTTCTTTTTGAACTCAACATGTTTAGAGTTGCAGTTTGCATGTACTTTTCTCTCTGGATTTACGGTTATTTTTGTATATCTGGGTGAGAAAAGTGTTTTTCACAATGATGAATTCCTAGAAATATTATAAAGGTCGACACAAGCTAAAGTGAAGTACATTTATAAAATATTTTAAATGTTTTGAGATAGAATTGAATCAAAATTTTTGATTAAGTTATACAGTAATAGAACAAAGAATATTTCGTAAAATTGTGTTGTTTATGTGCGTTACAACGGTGTAGTTTTTCTGCAAAGAAGCCAGAAAAATTAGTTGTTCCTCTATATGTTTTGGTGCTTAGAAAACGAAAACTGCCTTTCTTCAAGTAAAATTATCTCTTTCACCATGTTTGTCAGTAAATCTAGAGGGTGGCCCGTAAGTCCCTACCCATTCATATGTTATTATGTTATATTCAGTTACGCATGTATTATAAATTTGTTTCGTTTTTTCAGAGAAATATGGCCGATGTAAGCCCATTTACACTTGAAGAGAGTATTGTGACAAGTATGTGAGAACATGAGCGCAAGAATACTGGTGACAGCACACAGATACACTGGATACATAAGATATATGGATGGGTAGGAACTTACGGGCCACCCTGTATAAATTCCTAGCGTTGAAAGATTCAATTTATTCCTGAAAAAAACAACAACACACAAATGTTGTGCACTTGAAGGATTTTACTCACGTGCTTGCAGTACCTGCCAGTCTGCAAGACTAAGCCTTTTAGAAACTACTTTATTACTTTTTGATAATATGAGCAATTACTTGTTACTGTTTAAAATTATTAGCTAGCCCCTCGAGCTTCTGTTTTAATAATATAAATAAATATAATTACAGGGTACTTTTAAATTAATTTTCCAGTATGCACTGTACAATGTTAGCTTCTTCGTGTGTGAAGTGTAACACTTTTTTTCCAACGTACAGTACTATAAAATGTGATGTCTGTTCTAATAAACTAGTATGTTTCTCTTAAAAACCTAAGTATATAAAACCTGTGGAGAATTATGACCTGAAATGTTAACACTTCAGAGTTTTCCATGTAACAGGTAGCTTTCGATGTGCAACTCTTCATATTTTATAATTTCGTCATGACTGTGGGTTTTATTAAGTTTCGTAATTTTCATGTGCGGGTGGCCTTTCCATTTTACAGTGCACTATTTCATTTTAAGCGTAGGCTCTAGATTTCCTATTATGTGTTCGTTTTGTTGTGGGCGTCGCGGTGGCAGTCGAGTAAAATGAACTTGTAGAAATTATACAAGTTTCCTGTTTTCTAACATTGGAAACCGTCTAAATAACTGACTCGTTTGGAACAACTGACGTGGTATTCCTGGTTTAATCCTGTGTTATCGACACAGCTGTCGTTAAACTCGTTACAAAGTTAAATTGTTTCGGATTTGGACCCGAAACATATTAAACACCAAGCGAGCACTTTACCAACTGAGCATGTGGGCTAGAAAAGACGTTTTAATTTATTCAAGTTAATATAGCAGTAATAAATACGACTGCAGAATATCATCGGTATTTTGAACAATAATTTGTTTTCGCGGAAGGGGGGGGGTCCTGTATGATGCCAAACGTAACAAGTCAGCCATCCGTCTCCTATAATACAACTACGCCCTTATTTAAAATTGCAAAGTGTTAAATAAAAGATCTACAGAAATGTATTAGGCAGATCCGGGCATGCTGTTTACACATAATTGGTAAGTTTCCAATGTGTGTGTGTGTAAACTGATTCAGATTCAGTTCCTTCAGGAACTGTTTTTTTTCTTCCTCTTCTGGATTAGGTAGCAACAAAAATATCTGTATAGCAATTGATTTTTTTCATGAAAACTAAGTCTGCTCACAAAGAGAACCGCAACAAACTTGTAGGTTTATAACTTATACTCACTGTTCTAATCGGAAAGTTTTTCAAGAGGTAATTAGCCGTGTATACGCATTAAACCTCAGAAACTGAACTGTTGTCAATTCCGTCATTTAGAGAACAAAAGGGGGAAGTGATACTGCATACTTCGGTTCATGTCAGTCTTCTCACTCAGTCACTGATCCTAGTGATTATTAAGTCTACGAGAAGTTGACATTTCTAGGGTCTTTCAAAATAAGGATTACCAGTTTATCTTGTTGGTCAATTCTCCTAAACCCAAGGCATTGTATACAATTACTTTCACGCATTTGAACTGGTCGTCCATCGTTCTATCTCGTGTTGCTGTGTTCAGTTTGTTTATTTAATTTTAAACAAGTTTCACTTCTGAAAATTGTAATTAACTTTGTCTGTTGTTTGACGCCGGAAATTCGAGCGTTTCTACTCTTGAGGATTACCAAGGCATGACTAATAAATAGCATAACTAATTTTCACCTTAGAAATGAAATCTTGATTTTAATGGAATTTCCAATTATGAATCATATCTTCCTTTATAATTACTTTAATGTTTCACAGTGAATAACGCTGGGATGAAAGACCTCAGTTGTTACGTGATCAATTTATCTTTCAAAGAAGAATCTTCTGAGTGTTGGTTGTACATATCATTTGTTTGCTTATAGCAGAGCTACATCGGGCTATCTGCTGAGTCCACCGAGGGAAATCGAACCCCTGATTTTAGCGTTGTAATTCCGTAGACTTATCACTGTACCAATGAGGAATTGCACATGTCGTACATTTTGTCATCGGAGGTGTATAACACAATAGCTTGGAAATTTCAAATTATTTTCGATAGTATTTGATTGAAAAGTAATACTTGTTAAGTTGTGAACGCTTTTTCCAAGTTGGCAAAGCAAGGTTATATTTATAGTTGTCATAATACGGTAGTATTAGGCTTAACATATTTTAATTCTTTATGCAAAAGTTTAGATATTGTTATGATATACTCCTTTAATTCTTAAGCCCTTAAGAATTAAATAAAAATGTAATGGTAAAAAGTATAATAGATCTAATACTAATGTTTTTTTTATTTTACTTTTGAATACCTGAACGACCCAAAACAGCGCATATGACATTATTGTTTCCATGTTCACGAGTTTATTCTGTTTTAAAATAATGACAAATCATCAATTTTTTTTTGTTAGAAATATCTGACTGAAGCCCATGGAGTCATCTAAACATGTCACAGTACGTTACTTTTCTTGGTGTGTGTTTGGTTGTTTAATATCCTAGATATATTTAAAAAGCATTCTCTGAATTTTTTGTCGGATTAATCTTTTTTTCACAATTTTATCTTCCACTTAACTAACACGTGCAAGCCAAGCATGCCGATTTGTACATTTTATTTTTGATTTGCTAAAAATTCACCGCTGTAAAAGAAACAAATTACATATGGGTCATGGGCAACAACCTAGTTGTTATTCTTTCAAATTATAATGAATCCGAAAGCCCATATCTTAAGTCTGTAAAACATTGCTCTCATCAAGTGTGGGAGAATTAAGGGATGATCCAATCTTGCTATTACATAACAATAACTCAAGAATTGAGGGTGAGTGTTTGTTGACCAGCTAGTCGCCTTCACTCTAGTCTGCATATACAAAATAAGTTCCGATATTTATGTAACATCCTAAGCAAACAAAATATATATCTCGGACTTTAAATACGTGTCATGTATGAATGTATATACCATTTTTATTAGTTACACTACGGTTCTTTTGCTCTCTTTTATAACCATTTTTTTATAACACATTGTGTTATGTATTATAATTTATCTCAGAGGAGCCTCCAATTTATTGTTACGTATTTCAACTTCAAATAGCCTGAAACCAAGTTAAATTGTAATTTAAATTTAGAAGTTAATCAGTTGTAGAGACGTATCAAGTTAGTTGGTGTTTGCCAACAAAATTGATATATCCATTTTCCTACGTAATACGCTGGCATCCAAGCCTATTTTGCCGATTCTTTCCAGGGTCCAAATAGTCATTTTACAATTACTTTTTTAGGAATAGTGTATATGTAGCCTTTGTGTCCCAGCATTGGCTACTTTAAAGTGGCACTTTAAAAAGAAAATAGAGCACGATTCACCGGTGTGTCATGTGGGTTTTACTAGAAGACTATTATGACCCAACGTGTTAAATAAAAATACAATCTGTAATAACAGTTATTACAAATAATTTATATACAAAAGTTTTACAAACTTACAAATAGTATTGAGTCTTTATCTGGTCTGAAGCTGAATATTTTAATGATGTTTTACAATAAGCAAATTAATTCTGAGTTGGTATTGGTATACTTTACTTGACGGGGAGCTGTTGCTTGTACTTCATTAGAAAGTAGACTTAATTGTAATTAACTTTGATTTTGTTATGAATTCAAAACGTGGTTAACAAATTGGTACAAGCATACAGACATCAGGGAACAGATGGAAAAGGTTTTGAGCCAACAAATTAATCTTTACCTTCTTCTAAGGATAGAGTTTTGATGGAAGTTAAGCAGGATCAAATGAGGAGTACAAGGGATGATCTATTAACTGACATACTCATGATTGTGATAAACAACATGCAGGATAGATCATGATCAAACTGCCTTCCTGATGAACTCCTCCTTCCCTTTTAGGCTTTGTTTTTTTATTTAGAGATATAAAATATTGTGTCATTGAGTTCTCCCATAGAAAGACTAACAGTTATTATACCAATTGCAACAATTTTCAATGAACTTCAATAATATATCAATACTACTGATTCTTATAGTATTACGAAAATCTGAAGGACTTTTTCAGGATAAACAATTTAGTATTTATCTGTTTTATTAATACATTGAGTTTCACTCTCATTTATGATTTAATAATAATGATATTTCACAACAGTCTTATAATTTCTTTTTGCATGGAAGAATGTATCCTGATTGGGGCAATAGCCAAATGTCCATCACTTCTTGGACTTCAGCAAAGGCATCGCATCTGCAGAGGATAGAAGCTATTTAAGTAATGCACTTAAGTTCAACTGTAAATTATTTATTCTGTGTATTATAACCATGGAATCAATTTAATATTGCTACAGTTGAGTTGTTGATGTCATGATTGCATATATGGTGAACATTTAAATAAACATTAATTTCTTTCATTTTCATTAAACATTGTAAAAATTCTACACACTCTACTTCTATGAGATTTGAAGTTCTGAAGCAAACAACAAAGTCCTCTTCAGTGTCAAATGCATCTGATGCAATTCTGCCCAGGAATTGATCCAAGTGTTTGAACCAATAAATTTTTCCTTTCATCAATTCTCCTCTGGAAATGTGATGCTGGACTATTAGTAGTGCACTAATGTCTGGATCTTCTGTTTTCAGGTTGTCAAGTTCTACCAACTGCAGTTGCATCTCTTCACTGACAAATAAAGGAGATACAGAAGATTGTACAAGTGTTATATACTGTAATAGTCTTTCTTCCTAGTTTGATTTTCCCAGACCATGATAAACAAGTGGAAGTCTTGCTCTGCCTAGCAGATTGTGTTACAAGTTTCTGGTAGTATTTCCCTTTTTGTATTTTTTTCTCTGGGTCTTCTCTTCATGACTGAGAGGCTCTTTCTGAGCTCCATTTTCCCTTTCAATATCAACGTTAGCTCTTGATGTGAGACTTGTATCTTAGATTTTAGTGGCTATTAGAGCATTCAGTATAATACTTTATATTCTTCTGCATATAGATGCATTCATAACTTGCTAAACAATTCCTCAGTCTTTGATGAAGCCTGTCATTCAGTGCCATCTTCTTGGTTGTCCTGAACCAGTTTTCAACAGTAACATATGCCTTCTTTAGGTTTAGCTCCCTGAACATTATTCCATTCCACAAAGGTATTGTTGCAGTATATGACTAGCAGGTTAATAAGCTATGGAAAATAAAGCATACTTGGTTTTTTGTAAAACCAAGGTAGTGTTGTCAAATTCACCTTTTGTTTTTTGTGTCGGCATATTTTTTCCCATACTTTTTGAGAAAGGTGTTTCCCGAAGCTTATTTCTTTAAAGGTGAACTCTACCAAGTCACTTGCTGTGTTTTTTTCACAATGATCACTCAGATTTTATATTCTTTGATCATAAACTAACTTCTGCATCACAGTCACATGCTCCTTGTATTCATTGGTTTTCCCCTTTTGAAATGAAAACGTATTTTCTTCTTCTTCTCAGCTATGTGTGGATATCTTCTATGTTGACTGCGCTCTGTATAAAATCTAATTAATAGAAAAACAATAGCTTTGCTTTTTATTTTTCTGCCTGAACTTTTGTGGCCTTTAGACTGACAAGCTTGATTATGTGTGCTGCACAGATGTGCAGCTTAGTGAAATTACAGGGTATTTGGCCGTCACAAGCTAAATAGCATATCTTTAAATACTTCTAGAGACTTACCTGATTGAAGGCTATTGTATAAGCATGGATTAGTACCCAGGTGAAGTTCATATCTACCTTTTGAGGACTTGGGCAAAGCTAACAGGCATTGCAAAAATTACAAGATAAAGAGGTTAACCAATGCTGAATGGTAGGCATGCTTTCAACCAATGATAGCATCTCATTTTTGTGGACTGTGTTGAAATGCAAAGAGCATAGTAAAGAATGTTTTGCTTATAGTCCTTAGGCTTTGCAACTATGTATCCAGTTACATCCAGGTAAAGGTAACAGTTTTTGGAAAACTGAAGGTTTTCCATTACATATAATTTGGCATCCAAGTATGTGTGAACAACAAATGAACAAATGTTTATGCATTATATGTGGACATGTTTTTCTTGAGATAGGGTTAAGTTCCTGGTGTTTTTGCACTGTCCTACAATCCATATATTCATTTTAACCAAACCTGTTTTCAAGGTTTCTTCCACTTTAAATTTTCTGAATTATTTCATTTGGCTTGAAAGTATTTAGATTATCTGCTACAATCCGTTCTGTATCTGCAGGTTTGTTCTCTTTTACTATCTTGTGTTCCTTCTGAACTCTTGTAAATTTTTGTTGTTAACTGTACCAGTAACATCCACCAATACAATAACTTCATGCTGATTATTTTTTTGGCTTCTTTTAAATGATGCCACAAGCATCATCTTTTACCTCTTTTTACCTCTGAAACTCACTTTGGGCTTGGCTAAGCATTTCTAGTTTTTACAAATGATATATTCCCCTTGAATTACACATAGAGAAAAAAAGTGTTCCAAAGTAATTCAACCCTTTATATTTGTACGTTAGTGACGACTTTCAGTAGATGGGAATAAGATGCTGTACAAATAGGAAGTCAACTTTAACCTCATGAAGAAATGATGGTTAATTTGAGTGTTTAGAAGAAAATGAAACAATAGAAAAATAGAGTCTCTCTGCAGAGATATAATTACACACATATCAAAGAGCTGGTTATGATAAAAAAAAAAACCAATTATATATAATTGTTTTGGGAAATATGCTGTCCAAGTAATGTAAAATTTGTTTGGTAAATTGATAACAATAAAAATTGTTGGGCGTGAAAACAAGTTCTTTTGTGTTATGTAGAGGTTGCTGCCTTCCTGAAAACAAAGATGTGGGATGTCCGGGTGGTTTGCTTCCTGTTTCTCATCACTTTTGTTTCATCTCAAGAGTAAGTACATAATATCTCTACTATCTGCCAAACTGATATGACAGTTTAGGAAAAGTTAATTCCTCTTTGCCATTTTGCATTTCATTAGTAAAGTTGTTGACCTCACTTGTCAGAGGTGTGTCCATACTTATGATTCAGAAATTCCAATTACACACAGGTTAAATTAGTTAAGAAAATTTTTAGCAAAATAACTTATTTGATAGCCTCTTGAACCATATGTATCTTCTACACAGCTAGGCAAGTATAATTTTAGTAACTTGTTACCCAACTGTGCTAGAGACTTTCTAACAATAAATATAAAACCATAATAAATTAAACTTATTTTTATGTAGTAAGTATTAGTGAATAGCTATTGTTTCATCATAAAGATGTTGTTGTTGTTTTTTGATAAAAGTTAAAAAGGAAAAACTTTGATAAACACTGAATTAAAAAACATTAGTTGTATTTTCTGTAATGTAAACTTTCAAATTCACTTGTATACAAACCATAATAATTGTATGATATGTGATTCTATAAGGATTACCTATATTTATAGAATATTTTCTGACTGCTTTTAGTTCTCTGTATTAGTACATTTACTGTCATAAAAAGAAGAAAAAAAGAGAGAGAGAGAAACTCTTGATGACCAGAAACCCACTTGAAATGAAAATGCATCTCAGAACAGCTGTTATTGGTATTAACACTGGTATTTATAAGCAGAGAACAACGTTTTGACCTTCCTAGGTCATCTTCAGGTTAACAAAGAAGGAAGGTCAAAATGTTGTTCTCTGCTTGTAAATAAAAGTGTTAGTACCCACACCAGCTGTTCTGAGATACAGAGAAACTGAAATGGGATGCTTAATGGGAGGAAAACAAATGAGACACCCATTGTTATTTATGTAATATTAATCCTGTTTCATTCCTGTCACATATAGTTTAAAGCTTCTTTAATCATAAAGTTTTGGGTAATCAAGTTATGTACTTGAACAAAAGTTTTCAAAGTAACAGGTTAATTTTAAAACTGATAAAAATAAATTAGTAAATTTTAATGTCTAAAACAACAATACGAGAAAAAATTCAGTGTAGAAATAAGTGTGCATTTGGAGGTACTCAGTGGTGGATTTAAGATTATGTGAGTCTAGGGACTAATAATTTTTGTGGGCCCTACATCCCATGTATTTCTTTAGCCACTACCTAAATACACCACTGTAGATATTAGATTTTTGTAATTATAATTGTTCTTAGCAAATGCACACTTTGCTTCTTAGAATTAAGTAAGAAGAGAGCAATGTATAACCTTTACTATGCATGAAATGGTTAAGGTTATTTTATGTACATTTAAAGTGTTAAACTGATTATAATGTTGTCTTGGGAAACAGAACAACTGAAGTCCCTGTAATTGAAACAACAACACCAGCACCACCAGTTAATAATGCAACATACACAATTGTTGCTCCAGCAAAGCTCAGACCAAATCTTGAGTATCACATCAGTGTATCAGTACATGATGTCAAATCTCCAGTGGAGGTGACAGTAGCTGTGGCTGGACCAGCAGATAATGGAAACTTCAATACAGTGAACAGCGTTGTCACTTTGAATTCAGGTACGATTTTCAAGATTTATTATCATTTGTTATGTTTTTAAGTCTGTCCATTAAAAAAAGTCAACTTGTATTTGTGCAAAACAAATAATTGCACGTTTTCTGTCCTAAATGTTTGATATAAATAACTTTTAATAAATGGTATAACAGTAATAACTTTTGTTTAATTTTTCAAATTATCCTGAATAAACTCTGTAAAAAGTTTATTTTTAAACTGTTTACCTGTGACAAAATACGTATTATAATGGAGAATGTGCTTTTATAAATGAATTTGAATATTCAAATGAGGCATCTTAAATATGCTTCAAAATTGAATTATGGACATGATATTTAATTAATGTGTACTGGACAATATACTAACACCTTTTTATTCTGCCTGAATGTTTTTTTATCTTTTTAATAATTTTTATTTTATAGGTGAAACGCAGATTTTAAATTTTCAGGTAAGGTTTTATTTTTTTTATTTTTTAATTAACTGTGAACAAGTATTCTGTATGAAAAAATAATTTCTTTTTTAAATTTCGAGCAAATATTTTTGAACAACTTATTCATGGATTAAAAGAATTAACTCTACTAGTAAACCAATCATTTGTTTAATTGATATTAAGTTATTGTAATAATTAAATCTTTTGTGCACATTGAAGTTTTGAAATAAACTAGTATGTTATTACATAATTATATCATTTGCCCCAATATATGATGTATTTCAAACTTTATAAATGGATATGTTTTTTAGTATTCAAATATTACTTATTGAAGAAATAATATGCTACCTTAAGAAATTACATTTTTTTAAAATTCTGATAACCTCAACAGATTGGAGAATGGGGACCTGGTAAGTACAACTTGACGGTGTCTGGAACAGGAGGGCTTACTTTTCGTAATGAAACAGCTTTGGAATATGAACATAAAAGCTATTCTGTATTCATCCAAACTGATAAAGCCATCTACAAACCCAGTGAGCTAGGTACGATAATAACATAGCACTATTAATAATATATATTTGTCATCATTTGAAATTGTATAGTAAACCAGATACATAAACAAAATCCAAATATAAAACTATCCATAAACTTTAACTAGGTCGAAATGTGTTCAAACTGCAAAGTAAAATTTCCTGAGAAACACTCAACTTGTATAGTCATTTGGTTTTAAACTGTTTAGGGTTTTTGTTATTTATAATGCAACTATGATGGCTTTTCTTGAAACTTTATTTATCAAAGTTTGTTACATTTAAATCTTTTCTATTGGAACTGAACACTGTGTTGGTTTACTAAATTACTAACTATATTTTGTTTCATAGATTCTGTAGTACACATTGCAAACTTTTGAATTAACTATTGGACTAGGGCTTTGTTGAATTTCCAATACTTGTTAATTAAGAAACAGTATGTTTACCCCCAAAAAATACATATTAATATCCAAATATAATGTTATACTATTGATTTATTAAAGTAGTATGTATAAATGTTATTTAAAACTAGTGCTAAGATGTTATATTATCAGTTGATATAAATTAATGATTACTTAGTAATATGTATGGATAAGTTTTGTTGTTTAAGTTAATTTGTGTAAAACTAGTGCTAATAGAAATGCTGTTAATTACATTGTCTGCTATCAATTTCTTTTATTGTGGTTACTTGCTACCTTGGATAATGGATTTTATTAAATTCTCTAAACTTTTTAAATGTAAATATGATAGATTTGTGATTCACAGTTGTAAACTGAATTACATAATAGTTTAGAATATGTTCTGTTTAAGGTTTTGCAAAGATAATTAAATGAAAATTACATTTTAACAGGACAATTAATTTGTAAAAATGTTTTTACAGTCCAGTACAGAGTGATTGTTGTCAACCCTTTCCTCATTCCTAGTGTGACAGGTGCTATAGATATCCATATCACGGTAAGCATCTTTTGTCAACACAGAGGTAAGTTTGTTTCGTCATTAGTGGTACTATATATTTTTGTACTGGTTGCATCATTTTGTGACTTGTGATACTCGAAATGTAGCACAAAACCTTAATGACCACCAACTAACTTTAAAGTAACGCTACTATACTAAAATGTTTTCATTGGTAAAAGAGTAGCTCAAGAGTTGGCAGTGGGTGGTGATGACTAGCCACCTTCTGTCTAGTCTTACATTGCTAAATTAGGGACAGCTAGCATAGATAACCCTCATGTAGCTTTGTGCAAAATTCAAAACAAACCAAACCAGCTAAAATGTTTTCAGTTTTTTATACTACCTGTCACAGCAGTAAGTGGTGATAGAAATCATCAGTGTTTAAGGCCCATTTAAAACCTTGCTAGGCATTAGCATGTATAAGAAATCACATCAGTTAATTTTAGTTACTTATGATAAATAAAATAAAATAAATTTATTATTGTGTATTGGATGTACTACTAATGAATGCATACAATGAACTTTTAATCTAGTGAATTAAAAACTGTTCATATACAATAGAGGGAGTTTTGAAATTGAAAATAGTATAGAGGGGAATTCTGAGTGCTTATAAACTCTTTATTTCTATAACCATTGTGAGACTAAAATAAACAGTATTTTTAGAGGTTTCACTTTCTTTTATAGAGAGTTATAAAAATAGTCCATATGAAGTACTTCATTTACCTGTCTTTAGATGTACCCTCGTGTGTTTGGGGGATGAATAGTTTGCTTACTCATCTTTAGGTGTAACCTCGTGTGTTTTGGAGATAGTCTGCTTGCCTGTCTTCAGGTAATTCGAAGTGACTCTTCACAGTACAGCTTGTAGCTTCTGTATGTGTCACACTGTTTCCATTACACATCACATGGAATATTTGAGTTAGTTAGGTACCCATCAGTTCTTTCACACGTGAAACTTCACCCGTTATACTCTGTAGAATAGTGTCTCTGAACTTCGCTTTTGTTTTCGTTTCTTGTTTTGTTAAATTTCACCATTGTGATTGCCTACTCGAACATAATGAATATGATTTATAGATTATTTTTGACAAGTAACATACTTGTATTAATTGCATGTTTATCTCTAATTTATGGTTCAACAATGAAACATAATTTTTAACAGATATTTTATTGTAGGATGGCAAAGGAAATATAATCAAGCAATGGCAGAGAGTATTTACATCAAAAGGTAAGACACAACTGGTTTATGTTTGCTTTTATTTTTTCTAACAATAGATAAGTTGCACCATTATGGAAAATATTTCATCTTGTGCTGAATGTTTTTTCAGTTATTGGAGGTTTAGGCAGACAGTGTTTTTTGTTATTCCTGCTTCACAATAACCCAAGAGGGATCAGATAACTGATTTAAAAGTTGTTTTTCATTACATATTCTTCAAATAAAGTATTTTAGGATCAAAAGATAGAATTAATACAAGGAATATATTTGCATAAAAGCAATTGCTAATCGCAGTCACAACACTTGTTCAAGTGTACATTAAAAAGATGCAAAAACAAAATAGAGATTAATTTCCACTCGTTTGTTTGCCGGCCATCTTTAGCTAAAACTGACATTGAGTCACATGTTCATAAATATTATTGTTGCTTTATGCACATCCTAGAGGTTCAGAAACGTTTTTTTTTGTACCCATTTTTTGTGGAATCAAACAAAATAAATTTGCTATTACTGGTTCATTACTGCACAAGTGTAACAAAATCTTACTTAATATTTATGTTATTAAAGAATATCCTAGCTGGATTAAAGTTCTTGTTTTTTTTGTTTTTTTTTTTTTTCAGGTATTGTGTCTTTAGACTTCCAGTTAGCAGATCAACCTGTTCTGGGAGCTTGGCATATTGTTGTGAATGTCTTGGTATGTTGTACTTGTTGTCTTCTTCTCTAAATAATTAATTTATTGATTTTTCAGCACTTAACTGGCTATTTTGAGCAGAAATTCAGCATTGCAATACTTCTACAAATTAAATTTCATACTTTTCACCTTATTTCTTAAGTTTTATAATAGTTAACTCTTAGGATTGTTGTTTTTAAACAACAAAGATAAAGATGTTCTTCAATTTAAACTTTTTCTTTATAGGATGAAGAACTTCTATTTAATAAATTTGGTTCTAGAACCTTAGTCATTGGCACTGAAGAATTTAACTGTATAATTATTTTATTGTTTCTCAAGGTGTGTTGTTTGCACAAAATATACACACTACTGTTATGATTTGGATGTATTATTTAATTAAACTAGCAGAAACACCACTTTACAGGTGGCTGTTTGTTCTAGTAATTATTAATCATTGTATTCATACTTCATTGAAAACAAATTTAAGAAAAGTGAAAATTTTCTACAAAAAGAATTTTTTATTTTATTTTTTCTGAGAAGTAATGCATGGGAAAAGTGTTCCTATTGTGCTCTTTAATCATACGGAACTCATTGAATAAAAATGATTAAATGTCCAAAGCTCAACATTTTCCTAAGTTTTATTAATATAAACTATACTGTTTTTATATATTAAAAGTAATACTATTTATTGAAAAAATAAGTTTCTTACTACTACATTTAAAAATTTTATCAATAAAGATGTAATCAAACCTCACCTGAAAGTGAAAGTCATGTTCTTGTTAGGAGTAGAGTATTTTTATTTGAAATTGTGTTCTGTTATAAAGAAATGTTGTACATGCCACAATTATTTTTATAATTATCTGAATCTTGAATAACCAAAGTATGAAATGTTTTATATAGATTTTTGTTTGTTGTACCATTCGGTAGATGGCGCCACACATATTTATTATTTTGGGCACAACCATAGATAGATATATATACACATACTGGATAAATTAGAGTAAGATAAAATTTTAAAAGGTGCAGACCAGTTAAATATTGTGTGGTGATTACAACGTATGTAACCTGTCACTCTTTCTCACAAAAACTTACAGGCAGAATCCATTCAACTAGTAAAAACACTGTAGTATGTTTTTAATCAAAGTGAGTGATGTATGAGATGAGATGGAGGAAAAGGCACAAGGCAACAGTAAAATCGGGAAACTTTGAGAGTCTCTTAATTATCACAGATCTCTCCAGACCAATCACAATAAAAACTAAGTACACATGTATGAGATATAAACACACAGAGGAATCTATGATTTATTGATCTGACCTGTCACACTCTGTCACATTTTTTGACAAAACTTTGCAGACAGAATCACAAAGTGGGTGATGTCTTAGATGAGATAGATGAAAAGGTACAAGGCAATAGTAGAACTTAGAAACTTCAAGGCTTTTTTGAACCAAGTGTTTTGTAGCAACTTGCTTATAAATAAACTACACAATAAATTCAGATTTCTCAATCACTATAGATGACTGTAAGAATGTATGGTACAAAAACATATGATATACTCATATGTTACCTACTTACAGCCTGCATTTCATGGAACTTAAACTGCACCTTGTACTGAAACAATGCTAAAGAAAAATGTGTAATTATTAATCTTTTATAACCAAGTATACATTTGTTATGGTATTTCAGCTACTTTCTGTACGTTTTATTAACTACTGAAGTTCATTAACACGAATACTCCAACTTGATCCCATTAAAATATTTTGCATTACTTTTACCAAGTAACATCAGTTAAAACTGTTTTATCACATATGTAGTGTAAGTATTTCTGTTACTTCAGCCTTTTGTAAAAATACTTGTTACATGTGAATTATTTCATTGTTAAAAATTGATATATCTTTCCACTAATTTTGTTGAAAATAACAGGTGTACTGTATCTTCAAACAATACATTGTGGGTCAGTAATAAAGGCTCACTTATATCACAAGATTTTAATGTCAATATCAAATCCTTTGTTTCAATTTGCAAGTTAATAGTTACATTCTTTTTGTGTGTGTGACCCATACAGTATTTGTAAATGACTTCATGTAATGATTCATTATCCAGGTAAGACCACATATACACACATTTATTCGTACACATACATATTTCCATATACACATATTTTCAATGTATTTCATCACATACGTTAAAAGGTTGAACTGGACTGCCTTTGATTGTCACACAAATTATTTTAACAAAGTGCTTGGGTTACAACATGCAGATTATGTTTCAGTAACTGCAATATAGTAATATTCTGTCAAACTCAGTTTTCCTTTCAGGCATCACACAACAATCACAACAGAATTCACTTTAAAGACTGTTTAGCTAAACTACTCATATGTCAAGATTAAATGTTTCTGCTGTTGCTACAGTGTATATCAAATAAATATCCTGACAGAGCACAGCTCTCACAGCAAGTGATTAAGTTCACACTCTTTGTGTGTCCCAGAAAAGATGTAGCTGTATTTTCTGTAGAGTTTTTGCCAATGTTCTAGACCAGGTGAGTGATCCCCGTAAAATGTTCTACCTTAGAAAAGTTGCTGAGTGTCTCAAAAATGAAATGTCAGAAGACTTTCTCAGCTGTTGATAGACTATGTATTTCATCTACTAATGCCAATTCCCTTAACAATGTTAACCAAGCAACTATCATTTAACATCCTATGAATACATCTCTTGTATTTGAACTTACTTGATAGCTCAGAAAGCTAGGGTTTTATTAATCTTGGGATCATCAAACCATCCTAACTTTAGATAATTGAGTGGTAATCATACAGTGTGGTTGCATAAACAATATCACATGTTATATGAAAATTTCACATACTCTAACACCTAATAAATTTAGATTATATTGTAGTAATACATAATAAGTTTAATGTTTTCAGGTGAACTGAACTAACTTAAGAACTGTATTGGATAAGTTCATTGAACTGGAGATTTGGCAGTTTATGGTATTATGGAACATTGCAGAAGGTATAGAGGCTGAGCTTAGATCTAAGAATATATACTCTGAATAAAGTGTAAGGCACTATAAACATAATGCTTATTAGTACAAGGACAAAAACAGTGCATACTTGTATGAGCATTTCAACAACCAGCTCTACTAGATCAGACATAATTTTGGCAGTATTAATTACTTGGAGAGTTACACAAAGAAACTGCTCATTTGACTAGGAGAAGGATGATGCAGTATTTTTACAAGCCAAGTCTGTGTCATCTGATATAAGCATGAGAAACAAAGCTGTAAGGCAGTGCTGGAAGTGAGATGCTTCAATACTTTTCTAGACCCACTTGCTAAAATTTTTGCATATTCAGTACTAATAATAAATTCAGAATAAATATTGATCCTTAGGAAAGATAAACATCTGGTATATTCACATACCACATCATTATAGTAGTGAAATCACATAAAAATATAGTAACATGTCTATCTTTGTTAATTTTGTTTTTATCCACATCAGTTATTAATTTATAATTTTTAGAGGTGTATAGTGATTATAATGATCATTTTGTTATTGATGTTATTCATTCTAAATATGTTACTCTTTACTGTAGACAAGTCTGAGCCTGTTTACTTGTTTGGTAACGTTAACTCAAAAATAATCCTCTTTATCGATCTCTGTTATATTTTCAATTCTAGGGCCAGAGCTTTAACAAATCATTTACTGTTGCTGAGTATGGTGAGTATACAATAAAATGTTTTTATTAATCTTGGCATGAAGTTCTTGACCTTTTTTTTTTAACCAAAAACTAGAAAAATTTGCCATAAATATATCCTTACCAAATATGTTTGTGTGAAAGTTATTTAAAGTGAAATGGAAAAAGGGTTAAAATGAATAATAGCAAATTTCAGTAAAACTGTCTTTAACATTTTCAATATCAAAATACTTCTGTGCACTAAACACTACCAAATGGCTAAAAACTTAAAACTTTATATTGTTAAATAACTTTCTTAAGCAAAGTATTAAATTAATTTTAAATGTATTAAATTATATACCATGTTTTATTAGTACATAGTATAGAAGAGTTGTATGTGGAAGGAACCTATTATTTGTGTGTGTATGTTTATTAGTGTCCCTAAATCCATCTATACATTATTCAATATCTGTAACTATAACTAGAAGACAAGTATGTAAGTAACATAGCATAATAGGCTGCCTAATAATAACAGAAACAAACACATCTTTAGCTTCTGTTTACTTCCAAACCATAAATACACACTTTAAAAAACAGTTTATAACAAATACTTTGATTAATTGCAATGAGGGCCTCCTTTTCTACTTATTTCTCATTCTTGTTTTATATTTGCACTTGGAGATAATTTTGTGCGACTGTTAAATTTTTTTTTCATCTAATAGTTAATGTTTTCACACGATTTGTCTTCTTACAGTTCTTCCTACCTTTGAAGTGAAGATTGATCTTCCTCCTTATGCCACTTACAACAAGTCTTCCATTGTTACAACTGTTAGAGCCATGTAAGTTTTTCTTTATAAACTTCTGAAAGTTGAAATAGTGTTTATTTTGGATATCTAAAAGTCATTAGCATTATGGTTTTGTAGCAATATCCCAGTTTGTCTACTCCTGTTAGCAATAGATTAAATGAAAATAAACACACAAAAATACAATCACCAGGTTGTCAAATACAGAATAAGGTTTAGATACAAAAATCACTTTGTTTTTAAAACTGACAAGGAGCTTTTGTATTTATAATGTTTACAATATGGAGTAATAGACTTTTAAAACACTTGCACATCAATATTTCTTATGTACCTGCATATCTATGTGTGTATATATATACTACAAATATATCATATGAAAAAAACCTAGCTTGTTCTCAAGACATTATGATACTGCTTTAAAATGTTTTTTTTTTCATTTACAATAAAGTGTTTACCAAGTTTACAGAAAAATATAAAACATTTATTTTGATATATGATTACTTTATAATAGAATAAATTGGAATAAATCAGTTTTGCAGAGGTAACGATAGAGTTGATGTCGTTCGATAGGTATCTTATTTCTGCGGAGTGAATTCACAAATCTTATTCTTATGCAAAGTCAATTAGGAATAAGTTTATAAACTTTGAGACAAAACTTTTTCCTGAATTTTGTTTGGATGCATGTACTTCAGGCTAATAGACTAAAGCTGTGACCAAAGAACTACATTCAATCATGTATATATGATATAATGAAAATTATTGGCCCTATTTTGGTAAAATTAGGTTTCATGCCTTGCTGTAGAAAGAAGAATATCAAATAGTAATTCATAAAGTTCATATATGACTTGGATATGTCTGAGAATATATTGTAGTTGTTATTAATGAAACAAATATATGATGTGATTTAAAAGTCATGCTTTACAATGATAAATACTGCTCTTATTAAGATTTTTGTAAGACTGGTTTCTGTGTCCACTTTTTTTTTATGTTTGTGTGTAAAAAGTTAAAATGTCATTAACTTTGCAAGACTCTAAATTATCCTTTTCTGATATAATTAGTGTACATTTTGAATAGTTATAAGGTCATTGCTGAAAATTATGATAACGTGCAACTTTTTGCATCACCCTGTATTAATAATCAAAAAGAAAGGCTTTCAGTCCTTAGAAAATAAATAATTTGTTTCAAGAAAGCTCGATGTTGATTTAAGTTAGTACTACTATGACATGAACTTTAATATCCTTTGTGGTTTATATAACTAAATAATGACAGGATTCTTGTGCTATTACAGATATTACTGGTGAAAGTGTAAACTTAAAATTATGCTGATTGGCATTAATTATTACACTCTGTAAAGAACACTCGTAGTGAGCTTGAGAAACATTTGTTAGTATTGTATAAATTTATGTTTGTATCTAATGTACAATTTATTAGAACCCCTACATGAAACCTTAGTCATTAGTAAACTAACAGTATGGTTCTTCATCAGATATACCTATGGTAAGCCTGTGAAAGGAGATCTTACTCTTACAGTTGCTCCACGCACCAGATACAACATTTTGTCTGTTAGGCCATACGAATCTATTCAGAGGAAAGTCAAGGTGAGATTTTGCCCACAGCTTCTACTTTTGTCTTTAAAACTGTGTAAGCTCTTCATATTTTTACTTTAATTTCTGCTGATTTGAATGCAGTTTAAAACCATAGTAATAGTTTTATATAAAATAATCTTTTAACATTTAAATGCTTGATATTTAGCAACATGGATATAAACAGGAGTTGACTTAACGTGATAAATAATTTGGGAAACTTGACAGTATAATAAGACTAACAACTACAGCTAAAGTGTGGTAAATTACAAAAATGATTAAGAAAATTTAAAGAAAAAAACATAAATAACATCTGCAGATGACTTGTATACTTCACTAGGTAAGGATCTGATTTCAGATTCTAGGTAAGGATCTAACATGTAAATAACATCTGCAGATGACTTGTATACTTCACTAGGTAAGGATCTGATTAACTGAAACTTAATTTTTTTATATTGAATTTTTAATCATTTTCTTTATATCTTACTCAGTTGTTGTTTTTTAATGCTTACAACATTTTAAAGTACATTGAGATATTGGAATAATGCATTGAAACTACATACTAAATGCTTATTTACAGTTTAAATGTATCAGTGTGTGTGTGTGTGTTTTCTTATAGCAAAGCCACATCAGACTATCTGTTATCTGCTGAGCTCACCAAAGGCAATTGAACTCCTGATTTTAGCATTGTAAATCTGTAGACTTACCACTGTACTAGCAGAGGGCAAATGTATCTTATAAAAAGAAAATATATATATATATATAATGGAAATTTGTGTAACAGCTATAAACTTTAAATTTTATCACTCCACTTTTATTTACTGGTAACCTAGACTAGTCACCATAATGTTTAATTTAGTAAAGTTTATGTTTTTTAAGCACAAAGTTGCCCAATAGACCATCTATGTTCTGCCCATCAAGGGTATTGAAACTTGATTTTTAGCATTTCAAGACTGCTAAATTACAATGAGCCAGTGAAGAGAATTTAGTAAAGTAATCCATTTTATATTTAAATAAAAATAGAAAAAAATATGTAATTTTATGCAATATTCTGTAAGACAAAGTAAATCAAAAATGTATTGATATAATATTTTGATATTTTTTTATTTACTATCATTTTGTTTTTATGTATATGTCCATTAAAGAATTGGAGAATAATATTGTATATATTTTTTAATTCTTTGTCATAATGAAACATAGTGTTACATAACCTGGCATGCACTATGCAAATAAAATAAACTCTAAACTGTGACAATTTTCCTTAGTCTAATAATAATAGGTCTGATAAATTATATGCATTTTGTGAAGGAAAAATTTATTATGATGATAGCATAAGGTGAATGAAAATCTTCACTGTAAGTTATTTGGGTAAGTTATCCTAATATTTAATTCTTGCATATAAAGTTTATATTATCAAAAAAATTATTTTTAATTTATTTTTGCAGATTGATGGAACTGTAGACATTCCTTTGACTTTACAAAGAGATTTAAAATTACGGAAAGACTTGTTTAGAAGAGAGATAGAGTTCTTTGCTCTTGTGGAGGATGGGTTGACCAGCAGGAAATACAACACTACTAACACTCTGTGGATTTATGATAATGAAGTTAAAGTTCAGTTAATCAAAACATCTGAAACCTTTAAGCCTGGTCTGAAATACACATGTTTTGTAAGTCATTGTACACGTGTATTTATCATCAGATAGATACAGACATATGAAAATAAGTTCTCTAAATTCAAAACATTTCTGTCTTTCCTTAAATATTAAATATGTTAAATATTGAACATTAAATAACTGCCTATAATTAGAATATTTATAAGATTGAAAATATCTGCAAATGTATTGTTTTATATGTTTAGATATTGCATATGTATGTTGTAATGTTAGTAATATTTATATATGTTTCTTTGAATGCATAATATTAAAGATAAACTCACTTAAATAACAGTGGTAGATCAACCAGTACTATAGAGAAATTTTGTTAGTTACAAAATAATTGGCACAGTAAGATTTACTTTATGAAGTAATTAAAAACAAAATTGTCTTTCAGTCTCTCATTGTGTTGTGTATGTTGTAATGAAAAGTGATTTACTCAGTTAAAATGTCTGAAATAAGTAAATATATAGTTAAGAAAGTAACATATATGAAATTCTGAAGCAGTTGTTAATTGTTGTGGTTTGGCATAATGAAATAGTTGGATAACATAACCACAAATATGTTTACTTCAAAATCTAAAACCAAGTTAAAATGGAAAGATTAAGTGTATTTTGTATTGCATCTGAAATTATTTATAAATATGGAGCTGAACATCAGTGTTATATACTCTCCAAAGCCCTTCCAGGAGAGTAGGTTATTCCTCATGAGTCTTTTGTTCTTGCAGCTAAAAGTTGCCTATCAAGATGATACCCCAGTGGATGACAGAGAAAATCAGCTGAAGCTGAGATATGGATACTCTTATAATGAAAGTTCTTGGAAAACATCATTTTATTGGGTACCCAAGAATGGCCTAGTTAAACTTGAATTTTATCCTCCTAATGAGGATGATATTTATGTGTTAGGGATGCAGGCCGAATTTCGAGGACAGATTCACTACATTGACGGTGTTGAAGCAGCACGTTCTCCCAGTAGAAACTTTATACAAGTTACCATGCTAACACCTGTTCCAGTGGTTGCTCAGAATGTTGAGTTTGAAGTGAATGCAACAGAACCTATATCTCAGCTTGTCTATCAGGTATTATTTTTGTACATTAGTAAGTTATACACTTACTTTATAGATTTTTCATGTTTTCTTATCTTTTATTATATTTTCCTTATCTGTATAATGCTTTACATATCTTATCAAGCTAATTGTAATTTTTGTGTTTTCTGCATTACTTATGTTTTTGACTTGTATCTATTGTTTTGTATGTTAATTTGCAGCTAACTTTCTTTTAGCATGTTTTTTCTATTAAGAATCAGTTTGTGTTTTTTGTATAATTTGGTATGTTTTTACAGGGTTATAGACATAAGTAATATTTCAATATTTTTGTTTAAGAACACCAAATACCTGTTTTATGCTATTTTCCATCTCATTTTTTAATAATACTGTGGAGTTTTAAAATAATGAAAAAATTTTAAAAGGAAACTCTCACAAACACCTACTTTTATTTACAAATATAAATGCTTTTTAAAATTAATTGGGTACACTCATTTTTCCTTAGTTTTTATGAGTCAAAAATTATTAGACTTAACCCTATTTAGAAGTAAGATGACCTATAACTTTTTCATCAGGTTATGGGAAGAGGAGATATTGTGTTTGCTCAAACAGTAAAAGTACCAGATGTGACTATGCACAAGTTTAGTTTCTTGCTCACTCATCGCATGGCTCCAAAGGCCCGAGTAGTGGTGTATTATGTTCGTAAAGAAAACAAAGAAATAGTAGCTGATTCTGTCAACTTTGAAGTGGATGGTGTTTTTAGAACAGGGGTCTGTATACTTTTCAGTTTGTATAGTGAATCTTTTGGTTTCATAAATATCTCATTGAAAGCTAGAAATACATTTTATGGTCTTTTACTTCTTGTTTTTCTATTATTATTATTATCAGTTGCCTCAAGGATAGCATTTTACCAGAACAGAACATTTTATGTTTATATCAAAATAATCATATGTAGCCCAAGTGAAGTTAAATTGTTTCAAAACAAAGAGTATATAGTTGTTTATTACAATATTTCACACTACCCCAATAATAAAACTGTCTAGGTTTGTATAAACAACATGTTCAAGTTTATTTCTTTTTCAAAATTATGACACCTCATTTATAAATAGTTTTTATTTAAAACTGAAACTGTCATCATATCATGTGAAATTATCCCTACCAAATTTCATTTACGTGTTCTTTCTCTTATAAATGTTTGAGTTTTTGCATTGATACACAACACTCAAGTAATTAATTGTTTGAAATTTAGATTTAAATGAGTTTCATAAAATATTAGATCCTTTCTTTTTAGAATGTCAATTAAGCATGAACACTTATGTTTACATACATAAATTTTCCTTTAGAGTTTCATGGTAAAGTAAGGGAGGAATTCAAACTAATCTTTGAAGTCAAATATGATTTTGTTTTTAAAATGCTTTTCTTGTCAGAAAAATTGCACTAAAGAAGAAAAATATTGGGATTATTTATTTTTAGGTTACCCTCAGTACAGATGTACAAACAACAAAACCTGGTGGCAGGGTAGCAGTGGAAGTCCAAACTAAGCCTAACGCCTATGTTGGAGTGCTAGGTATTGACCAAAGTATTCTGTTATTGAAATCTGGAAATGACATTACACAACAAGATGTAAGTGCTAACAGTTAACATTGTTTGACTTACTCCATTTTGTGACCTAGCCAAAAAATGTATGTTAGTATTTATCTCACAAAGTCACCTGAAGAAACTTCTAAAATTCCAAATGTAATAAATATTTTCAGCAAGGCTAAATAAAGTGCCATTTATGTAAATGAAGAAATCATGCAATGGGGGAGGATCTCAAATTAGATATAAATGAAACACAGTGGGTTTTTCACAGATATAATTCAAGCAATTAAGAGACTAACTACTATATTTTGCCCAATTAAGTTAAAATATATGAACTGGTTTATATAAGATTGAGATGGTGGAGCATCAAAACAGTCAGATCTTACTTCAAAGTTTTTTCTTTTCTTTTTGATGATCCATTAAAGTTTATTTTCAGAAATAGCTTGTCAATACTTTGGTTATTCACACAGTAAAATAATAATATTTTAACTTAAGTATTTCACCACATTTGACACTTTGACATTCCTTAACTTTGAAAATGAAATATGTTCAAACCAGATATTAGTGTCTATAAAATCTAATGACACAGACCTTAGTTAGAACAGTTTGCATTAAGATTTAATGAATAATTGAAATAAGTAATGCAGTTTTGTGAATTTATAGAACTGTGTAGATAGTTTAAATCTTTTCAGATTTATTAAGCTTACTCTAAATGAAATGTGAAGTCCTGTTAAATAATTATTTTAGGAAGTAATGCCTGTTGAAAATTTTGAAAAACTTGCTCAAAGCAGCTCTACAAAGTCATTCATAATTTGCTAAAGTTTTACGATGAATAAATACTTGATACATATTTTGATCTATTTTACAACTTGCAAGGTTGTTTATAAAAAAAAGTTTATCGTACCAAAAGTGATCTAGTAAATATAATGACTGTAACAAGTTGTCAAGGTGTCATCAGCCTTAGAAGAATATGTAGAAGTGGTCTTGTTCTGATATGAGTAAGGTGCCCTTTAAGTCTCATGTATACAAACCTCAAACATGCATACAGCTTAAAAATATATTTGTTACATTTTGAATATAAATGAGTTGATGCTGTTCGTACAGGTTATAGAAGAACTTGGCACTTACGATGCTGGCAAGGAAAACAAATTTTGGCCTCCATGGTACAAGCGACGGAGGAAGCGTTCCCTTTGGTGGCCAGGTTCTAGTTCTGCATCTCAGATATTTAGTGTAAGTTTATTATTAATAAATATTTAATTAATTTAATGATCCTTCGTGTTTTTTTTACAAACTGCTATCTGTAAGAAAAAAGCAAACTGTATAAAGTTTACAAAATGTGCAGTCTCATTGCAGTTTAGTTAAACATGTATACCAGTTTTATAGTTTATTAATATATAAATTCATGCTCGTGTTTTATGGACATAACCATTTAAAGGGAGAGAAATGATCTTATACATGAAATGTTGTAGTTTTGCATTCACTGTATCACATCTGATTTACTATTTTATAATAATTATATGAAGTTTATGGTGTTTGTTATTTTAAGGATTCTGGGGTTGTGATCCTAACCAATGGTCTTGTGTACAAGTATGAAGAACTGAGTAAGTGTCGTATGTTACATAAGCTTTACAATTTGATTTTACTTAGAATTTTTTCACATTTATTAAAAGTATTGTTATCATTTTTCACAGTAATTTTATGCAGTTTTGTGCACTGAAACTCACCTTCTGCAAACACAACAGTTAAATTTTAAATAATCAGTTATATTATAACAAATAAAAGTGCAAGTACTACACTTAAGTTTACATCAATGATGTGGTAATTTTAACATTATAGCAGCTCCTCTGAACTATTTTCCAGATTTAAACAGTTTAATTTGCAGTTCTTACCCATCTTATGGTGGGATCATAACTTCAAAAAAATTATGAACTTGTGAATCTAGGTTGGGTAGTCTTGTGGTGGTAGCTAATGTGAGAAGCTTAATAAATTAGGCATTAGCTCACAAACCTGAATATGAAAATTATAACCAGTACAAGTGCTAAGACTTTAAGTGGCTTTTAAAAGTATAGATAATGATTTGTATTAGAAATGCAAAATATGATTTGTAGATGATAATGGTTTTAAAAATGGTATTATAAAGTTGAATTTATTTTCACTGAAATGTGTTGTTTTTTTTCCACACAAGTAATTTTTGTTTGAAGTATTCTATAGATCCAATTCAGTAGCCTTTGAAGAAATTGAAGATGATTATGCTTCACCATTTTTGGAAAATGTTCAGTCTGTAGATAACAAAGATGTTAAACTTCGAAAATATTTTCCTGAAACATGGCTTTGGAGTAACACAGAAGCAGGGTATGGTTATTAACCTTTAGAATGGAATGGCCAGAATGAAGTTAGGCAGATCTAATAAAATGAAATATTTCACAATATTTTTCTATAGAATCTTTACCATTCTTGTGAAAACAAATTTATCTGTTGAAGACAAATTTTAAAATTAAAATATGAATTGTTCTCTTGAAGCTATAGTACCTTGTTGAAAAAACAGTTTAATTATTCCCCTTTCCCTTATGAGAATAGGGATAAACTTGTTGTACTGTTTACATATCATACTTTATAATTCATATTCATCAACACATGTTCACATATATCTCCCTTTATCCAAGTTGTATGATATTAATAATTATATATTGATGAGACGATTTTGGACATAGGACATTGGTGATGACCTAAGGTACTATGGGTTGTTAGGCAAGATACAAATTGGGGGCTCATAGTATTTGATGCTAAAAAAAAAGACAGAACTTGTGCAACAGAATGATTAGGTACTGTTGTTATTGGGTCAGATGTGTGATGTTTGGGTTTTGTATCTTTGTGTATATGAATCACTTGAAGTTATCAGTAGAGGAACATCAGAAAAAAGGGCTTTAGACTCTCCAAGAGTGTATACTACTGAATATGTTTTGCACTTTCAACTATGAACACATTTTTACACATTTATCTGAACCTTAGGGGTCTCTAACTGGGCCATTTAATCTGTGTGTATAAGGTGACATTGATGTTCAGAGCTCTGATGTTCCAACACTTCATACTATAAAACATTATTATATAAGTTGTTTTATTTCTATCATACCTTACTGGCTGTATAGGAAGTGAAATCATTTCCATAGTTTTCATTTACTTTGAACCATCTTACATGCTCGCAAAGATTTGTAATTTCCATTAGGTTGTAAATTTTTTTTGAAATGATGTTTTGTGGCTAATGTATTATGTTCTCTTAATTCTATTTTCCTATCTACTGGAATATTCGTCCTTTGTTTAAAATTTCAAAGTATTGTATATTTCATAGGTAAGAAATGATGTACTTAAAAACTATTTTAATAGAAATTACTTAAATGAGTAACTTTTATATCTCTTAGAAATACTTTAGGTACCACTACTAAGTTATATAATTCTGCTACTAGTTTTATTTTTGGATAGGAAAGTATCTAATTAATATGCTGCAGGTAGGCAGATTGTTTTATGATTGCCAAAATTAAAATAATAGTCTAATAACAGTATATCAAGAGTTAACCATGTATTACATTCTAATTAAGAGTTAATGATGATATATGATATAACTAATTGCTTTCATTCATGTGAGAATTTACCTAATTAGTATTTGCAGTGCAATATATCATGTATTAAAAGCTTGATCAACCCCATAAGCAAATTGATTAATTTTGCTCTAAATGGAGGATAACATGTTTTAGAGCAATAGTTATGATTGGCAGTGGTAAGATTTTGTCATATCTAAAAATTACTTACATTCAGGTCCTTTGATTGGATATTCTGGCCTTGGTCTAAAATTTTATTTTTGTAGAATTCCCCTCCATCTTTTTTTTCAAGATATGAATAACAGAATTTTATGCAAGTTAATTATTGGTTGTCCTAATGATTCTGGCCATTCTGAAAAACCTTTTATCTAACAAGTGAAACTTGCCTAAGCCAACTTCTAGTTAACATCTATAATCTAATGCTTTGCACTTATTATATTATAGCATTACTTTAACTTGCACCACACAAAATTCATGCTGCTTGCTTGTTTGTTTTTAATGCTTGTTAAATGTATGAGTGAACTGGAGAAAAACTTTCAGTTTTGTGTATTATTTGCTAGAACTGTAAGATACGCTTTGCATTCATCTGCACAGACCATGATGTTTGTGGGATATGTGTCTAAACTGTGCTTTACAGGAAACATCCAGATGTTTTATTCACACTGGTTTAAGTGGAAACATTTTTCTTTTGGTCAGTAATTATGTTGTGAAATATTTATAATGAAACAATAATTTTGGACTGAGTTTTAGTTTTGAGCTAAATGTTATGTAATATTTCTCATCTTCCATGCTTGTTTATCAATGTTAATAGGTCTGACTGAAGTTGTCTACATCATATTTGAGAGTTAAATGAGGTTAAATCTTTGAGGTATTTAATAAGCTGTGTCCTTAACTAGAAAAAAAATTATCCTAACATTGTTAGAAAAACATGGATATTCTAGGTTACTTTTTTGAGTATTGAAATAACATTTACATTGTAATTGTCATCTCTGCTTTCAAAGTTAATCTTATTATTTAATAAACTAGGTTTAATTACTGCTTGTGGATATGAACATTTTATATTTACTGATGAACAAGATCTGTTTGGGGCCAAAATACCATTCTGAGATCAATCATTGCAATGTGCATTCTTTGACAATTTTATTTAATGTAATTACAATTGGAGTAATACAGGAAAGGTTTTCTGTATCATAATATGGAAAAGTAGTTGTTGGATTAAATTGTTGTGGTATTTTTTCCACTGCATAATGCTGTGAAATGTAGCTTTGGTGTTAATGATACTCTTTGCATGATGGTGTGAACTGTAGCTTTGGTGTTAACGATACTCTTTGCATGATGATGTGGTGTTTTCTGTTTATGCATAAAACATAACATAAACTTCTAAAATATTTTACTTGTTCTATGTGGTTGTTGGTGTGAGAACTATTAATAATGAGACTTAGAATACATTACCAACACTTTAATTGAATGTTAAATGCTCTGCTCTTTTTATTCCTTATTGAGGCATTTCTTAAACTTTTTTTCATCCATGACACCCTTTGATAAAAATTATTTCTTCCATGCTCACTCTTTTTGTTGCAGTAATTACTCATTTTCATTAATTAAAAATATAATAGAATTCTTAATTTTACATTATTGCACTATTGACTCGACTCTAATCATTTGTGCCTCCTGGGGTATTCACCCCCACATTTTGGGAAATGCTGCCTTAAGGTATAAAATGATGTTTGTTTGTTTTTCTTCTTTGTATCTTGAAATTGTTTTTAACTCTGTTTAGGTGTCTCATCATAAGTAACACAGTGTTTAATATTTTAAACATTCTAACAAGACAAACAAACATTGATATATTAAGCACATCCTGTTTCACACAGAGAACTGGATTTTCTGAAGCTTGTTGTAAGCTAGTCTCCCTCAAACCTAAGAGTAAAGATGTATTGACCAAAGCAGTCAGAATGAGTTATCAATGCAGTGTTGTTGTTTTTTCTTTAACTGATTGAGCTGTAGCAAAATATTTAATCCTTTTTTTTTCCAATTTTCATCTTTTATGTTTAAAAATTATGCTTTATTTACTGTTCTCTAACACATATAAAATATGTGTGTGTGTGTATATCATTTTGAGATAGAAATTCCTACTTCAGCTGTGTTTATGGAGCATGGATTGTTCCAAGATGATTTTGTGAGATAATAAAATACTTTCAATGTGATTACACAGTGGTTGTCAGTGAACAAATATGAAACAATTAAAAAGAAGTCCTGGTGGTTAAGGCACTTGGCCTATATTACAGTCCTGCAATGGTTTTATTTTCTTGAAATTTCTACATGTTCAACAGAAATTCCAGAAATGATATCAATTTTTCTCTATCATGTAGAGATTTTTCACAAAATATCATGTGTACTTATACATAAGTTAATCATTTTCATTGAAATTGGATCATATTTTGTTATGCTTAAAATTCTGACTGGCTACAGATTTCTCTTAATCAAATGCTATGTGAAAATCTCGTGAATCATTCTAGAACCCAAAGATATTAATAACAAATTTTCGTTGTGTTAAGCAAAATAATAATTTATCTAAGTAGCAGTTTCTTTGTTTTTCTTCCCAATTTGTAAAAAAAATTCTTACGTGATTAAAAAATATATTATTTTCAAAATCTGCATAGCTGACTTATACAAAATCTGTTATTAAAACCAAAACAACTTTTATGAAGTTTAAATTTGCAGATCTGTGTAATCTTTGGGTTACTGGTTCAAATCCTGTCATCAGACATTCCTGCCCCTTTAACTGTAGGGATGTTGTTATGGTCAGCACCATTGTTTATTGATAAAACAATATCCCAAGAGTTGGCAGTAGTGGTGTTAACTAGCTGCCTTCTTTTTAGTTTATCACCTTAAAATTAGGGGTAGCTAGCATAGATATCCCTGATGTAGCTTTGTGCAAAGTGAAACAAACAACAAAAGAAATGGTAAAAATTACAAGAAATTTCTTTGTGTGCATGAACCGTGGCCATGTTCACATGTAATAGTTTGTATGGATATCTATAAACAATCAATGCATGATCTTTGTTATTTAATCAAATATGACTGAGCTATGCATGATGTTACATTGATCTCTTTCAATCATGGGGTAACTGGTAAGTGATGCATGATGATTGTTTTGTCTAAGCTGTTAACAAAATCTATTTTTTAGGTGTACCTGTTGTCCAGTTAAATTTTAAAATGTTGTGTTTATGAAATTAATGCACAAGTATGTAATACTTAAATAAGATGAATATTTTTCTATAATTAAATGTTGTCATATTAAGAGTTATAAACAATATTAGAAATATAAGCTTACAAGATTGAGTTTATTTTCATTCTAAAAAGTGCTGGTAAGATTTATGAGGATTTTAAGTTGAACAAAGATTTAGCACTTTAAGTAATACTCAAAGATTTAGCACTTTAAGTAATACTCAAAGATTTAGCACTTTAAGTAATACTCTTTTAATGTAAATCTATCCAAAAGCAATTGAGAGAAACAAAAAGACAAAAATTCTTCTTTAGTTTAAACAGTAGGTGATATCTCATAAACGTAGAAAAATAAAGCAATTTGACATAATTCACATACCATCACTGAGTTACACTGAACAAAATGTGATGTAATGAACTAATGTAAATGTTTTATAATACAATAAATATTAAATAACTAATAATTTGCAAACATATTTTATTGTAAAACAAGTAAAAGCATAAATCTTAAAAACTGTACTTCTTTAACCCTTTGAGTGCATAATTAAATTTCAAGTGAGTTCTCAAAGTGTCAGTTATCCATTTACAAATGAAATTTAGAATTTGACCATTTTTAGTACTATTTCAATATCAAAATCTATTAGTTGTGCTTTTGCCTAGTGATGTATGTACATGCAGTACTAAATTGGGTGAATTTAAAGATATATGAATATTCAGATTGTTTCACTATGAGGAAAAGATTTTGCAACAGCATGGGGTAAATATGCTTGTTGTACCAAACGACTATAAATATCAAGTCAGTTAAATCTGATTATAGCATCCAAAAGGTTAACATGTTTTAGTTAATTCCTTTGAGGCAAATAATGTGTGTGTACTACATCTTCCTTAGAAGTATTTCCGTATGTAATAAAATATAACTGAATTGAAATATGTTTTAAGTTATGGTCAGACATAACCCAAACCTTGTTATTAACAAAAGATAAATGTTGCAAAATATAGCTCCACTTGGGAAAATTTTCATTTTTATTAAAATAAATTCTACAGATATATTTATATCAATAAACACTTTAAATTTGATCATTGTAGAAAACAATGTGGTTAAAGGTATTTCATACTTGGCTCATAAGTAGTACTTGGGAATTATTTCGAGGAGGAAGCTAAGTGAAAAAACATCTCATCTTGTTTAACTGATACCATTGGATAATATCAGTATTAACCTGTGAAAAATATTAGCATGGTAGTAAGGTTTCTTCCAAACTACTGGACATAAGGTACCCTATTACTTCTTGTCTTTTGTCCATCCTCTTTGTACACGTTCCTGTTCTTTCCTTCTGTCTTCACAACAGCACAGCCTCGAGGTGTTATTGTCATCGATGAAAATCCATTAGATTATGCTCTACAGCCACCTTCTCAACTGCCAGAGACAACTCCTAAAGGTCCACAGTATATTGTACTGCGAAAAGAGTTTCCTGAAACTTGGTTGTGGATCAACTCAACTGCAGGGTAGTTGCATTGTTAGAGGCATAGAGTATAAAACTATGGAAATTGTTCAGTTATAGTGAAATGTGAAACACACAAATTCTATATTCTTATTGCTAAATATATATAGAGTATGATCTGTAGAGATTTTTTTAGATTTTGTTACAGTTATTACATTTATCAGTAGAAGTAGTGAATGAAAGATAACATGATTTGTGCTTAAACTGCAAATTGGATCATTTATTTGTAAAGCTTCAGCTTCCTTGGTGTACATCATGTCTGATCTGGTAGTTCCAAAGAGTATATTTAGCATCAAAATACTTACTCTTAATTTTTTTAATAAGCACTTGGCAAAGTATATAAAGATTTACCCTTTTAACAACTTGAGTAATGTGAAAAGACATGGTTTTATCTTTTCATTACTTTTGTTTTAAAACAAATTGACTGGTCTAAATTGAACTACATGTAAACTGTAGTCCTCTCTTATCAGTTTTATTGCCTTTAAGAAATATAGAAAAGAAAACAAGGTTATTTTAGTAATTCTTTTACATTTTGTTCAATAAATTACAGTGTAGTTGCCCTTTTTTAAGTTCTTTTTATATCTAAATTATATTCAGTTACAAAATATTTTACCTCTGATTTATAAAATTTCTCTCCTTAAAAATTACATTTTCAATTTACAACACTAAATAATTATATAAAACCCTTCCCATTGGATAACCTTTTAGTAAATAGTTCATGTTTATTCTTGTGTCCTCACTTTTAAACATAATTTTATTTTTAAAGTTGTTTAAATTTTACATTAATTAATTGTATTAAACTATCTTAAGTTATTAGTTCTATATTCTATGTACTGTCTTCGTAATGTTTCCTGAAAACTGCAAAAAGCAATTTAAAAAAAACTTAGTACATTGGAAGTTATCTAGCAATTTACTTATTTCACCAAAGTTAGGCCTGGAAGAGCCAGATGGGTTAAGGCATTCGACTCGTAATCTGAGGGTCACGGGTTCGAATCTCTGTTGCACTAAACATGCTCGCAATTTCATCTGTGGGGGCATTATAATGTGACAGTCAATCCCACTATTTGTTGGTAAAAGAGTAGCCCAAGAGTTGGTGGTGGGTGGTAATGACTAGCTTCCTTCTCTATAGTCTTACACTGCTAAATTAAGGATGGCTAGTGTTAATAGCTCTCATGTAGCTTTGCATGAAATTTAAGAAAAAACCACAAATCATCAAAGTTTATTCAGCTATAAAAAAAATGTCAACTACAGTGACATATGAGCAAAAGGTAGATACAGTAAGATATTTGTTTTTGTGTAAAATCACATTTTGTTATGCTTAAATAATATACTGCTTTTTTAATACAAATAAGACTATTTCAGTACATGATTGTGTTGTCAATACTTGTTTTTCTTGTTTTCTATTTTGTAATAAACAAGTTTCTACATATGTGTTTTCTGTTAGAAAATTAATGTAGAGTACATATACATACATGCGTGTTTTTGGAATTTTTTTTTTCCTCTCCTTTGATAGCAATGATGGAAAAGCTGTAGTATCAAGTGAAGTTCCTGACACCATCACATCTTGGATTGTTAGTGCTTTTGCTATGGATTCTATTACAGGGCTAGGCATATCACTAAGCACAACTAAGGTAGTATAATTCCAAACAGCTTACATAAATATTTATCTTGTTCTAGATCAACACAGAGCTAGACTAGGACGTGACATCAAGTGAGATGCTTTATAAAGGAAAAAAAACTTGTATTTATTAATAAAATTATAAAAATATTTTAGTTTTAAATAAAATTTTGGATTTCCTGTAAGTAGCTAATTCTTTGTTAATATTTTATGCAACTTAGCACTGTTTGTTTAAACTTTAAATGTTGCTTCACATGTCGATTCTTGATTTCTAAGAGTGTAGTTCTGTAGCCTTTTACAATAGTAATAGTACCTTGTGTTTGTTAATATTTGCTCTTTTTTCCTGTCATTTCCAGCATGTGTAAAATACATTAGACATGAACTAATCCATAAATGTATATATAAAAAACATTCAGACCTTTTTTTACTTCGACTGAACTTGTATCTTTGTAGTACAGAAAGCTCAAAAGATTCACATTTAATAGAAAAGCTAAGAATCAAAAAGAAAAATGGAAAATATAAAAATTATGTCGATTGTTTTAACCTTAACTTTATTAGTGTTTCATTGTCTATTTAAGAAAAAGTATGAAGCTTTCTAATTGGTAAAATTGCTTACATAATGTTCATCAAAACTTGTTTGACATGTGAATATCAAAATGGTAATTCAATTTCCAAAATACCTCGATATTTTTATCTCATAGGTGACTGTTTTTCGTCCATTCTTTATTAAGTTGAGCCTTCCCTATGCTATATTGAGGGGAGAATCTGTAGCAATTCAGGCCGTAGTATTTAATTACAATGATAATCCTATAAAGGTAAATATCAGTATCTGGTATTAAAATGGAAATTATTGATAATTACAGACAATTTGTCATTTTCTCAACAATATTCAAACTTTTCAATCACAGTTGCTTGTTTGATGTAGTCATTTGCAGAACAATTTACAGCTTTTATTCCACAGATTTTAATGAGTGATTACATTCGATTTTTTAAGTGCAAATAAAGCTTCATGTTAACATTATTGTATGTGTATAATGTTTAAAAAAACTGTAGAAGTACACCTCAAAAGTCTCATGTTAAAGACTGAAACTTGTGGAAAAGAAGTGACTCAAATTATTCCAGTATGGTACTTACCTCTTCTCACAAGATTCTCATTCAGTTCTGCCCTCTATGTGCAAACTTTTTCTTTCTGAATGTCACAAGCCTTGCTCTTCCCCCTTGTTGAAATTAGTATATTTTAACATGTGTTTTCTGCAAATCATCGTGTATATTCTAATAACCAATAGTAGCATAACATGCTCACATCATACCTATGACTCGCTCTACACTCACCTACCAAACCTTTACTTTTCATTTGTCATATTTTGAGTAAAGATGTTTTCTTTTGTGCTTAGTGCTTCCCATGCAACATGTAATTTTATTTTTGATTTAAATGTTTTGTTTTTTCTTTCTTTACTACATTTTCTCCCAGTTTATTATTGCTGCTCCATTTCTGGCCTCGACAATTTTGTGCAAATTTTGGGAGTAATGAATTTTGAAGTCACCAGTGCAACATCAGGAGTAACACCAACAATTAATGTTTTGTATCAGGCCTTGAGTATGGGTGACCCAGTGATGAATCTTTCTGCTATTGTATGTTGGGAGATTGAATATTACATGGATCAACCTTTGTCCCCTAACATCACTCAGGCTCCTCATAATACTGCTGAAGAAATTCAGAATAACGAGAATTTTGTCTTTTACCTTCTCCCGAGTTTGCCGTCCCTTCCAAATACCAGTCGAAGCTTCACCTTGGCCTTCACAGATTTTTATATCTCAGGTTTGTGATGCTTGTCTTTTTGTCCACTATTTTTCACTCTCCTCATTCTTCTTTGTTACAAGATCATTATTTTCAACCATATTTAGTATTTCAATCCTCTCCTAATATTTGTGTCTATGCAGATCATTTTCTCTACCAGTTAGGTGAAGAGATAAGGATGCCATGCCCTCTGAGAGCCTGTAATCAGTATGCCCTTTCTTACCATCAGTGAAAACCCACGAAAGCTGTATTATCTATTTCGTGACCACCTCCTAAATTTTATGTTAATCTCACACATAGCCAATATTCTTGCCTTTGTCTTATACTCACTACCCTTGTTAGGTATCTTTTTTATTTTCATATATCTGCTTTTGGAGGCTTTCCACAGAAATCCTGAGGGATTTTTACAGATACCCTTCAAACTTTCTCTTCTACATTAGCCCTTGTATCATTCTCAGCTCTAGCATTATGTATGTGCTTTATTTGTTGTTGATATCTTATTTGTAGGGATTTGGATTTAACTCATATCTGTTTACCCTCCATTTATCTTGGGGACTTACATCTTCCTACTTTTCTTAGGCACTGTTTTTGATAATACTGCTGACGTTATCAAGCCATGGATAACATCAGTCTGCCAGCAATCCACTCTTTCAACATTATGGCTTGTTTGTTTCAGTCAGAGCCTTCCAGACCACCAATTCCTGTTTCCAGTCTTTCATCCCCATACCCATTACTTGTTTCCTCAAATCCAGGTAATTCCTTTTGTCAATATCATCAATGATGCACTACCTGTCACTAACAGTACCAGATAGGTTTGAGTTCAGTGGGATCCTAACTGTTGACTTTTCTTCTTTGTTGGTTTCCATTCACCAATTGTCAATGGTTGGTATAGGTTCTTTCAGAGGGTTTCACAATTAAATTTCTTTTCACACCTCCTGTTTCTCCTCACTTCACTCTCTTTCCTTCTCCTTGAGACACCATGACCATATCTCAGAGTTTGTTCAAGATTTACTTTTACAGTGGGCTATTGAATCAATTAACTATCTCCCAGAGGTGTTTATTCACATATTTTCATGGTCCCCAAGGACACTGGGGATTGGAGGATGGTCATTTATTTATCACACCTCATTTTCTTCATTACACTCCTCAAGTTCACTATAGAGTCCTTTCTCACCCTGAAATGAGTGTTTTCCAAAGGGTTATGAATGACATAAATGGATGTCTCTAGTGCATACCTCCACATTTCGATCACACTTCAGTCTTGACCTTATCTTTGGTTTGTTCATCTTGGGCACTCCCCTTCAGACTTACCTCAGTTCCATACATGTTTTATTACATTGTTCGGGTCTTTGCTTGTCATATTCATATTTTGGGAATGCAATTTCTTCATTACATGGAAGAATGGCTCCTTCTGACTCATTCTGAGCAGAATTCAACCACTCACTCTCACCAACTTCTTTCTGTAGCAGCTTGAGTGGGCTGGTTGAGTAAAGTGCATTTTGGGGTCCTTTTTAACACAAACATTAGTCGTTGTTTACTTTCTCATTTGCAACTACATTCCATGAAACGTTTAGTTCACTGTACCCTCTTAGCTTGACCACTTACTGCTTACATGGTTCTGTTGCTTTTGTAGATATCTCCATCTCCACATTGATTACTCTTAGTTGTGCTCATATGAGATCCCTACAATGAACACTTCATAAATGACTGAATTTTGCGCAGGTTCCTGCTTCCATCACTGTTTCTCTTTCTCCTTTCCTGATAGACAATCTGCAGTGGTGGCTAGACAAGCCCATATGTCAGTAGACATACCACTTTCTCCACCACTTCTGCATATACATTTTTCATCCTTCTTCTCCAATGCTCACACCTACAGCCAAACCTTGAAGTGAAGATTCAGTTGAGGGAGTCGCATGTGTCATGTGAGCATGCTATGCTGTTATTGGTTAATAAATGATATAAATGATGCATGAGAGTCATATTGAAATATACTAATTCCATCAAGAGGGAAGTGCTAGGCTTGTAGCACGAATAAAGAAAATGTTCACTTATAAGGTCAGCACTTAACAAGAATAGCTACTCTTGTGAGAGGTGGTAAGTAACTATTGAAAATACATTTTTCAGCATGGAAAAATTGTAATTTTCAATTAAAATACACACAAAAGGAAACTATTTGAACAAGTTAAAGTCATATTAAATTATTTCAATTTTACAGTAGTAATAACCACTTTTACATCATTTTTAAGCATATTTTTCAATATTATTTAACATATTAGTGATACTCATAACAATACTTCAATAATGATTGCAAATATTTGCTGTTTTTTTACTGTTATTGATTGGAAGTAAAAATGGTTAATTCTTTAATAGAATTTTTAGTTTAATCTTTAAATTTTGTAATGTTATTAGTGTCCATGTCTCAGATTTCATTAAAATTTACTAATTGACTCTGAACAAAAGGATAAATTAGACTTAAGCTGTAAGTGGAAAAATTATTCTACTTGAATTAATATTTGTGTGTGTGTGTATCCTTTCAGCATCATATTAAAATTAGATACATCTAAAGTGTCTATTTTTTATTATATTATCTTTTTACCAAATAAAAAGATTGGAAATACCTATTTTGGTTTCACATACTCATGTCTTCATAGGCTGAAGTAACAATGGAAAATCGGAACGGTGACTTTGAGTTTACAGAAATAGGAAATGAACTGACTAATGCACAAGACATACAGCAGAAGAAATCAAAAATAATTTCTGTAAGCATACTCTTAATTCATCTTAACTGTTAAGCCAAACTCAAAATAATTTCATTTGTTTATAATAACTGTAAATAGCTGCAAAAGAACTAGGTAAAAGAAAACAACAACAGTAATCTTGCCTGCCACTTGTATTTTTTTCAAGAACTTTCATTGAATTAATTTCAGAATTTGATTTTATCAAGTCAGAATGCTTTTAATCTGTAAAAGAGAATACTCTTTCCTTAAACCTTTATACCACTAGACTTCTCACTATTTTAGTTAGTGTAATTTTAAAAACACTTTGATGCTATTTATGAATAAAGAAAAGCTAAAATTAATAATTAGCATTTCTTCCAATTTAAATATTTTTAACAAAATTTCTTTTGCCTCAAGAGCAATATTTTTCTTTGAATTTCTTACTGCCAAATGGATCCTGGCATAGTCTCATGGTTAGGGTGCTTGACTCATAATCTACATTTTGCATGTTTGAATGTGCTTACCTTTACAGTCATGAGGATATGATGACAATCATTCCACTTGTCACTGATAAAGAGTAGTCCAAAAGTTTGTGGTGGGTGATGTTGTCTGGCTTCCTTTCTTCAAGCCTATCACTAGTAAATTAGGGATTAGCTAGCACAGATGGCTCTTCAATAATTTTGTATGAAATGCAATAAACAAACAAGTACTGTCAAAATGAACAAGTTGATGTATTTGAGTGATTAAGCTTCCCTGTTGAGCACTACTAGAAGGGTAGTTCTCTTGTCATTAGCTTTATTAAGCAATACTTGTAGCTTCTTGTGTTTACTTAGCATCATTAAGCAATACTTGTACAGTACTCTGCAAAAATGTGAGAACAAAAGCATATTTTGTCATTCTTTCCACTTTATGAGGCTAATTCTTCCTTGCTATTACAGAATGTAAATTTCAACATTATGGTAATGCTTGACTGCTCCCTTTTGATAATTGAATGAGCCAGGTTGAGAATACTTATCGTTCCTTAGAATTCCCCTGTACCAAGGGCATGTTCACAAGTGTTCTGTTTGAATGAACATACTGATCAAATTTAGGGTCCGAAATAACTGTCTTGGTATCCCATGCAGTACCTTAACTGTATAGAAGGAAGCTAGCAAGGAACTAACATATGGTACTGGTGTGTGCTAAAAGAAATCATATTAATAGCACTCCACAAATAAACTTTTATTAGAAATAGTGTTTACAACTAAATATTAAGTTTTGTTATCATGCCTCAGCCCACAAGGTAGAGGGAATTATCAGTATAGCAGAGAGCTCACATAAAAGCTTTACATAATGGTGATTGAACTCTACAACAAAATGCTCCCCAAAACACTGTCAACACCCTAGATTATAAGACTGAGACAGGTAAATTTGAAATTAGGAAACAAAGAACACCTAAACTCAGTGATACTGATACTAAGTATCTTTGTTTATGTAGCCTTTGAGACAGAAGGAAGACTGCCACTGATTTCAAGCATGAGATAAATGGTTATTTAGAAAATGTCAGAAAAATGTCCAGATTTACAGTATCATGGACACTCAACAACAATGGAATATTTGGTTGTGTAGCAGTTAAGAAAACCTTTACTTTGATCTCCAGATATTGTCAAGAGACTGAAATTTGTTAAAAATACAAAACTGTTGTTCATTGGAAAAGGATGTTATGGACAGATGAGTCCAAATTTTAAAATATTTGGTCCCAAGCATAAGTTGTAATCTGGCAAAATGAAGGTGAAAGATACTTGCCTCAACACATAGCACCTACCATGAAGCATGGGAGTGGCAGTGTGATGGTTTAGCAGTGTTTTTCTGCTAAGGCAGAAGGAGGCATTTGCAAACTAGTTGTAATAATGGACCAGCACTAGTACCCTAAGATACTGATCCATCATGTTATACCCAGTGGTTTGCATATGATTGGTAAAGCATTCCACTACCAAGAAGATAATGACACCAAACATTGATTCATACAATGCCAAAATTACTTGTCTAAGAAAGAATGAAGCTGCTGGAGTCATTCTAATGATGAAATGGACTCCACAGAGCTCCATTCTCAATCCAATTGAGTAGATCTGGGATTTTGACAAATCAAAATTACTTCCAAAGAAACTTTATGGGAGTGTATTATGGACATTTGGAGTAAAATATTTAAAAAAAAACACTTTTAATAAATGTGTTGCAACAATACCTGAAAGATTGTCTACAGTTATAAAAACAAAAAGAGGACATACAAAATATTTATTGTTTGCTGAACTCAGGTGCTTCTGCCAAGTTTCCTTTGTAATAAATATGAAGATTAATAAAATTTGCATGTTTCATCTGTGATTTACCTTCCATTGTTCTTGGAAAGTAACCTGAAATATTATTTTTGACTTTGTCCTAACACTTTTGCATAGCACTGTAACTTTTTGTTCGTCTTTTTCACTTAGCTTCATTAAATAATACATATAACTCTTTTTTATCCACTTCGAATATGAAATGATAGGTTTCTATTTTGCATTAGTTACTTTTATCATTAGTTAAATAAAAAAAATTAAAAAAGCATTTAAAAATAGATACATTACACTGTTGGTGGTTTTGATTATGAATTTAATGTACTGAGCTAACTGCATCAAAAAAAATATTTTCAGTTACATGAAGAATAGATGTACTTGGAACAAAATGACAATAACTGGAAGAGAATATAATAGAACCAGTATTATCTAATACCTAAGTGAAAATTCATTTTTATTGCATGAAAAAAATCTGAAGTTTACTTAAATGGCAAATTTTTTTATGTAGATGTAGGTATCTTCCTACAAGGTACTACTTCAGGGTGGTTACAAATCTATAAAAAAATTTGTGAAAGTAAGGAAGTTTAGCCCTCCAGCCCATTATTCTCTCTTGGAAATGATACACATATGAAACTGTGCTGCACAGTTATGCCAGTTATTCTTATGTCTTGACCTTGGTAGTTTATATCAAACATTTGTTATTAAATAGTAACATAAAATTTTATTGTCTAACATGAAATTATGACATCTCTAACTGAAGATTTTTGTAGAACTGTAGTCTGAAGTATTCTCTGAATTTTTTATTACCTTTTATATTTAGATTACAAGATGAGTGATATTAATTAAATAACATTATAACAAGAAGTTGAACTATAGAATGACACACCTGAATGTGATGTAAGTCTGGAAAATCTAAAATTTTGCATGAAAAATCAGTGAAAGTCCAAAGAAAAAATTTTTGAAAAAATGTAGCCAACCTTAATTTATTAAGATTTTATAAATAACTTGTGTTTATTAATGAAAATTTCCTTATATCATACAAATCGCTATTTAATCAGAAAAATTTCTATCACCCTTAAAAATCAACCCAAATTTACTAACTCCCCCTTTTTTTTTTTTGTAGATTCCTAAACAAGATGGAACCCCAGTGTCATTTATAATAACTCCTCGGCGTCTTGGATACATTGACATCCAAATGTCTGCAACTTCACAATTTGCTGGAGATTCTGTTCTGAAAAGGTTATTGGTTAAGGTTTGTGTTAAGATTGTATGAATCTTTCAGTATTAAGTGCAAAATTTCTAATTGGTAAAAATATATTGGTAAACCTTTTATCTTCAGATTGAAGAAAAAAAGAATGATGATGGTGGTTATATTCTTGTAAAAATCCTCATAAGTTAGAAAATTATTCTAATTCACTGTTCTATTGAAGATGTGAAAAGCATACAAATGAAACAGAAGCAATGTTTTATTGTTAGATGATTCTCAATCACATTTTTAACAAATAATTACACTTAGACATATGATTGTCTGAGATTAAAAATTTTTACTTGATTGCATTAAGTCATTATAGAAAGATCCTTTTTTCAGTACAGTTAGTAATTCTTTATAGTGGTCCACTTAATCATGTTTGGATGAATGCCTTATGTGAAGAAATTAGACTAGCAGTGACAAAATTAATCATTGTATTTTTAAAATAATTTATTTTAAATATAATAGAAAATAGTTCACTTATAATCCCACTAGCAATTACAGTGATTTATTATCTTTACCTTCAGTGGACATAACACAGAGTTTACAGTTGCAAATACTTTGTGCTCTGTTTCATGCAGATTGTTTTTCGTAATGCAAACTGACATTTTTTCTGCATATTTTTATAATTATTCCTACTTTGAAAGTTTACTTAATTCTTAAACTTAAAATTGTTGGTAAAGGCACTGCAGGAACTTTTTTTAATAAACCCATTATAAGGTAACCAATAATAATTCACATAAATAGAAAAAAAATTATGCTTAAAATTTATTTGGGAATGACCATTAAAGTACTTAAGACATAATTCAACTAGTGCTAAATTTCATATCAAGGAAAGCAAGAAGTATAAGGATTTTATATTCCATGTAAACCTTTATAACATGGGATTAATATTGTAGATTTCTCATAAAAAAATCAGTTACTTACTTACTTATTCTTTGCATCAGCCTGAAGGTTCAACACAGTACTTCAATAAAGCAGTTCTAGTGGACTTAAGGAATCCAGGAACTCCACCAATCAAGAAAAACATTTCTGTTCCTATTCCTCGTAATGCTGTACCTGGCTCTGAGAGAATCACAGTTTCTGGGATTGGTAGGTGGATTTTTGGAAAGTCTTCAGCTAACTGGTTACAATGATGCATTATCTCATGATTTAAGTAGCCTGTCACAAATAACTAAGATAGTGACTTTAGAACAGAGACAAGTTAATGGGTGAATATTGTCTTGAGTATAAAATGGTGTAACTATTTGTCTGCTTAATGGAAAACTACTCTTAGATGTTACAAGGTGGAATGCATGGCAGAAGTGTACAACATGAGATAGTCTCCAACAAAATCATAATACTAATTATTAGCATTGGCAGTAACCTCAAATGACTAACCTCCAATGACTGCATAATACTTGTTAGTATTGACAATAACCTAGAATGACTCTAGCCTCCAATAACAGTATAATAATCACTGTTAATATTTACAGTAACATAGAATGACTTTAACCTCCAATAACAACATAATACTCATTGCTAGTACTGACAATAACCTAAGATGACTCTTGCCTCCAGTAACAACATAATACTCATTGTTAGTATTGACCATAACCAAGGATGACTCTATCTACCAATAATAGCATAATACTGATTGTTAGTATTGACCATAACCTAGGATGACTATCCTCCAATAACAGCATAATACTGATTGTTAACAACCAAAAAATAAGTACACGTGGACATATGGTTGTGCAAGTCTAAAAAAAATTCTCTTCATTGCAGACGAAGTCACTACTTTGACTTTTTTCTTTTTTTTAAACATATTTATCCAGTTAATCTTGTTTAGCTGGATGGCTTGTGTATTTAGAGACAGAGGTTTATCAAGTAAAGATTATATTATGTCTGTGATATTATGTAGTAATAATTTAGTACTGGTAATGAAACTAAACTCCATCTAGAATCTGCATAAGAATTCTGAATAGTAACTTTTGTTCACTCTTCCCTAATCAATTTTAAGATATCTCAAAAGGTTAATTACTGTAATGTTATTATTCACTTAAATATGTGGAATCTACTTTAAGCAACTAGTTCCAAGTACTTGTTGATGAGGCAGAGCAGGTAAGGGAAACAGATAGGATCACAAGGGATGATAGTGTGTGTGTTAGTTGCAGATTACTCTCTAGTTAGGCATGTAGATAGAGTAGTGTGTGGAGTAAATAGGTGCAAAGGAATACAGTTATGCTATCCAGGAGCAGGGGTACAGGATAATAACTGAGAGAACCAGAGAGACAGTTAAGGGTGCTAGTAACAATGCATTATTTATGGTACATGTTGGAGCTAATGATGTAAGGAAAAATGGATCTAAGAAGCTTACTGATAAGTATAAAACATTGATAAGGGCACATTTAAAGAAAAGGGTCATAGTTTGATTTTGTCAGAGATATTGTCAATAATAAATTTTGGGTATTGAGATACTAAGTAGGTCACCAGGATTAAATGCCAGGCCTAGATCAATGTATAGGGATGAACAAATAGGCTGGTTGGATTTATGGAATAATTTTAATGGAAAAGTTAATCTTTCTCTTTTTTTTTTTTGAATGGATGACTTACATTTAAACAAAGCAAGGGCTAGTATGTTAGCAAGGGCTATTAACTCAGCTGTAGTGATAGATTTAAACTGGAGCTAGACAGAGGTGAGGGCTTTCATATTAGTGAAACAGATATATAATTGACAGGAAAATATGTACAACAGGCATAAAATGTAAACATATTTTAAAATTATGATTAATTGTTACTGTTATAATGCTAGGATTATTGGAAATACAAATTGAGTTTGAAGCAGCTGTGAAAACTGAGGATTTTGATATTATTGGTATCACCAAGACTTGATCAGATTTGAACAATTTTGATCAGAGAATTTGTTTTTGAAATACCAGGCCACAGATTATTTACTAGAGGTAGAATATTTAAAAAATGGGTAGGAGTAGCTTAATATGTGAGGAGTGATTTGTATTATGTTGAGTTAGACTATATTAAAAAAAAATCACTGAGGTTAAGTTTGGGTTAGTGTTACTGGATATTAAGGGAAGAGTCTTGTAACAGAGATTTGTTATAGACCACCAGGTCAGAAGGTGGAAGTTAATGATAAACTGTGTAGTGAGATCAGAATGGTTACTGAAAAAGATGTAATTATGGGAGATTTTAATTTCAGGGGTGTTGATTGGGAAAAGTTTGAATCTGACAATATGGGTGGGTTAAGTTTTTTGAAATTGTTCAGGATATTGTTATACACCAAATTTTGATAAAGCCTACAAGAAAAGAAGCTATTTTAGATTTAATGTTATTATCTAATGTGAATATAGTAGATAGAGTTGTGGTTGGTAAGTATTCAAGTACAAAGGACCATTCCACTATTAGGTTTGTTTCACTAGAATTAAAGAATGGTACCTTGATTCCAAAATTCAGAAAAGCCAGTTCTGATGGAATGAGACATGATCTGACTTCTGTAGATTGGACTAAAGAGTTTGGAGGAAATCTTAAACAGATGTGAGGAAGCATTTAGGGAAAATTTTATAAGCATACAAAGCATATATATTTCTTACAGAACAAAAAAAAAGGGCAACGGAGGAGATTAAGCCAGTACAATTTGGTAAAGGTTTAAAAGGTAATATTAGGGATAAATATAATGAATTCAAGAAATTTTAATTTATTAGAAGTAAAGTTGAAATAATAAGGATGTGGAGAGCTATAGGAAATTAAGGCAAATGGTTAAAAAAGAAGTTAAAAGAGCAAAAACTGTATGTTAAAGCATTTGAACTTGGCTGAGAGAATTAAATCAAACAAGGAATTTTTCAGGTATATGATGAGTAAGCAAAATATTAGGGTGGGAATTGGGCATCTTAAACATTATGGTGGAAGCCAAGCTCAAAATATTCTGAAATGGTAAACTAATTAAATTATATGTTATCTTCAGTTTTTATAAAGGAAGATATGAATATTATGCCTCAACCTGAACACTTTAGGTATGGAGAAAATATTGATGTAAAAGATATCATTTTAAGTTCTTAAATTGTAAGAGAAAAGTTGGGAAACCTTAAAATTGATAAATTCCCTGGACCAGAGAACTTTTATCTTAGAATTTAAAGGAACATAGTTTTTATTGTAAACTGCTAGCTAATATTTTTTTAGGTCATTGAGTGATGGAAGAGTACTAGAAGATTGGAAGTTTGCTAATGTTAGTTCAGTATTTAAAGAAAGGGATAAACATTGTCCAGGCAATTATAGATCAGTTAGTCTTACGACAGTAGTTGGAGAGGTTTGGATAGTGTGATTAAAGAAGCATTGCAAAGTCACTTAACCCTTTTGCTATGGGTCATAGGCCAAAGGCTATGCCATCACATTTGTTTACTTGCATTCAAAATTTTATTGAACTACTATTTTATGAATTTATGTCAATAAATTTGAAATCAAACTGAATATTATAATTCAAACTTTAATGTTATTTGAGATAGTTTTCTTAATTTAAATGTAAATATTAAAAAATCTAAATATAGATTTTAGCAAGTTCCATGATATGTTGAATGCAGCATTGTTTCAAATTAGATACCTGTGATGTCAAAATACTAAGTCTATAGTTTTGTACAAATTAGAAACTCAGATTGCTAATACTGACAAACTAGAATATAAAACAAGAACATCATATCTTTTTATTTTGTTGAGATGTGACTTATGCGCTGAATCAAACACTATGGCTCCAATCATCTCTTTCAATTTTTGAAAATAATTCCTTATATATTATTACTATATAACATGCGAATAACCATTTCAATCTTTCAAAAAGCTACCACATTCTTTGAATCCAAGTTTTCAAGGAGGTAGGTTGTGTCTTTAGTCTTCTCATAATTTCATATTTTTTAAGATTTAAATAGTTACCAAGCTTAATAAATTATTGTGAAATTCTGTGGTATCAGTGTAGTTATTTGTGATTTTTTTGGTTCTTCAACTGTGTATGTACATAAAAGCTAAAAAAAACTTTAATTGATATCTTTCACATGCAAAATTTAAAAGGTTTAGCAATCTACACCCAGCAATAACTGAGTACAAAGAAGAGGTAATAGGGAGAAGAGGTAATTGTTTGCTTTACTTCTTGATTTATTGATTTAATTTTAAGAAAATTAAGTTTGAGAATTTACTCCTAAATAGTAATAATTTATATGTAGTTAATGTATAATAATTGAAATGTGACTGCATATTAAAAAATACTAGTCCACTAAAATGCAGTCAAGACATGGAAGACTAAAGTTCAGTTTTATATTACTGGATATGTAAAATGAGTGCACGTGTACCACGACAGTGCAGGTTATGTAATGTTAGCTAGGCATGACTGGAAGGTCAATGTAATAAAAAATGATAAATATGAATGTACATATATAGTGTTATGAGATTTAAGCTACTTAGTTTAAACATTTGTATTTTCATGTTATATTATGTAGTCATTCTAGCATAAAAAAAGCATTATTTATATTTATTTCTTATTTTCTTTTATGGTGGTTATGAGGTTGGTTAAGTGACAGACTCCACATAATTAGAATTTAAAATATAACATAAAATATAAAATCTTACTGAAAACAAACATTTGAAATTTTTTGGGACAAAGAATAGTTTTTTAATAATAACAAGAAATCACTTTGCACTCGGACTAGTAATGAAACAGACTCTATTTTCACAAACAAATCTTTAGTAAAAATATTTCATTAAAAAATCTGATTTTTTTTGTATACAAAATACTTGTAATACTTACCAAATGTCTGCTAAAGTTTGTGAAGATATTTTATTAAAATGTGTGCTAATGTGTATACAAACTCATGTATACTATACTGAGCCTGTAGCTAAAGATCCAGCATGATTTCACTAAGGGAATATCTTACTTAACAAATCTGAAATTGTTTGAGGATGTTACTATAAGAGTTGATGAAGGAAATAGTGTTGATTTCTTGATTTTCAGAAAGTATTTGATAAGGTACCTTACAAAACTTGTTACAAAAATTAAATATGTGGGTGTGGAAGAAATGTTATTAAATTGGATAGAAAATTGGCTGGAGAATAAAAAGCAGAGAGTAGTAGTGAATGAAGTTAGACCTGACTGGATCACAGTTACAAATGGTGTGTATCAGGACTCTGTGCTTTGTCCTCTGCCATTTGTAATTTGCATAATGATATTGATTCTGGAATGACTAACAAAACTTTAAAGTTTGCAGAGAACTTTAAGATTTCTAAGGTGGCTAACTGTATCAAAGATGTTCTAGTTTGACAGTGAGATTTAAATTATTTGATGTATTGGACCAATACATGGCAGATGATGTTTAACTATCCAAAATGAAAGGTGATGCATGTAGGCTTTCAAAATTTAAATAATTTTATGTTACAATTTAAATGAGACTACGTTAAATACTGTGGTTGAAGAAAAATATCTTGGCATTGTGATTGAAAAATTACTTAAGTCACCTAAACAGTGTAATGTAGCTAGCAATAGTTCTAATATGATTCTAGGTAACATCTATAGAAATATTGAATACACAACAAAGGTTACTATTGTTTCACTGTATAGATCATCTATAAGGTGTCATTTAGCGTTGTACACAATTTTGGACTCCCTTCCTCAAGAAGGTCATTGAACAGTTGGAGAAGGTTCAGAGAAGAGCCACCAGGATGGTACTTTGGATGGTTGGATTTTCATATAAGGAGAGACTGAAATCTCTAAGCTTGGTTTCTCTGGAGAGAAGAAGGCTTTAAAAGGGTTTATTTAAAATGTTTAAGATTATTAAGTGTATTGATAATATAAATCCATCAAACTTTTTTTTTTGTTTCACAGTGAAAACAATTGGACAAGGGGGTATAAATTCAAGCTTTGGCAATGTAACAATCATCTGCACTTTAGATAGTGTTACTTTTTAAACAGGATGATTGGCATTTGGAATGAGCTGCCTTCAAGGGTGATAGAGGCAGAACACTTAACTGAGTTTCAAGAAAATTATGGATGAATACATGAGTAGTAAGGGATGATTATAGTTGGGAGCTGTAACAGACATCCCTGATGGGCTAATAAGCTCCTTTTGAAAATGTTAAGAATTTATAAAATAATATGTTACACAGGATGGCTAACATAAGTTAAAAGGTTCACATTGTTTGTTATGAAGCTTAGCTCCATGTTTGTTACTTTCCCAAAACATAATACCTCAGTTAGTGATTCACCAAAACCACTTAGTGGTCTACAGTTTTACTTCTGGCTATGGATTAGCAGAGTAATGTTTTGCTACCAAAAGTATCATTTAACAGTGAGGGTACCATGCTGATGATACAGTTCATTCTGATTTTTATAAGTAAGAACATGTAAAAAAGAAAAGCTATATAATTAGTTACATGCATTACAGGGATGATTTCTTGTTTTGATCTAAGTAAATAGCTTGCTGTGTTTGGAAGTTAATATTAATTTAAAGGATATTTGTATGAAGAAAGTATATATGTATATATGTTCACAAGCTTCACTTGTCAAACTACTTAGAATATTTTTTTATAAATGGTAAAACCTTGCTTGTAATTTGTGTAATCTGCATCACATACAGACAATAAAAGTAGAATAGGGGAAAGTAAGTTTTGAGACTTAAAAATGTTTAGTTCATATAGTATAATATTGTATATAGTATAATATTGTCTTGGTTGGTAGGTATTTATTTTAACACATTCAAGTAATTTAAATAAAGAAAAATGGAGATTTACTTGCTTTAACAAAATTCATTTTATTGCATTGTAATTTTTCTTAAAGATCTTTGCTGTTTGAGTAGTTTTAATCTATGCACTTTCATTATTGCTGGATTGCCAAAACTTTAGTAACAGTCTCAAAATGATCATATGACATAATGGCAATGACAAGCAGACTAGTCAGCAATGGATCATTTGACTAGTAATATTTTATCAATGGTTTTTGTTGGTTTTTTTTCACAATAACCATGATGAGAAGAATGTCAAAGGCGTTTCTAGTTTTAAATGCATCAGCTGAACTACTGACACATTTTACTTTTGGGTTTTAGGCATTTCAGTTTTTAGAACTGTTTAGCAAACCTGTTTGTTTCAGAGACCATCATATTCATGACATCTTCCATCACAAACTATATGAATATCTTCCAACAGCCCAACTGGTTCCAGGTTTGTTGTGTAATAAAAGAAACGTCAGTTGGACTAACATAATTAGCTGGGTAGTCTGCCATCCATCAACTGATGCTGATATTCCAGACTCTGAAATATCAGTGTCAGTTGTGGATGAATCAGCATGAACTGTAAAATCCAGGCCTCTTTGATCATCAGAATTACTAGGTTCATTATTGCTATCTCTCTTTATGTCCTCCTCCTCAAATTACCCTTGATCAGATTCTTGCAAAATAGTCAAATTTTCAATCAGACTAACATGTTTGCATGGCCCTGTCATCTTGTGGCCATAATGGTAGTGATACCCAAAACAAACCACTGCAGAAATCTCTGGTCAAGTTGACTGGAAACTATAGTAAAAAAATTATTTGATCATTCACAAAAGGAAAGGATGCATATAATCATTGTACAGTGTTAAGAAACTGACTAGTTGTATGCTCACACATAGTTATACTCTTTTGCTGATTGACTGTTAACACATCAGTAGCCCCTGACTAATGACAATTATTGATGTATTAACATGTTATTAGTAGGGAATATATTAAGTAATATTGTACAAGTTTTTTTCTTTTCGTACACCTGATTTTGTTTGTAAGATACTGGTAACCAGAAAATTTTCCATGCAGGCTGTACTAGCTCTAGATGTTTTAGCCCTAAAATTAATGATATGGTTGTATGTCATTCACTGCTTGTGTGACTCACATATTGCATCATATTAGAGTTTTATGTTACTGCCTGTTACAACACTAAATATTAAAAAAAGACCAAAAACTTTGAAAGAAATCCATATTTGTATGTAAAACACATAGAACACTCCAACATTCATTAGTGAGAGTAATTGCAATATTGATTGTATTTTTATGTAATTTGTTCTACATCTTGTGTTTCCAGTAAAGTTATGGATATACAAGCAGTTTAGTGCAAGAATTGTATCGGAAGATGTGTTTAAAATATTAGGTGTTCATGTGAAACTCACTGATGGTTTTGAGTTTAAAAATTTAGATATGTTAACTACATTGAGTAAATAAGTACATGAAAAAAACACCTGTACCATATTGTTTTATTTCATGTTTGTATGGATACCCTTACAATAAACTTTGTTGAAATTTAACAAACACTTTTTGATTTTTTAGTAACTGACTTTTCTAAGGTTTGTGTTAAAGAAATAATAAGTTCAAGTTATTATAATGTTGCCATGAGAAACATGCTTAGCATTTAATTTGACACTATGACTACAACTTTAAAATTAGTTACTTTGGGTCAATACGTTATGTACAATTAGAATAATTGTGCTATGGAGCTGACATTTTAATATTAATGTCTGTCTGTTTTTCAAGGGGACTTAATGGGGCCACATGTCAACAACTTAGAAGAACTGTTACACATACCTTTTGGTTGTGGTGAACAGAACATGTTGAAATTTGTCCCAAACATTGTTGTAATAGAATATTTGACTCGTGCTGGACGACTCACATCAACAGTAGAGCGTAAAGCTAAGGAGTACATGGAAAGTGGTGAGTAGTAAGTGTAAAGTACACTATATATTGTTTATACATCAACCAGGATATCATAAAGTGGTTAGCAATATAGATAAATTGCCTTACATCTTGTTTACAAGTTAACCAAGGAGTTCATAAAGAATGGTGAATAGTTTGATAACCCTACATTTGTTTTCACATTAACCTATGAATACAGGGACAATGAGAAGTAGTTGGTATGGAGTATTCTTACATTTTAACAAATGTTTTCTTCCTTGTGTTTATTTCATACTTACATTTTCGGTAACTGTTTTTAGGTATACCAGTGTGCCAAATAACTAAATGTCAAACAGTGAATTAAATTACTACATGACAGAATGCAAAACACACAAATATGTTTTAATGTATATTTATCTTCCATAAACAGTATTGTGTCTAAAACAGTTTATTTGATCAGGATCAAAGACTAATAATCTTTACAAAAAAGATACCCAATATGTACTAATGTAACTGTACAGGAAATTTGTTGTAATGTTTTCTTTACTCTGGTAGAATTCAAACTGTGGATCTTATGGTTGTCATATAATGATTATAATTCAGCAAACTCTTGAAAACTGTCCTGTAAATATGTTGATTCCTTTGTTGTTTTAAATTCTCACTAGGGTCACACAAACTTTTTTCTCAAGAAAGGGGTTACATAGGAAAAGGTTTGGGAAATGCTGTTGTTTAGTCTGTTGTAAGCAAGGATTATACAAGTAAATTACTAAGTTAATTGTAACAATCATCCTTGAATTTAATTACTTTTGTGATTTTCGATTTTGTCTTACAGGCTATCAACGAGAACTGACTTTCAAACGTGATGATGGTTCATTTAGTGCATTTGGTGACAATGACAAAAGTGGAAGTACCTGGTTAGTGTTGAAAACATTTTCTATGCTATCTTTTATTTTTTATAACAGACTTCTCAAATATTTTTGTCAAACTTCATTATGTATAAATAGTTTTGCAGTATTTCAATATCACACAGTATTAAATGATTAGATATTATCAAATATAGTGTAAATTTTTCGTTTGTAGTTTGTTTACTGAATTTTAATGTCAAATTTTGCTTACATTTAAATAATTGCACACTGTATGATTTTTGGCATGAATTAGTGTAGAAAAGTTTTACAAAATTTTCTTGATACATATTGTGTAACTCACCTGTTTATCTATAAACACTTTGTTTTGATATTGAGTTGTACATTTTTTATAAACCTATACAAGGCTTCCAGGTCCCGTTTCTTTTATTGTGTGTAACATTTATTAAAAGTGACTTCTTTTGGGTCCTGTTTCTTTTATTAGGCAGAACCTTTGTTAAGGTTGACTTTTCTCTGGTCCTGTTTCTTTTATTGGATGGAATCTATAAGAATGACTTCCAATATGTTATTTATTTCAGGTTAACAGCTTTTGTGGTCAAGTCCTTCCACCAGGCTATACCTTATATAGATATTGATCCTGCCATTATTGAAAAATCATTAAAGTGGCTATCAGAGCAGCAGCTTAGTGATGGCTCTTTTAATGAACCTGGGGAAGTTCATTACAAGAGAATGCAGGTACAATTGTAGATGTTCGTTGATTAATCTGCATTTATTAGTTTTTAAAGTAATACTTAAACTACATCAGAGAACTCTATGATAAAGTATTCAGTATTACTTGTATGACAAAAGATAACTTAAAGATCTTTTTCCTAAAATGCAATCTGTGTTTCATAAATTTGCAAAACAACTTGCATTTCAAGTCCATGTTGAATGTGTAACATGAATTAATTTTATGATGAAAGTAATAAATTATGCTTAAAAGCTTCAAAGAGGTCCTTCAATAACAGATTGAAACAGGTTTATAATATACTTTTAGTCAAGTTCAGAAACAACAAACGTATGCTCATTTTCCAGGAAACAGTGAACAGAAATGCTGTTGAATCTCATTTTGTAGCATCATTTGGTCTTGAATACATTTATAATCTGTGTGTGTGTGGAAGTAGGGTGATAATAGATATTTTAAATTAATGCATAATAATGTTTATGCACAATAATTACTTTACGGATTAGGGTGGAGCTGGGACTGGAGTACCTCTGACAGCGTATGTTCTCATAGCATTCTTAGAAAACCAGGTAAATTTGTTTATTGTTCTCTTTTCTTTTTTTTAACTATGAAATTTATATTTATGTCAGACTTAGTTCTGATTAAAAAGCTAATTTGAGATAGTTGTATTAACAAGAATTTTATGACATTGACAGTTTTGCATTCTTTTTTTTCTTTCCTTTTTTTTAAATTTTAATTTCCCAAATGTGTTAACCTACAACAGTTATTACATACGAAAGTTTCTGTATTCAATGCATTAAAGTCATTTTACCGTTTGCAGGTACAGCAAACTTACTCAGAAGTCATACAATTGGCAGAACAGTATCTCGTTCGGCAGATGCCAACATTAACAGATCCTTACTCTATAGCCCTAATCAGTTATGCTCTTCAACTTTCTGATAACACCAATAAGGATGGGGCATTCCAAAAGTTACTAAATCTTGCTAAGAAAGAAGGTACACTTATTATTTTCCTTGATATGAAAGTTTGTTTTTTAATCTAGATTATAAAATTGATATTGCAGATGCTGTTTTCATTGAAATCAAACTTAAAATGTTGTTATTAATATCATGTTAGTGATTACAGATACAGATAGAACTAGCAAAGATTTATAAGACATTATAATAAAAATATTATTAGCATGGATACATTTGTAATACATCAACTTGTGAATTAAACTTCTATTTTTGTTCTTTCATTTTGAGTTTGAGTTTCAAGTTTATTTCTGCTGCAGGAGATATCTTGTATTGGAAAGGATCGGAATCATCAGTCAACATAACTGATAAAAGATCTGATCATTTCTTCCTGCCGGATTCCAAGGACATTGAGGTGACAGCATATGCACTTCTCACTCACACATTACGTGCTGAAATTGGGAATGCTGTTTCTATCATGAGGTGGCTGGTTTCCCAGCAGAATGAAAATGGTGGATTCTCATCTACCCAGGTGAGTGTTCAGTTATAAATCAGTTAAAGCATTGTGTTCAAATTATCCTGTCAGTTAAATAAAATAAAAAAGATGAGAATAACGACTTTTGGGTAATACTAAAACAAGATAAAGTTTTACACTGAGCTTCCATAATGAAAAAAACAAAGGTTAAATGGGCAACAACTCTTTATACTTAGTTCAGAGTAACACTTGTAGAGGGAGTCCTGGATGACCAATCTACACAGATAACTCGGATAGAAAGAAGGATGATGTTTTAAGAAACTTTCTTCTTTTGGTCAGTATGCAGCAGTTCTGGAACAATTAAAGTAGGCATGATGTAATTGGATAATGATACTCATAACATGAATGGTAAAAAGATTAATGATTTGATCAACTTACAAGTTCAAACAAATTCTCTGAAGTATTTCTTAGAACAACATAAAGAATATCATGTACTGAAGTTCCAGCTTACCTTATTCCACCTTAGCAACAAATGCAATATCTTTATTTTAAACTTATGTTCTGTGGTTCTTTTAGTTTGACCTGTATATTGTTTCATTTGTCTTTACATCTCCTCATATCATTGGGAATTTCAGAACTAATAGTACTCAGTCTCAGAAATTTGTTAAAGTACCAGAAGGAATGCCAGTTTGTTACCCCTGATGCCAAATTTGGTACAGAATGATAAACTAACAGAATCTTTGGTAATGCTTTGCTTCAGTCCTTTCCTTTTTTAAAGTATGGTTGATAGGCAAGTTCCCATTATATGTCTTTATTTCAAAAGGGGCATTCAAAGCATGCAAAAGAAAAGTTAGGTGATGAAATGTCTTCAGTCATAACTACCTCAGAATAGTAGTAGTTTGTAGTGAACAATCACTGTGGATACACACTCATCTTGTATGGAAGAATATCTGAGTCATTAGTGAAATTAAATTAGTCAATTAATCATTAGTTCTATTAATCAATAACTTTCAACTCATTGATTATTCTTATATGAAACTAATTTCTGTGGTTTGTTGTGTTGTGTTTAATAATTTTTTCTAAACTCTTCTTTGTAAAATCTATTAGGCATCTTGAGGATTAAATCGTTTTTTAAATCATAAACTGTTGTACGGGAAAATATCTCTACACGTTGTAATATGTGCAATACAAAATCTCTAAGAAACTGAAAATTCAGTTACTTCTGCATATATTTTCATGACGCTACTAAAATTACTCAGTGCATACAGCAGATAGCCCAGTGTGGCTTTGCTATAAGAAGACACATACGCACAAAAATTGTTGATTATTGTTGATGAAGATAAATGTTAGTTCATAATAATATATCAAGTAAATGTTAAACATAGCAGTGAGATTATTATTTGGCACCTCTTAACATAACTTACACATATGCTGGTTTTCTGGGTATTTCGTTTTTGATTTTATATAAACTGTATTAAGGTAATCAAGCATGTGTACAAACTACATCTAGGCTATCAAACATATGAAAATTCTAAGTGCTGTTCACTGCAGAAAGAGAAAGTAAAGTTCAACTTGTTAGAGGTAGTGAAGAATAAGATTATTATGGATTCTAGATGACGAGAAACCAACTTGAAATAAAAATGTATCTCAGAATGGCTAGTATGGGTGTTAACACTTATTGATAGGTAGAGAACAACGTTTAGACCTTCCTAGGTTATTTCCAGATTAACATCTTTGTTAACATTTTGGGGGCATTATAATATGACATTCAATCCCATTATTCATTGGTAAAAAAAGTAGCCCAAGAATTGATGGGTGGTGATGATTAGCTGCCTTCCCTTTAGCCTTATACTGCTAAATTAGGAATGGTTAGCATTGATAGCCCTTGTGTAGCTTTATGCGAATTCAAACAAAACAAAACTGAGATACGAGATTATTATGGGTATAAAACTGGTCATTATTTTTACAAAATAATATTCTAGTATGAAGTAAGCCCAACAATTTTAAATGTGGAACAACAAAATAGTGATTTGACATTTATAGTTGTGAATCATTAAATTGATTGATTAAACTGAACAAACATGAATCAAAAATAATAAAAAATCGTAATGTCAATATTTTGATCACTTAAATAGTTGAACTAACAAAAACAGTAGTTACAAACACTTATTATTTTCATAATATTAATAAAGTGAATCACAACTCCAATTAATCAATAATTTTACAAAACACTAATCTTTGTAGTTGATATTCACTGGTAATTGATTATATAAATCAATTCAGTTTAATTGCCTAACTCTATTCAAATATTCAAGTTATTGTGAGGATGAATTCTAATATTAAGCCTTCCTGCTGGAACAATTTCTTGGGCATTTCAACTTTTCAACTTCTTGACCCCTTATTAAATCTGATTCAAGTGTTCTCAACTTAAAATTCTTATCATTCAAAAAACATTAAAGATTTGTCACCATGCTGAATGACATCATTGCAGGACACAGTTATTGGGATACAAGCTCTTGGTGAACTTGCCACACGTATTGTGACAGCAACTATTTCTGTGGATGTTACGTTCAAATATGATGAATCTTCAGAAAACATGAAAATTTCTAGTGATAATGCAGTTATTCTACAGAGTGTTGAGGTGGGATGTGTTGTTAGTTTTAAAACACTTGATCATTTCAAATATTATAATGAAAAAAAAATAGATATGATGGCACTATTTCTCTAAATGGAAGCCCCTAGTTTTAGCAGCATTTCTTAGACTCTATAATTCGCTTTAGTATTAAAAGCAATTTTTTTCTTCTAAATTTTCAATAATTTGGAAATGTATAAAGTCTGATCTTTAGTGTTAATTGTTTAGTATTTTTCAAAGTAAATTACCTTATTACTGACATATCTGCTGGAATTTTTGCATAACAGATGTACAGAATTTCAGCCTGTAGATGAAAATTTTAGAATATTTTATATTAAAGTAACTTTATATTGTAGAAATGATGCATTAAGAATAACTAACTTTTTCTCCAGTTGTTTTTGTTGTAACTTTATACTGACATGTATTTTATCCCAAAGTTCTCAGGTTTGTTGTCGGGAAAAGCAATAACATCTTGCACAAAGATATATGATTTTATTGTGAAACAACTATTTAAACAAAAAGAACTGATTGATTTTATTAAAGTGTTTTGTTGTTTTTTTGGAGAGATTCAGTAGACCAGGTTTCTGTATGTTGCTTTAATAATCAAGATACAGATAATGTCTTATGATGGTATTTTTATTTTAGGGCTTATAATCAATGAATTTTAATATTTTTTCAGTTGCCTGAAACAACTCGCTACGTTGAACTAGAAGCTTCTGGTTATGGTATTGCTCTTGTTCAGGTAATTTTGTTAACTGTAAAATAATAAATGTTTTTAGTAGCATTGACTTAAAAAGAAAGTTAACCTGATTTAATTAATTTTAAAAGTTACTTCTTTTTTTCTATATTGACATGGCATAATGTACTGTGTGGAGGTATCCAAGATACAAAACCTTATAATTTTGCATTTTAATTGGAGAAGAAAGGATTTCATCAGAATTGTTTTTTTAACTTGGTGCAGCTAGTCTCAACATTTTATCCAATGATTAATCAAGTAGACTTGACTGCAATTATAGCTTCAGTTAAGGGTAAGCATCGTTCAGTGGCTCTGTTGGATGGTTGTATGTTGCTAACCTACATTACTGTATCCCACTTGTTTCAATCTACTCAGCTGTACAATGATATCTAGCAATTAGGGGAATTAGTTAATCCTGTCTATGGGAATGGGTAACCATTTTCATCTGCTCACATCATTTATTTCAGAATTTGAAAGTAATTGCCTTGTAAATGTACAAGGACTTAACTTCTTTTTATTATAGTTTCAGTTTATACTAAAATTGTGATAACATGTTTCTCTAACATTATCACTTAAAATTTAACCCTTTGACTATGCCTTTACTAAACAAGTACAACATTTTTGCAAGCCATACACTGAGCACAGCACACTCACATTCAACTTCTGTACCATATAGGGTGAACCAGCAGTCAATGGTTTAATAAACACCATCACACTACTGTCTCTTTGAGCTTCTTTGTTATTCACCTGTTTTTGTTAGCCTTGTTTAAGTATCTTCAAATTTTCTGTTCAGAAATAAGTTACACTTGCTAGTACAAGCAAACGTCTCTATAAACTGTATGCTTTTATCTTGTATAAATATTGCTGTAAACATTTAGTATATATGTAATTATATTTACAGGTATCTTGGGCCTTCAATTTGGCTGTTTCAGCTGAATATTCTCCATTTTTCTTAAATCCTCTTCTAGACAAGACATCAACTCGAAGTTACCTACAGCTGAGCGTATGTACACTGTGAGTTAGTTCTGTTACAGATCAATTAACATTTTGATATTAAATGTGGGATAGTGGATAACAATCTATAATCATTTAAAATAGTAAACCACGTGATTAAAATCCTCTAGCAAAGTCACTACTAAACTCATTATTTTTTAGGTCGAGCTAAGAGATTTTAATTTTATCATGCATCATGAAATACCAGAAAACTAACTGAACTTGCAAGGGTTTTGTTTTTAATTATAATAATAATTACAAACTTCACTTATTTTTAGCTTTTTTTTTCAAGTCATCTGACACACCTAACCCAGTTGCCACTAGTGGTGGTCTTTGCAAACAAATATAACATCCTTTATAAGTTAAACCCTTCCTGGACAGATAATTAGGAATTTTATGTTAATTTACAAACAACCATCCAGATAATTAGTATTTAATATAACTTTTTTTTAACTGAAACTTTCATTGAGAAATTTCATAATTGTATCATTCCTCATACAGTAATAACGAAGAGGAACCCACTAACATGGCAGTAATGGATGTAAAGTTGCCATCTGGTTACCTAGCAGATGTTGATGCTCTTCCTAGCATCCTCAAAATTCCTAAAACAAAGCGTGTAGAGGCTGCTGATGGACAGACTAAAGTTATAATCTATTTTGATAAGGTAAATATCTTTTTTTCTCTCCATAATAATTTTACCACTCTACTTTAAACTCGGTTCAGAAATTTCAAGCACAAAGTTGTGACTTCTCTGACAAAAGGAGCAAAAACAATCCCACATAAACTTAAATCTTTTAGAACACGCCACATAATTAATATGCTGAAGTATTATTGTAACACTATAAAAAAATATTTTTACTAAGTGATACTATGCAAGTGTATTTAATTTTTAGCTTGATAAAGAAGAAATTTGCCTGACAGTTCCAGCTCACAGAAACCATAAAGTTGCATATCAGAAACCAGCACCAGTTAAGGTTTATGATTATTACAATCGAGGTAAGTTTATCATTTTATCTTTGAAGTGAAATGTTTGATATTTTGTAATTGCTGCCCACTCTTCTGTGTTTTCATCCAGACTATTCTTCCTGCTGCAACTGTCTCTGTAAAGATGCTTGCTTGTAAAAGTATTAGCTGTTGCAACACTTACGATAACATTTTTCCAAACATTAAAATTAGCACAGTACACTGAAATTTTAAGCTTTGACATTCTTGTGAGGAATTCTATGTCTCTATTCTTTTTATACCTGCAGACATTTTTTCCTTTCATATCATCCTCCATGTACCCTCTGTTTTTGCAATTATCCAACAATCTTGCACAAATTAGGAGTTACCATGTATTATTTTCCTTATTGCAATAGCTCAAAATTCTATAAATTATCAAACTTTACCTACTTCCACTGGTTAATCTTATTTCTGAGAGTAATGTTTTCAACCTTATGAACGAATCTAAACATTGGTAGCAATCCTTGTACTTATCCTTTGAATTCCTGCCATATAATCAAATAATTTAACTCCCAAATTACTTGCTTGCTTTTATAATGATCATGACCAGCAGTCAAAGTATTGAATAACTTAGTTTTCTGCTTATTATAATATTCATCTGACCAAATAAAAAGATTGGATTAAAATGAATGTTCTATATAAAGTGTATAAGTAAGCATAACAGTAGATAGTGGGATTAAATGCAATATTGTTCATAATTTTTGATAGGTATATTGATAAAGATGAACAGATATGAAACCCACATAGCTTAAAAGTGGTAATGGTTAATAAAGAGAAATTATGTTACTAACCATTAGTTTATATGGTAATTCCCATTGTATGCAGGGTATAATACACCCTCTACTTGGGAGTGGTTTTAAAAATGTGACAGAAATTTAACAAATAATTTTGATCGTTTTTTTCTTAATCCAAAACCCATCTGAATAAATGTAAATAAATGCAACATATTTAAAAGAATCTACTAGTTTTCTTTCCTTTGAGCTTTCCCTCTCGTACAACTGCCAAGTCAATTTTCTGAATACCTCTGATATGAAATATCCATGTTTATTCTCATTACATGTGCTATGAAAAAGCTACCAAGTAATATTAGTGTCTAAGTTAAATGTGGTTTTTCTATTAAACTTCTTCTAGGTGGTTGTGGGTGCAAGTAGGTTTCACAAAAATTACCAATTCGGATCTTGTTAGGACCAATCTGCAACTAAAAAATCCTCAACATGTCTGTTTCATAATATAGTTTTAATTCCAGAACATATAGTGAGATAGCTGTATTTATTATTTCTGTTTCAGTAAAAAGTGCCAGAATGTTTTATTACCCTCATAAAGCTACACTTTGCGACATTTGTGAAGAAAATGAATGTGGTGATGCATGTAATGACATCAGTAATCCTGAGAGTCAGACGAAACCGAGCAGTGGTGGGGGATTCTTGTCCCCACAAGTTAGTGCATTCATTATCCTTGTGGAGATAGTGCTGTCAAGAAACCTCTACATCTTTTAGATTACAAGATTAGTTTGTATGCCAGTGTAATGCTGTCTTTTCTTAGTTGCAAGAAGTTTTATACAAATTATGGTATATCTTTCACTCATAATAGCACATCTTAAATATGTTTTTAATTCACAAAATACAGGAACCACTTTGAAGTAAGTTAGTACTTTACTTGTAAACTATGAATTATTTTTTACCTCAAGATTGTTTATATAATACATTATTTCTGACTATCTCACTATATTAAAAAAAAACCCTCAGGAGTTTTACCACTTACTTTTATTACATTATCGACTTGGGAAAGTATCCCAGATGTGCTGGCACAAAGTGTCGATGGTTATAGTATATTTGTCGTACTATTAAAAGTAACTTTGTAAAAGGGTTTGTTTTTTTTTCCCCCTAATTAACCACTGAAGACATCAATGCTTAGCCAATTATTGAGGAACCAGTCTCACTTTGTTTTTTGCATAAGAAGTAAACCTGTATTTAAAACTAATGTGCTTAAGAAAGATTTACCAAAAATTAAAAAACTGAAATCAAAATAAAGAAGGAAGTATTTAATTATGTGTTTTTGTTTTAAATAACTTATTCAGAGTACCTGAGGTCATGCAGATTGTTTTCAGTTACCAATACAATGTAACTAAACATCAAATTTCAAAGTTTTTAAAAATAAATTGCACATTACAAAAAAAAGTCTGAAGGACTAGTACTTGTCTTGTTACTTAAAATCTCAACTTGTTCTTAAAGTAGGCACATGTTATGTAAGAACTGATTTAATAAATTGCATAATTTTTACATGTGTTCATAGCAGACTGGTATAAAAAAACTTGTTACTTTCCCCTAATATTTGTTTTCAATGTACATTGGACTACACAATGATATGAAGAATGAAAGAGAAATATGTAAGGGTGACTTGCCTGTTGATCTATTACATCTGCCATAGTATTATAAAATTATTCTACAACCTTCATTTTGCAATTGGTAGATGTACAGAACTGATGCAGGATTTTGTCAATTTTTATACCATTTTACAAATGCTGCATTACTGTAACAGTACCAGTACTACTCACATTTAACACATTTCTCACCGAGTTTTGCACAAGACATTCTTAATTTATAAGTAATAAACAACATGCAAGGGAAGCTGTTCAACACCACCCACCACCAACTGTGGGAGTTATACTAATACAATAATAGGATAGATAGTCATATTTTAACACCCCCATTAAATGATGAGGTTCAGACCTTCAGACAGTCACCTTAACCGTTGCACCAGGTGCAAAATGTTGTGTTCAACAATCATAACTAAATTGGGTATTTAATTAAATTAATAAAACCTTCATGCCAAACTTGCTGAGTAAAGGGGAAAAGAAATATCTTTAAATTGAAAATGGAATCAACAAATTCTCATGTAGGGAAAACAACTGTTTCATTTTAAAAGGTTCCCATCTTTAAAAAAAAACTCATTTTCCAACATAATTCATTTGGAACTACATGAATTTAAAATCAAGTCAGAATTCATTAACTAAATTGATCAACTATTTTCAGACAGTGCATAATGTAAAAGGTTTTTTTGGTTTAGATGGGCACATTCTAGTCACCTTTATACTATTCATCCAATTACAGCTGTTTCCTAGGAGTCATGTTCTTTATCAATCTTTTGTAATAGTTGTTTTACCAACTCACACCTGTTAAAGAATTTATGATGTAACAAAATAATTTCTAATACTACTCCAAATGTTGTGACAAACCACTGGGCCTCAAGCAAGGGGCTGTTTGTAATCTAACATTTTTAGCACAGTTTGAATGTTTTAAAAAATGTGTAGAAGGCAGCTTGCAGATACTGCACAATTAGAACAGAAGTTATTTGCACCATGTAAACATTTAAATCAAGCTAATGTAATGATGGAGTGTGAACCAATAAACTTGAACTTCTTTCACTGAAATATTAGTATATGCTCAAGTCTTAACAGGCTATAACTTAAGTTTGTCATGTTTTCATGCTTGGATATTGTGTTACATTCAATATTTTTTACACATCTACAAAGTTTAATAGAGCTACTCTCATTGAGGTCCCAACAACAGTAAGTACTTCATTGTTTCTCTACTTATAAAATTATTGGTACTAAGCATGGAATTAAGGAAATGTTATAAAATCTATAATAATACACATGTATATTTTTTCGTTAAGTTTTTTGAACACAGAGCATTAATGAAAATAAAGTCCAATGTTTTTGTATTATGCCTTAGAAACTGAATCATTACAAAACTTGCTATCCTTTTCATCTGCCTTTTTTGAAAAGTGCAACTGTTTTTAACACACAATGAACCACAAGTATCAAATGGCTTAAGACATCCATTTTATTAAATTGTTTTTAGCCTTTTTAATTAACTTAAGGTTCCATCAATAACTGAATAAGAGGAACTGAAAACTTGTGTTTGCTGAGCTTGGTGCAATACAACAATACAGACAAACTACTTTAAAAGGATGACACAGTGCCACGTAAATATAAGATACTACTGTTGTTGATACCCACCATATGCTGGATTCTGTTCATAACCATATGTCTGACTCTGTGAAGGGGGAGGAGGAGCCATGTGGCTTTGTGGCTGGGAAGGAGGTCGGTAGTGTCCAAAATTTTGTTGGTTATAACCAGGAGGGTACCGTGACTGCTGAGGTGGAGGAGTGGAGCCCTGGGGACCTGGACTTGGATTAGGGTGACCATATGCTGTTTGAGATGATGGTTGGGAATGTGGAGCTCCAAAATTAGCCTGGGAAGAATAGTTAGGTTGGTTAGGACCCATATAGTTTTGTTGAGACATAGGAGGACCAGAGTAGTTGGACTGTGATGTTGGAGCAGTTGAAAAAGGTTGGGAACTTGGGGAGGATACCACTGCCCTTGACTGGCAGAAGACTGAGGCCCTGACTGTGGATATGGGTAAGCTTGGCCCTGCCCCTGAGAAGTGGGAGGACCACTCTGATTATAGCCCTGAGTTTGGGATGATGGGGACTGAGAAAAGTTATGACTTGGCTGTTGAGGCTGAGAACCTGCTGGGTATGAGCTGTAAGGACCTTGCTGTGGGCTGTTGGTGGAGTAGTTCTGATGAGACTGCTGCTGACCTGAGAAGTTACTCTGTTGATACTGCTGGCCACCTGTAACAGAAATTGATTAACTCTAACAAAAAAACAAAACAACTGTTTCATGCAAACACAAGACCTACCTAGAAAGAAGATAAGAATCAACTTCCTTGACGAGATTCCTAAGTGTGGAATACACGTTTCAACCAGCATGAACCTTTTTTAATTAATAGATGAAATGCAATGGTTTTTAACCACAAGTCACAAAGAAAATTATATAAACTACCCTAATGCAGTTTCTATCCTTTTCATGTAAATATAAAAAATTCTAAAAAAAAACATTATTACTTGCCTAAATGTGGCAACAAGTTTCCACTTTTTCAGGGTATAAGTTTTATTGTGCAACATGAGATGTAATAGTTTTTAACACTAAGATTTATCCATCATGAGCAACTGTTTACTTTTTACAGAATACCTTATTCAAATATAAATGTTTGGAAATAATGTTTTGTATTCCATTGCTATCACAATAGAGCTAATTCTGCTAAATACACATACATAATTTATTGTCTAATCCTTAAAAAATGTCAAATTAGACTTCAAACTTTTAGTTGGTACTGCAGTTAAGTACTAAAATATCAGTAATAAGGTACTAATTATTTATATTTATTGGTGAAACAATTTTAAAAGTTAAAGAAAATGTAAGTAGCATCTAACTTATAATAGTTATGTGCACAGTAAACTTCATTAATGGCATGCATTAAAATCTTCCAACCTTGGTGGTGTTACCTGTCCATTTCCAAGATCATTGCAAGTCCACTGAGAAAGTAACAATCGTAATAGGCTTAACAGTTTCTGTGACACAAAATTTCTATTACAACTTTTGTAAAAATGATCATAAGTTTGTTGATCACAAGTATGTCTTTGTTGCTTGCCCATCTATCACGATAACGTACAGTTCAGTAATACTTTTCTTCATTTCAACATGTAATTTATTCTCCAACCACACTAATCTTTAATCTAAGGTGGATTATTTTCACACTGTTAAAAACATGGCTCACTATGACATATACTTTATACTTATGTATCCATGAGTGGTTAAAGTACATGTTGCAACTTTGTTTTACATTTACATTCAAAGTCCAAACTATTAACAACAAGTTTGGCATTAAAAGTTTATATCAAACTTTTGTATTTAAGTTTTAAAATGAAATATTTAAATAGGTTTTCAATCTTCACTTCTGTGTCACGTGATGTATCAGTGCTGAGAGTTTTCCCCTTTTTAGGTTTTCTTTATCCTTATGTGAACTTGACTCTCCACTAAATTAGGAAATATAAGCTACAGATATTTACAAGCCAAAACAAATGTTCTACTGTCCAAATTCTTGCTTTACTGAGATATCATTATATTTATCATGCCTATATGATGTCCTCCAAACCATATCTATAATTTTCTGAAATACTGCTACCAAACATGTTTTTAACCAATAGACATTGTTTTTCTACATGATTCCTTGTATATTTATTTCCTCTCGCATGGCCAGGCAGAGACTTTCATTGAGATGGATGTGATCTTTGTTGTGACCAATTCTAAACAGTTAACTTTTACTTAACTGGATAGAAAGTCAGTTAATTCATAGTAGTTTGGAAACGTTCTATTTTAGTGCCTGATATATTTGTGTTCTAAAATGCACAGTTCAAAGCAACATGAATTATGTAGTGGAAAAGCTAATTTTAGCAAAGTATGTTATAGTACAATTAGGCCTATAAACATTCTTAAATTTATTTTAACTTATATAAAAAGTATAAAACTTGTTAGGTTAAATAAAATATTAAAAATGTTTAGTGATTAAACTCCTTGCACAGTTTGAAGTTATATGATGTAATTTGATCCATTTATTTATCATAAGCTCTCTTACTTGCTGAAGAGAATCTTTTAAGATAAATAATTGCCTCTTTAGATCTGCAGTCATTTAATAAAGAAAAAGCATTTTTAACTCAATAACTTTTTGACTTTTCGTTTCACTAGACATTGATGATGTTATAACAGAGAAGAGAAAATAAGAAAGTATAAAATTGGAGGATCTAGAGGTCATGCAGAAGAAATGTAAAAACTGCAAGAGAAAAAGTACTTTTATTCTGAGAATGAAAACCAACTTTCATTCAAGGATTCATATAATGAGAATAAATACTTTATTAAAAAAAGGTTTCCAAAGAATTTACCAAATTTTGTGAAGAAATACATAAAAATTAGATATAATTTCATGACTACAAAGTCAGTAAAAATGACTAAGCCCCTACCCAGAATGATCCTCTTGACAGAACATACTCAATTACATACAGTACAATTATTATGGATAAACATTTTATAGAGCAATTAAATATAATTCTAAAAACCCATATTAAACTATTGCATTGCTCAGCAGTGGATGAATGTTGCACAGAGCCATGCTATAAACAGACCTATGTATTACTACAATGAAAAAAATAAAGGTGATGTAGGCACAACCATATCAAAAACTACAGAAAACACATAGAAAAGTCCCTCTACAGGTTGTCACATCTCTGCAATAAAAACTTATCTACAGCAAAGTTGGTTTGGTTTGTTTTGAATTTCATGCAAAGCTACTCAAGGATTATCTGTGCTAGCTGTCCTTAATTTAGCAGTTTTAGACTAGAAGGAAGACAACTAGTCATCACCACCCACAGTCAACTTTTACCAATGAATAGTGGGATTGACCGTCACATTGTAACACTCCATGGTTGAAAGGATGAGCATGTTTGGTGTGATGGAGATTTGAACCTGCAACCTTCAGACTACAAGCTGAGTGACTTAACTACCTGGCCATGCCAAGCCCAGCAAAGTTGAACTCCTTTCATTTGCATAAATTCAACTTTGACTATAAACATTTAAACTAACTAAACCTATAAAAAACTTGTAACATTACTGACTCAATGGCTACTTACATAAGGATTCTTAATATCCATCCCTACCTTCTGACAGTGCCATTCCTACCTCCTTATTTTTTTCAAAATATACTATCATATTTCTCTTTTTTTTGTTATTTTTCTTCTTCTTCTAATCAGTGACAGATGCTATGAGGGTAACAGTTTCAGTATGGCATGATAAGTTGTTTTGATGGATACCACTTGAAGTTAATAAAACACTATACTGTTTCTACACTCCCAAAGTTAAAATACAACATTTAGGTGTGTAAATCATCACAATTTCAAACCCTTGTGAGCCAGCCCCATTGTTTCTACAGTCATAATAACCAACAGAACTTTGTTGTTAAACTGCTTGGGGGTTCTCCATCCCTACACACTTACCATGCTCATTTTCAAATACTGTAATATTACTTAATTCTTCATACTGAACTTTAATAACTGAACCTTCTCAATCAACAGCTATTGTTTTATGTGACTATATGCAAGAAACATTTTGCCAAATTGAAGTAGCACCACAGTTACTAATGTATTTTGACAAAGCATTTTTAATTTATGGCTTAAATTCATTTGTCAATTGTTTACATTTTTCTGGCATATGAATTGCTGGTTATAGTAGGGAGAATTAACTGCTACTAATTTATATTAGTGTATTATGACTGAAACTAAGTTACTGGCTTCCATCCATTTTTATTATTTTCTTCTTAATTCCTTTTGTCAGACTGAATAGTGGGATTTTAATACCATTCTGGCAATGTGCACACAAAGGTATATTTTTTTTGTTAATAGGATGTGAACCTCAGCTCAATGATTACCATGTTAACCTCCAGACTAACCTTGGCCAAAAAGAGATGGTAAGGTATGATGCTGGTAGTAGTGTTGAGGCAAGGATAATAAATAGTAAACTGTGGTGTTGAGACATAATAAATAATAAACTGTGGTGTTGAGACAAGACAAGAATAATGAACAGTAAACTACAATGCTGGTAGTGGTGTTGGGAAACACAAAACAATTAAAAGAAATATTAAATTACTATGCTTATTGAGATACTGAGCAAAGTAAAGATAAAACAAAGATACTTATGGAATGAAATCTTACATAACAAAACACAAAGAGAATTACCATAAAATCATAATTTTCTCACAAATCAAAACACAAACTTACCTGGATGGACCATTCCTGGCTGCTGCTGGGAAGATGAAAATGGTTGACCCTGCTGCTGACTGGCAGACATCATTTGATCTATATCATTAAAAGTTTTTTTCTCAATTTTTAATACAACTGCTAATAAAATAAACCACTAGAGGTTTTTTTTTTCTTTTAACTTGTGCTTACTTTGCTTAAAGTTTGTTCATTCAAAAAAAAAAGAAAGAAACCCTGACTTCTAGCAAAACAAATCATGACGTAAGGGGCTTTTCCTTAGTTAGCTACACACGTGCTTAAATCATCTGCAGCCATTCTGGGTGGTACGCATTTATGTATGGCACTAAACAACATTAAAACATTCCTGTCTCATTTGGTTGGTTGGTTGTTAAGCATTTATTAGCACAAAGCAACTGAGCTATCTGTGCCAAACAACTGATAAAAAACTAAAATCATTAAAATATGTAAAAAGAATCATGCTAAAGCAAAACATGGTCCAATTTTCAAATTTAAGTCTTAAATAGAATTAAAAAACCAATGGCCCTTAAAAATTTGAAAACACAACTGATATGAATAGTGTCACAACTGCCAATGACACAGTCCAACTTCAAGGGTGAACCCATAATAAATATGTTTAAAGTGGTGCCATTGCTCTTGATCGTAGCAACAACATAACAGTAGAATGTAGGCTATTACGACCTGTGTCACACAGACTACATATTGGTGCATCAGTATCAGTTGAAAGCAATGAGTTAAAAAAACTGACCAATGCATAACTTAGCCAGAACAACTTCCTCCTTCCAATCCTTATGGAAGCAAGAGTCCCCCATTAGTACAGCAGTAAGTCTACAGAGTTACAATGCTAAAATCCGGGATTTGATTCCCCTTGGTGGACTCAGCAGATAGCCCAATGAAGCTTTGTTATACAAAAACACACATGAAGCAAGATGGTCAAAGAGCAACAGAAGGTTTGATCTGGAAAGCCTTGTTATCACATTGCTTACTCCAAGCCAACTGCCAACTGGCATGGTGCCGAGCTATGAATACAGGGCCGAAGTCCATGTATGGAACAGGCATGGTGGTGATAGTACCAGAGCAGACAGACTTAGTTGCAGTATCAGTGAGCTCATTCCCACGAATACCAACATGGCCTGGTATAAAACAAAACTAAAACAGATAGAAGTAGATAAGAGAGAAATGGACCAGTCTGTTTTGAATATCAACAAGAACAGGATGAGAACCAACATGAAGTGGTTCCAGGGCCAATAAAGAGCTAAGCAAGTCAGTATAAATAGTACAGTTTGTATACTGCATAGTTTCTATGTGGTCAAGGACAAGAGAAATGGCATACAATTTGGCAGTAAATACAGAAACTGTAGAGGGGATTCTGTGTGCAACAACTGAATCAGAACAAACCAAGGCAGAGCCCACAAAGTCACGGATCTCAAACCATCCATATAAATGGAAATGGAAAGATGGTTCAAAAGATGTTTGGCAAACAGAAGATGATACTTCCAATTGGGAGTATCTGCCTTTCTCAGATGACTCAAAGAAAAGTCATATATTGGAGATGGTAATAAGCCATGGTGGGATGGGCTGACCAGTGGATACAGCAATGTTATCAAAAGGAAAAACTCAATATATCCAGACCATCTATTCTGAAAAAGCATAGCCCACTGAGGAAGAAAAACAATCCCAGGTCAGCTTACAGTCAAAGATAAAAGGTAAAAACCTCTGCTGTGATCCATTTTAGTAAGTGATTGCCGGCGGTCTGTAGTTGCCATTCAATAAACCTCATGCACGACAATTCACATGAAATGTGGAAGTCATCAAGAGACCATTTGCAACCATAGAGGGGACTTGTTCACTGATGGCATTAATCTTTATATTGAAAAGTGTAACATTCAAGACACAGCCCTGAAGGACTCCAAGAACAGGAAAGTGTCAAACCCACATGGACTTGGAATTACTGATTCATTAAAAAAATGTTTCATAAAAATGGGTAAACAGCCATGCAATCTGTACAAGTGGAGATCTTGCAAGATGCCATAACCTCCACCTTATATCAAAAGCTTTCTCAAGGTTAAAAAATACAGAAACAAGATGTTGTCATTTGAGAAAAGCTTCCCTGATTAACATTTCAAGTCAAATCAGGTGGTCCATGGTGGAGCACTGTCATCGGAACCCACACAAAGGAGGTTGTTTGATTCGAGGAACCAAACAAGACAAGCATTATCCATCCTCTCCAAGATCTTACAGAGACAGCTAATCAAAACAATTGGACAGCAGTTCAAAAGAACCTTGAGATCCTTCCCAGACTTAGGAAAAGACAGTACAATAGCATAGCATCAAGCATCAGGAAAAATATTCTCCTGCCAGATCTGATTAAATACAATCTAAAGAATAGCAAGAGAGGCAGGAGAGACATGGCACAGCATCTCATAATGAATATCGCTGAGTCCAACTGATGTACAACCAAACTGATGAAGAGCAAGTTTGAGTTCCACCAGTGTAAAGGCTTGATTATAGTCAGAGAGAAAATCAGAAAAGGAAAGAGGCAATCACTCTGCCAGAGTCTTGACAGCTAAGAAGGTGGGGGATGAAGCAGAAGTGCTAAATACACAAGAAAAGTTTTTACTGAGAGTGCTGGCAATGCTCTGGGCATCAGCAACGTCCTGGGTGCAGAAGTATACTGTCCACTAACGACTTTGAAACTGGTGGTACAAGAGATAATAGAGGTGTATTTAATCCAAGATTCCTTCTGGCTTTGATGTCTGACTTGCTGAGCACGTGCACAGGCCCACTGAAATGCAGTGCAGTATGGGATACCTATGAAAGGTAGCCCAAGTCCATTTTTGAGCTTTCCTTGCCATGTGGCAGGCATGATTCCACCAAGGACAAGGATACTGTGGAAAACATGTTGAGGTTTTGGAATACACTGAACAGCTGCCTGGACAATACAGTCAGCTACTGCTGCCACGCAGTTGTCTATCAATGGTTTACAGACGATAGCAGGATCAAGTACTGAAAGAACAGTGACAGAGAGCCAGTTGGCCTGGTCCAACTTCCATTGAGGCATGCAGGTTGGATGGCATCAACTATGGCCATTCTCTCTCAAAATGAGAGGAAAATTATTACTGCCCCATAGATTACTGTCAACCCTTCAAGAAAAGTAAGAGAAAAGTTAAGGGGAGCAGACAGAAAGATCAATAACAGTAAAAGACCAACTGGGTGACAGTCTCTTTTGAAAAAAAAATTATATATAAGTACAGAAAGCGTGATAAATGAGACAACCAGAACAAGTTTAGTTTGTTTGTTTTTTTAGTGATAAACTTGACATGATATATCAGAAGGCAAATGTCAAATATTGCATGGTTTCTCTGAAAGAAGGAACAAAACCCAATTCAAATCATAGCTAAATCAACTTAGAAAATACTTTCCCATAACTTTCATTTTTGAAAATAAATCACGAAAATGTTTAGTAGTTTAATTTTAGTATATCAGTATTTGACTTTTTTGTTATTGAAAAATAAAATGAAACATAACCTTATTAGAAATAGTTTGAAACCTCATCTATTCATGAATTACTAAGATTAACCTGTCTATGAATTCCACATCATGTGCCAAATGCCACCAAACATGACAATACCATAAAGTACTCTTATGAGTCAATTAAACAGTAAAATTTTCAATATATTTTCAACCCTAAAGATCTGCTCTGCATTCCAAAATGTCCTTACGTATTAGTCCAATACCAAATTGCTATACTTGAGTTTTATTCTTCAAGTAAATTACTGCTGAGGCAGTTGGAATTTGAAAATTTGTAAGTGGTATTATAAATATATTGTTGTTTATACAGAATTTGGCATTATTAAGAACACATTGTGTTGTTCTTGTTTCCAAGTGAGCGTTTCATTACTAAATGAAGAAAAGTATTTGAAACTCAATTATCAGATCAATAACACTGAAACAGAATTAAGGTAATCAAATATTCAAACTAAACTTACTCTGGGGAATTCCATACTGCTGCTGTTGTCCCATTGCTTGACGAGTATAGTTCCCCCCTGGCTGGTGTTGGGGTGGTTGTGGTGACGCTTGGGACTGTCCTCCCTGTGGACTTGGGGCAAAATTAGCTTGGCCTGATCCTGCACCTGCCATGGGATGGTGCACTGGGTTCAAGGGAGCTTGGCCTAAAAAATGTGCAATAAAAGTAGACCAAAATTATTTAAATCCAAACTTCAATTTTCTTAATAACAAAATCATAACTACAAGAGCTTTAAATTATTTTAATAAAAACACAGCTTAAATGTTAATGCTAATAAAAAGCATGACACTAACCCTTCAATCATAAGTTGTTTTTTTAATCTCTAAATTAACTGCCACTGTTCTTTACTTCAAATTCAAAGAATTTAACACATTAATACAACTGGTGAAACAGAATCTGGCTTAACTATACAGCAGCTGGACTGAGTTGCACATGTACAACAATGTGAAATTAAATAAAAAAACAGAAAATACCGAAACTGATGTAGACACTATGATGAAATAACACAAAGATACTCATCTCAATATTAACACATTTCACATTAAACTCTTTATAATCAATTACTATCAGTTTGACAAAAGTACACTGATTTCCAATGGCCATTAGAAAATATTGTGAATGAACATTTGTAGTTCAATTTCAGATTCTCTACAATCATAGGCCAAAGTAAGATCAGCATCATTTCATACAGATTAGGATAAGCAAATTAAAGTCTAAACTTGTAGTAAACTGCAGTGCCTATCATGGCATCAATCAAAATTTAAGTATAATTAGACTCAAAACCTCATTCAAGTTTATTCAGGTTGTTCTGTTATTCAAGAATGGATGTTCTTAAAAAAATATCTTAAAACTATTTTATCAGTAGCTTTGAGATGTCAATAATAAAAGGTAGTTGTTTTTGTGGTTCTTCTTTAAAATACTGTTGACTATTTTTGATTATTGTAAAAAACATGATAATAGTTTATTATATAAATAAAATAATTCAGAAATTGGTACAGCTCATGCAGTATACTGCATTTGGATACAATACTTTATGATTAGGCTATTGTTAATTTTCTGTCAGTAGCCAACTGGAATACAGCCTTTGAAAAACCAAATCTCAACTATGTTAATATACTTTAAAATACTCAACCCCAATAAATATAATACATTTGTATATTATTATATGCAGTTTCTGTCAAGGTAAATATTGCTGTTTTTTCATGCTTTCTCTAATAACTTTAGTTACTGTACCTAAGATTTCAATGCTTTAAAAAGGAAGCAAATACACTTTCAATTCTTATTCTGCCATCTATTAATACAGAATACACCAAAAGTATAAAGATTCCATCAATACTATGCTGACTGTTGTAGAACTTGAAGAACAGACTGAAGTATTTATTCTGTATGTTACTATAATCCCTGCCAGAACCTAGTGCTTCAAAAGTCACTTGAACTTCTTGTGCCAGGAAGTATATTGAATTCAGTGGTGGACAAACCATATTGGTCATTTGTCCATATCTTACAAATGGATGAAAGAATGATGCAAAATTTACTTGTCACATTCTAAAATAATGTTCAAAACACTTGCTACTGAATACAACCACATATCTGAGTTGTTACATGTTGACAAGTTAAGGATGCATTGGATTTCCTTCAACAAATAGAAAACTCATTCTTTTTGAAAAGGGGGCATAACTAGCAGACTCTACAGAGAAATCCAATCTTTCAAGAGTTATTAAAAATAAATTGGGACTTTAAATAATAAACAGTTGAAAAAAATTATTGCAAGCTATTGGAATAGGTATTTACCTAACTACAGTTTTATATTATAAGAGATCATGTAAAAATTATCAGTTATTAGCAAATGTTATCTGTCTACTTCTATGCAAAACACAGAAACCACTTCTGTGTGACATAATGCATGATGAAAACTGTAAAATGTCTTGACATACTCCAAGTGATTGTAGAGTCCAGAAGTTGTGTGTAAAACACAGAAACCACTTCTGTGTGACATAATGCATGATGAAACAGTAAAATGTCTTGACATACTCCAAGTGATGGTAGAGTCCAGAAGTTGTGTGCAAAACACAGAAACCACTTCTGTGTGACATAATGCATGATGGAAACAGTAAAATGTCTTGACATACTCCAAGTGATGGTAGAGTCCAGAAGTTGTGTGCAAAACACAGAAACCACTTCTGTGTAACATAATGCATGATGGAAATAGTAAAATGTCTTAACATACTCCAAGTGATTATAGAGTCCAGAAGTTGTGTGCAAAACACAGAAACCACTTCTGTGTGACATAATGCATGATGGAAATAGTAAAATGTCTTAACATACTCCAAGTGATTATAGAGTCCAGAAGTTGTGTGCAAAAAAAAAGGCAGAAGCAGATAATTTAGTTTTTGGACCTTTGATTACTAGTACTGGTTAGAAAGCAGCTGACACAGATGGTATCCTAAGAATGGTCTTCATATAAAAATCCAGTTTTAATGTACTTCAAACTAAGGGGTTTTTTCATGTTCCTCTCTCTGGCTTGTGCATAAATAATGATCCTTCTATATTAACCTGGTACTACTTGTGTCACACACAAACAAAAGTAGGATAATACTGAACACAGAGTCAGTTCTTGAATCTTAAAACAAATCAAGAAACACGGGCTTACAAAATTGACTCCCAACATGAAGGTTTTCGGAATACTTTAATCATTATGGATGACAAAAATGAGCAAAGGTGGTATATGAACACAGTGTATATAGTATATGATGTTTTTATAGGTAAGTTACGAATGTGAAAAAAATTATATTCTGTTTCTTTTTCTGCTTAGTAGTTTTTTAAATGTCTGTGAGATAATAAAACTTAAGGAGTGAACAGACTTCCCATCTGGATAAGTTACAAACACAAAACCCAACATTTTAAGATATTTTGTTGACTTGCATTGAGAAACTTTTGAAAAAAGGCTTTGATAGAATACATTCTAGCTAAAAGCTATTATGACTGTACTGCCTGTTATAGCTGTTAGAGAGGCATGAAAACTTTCCATGGATTCAGCTGTCTTTCACACAGCAGAAAGATATCTTGCTTAGTTTAAGTTGCTTCCAAGTCCGATTGTGGCAACTTCTATGAAATTTCTGGTAAACATGATTCATTTTATTTAATAAAAAATGTTTTCTTTCTTGATATAACAGATTTATTTCAAAAAACATTTCTTTTACATCTAGTTCACTTAGACTTCAACTTTATAACCATAGGGTATGTGGGCATCCTAATGTCCCAATTCATTGACTGTGTACAAGTCATGAAGTTGCAACAAAGCTCTACAATCTGCCACATTATTACTACTTAATTCATAACAGTCAAAAGCAGTCTGTCAAACATCACCACAACTTGTAGTCTGATCTATATTTTAGACATTGAAAGTGACTGAAAATTGTTATAGAACTGATCTGGAATTTTGATAAATTAAAATATGCAAACAGCATTTCACACAAATCACAAGACTACCATTAAACTGGTAAACATTCATCACCACCAGAATTGACCAGATAGTCACTACAATGACTGCTCGGTAAAGTCTACCAGGCTTAAAATTTTGTTCAGTAATACTGAGAATGCCATATCCTAATATTATTTGCTAAGTATAAAGTACACAATTTTGAATATTATGTCAAATGAAAAAATGTGCTATTTGGAACACACACACAAAGAAAATTTTGAATGATTTTTTTTAAATAAAAGTTGAGTTCTTTATACTTTATGAAAAATACATTATTGTACCAACTAGCTACACTACTGGAAGTACATAAATACACTTTACTGGGTGGTGTAATTGGTGAAAAACATACACACAGACAAGTTAACAAGTGCAATCCCAGTAAAATAAGTGTATAGTTTTTCAAATATATCTTACAAGGCAAAGAAAAAAGTTACATCTACTATTACAAAGCACCTTTTAATTTCAACAGAAAAAATGTAAAAGAATGCATTTACATTAATTTTTATGTTTTGTTTGGGAAGAGCATATTCCTGTTCTTCATGTTTTTTATAACTTATAACTGCAAACCTACCTTGCATCATTGGATTTGATGGGTTAGATCCTTCTTGTAGAGAGCCCTGACCAGCACCCTGAGATCCTGGACTTTGCATGTGGTTAGGGCCCTGTGAGTTTGGAATAGGTCCTTGAAGGTTGGGACTCTGCATATGTCCTGGTCCTTGAGGATTAGGGTTCTGCATATGTCCAGGTCCTTGGGGATTGGGGCTCTGCATGTGTCCAGGTCCTTGGGGATTGGGGCTCTGCATTAGTCCAGGACCTTGAGGACTGGGATTTTGCATTAGTCCAGGTCCTTGAGGGTTTGGACTCTGCATATGGCCTGGGTTTGATGGAGATGGAGCAAAACTTTGAGGAGGCTTAAAGTCAAGAACAATTACAATTTGAAAAACTTCCATGTACAGCACTAAACAGCAGTAAGAAATATTGAATATCAACATGAGATTACTCATAGATACAATTGCCAATCACTGTTGGTATTTTTTTATATGTAAGAATCATTAGATCATGTTATTTTTTATAAAAAAAAACTTTATTACACTCAAGTTTATTTTTTTATTAAAATACTTTCTAGTAAGTAACATCTACAGAAATAATGCTGTCAAAATAAACTATTATTTACACGAATAATAACCTAACTCACAGGAAGGTGAGCTTGAATATTTGGTCCAGCATCAGCTACTGAAGCAAGATATACCAGATTTCTGTGCAGAATCTGTTGGTACCTGTAAGAGTTGTATTATCATCAGCAACTAATCACATAACACTCAGCAAAAAAGAATACTGATTCGTAGTTATTATATCTATTTGGCAAACCAACGAGCTTCATTTTCATGTTAAAACTAATATACTGTACACCTTACAACTAGTATAAATACGAACTTCACACAAGTCTCAAATAACTACACATAGAATTTATTTTTTTTATAACTAGTATGCAAGTTATGTAAATGAGAAAACAGTAACTTCATTATAAAGAAATGTTGACACATTAATTACTTCTTAAGCTATTTTACTAACCTCATCTCTTAAAACACTTTATTTGTATATATACATATGTAATGTCCTCCTATTTTTATTTATTACTCATGCCCAACCAACTTGTAACTCGAACTTTGATGTCATATAGATGAATTCATTATTAAACATTAAAAAGGACACTCAAATGTAAAAATATTACCCTCAGCAGTTAACTGTTGAAATTCTGTTAACATTTCACAAAAAAACCATTGGACATTATTTTAAATGTGTCTATAAATATCATGAAAATCTTTCCAAGTGAAAAAGCTCTTTTCTTATCTATACAATGCAAGTAATAAGGCTTCTTCATATCCAACTCACATGATTTTTTTTATCCATCACAGAAGTGAATAAGATTTCTCCATATTTATATAATTCAAGTGAATAAAATCTCTATCCATCCAACTCAAATGGAATAACTTAGGTATTAAATTACCTTCAACTGTTGTTTTTAATTACTGTACATTACTTACTGAAGACATTCTGAAGCTTTTCCCTTATTCTGATAATCCACAATAGCTTGAATCAACTGACTGTTTTCATCTAACATCTAGAAAAAAAATGAGAAACAGAAATATATCAATCATAGATACAAGTTAGAAGCTTTTATTAAATTATTCAGTTTGTCATAATTTCTGTTACAAAATGATACAAATGTACTACACAAGTGGTATTTGAAAAGATTAGCCTTGTGTAGGAAATATTACATCTATTATTTGTAAAGCAACAATTATTTGATAAGAAAAGCAACAGATGATTCAGTAATTTTGAATACAAACATAAGAATGAAACTTCCATACCAAAGCATTAAAACTGGTCACACCATTTGTTTCTCCTTGCAGAATTGGGCTTGATAAGCACCATGTGTTCATTTTCAATATAACCTATTGACAATGACCACTCAAAACATCAGCATTAATAAAACTGATACAAGTTAATCATATGAACCAATTAGCAATTCTCAGTGGTCTTGAAATGAGTGGCATGTCGTAAGTAATTGTTATTGACATTTTAATAGTTATCTTTTTTGGTGATTAACTGCAACATTTTTGCCAATAACAAATTATAACAATAATAGGCAAAATTAATAACCCACTATGTGAAACACAGTTTCAAAGAATAACCCTTCTTCAAGTATATGGAACTGCAGATGAAATTCTGAACAGTTGTGTGTGTCACTGTGAGAAACAAAATTATACTGTTCTTGTTTTGTTATTTATCAATTCCAGAATTATAAAAAATATTTCTTACCTTTAGTGATAGTTTTCTCAAACATAAAATGTGATAAATATTATGACCACAATGAAATTTATTCTGTCAATAACTTTATACACACACACAACTTGCTTTTTTTATGAAGTCATTGGTCAACAACTTTACACAAAAATGTGTTGTTTTTTATGAAGTCGTAGTTCATTTATAACATGGGATACTGATATACTATAACAGTCATAAAACAGTTATTTTACTTCCCAAGATTTGTTTACATCATTCATCAGTCCCATAATATTCCGAAACACAGAAAAAGTAAAATCATCTAACTGTTTTATTTGATTCTTTAGAACCCATGGTAAAGAAAATGTCAAAATCTTGCTTTGCTATCCCAGTTAGTAAAGAAGAAAATTTAAACTCTAAAGAGGCTTCTGTCACCTAGTCCTTCATGTGTAATTTCAAGGTCTCTCTCCTTAAGAAAAAAGTTTTGAAACTACAATAATTAAAGAAGGTTCTTCCTTACAAGTACAGATGTAGAATAGCTTTAATATATTTTCTTCTCATTTAACAGTAAATACATCAGAATTCATCCTAGTTCCATTCTTCCATAATAAAATTCCTATTAACATATCTTAAATAACCACTTGTTTTCCTTGAATTTCTTGTTTTCAGTTTAACTAACCCTAATATAAATACCACAATAAATCTGAAATTTTGAACTAGGGAACTTTTGTATTTCTCCTTTGTCCTAATTTTAGATTTCTTGACTTTTCCTTTAGTCTTAGGAATCCAAAACCTGTTAAAACATTTTAAACTTTCACATACATGTAGATAAAGGTTTTCTGAACCTGAGCTGTCACAACCACTCAATGATTAGTTTTCTTCAATCCCCAAATTGTTAGAATGTAATTTATAAATGCAACTTCAATATGTAGTTAACTTGTTCATCATAATACAATCTTTATAAAATATACAAAAAGAATGGCTTTAATTTTCTTTAATGAAATGGATGGGCCTGAATTTATTTCAATAATCATAATAATATTTCTTAAGAAACATAAAATAAAACAATTAAATTAAATTTATTTCTAAGATATGTAATTTTCATTACTACATGAATTTATACATTGTGGAAGATCTTAGAAGAGGAACAAATGTCATTTCCCAGGGGAGAAAATAGTTTGATGGCAAAAACTACTAATCAATACATAATTTGATTAGCAAATATTGCTTAACATTCATCAATTTCAACAAATTATGGCACCTATGTCCAGCACAAAGTCTTAACTCTTTGTAAATACATCCACTAATGAAAAGAGGTTAATGATATGTTTTGTTCTAACACTTTCATTCAGCTTCAAACACTAATATTTAATTGCAGCATACATGACATTTCACGAACAAAATAGTATGAAAGTTAATGCAAATTACTTATTATAATGTTGTCATCACTCAAAGTAGTTTCCATAGATTTCAATTTTGTTTAGTTCCAAGTATGTCAAATAGAAAATCAGAGCTTTCTTGCAGTAATCACCTGTTTCATTTTCACAAGATTTGTCAACAGTTTTCTCTCACATTTAGTACTGTATTATTTATAACCAGCAGAAAGTTAAGATTTACATTTATCAAATGATGTTTGTATGGTGTTATTTTTTGTAAATAAAAATGTTAATTTCTCTTTCAAAATAAGATTTCTTTTTACATGAAACACATCAATAAGAATGATTGAATTTATAATGGTTCTTATCACAGTTAAAAAATCAGAAAATTTTTACTAAAAGGCTGTCAAATTTTGTGAAGATGTATACACACTGTATTAAGAGTTATATTATTGATACTATATGCAACTGAGATTGGCCACGTGGTCAGTATATGGAACTAAGTCCAAGTATTGTACTTAGGCTGCAAATGCCAAACCGAGCAGATTCCAACTATTATGAATAGACCATTAAAAAATGTACATGTATGACACTGTATAGAAACACCGTATGTGCCATTTGGTGGGAATTTCCATACAATGAACATCATCTTTGGTTATGGTAAATAAAACTAAAGCATTATGGCACTTTTACTGTGTTGTGAGCAGTCTCAAAGACAAGAGAAAGGAATGATTTACATGTTATGCAAAGCAAAAAAAGAAAGTGATTCACAACTGGGATTATTCTGATGTGCAAATAGGGATTAAAAGCCAAGTATTTTGTCCTCTGTTT